>NC_137889.1:170919084-172119084 GCF_963455335.1 Martes martes | reverse complement strand
ATCCAAAAAGTAATTAACAGCTACAATAAAATAACAAAAACAGTGTAAGACTTGACTTAATGAATTTAATAAATATTTGTTCCTCAGTCACAAACAGCACAAATTTTACCTTTAGCATAAAATATACATAATATAAATATTCTATATTCTGCTCATTAAGTTGCCCTAAGACTCCAGCAGATCCACAGTTTTTCAAGTCTCCCATCTCCAAGGCAATATTTAGCCTAGAATTTTAAGATGGTATGTTGCCCTTGCTTTCCTAATTCCTTCTTTGCTTAAGATCTCCATTTCTTTCTTTCTTTCTTTCCTTTTTTAAAAAGACATCATTTATTTATTTGAGTGAGAGAGAGTAGAAGCAGGGCAGGGAGGGAGGGGCAGAGGGAGAGGGAGAAGCAGACTCCCCGCTGAGCAGGAACTCAACACAGGGCTTGATCCCAGGGCTCTGAGATCATGACCTGAGCCAAAGGCAGACACTTAACCAACTGAGCCACCCAGGCGCCCCAAGATTTCCATTTCTACTCTAGGCCATACCCATTACTTCAAGCAATATTTTGTTCAAAATTCAACTCTTCCTGGGTGCTACATACACAGGGTATTCACTTTGTAAAGAGTTTTTATGCTATACAATTATTACTTGTACACTGTTCTTCATAGATGTGATATTACAAAGTTTACTTTAAAAAAAACCTCAACTCTCATAACTATCCATAATTCCCTCTCATCACTCCTTCACTGCTGCTCCCCTTATCAGCTAGGGCAGTCATTCATACCACCTCATTTTTAAATTCACTGCTCTGAAAATGTTTCACAGTTAAAACTGCGTCCCTCAGATAAAAGTAGGCATTCAAAGGATGGCTACTGAATGAATTAATGTGTATGTTTAAAGGTTCCCAAATTTCACACTATTCCTAACATTTATCACCGTAAAAAAAAAAAAGAAAACAAAACAAAAAACTAACTCATTTTTAAGCCCAGCTCAGATTTCTTATCATTTCATTTGTAAATATTTCTGTGTGTATTTCAAAAAGATAAGGACTTTTAAAAAAAACAAACAAACCATAATATCACAATATCACCACCATACCTTATAAATAGCTCCTTAATATTATGCTTCTAAAAATGGCTAAAATTTTCCCTCAAGAAAATGTTTTTACAGTGGTTTGCTTAAGTCACAGTTGAAACAGGTCCACACATTGCATTTGATTGATATATTCCTGAAGTAACTTTTAATCTAAATGTTCTCCCTCCTCTTGGGTTTTTCTGAACAATTTGTTGAAAAACTTGGTTTATTTATGGGACGCCTGGGTGGCTCAGACGGTTAAGCGGCCGGCTGCCTTCGGCTCAGGTCATGATCCCAGGGTCCTGGGATTGTGTCTCGCCTTGGGCACCCTACGCAGTAGGGAGCCTGCTTTTCTCTCTGCCTGCCGCACTGCCGCTTGTGCACTCTCTCTCTTTCTCTGACAAATAACTAAATAAAATCTTAAAAAAAAAAACAACCTGGTGTATTTATCCTAGATTTTCACAGCATGAATACTGCTGATTGTATCCTCATGGTACCATTTAACCCGTTCCTCTGTTCCCTGTAAATCCCTACAAAGTAGTAAAAACTTCATAGGTGCTGGTGATGCATAGTCCAACCAGAAGTCACATAAAGGTTGATATCTTTTTTGTTGTTCACTCCCAAGTTTGACAATCTCCTTTTATTACTAAAAGCAATGGAGGGCAGAGCCACAGATTGTCCCTTGGATGTATTTCTGTTCAACAATACTACCATCTGGTGGTGACTCGCTGCAACTACAGACTACCACAGGTGGCAACATGCACAAGGATAGGCCTGGCTTCAGAAAGGGTTTGTATCTTGGGTCTGACCAAGTATCACCTTATACAAGTTATTTAACTTATTTTCTTGTAATCTTTTTTTATTGAGATACAATTAATACAACATAAAGCTCATGATTTTAAAAATGTACAATTCAGTGGCTTTTAGTATAATATTGTGCAACCATAAACACTAATTCCAGAACATTCCATCATCTCAGAAAGAAATTCTGTACTTGTTGAGCAGTCACTCCCAATCCATACTTTTTAGCCCCAGCAACCGCTAATGTACTTTCTGTTTCTATTGTTTTGTCTATTCTGAACATTTCATATGAATGGTAATCATATAAAAAGGGGCCCTTGTGTACCTGGCTTCTTTCACAAAGCATGTTTACAAGGCTCATCCATGTTGCATGTATCACTACTTGATTTCTTTTTGTGGCTGAATAATAGTCCATTGAATAGATACACCAAATGTTGTTTGCCCTTTTATCAGTTGATAGACATTTAGTTTCTACTTTTTGGCTATTGTGAACATTCATGTACAAGTTTGTGTGTGGATGAACTGTGCTTTCAATTCTCTTGTGTACATAACTAGGAGCAGAACCTGCGGGGTCATACAGTAACCCTAGGTTAAACTTTTTGAGGAATGCCAACCTTTTCCACAGTGGCTGTACCATTTAACATCCCCACTAGCAACATAAAGGGTTAAGGGATGCCTGGGTAAAGTGTCTGCCTTCAGCTCAGGTCACGATTCCAGGGTCCTGGGATCGAGTCCTACATCAGGCTCCTTGCTCACGGGGAGCCTGTCTCTGACTCTGCCTGTCACTCCCCTGCTTGTGCTCTTTCTCTCTAACAAATAAAAATGCTCCAATTTTCCACATCCTTACCAACACTATTTTCCATTTTACTAAACTTTTTAAATCATCAGTTTCCTCATCTATAAAATGAAAGGAATACCTACCCTTTATTCAGTCATTTATTTAAAAGTTTTTTGGGGGGGTGTTGAATGAAATTCAACAATGATGATTCAATAATCATTACTGACTCAATTCCTGGCCATGAAGGCAGATTTTAATAATCAACTATACAATAAACTTTTTATAAATACCATGATACACGGGAATACTCCAAGAGGCTTTTAACAGGGAGCCTGCATGGCAAGAAATGACAGTGTATGTAGATAAACAGAAAAGGAGGAGGAAGAAATACAACATGAGAATGGGGAGGCAGGAAAGGAAGAGATTACACAGAGACTTGGAAGTTTATGCTAAATGTAACATGGCAACTTGTACTTTTGTATCACAATGCTTATTATTACGTAACTATTTGCTCCCTGTCATCTACCCCACTAGATAGCAAACTCCATAAAAAATAGAGACCGTGTGTCTAACTGTTCTATCCTTGATACCTAGAATATATAAGATAATCAAATTTTTTATTGAGTAAGTTATTTATTCATCCTCTACAGACAAAATGTTCTCTTACAACCACTTCTCTAACGGTTTTTCTTTTCTCCAGATTAAATAATGTATTTAAACTGCTCTTAAATTTTTTCTTTTCTAATCTTAATTATTACTGTTTTCTAGATTTTCTCAAAGATTTCTAAAATTGTATTTTTAAAAAACAACTGAGGGGGGGGACCATTTATCAAAAAATGTCTGCTCAAAGGAACACTTGGGTGGCTCAGTGGGTTAAGCTTCTGCCCTTGGCTCAGGTCATTATCTCAGGGTTCTGGGATCAAGCCCTGCATCAGACTCCCTGCTCAGTAGGGAGTCTGTCTCTCTCTCTCCCTCTGCCGCTCCCTCCCTGCTTGTTCTCTCTCAAATAAGTAAATTTTTTTTAAATCTTTTTTAAAAATGTATGCCAATAAACACAGAATGAACACAAATTATAAAACACCATTATGCAACTACCAATATAATAATTGATTCAGTCAAGAACCATCAATGCCAAAAATACTAGGTGAAATACACGAGAACAGTTAGTTATTCACATAGTTACAAAGTTACAAACTGCCAAAAATGACTAGTTAATTACAAAGAAAAGGTACATTTACATAGAGAAATCTAGCAGAGTCCCACATTAGCTAAGAAATCAAACTTAACATCACCAATAATGGGCCAAAATGGCAATGTTATGTCTTTTGATGTATTCATCAAGGATAATTCAACATCACCTCATGAATCTAATCATGAGGAAAGAATCAGACAAACTTGTAGGTCAATCTACCAAAAGCTAGGAGTCTTCAAAAATGTCAACATAAAAGACAAAAAATAGGCAGCGTAACTATTCCTATTTTTTCTTGAGTAATCTCTATACCCAAAACGGAGCTCGAACTCATGACCCTGAGATCGAGAGTCACATGTTCCACTGACTGAGCTAGCCAGGTGCCCCAAACTATTTCTATATTACTGCAGGCTACAGACACAGGGCAATCAGCCGGAACATATAATGTCTGACTGAATCCTGGCTTAAGGGGGAAAAAATGGCAGAGCTGTAAAAGACATTTCCATACAGCTGGAGAAATGTGGATGTGGCCTGTATATTAGACAATATTATTAAAACAATGTTAAATATCTTAAAAGTAACAATGGTACTGTGATTCTGTAGAAGGATGCATTTGTTCTCAAGAGATAAACATGCTAAGGTATTTGGAGGTAAGGTACCACAGTGGTTAACAACTTATTTTCAAATGGTTCAGCAAAAAGCAGTTTTAAACAGATTAAGCAAATGTGGCCAAAGGTTAACAACTGATTGATCTGGGTAAAAGATATACGGATGTCTATTATACAATTATTTCAACTTCTCTATGGGTTCTTAATTTTTCAACATAAAAAGCCAGGAAAAGGGGCTCCAGCGTGGCTCGGTGGGTTAAGCCTCTGCCTTCAGCTCAGGTCACGATCTCGGTGTCTTGGGATCAAACCCCGCATCAGGCTCTCTAATCAGCGGGAAGCCTGCTTCCTCCCCTTCTCTCTGCCTGCCTCTCTGCCTACTTGTGATCTCTCTCTCTCTGTCAAATAAATAAATAAAATCTTAAAAAAAAAAAAAGCCAGGAAAAAAGATAGCAATAAGAGTACACATGTTGATATGCAAAGTAAAGCTCACTGTGACATAATAATTAAATGTGAGTGGAGGAATGGATACATTATGATACACTCAGAATAGCAGTTACAATAAAAAAATGATACAATCAACATGAGTATATCTTGAAAACTGTGCTGAGTGAAAATAAACGGTTTGGTTGAAGGTAGTGTGAAACCATGTACATTCATTTCTTAAAATTCACAAAAGAAATACTACAGAATGTTTATTGATGAATATACATATAGTAAAGGTATTCTGAAAACTAGACAGGAACCAAACTGAAAGATTTTGATTTCCACCAGAAAGAGAAGGAAGAAAGAAAAAATGATTGGGAAGAACAGAGGCACCTGACTAGCTCAGTCGGTAGAGTATGCCGACTCTTGACCTCAGGGTTGTGGGTTCAAGCCCCACACTGGGTGTAAAGATTACTTAAAAAAAAAAAAATCTTAAAAATACCTGGAAAGAATATAAAGGGAAGAGTAAAAATAAAATGTAAAGCATACATGGTAAAATGTTATCACTTGTTACTTGGATTCATGGGGATACAGGTGTTTTATTATATTACTGTAAGCTTTTCAAGATGGTTTTTATGGTAAACAGATGAATTTCTAACCTCTATATTAATCATATTTCATCAAGTATTTAAGTATAAATGATACATGTTGAATTGATAAACCTGCATAAAGTACAATATTATATATATAAACATATATATGATATATAATATATAATATCATATATGCATGAGTTAACCAGAATAATATAGTTATCAGAGACAAGGCAGGATTATGGAGCTATGAGGTCATACCTGGGGCATGGACTCCCATGTCTCCACAATAAAATGGAAGATAAAGAAAAAGCCAAATTGAGAATCCAAAAATACTCTAGTAGTGGTAAAAGAAGATGACTTCTAGAATTGGAGTCTGGAATAACTAAAACAGATTGACTTTTTCTAAATGCTACCATTATCCAAATGATAATGAAAAAGAAACAAGATAGTTTAATGTATATGAAGTACATGATACTGGATGGAAAAAGATCCTCATCCAAACCCCTTGGAAGAGGTAGAACTTAGAGAAGAGGCAGGTAGTGGCCTTTCCTGAACCTGCAAAGACAAAATATAAGCAGAAAGGGAGAAAGGGAGCACCTGCATAATGCAAACACTCTGAAAGCCTGCCTTCTGTGATAATTCTGTAAAAATCCTATCACCTTATTTACTTCCGCATTTTACTGAACACCTATTGAACAACTGGCATCTAATAAACATTTATTAGCTTTAATAAATGTCTACTGAACAAAGATATCTGATACTCCTGAAAGGTCCCATTTATAAGTCACAGAGGATTCTCAGATTATACCATGTCCCCCCTTTAATAAATATAGCAAAGAAATACAAATAAAACTGAAGTAGGGAGTTACCTAACAAGAATTAAAATAAAAACTTGAAACAAAAAAAAATGAAATATGGAAATAAAAAGAAAATGTTAATGACTATGCCAATGAGGATTCTTTTCCAAGAAGGTCCCCTTGAAGCATGAACCTAAATACAAACATCTATAAATGTGACACAGATGCCCTCAGCCGAGAGAGTATCTGAGAATCTCCTGAATTGGCAAGTTTACCAACATAAGCAAAAACATATTTTCTATTTTACTTTTTTTTTTAAGATTTTATTTTTCCATTTGACAGAGAGAGAGAGAGACAGCAAGAGAGAGAGCACAAGCAGGGAGAGTGGGAGAGAGAGAGAAGAAGGGAGCCCGATGCGGGGCTCGATCCCAGGACTCTGGAATCGTGACCTGAGCTGAAGGCAGATGCTTAATGACTGAGCCACCCAGGTGCCCCACATTTTCCATTTTAAATTTGTCATTACCACAAGTCCTACCTTCAGTTTTCTGCTGTAAAACTGTCATCAAGTGTTCTATAGCTTCATCCACATGCAGCCCATGGAGGTCTAAAACATTCTGTGGCAGCAGGGAGGCATTGACTTTCTCGAAAATCTCCACAGCAGCAAGGTGATTGGCTTCTTTCATCTTCTGCTCATGGAGACTACCCTTTTATTTTAAACAGACCACCAGTAAACACTTTTGCTATTTGCTACTTAGAAGGCAAATGAGGAAATAAACAGTGCCCCAAATAAAAGGTAAGACAAAAGAGGGAACAACAAATCTAAAATTTTAAATAATGCAATGGCCTATGCAAGAAGGCACCAAAGTTTAGGTGAATTTCTGTGAATCAATAACATAGTTCTTAAAATATTAAATCATCATTTCTAACATATTTCCTAGTCCAAAAACCATAGAAGAAGACTTAAATAAACATCGCCTATCTCAAGAAGGACTCCATTAGTTTATCCTTCGATAATCCTGATCTCATTCAACATCTTGTGGTTACTCCTGAAGCCATCCCTCAAGGTATGTTATTGGTAATCACGGGGTTACACCAGTTTGATATCTTTCTCCACTCAATCACAAAAAGCAATCACAAAGCTAAAAAGGAAATCAGATAGGTTCCTTATAATACTATGTCCAATAAACCTGAGTCAAAATTCTACTTCCCTGAAAGATACTAATGCAACTTTCTTTTTCTGACCATAAAAGTGATATATTACTAAAAATATATCATGCTAGAAACACAAGAAACATGCTAGAAAGCACAAGTCCCCTGTAATTCCACCCTGACATGGTCAATATTAACATTCTGTTGTCTTCCCTTCAGAAAACCTGTATCTGTTTAGAAGTAGTACTAAATGACAGATTTTATCCTAAAAGAAAATATGGACTGACAGAATAGACTGTGATTCATGTAAGCCATACATGCAAAGCAACCATAGAAACTGAGCATTTAAAGGAGAGGTAATTCTCAGAACCACACATTTCTTATATATTAGGATATCTTATGTCACTTAACATAATCTACGTTCCCCAGAATAACTTAATCTAGTCACAATAAGAGTATTACCTGCTTTAAGATTATTCAGATATCATAAGTGACAAAAAAAGAAATAATAATCAGTTTTCCTCTTTACCTGTTGGGCATAAAACGTAGCAACGTGTTTTTTCCCCATCCGATAAGCTTCTTTTGCTTTGCTGTAGCATTCAATCCTCTTCTGTTGGTGCAGGAAAGCCTCTGCTCTGTAGTCATTATACTCTGGGTACTCAAAATCCTGGAAAGATGGTTCACTTGGTATATCTTCAGTCTCTTTTGATTTCTTTACCTACAAGATGTTAGACAATAAATAAAACACAAAGAGAGTACAAAACTATGGGCTTTTCCTTCAGAAGATGTATTTGAAAACTGAGATCCACTATTTTTTCCCTTTTTTTAAAAGATTTTATTTATTTATTTATTTGATAGAGAAAGCAAGAGAGCACAAGCAGGGGTTGTATCAGAGGGAGAGGGAGAAGTAGACTCCCCACTGAACAGGGAGCCCAATGTGGGGCTCGATCCCAGGACCCTGAGATCATGACCTGACCCAAAGGCAGACGCTTAACCCACTGAGCCACCCAGGCATCCCTATTTTTTAACCCTTCTTCTCAGGAAAGGAGACTCTCCCCAGAGTCAACCTAGTAAGTCATGTATTTAGCAACTACATTAACTTTTTCATGGTATAAGGTACCTCTTCTTTAACTACTCTTATCTTAAAAGATGTTGCAAAGTTCTCCAAAATTATCAAAATATAATTAGGTCACAAAACCAAACCAAAAAAGAAGACACAAGATATTCAAAGAATAAAACTCATATAGCTAATGCAAAATTTTCCAAATTTTAGTTTGTAAACCCAGTCATTGAAGGTAGTAATGGCGTATTTCAATTTTTATTTTTTTTTTAAAGTCAATAAAATAATTAAATAAATTCTTTTTGCAGGGACTCCTGAATGGCTGTCAGTTAAGCATCTGCCTTTGGCTCAGGTCATGATCCCAGGGTCCTAGGATCAAATCCACATCAGGCTCCTTGCTCAGCAGGGAGTCTGCTTCTCCCTCTGCCTGCCACTCCCCCTGCTTGTGGTCTCTCTCTCTCTCTCACTGACAAATAAAATCTTTCAAAAAATAAAAAATAAAGCAGAAGGACATATGGAATGTCCACAGCTATTAGTTAGTAAAAATTATAGGTAGGTTTCAATTTTTCAATTGCAGTTTTTCAATCAGCTGACTACTACCAACTAGCCACTATGGTAGTGTTGAATTCTGAGCTTTCTGAAACACCATCAATCAAGTAACTGTTCTCCAAAATGGACCTTAAACAAGCAAAAGTAACTCTAAGACACAAAGTAATGAAAATAATAATTATGCTCCAATACTCCCCACTGAACAGAAAACTGCATGTTTCTGAAGATGTCTCTAAAATATCAAAAGTCGGTGTTTAAAAAACAGCAAAATATAGTGACTTCTACATCCAATTTGGTTTTTCATTTATCGCATTCCTAAAGAGCTACTTGCAGAAAACTGCTTGCAAACAGCAATCTGATATATTTCTTAGCATGTCACTAGGGGGTGGGAGTGGGTATTAATTATTATGATTTAAGTGGATTTTCTTAAAAGCTTAAAGTAATTCCAAGGGGCACCTGAGTGGCTCAGTGGGGTAAGCCTCTGCCTTCAGCTCAGGTCATGATCTCAGGGTCCTAGGATCAAGCCCTGCACAGGGATCTCTGCTCAGCAGAGAGCTTGCCTCTACCTCCCTCTCCCCCTCTGCCTGCCTCTCTGCCTAGTTGTGATCTCTCTCTCTCTGTCAAATAAATTAATAAAATCTTTTTAAAAATACATAAATAAAAATAAATAAAAAATAAAAGAATTCCAAGTATCAGGTGCCATACCAAGTAATTTAATGAACATTTTATGAAAACTCAATCCCAAAATTCCTCCAAAATTATAATTTTTAACTTCTTAAATAAATCATATTTTTCTGACACAATTAATTCAAAGTAAATTAAATAGTGTAGGCTGTTAAATTCCTAAAAGCTGAAAACTGTCATTAAATTAGAAATATTACCAAAGACTATAATTATAATGTACTCTACAATACAATCTTTAATAAAATACCACTTTAATTTTTTAAGGTAATATCATTTGATATATATTAAATATTACATTAAAATTTTATGTATATATTATATAATACATACATTACTAATTGATCATTTTTTCAAATTGCCCACCTGTGAATTGAGTTCCGAAGTCACAAAAGGTTGGTTAAAAATATTGGTCTAATGTATAATAGTTGATTGTATTATCTTTTTACTCATTACATTTTATTAAACCCCTAGAATTCTAGAGGTTTAAAACAAGTTAAAGAATAAAATAAAGGTATCACCATATTCCTGACTCATTATTAAAGTCAAAAAATTTATAAACAGGGTCACCTGGGTGGCTCAGTCAGTTAAATGGCTGACTCCAGCTCAGGTCATGATCTCAGAGTCCTGGAATTGAGCCCCAAGGCAGGGTCTGCACTCAGTGGAGAGTGCTTTTCTCTCTCCCTCTGACCCTCACCCGCTCATGCTCTCTCTTTCTCTCTCAAATAAATAAATCTTAAGGGGCGCCTGGGTGGCTCAGAAGGTTAAGCCTCTGCCTTCGGCTCAGGTCATAATCTCGGGGTCCTGGGATGGAACCCCGCACTGGGCTCTCTGCTCGGCAGGGAGCCTGCTTCCCTCCCCCCTCTCTCTGCCTGCGTACTTGTGATCTCTCGATCTCTCTCTCTGTGAAATAAATAAATAAATAAGATCTTTAAAAAAAAAAATTAATAAATAAATAAATCTTTAAAAAAAATTCTGTCTGTACACTTGATTTACTTTTGCAACAAAGAGTCAACCTATTAAATGAAAGAATACAAAGCTCTCTCTCACATAAGAATATTCATAGACCCTCTGTCACTCTCACCAGTACTTAATCACAAGCTTGTTTCATATTAATGTTTAAATATTCTATAAGTATATGGTTTGCATCTGATAAAAATCAAAGATTTGGTAAGGAGAGGTTAATAAAAATGCTTTCTATGACTTTTGAAAAGCCACAGTGCTTAACAGTATGAACATAAATATTTCATAGCATCAGAATCTCTGCTGGTGTTCATACTTAAAAAATGCAAATCATATTTGGTTTTCTGGGAAGAGACCCTTCATTTCTTATTCTTAAAAAAGAAAAAAAACAGTATGCAATGAGAAATGCTTTCCCAAATAGCTATTCTCTTTCAAAATAAAACCAAGATTTATTTTTATAACCATTTCATAGGGATGTGGTTTATTACTATAACCCCATTAACAAGGGCCAAGCGAAACATGCTTTCTAAGAATTCTCCTCATTAATGCCACTTACTCTCTTGAAAGTATAATGTACTATAATACCAAAACCATTTCCCATGGTAACAAGCTTGTAAAATTCATTAAAGGCTAAAGGGAAAAATAGTAGTATTAACAAAACAACAGTTTTAAATGCTAGTTTCTTGAAAAGAGACAAATCAACATATTACTGGTACCATGATACCCCTGTTTAATATCTGTGGTCCTTTAGGGTCCTAGGATATCAAAGACAGAGTATTCTGCTCAAAAATCTGAAAATATTTTTTATCAGTGTTATGATACCTGCCTATATTTTATGTAAAAAGCTAAGAATAATATCCAGAATAACTTAAAAAGTGTACATTTTGGCCAATGTTTACATAACTCATAAAATCCCCTTTTCTTTTTTTTTTTAAATCCCCTTTTCTTAATCAAACATCTTCCAATCATCTCCCATTTTGAGCAAGCACACCTTCCTCCCATTACCTCCTCTACCACCATAATGACCCACAGTGCCTTGCTCTTTTATCAGAAAAGAGAAGAAATAACCTTCGTTCCTAAGTTGATCTTGATGGTCTCATCACCATCTTGTATCCTCTCTGCATCTTATGAAATATTACAATACACTTATCTATCCATGATGAACAGAGGCATGGACAGCACTAACAGATCACATAAATACAAAAATGAACTGAGTCCTATATGTAAACAAAATGGTGAAATATTCAAAGAAAAAAGGGAGCACACAAGTTATTCCTGGTGGTCTCAATTAATAAGTACGAAGAGCAGGATAATGAAGGTCTGTGAAAAAAAAAAAAGCCTAAAGGTAATACAAAATTGATATATAAAATCAATTGTATTTCTATGCATTTGCAATGTTCAATCCAAAAATAAAACAATTTCATTTACAACCGCATCAAAAAGAATAAAGTAACTCAGGAATAAATTTAGCAAAAGACATGCAAAACTTACATTCAAAACTACAACATAACTGTTGAAGAAATTAAGACCTAACTAAACTGAAATTCATGAACTGGAAGGCAATAATGTTAAGATGGCAAAACATCTCAAGTTGATCTACAGACTCAACACACGCCACATAAAAATTCCAGCTGGCTCTGAAGCATCTGGCTGGCTCAGTCAGAAGAGCATGCAACTCTTGATCCTGGGGTTGTGGTTCGGAGTTCGAGTCCCATGTTAGGTGTAGAGATTATTAAAATAAATAAATAAACTTGGAAAAAAAAATCCCAGCTGGCTTCTCTACAGAAATTGGCAAGCTGATCCTAAATTCACATGGAACTGCGAAGAAGGAAAACAATCTTGTAAAAAGAACATAGTTGGAAGCTCATACTTCCCAATTCCAAAACTTATTACAAAGCTACAATAATCAAGGCAGTGTGGTACTGGTATGATGACAGACATACAGATCAATGGAACAGAACTGACAGTCTAGCAATAAGCAGTCAATTCATTTTCGACAAAGGTGCTAAGAAAATTCAGTGGGGCAAGAACAGTCTTTCCAATTAAGTAGTTCTGCGACAGCTGGATATCCACATGCAAAAAAATGAACTTGGACTCCTATCTCACACCCTATGCATGAATTAACTCAAAATGGATCAAAGATCTAACTTACAAAGAAATGTAAGTACAATGTAAGTACTAAAATTATAAAATTGTAGAAGAAAGCATAAAAACAAAACCCAAAAAATAACAAAATATACAACATAAAAAACAAAAAAATAACCTCATGACCTTGGATTAGGTAATGGTTTCTTAACTAGGACACCAAAAGTACAAGCAACAAAAAAGATAAATTGTACATCATCAAAATTAAAACTTTGGGGGCGCCTGGGTGGCTCAGTGGGTTAAAGCCTCTGTCTTCGGCTCAGGTCATGATCCCGGAGTCCTGGAATCGAGCCCCGCATCGGCCTCTCTGCTCAGCAGGGAGCCTGCTTCCTCCTCCCTCTCTCTGCCTGCCTCTCTGCCTACTTGTGATCTCTGTCTGTCAAATAAATAAATTTTTAAAAATAAATAAATAAAATTAAAACTTTGTACTTCAAATGAAAGAACATCAAAAGAGTAACAAGACAACCCTCAAGAATGGGAGAAAATTTTGCAAATCACATGTCTGATAAGGGACTTGTAACTAGAATATAAAAAGAAATCCTATGACTCAAGAATAAACATTTTAAGGGGCACCTGGGTGGCTCAGTCAGCTGAGCATCAAACTCTCGGTTTAGGCTCAGGTCATGATCTCAGGGTCATGAGACAGACCCCATTCACGTAGGGTTCCACACTCAGTGGGGAATCTGCTTGAGATTCTTTCCCTCTGCCCCTCCCCTTTTGCCTGTTCACACACATACACACGCTCTTTCAAATAAATAAATAAATAAATCTTTAAAAAAAAAAAAAGAATAAAAAAAATGTCTTAATGGGCAAAGAATACAAATAGACATTTCCTCAAAGAAGATATACAAATGACCAATAAGCACATGAAAAAGTGCTCACCATCACCAGTCATCAGGGAAGTACAAATCGAAATGACAGTGAGATAACCACTTCTTTATTAACCATTTATTTCCTGTTTCCTGATGCTTTGACATCTGGGTCCCTTGCTAACCCCCGGAGATAAAGTATCCCCCAGCCCTGGGCTGGCTAATTCCTAGAGATAGCAAACAACTCATCTGCTAGGATACCTTACAGAAGTAAACCAATCTCAAGCCCATATTCCCAACCACTTCCTTTATGGGGTTCTCACCCTCAGGGCCATCATCCACGTTGCCTAATCACCTACACCAGAGAGGACAAAACCAGGGACGGTTCCTAAGCTCCAGAGCCTGCCGCAACTGTTCAAACTCGCCAATCCTAAACGTGTTTGCCCTGCCTCACCCATTCCTTTCCACAGAAACCACAGAAAAGGCTCTTGCCCGTGTTTCCCCTCTGCTCGGTCTCCTGACTCTGGTGTGTCTCCATGTGGCCCTGGGTGGCAAGCCATGTCTCCTGTTTCTAGAGATCTGTGAGTATAATAAACTTCTTCCTTCATGACATTGCCATGACTCAGTATCTTATTATACCTGATTAATTCAAATCCCAGGTACCCTTAAGACAACTTCACACCCACCAGGATGGCTATAATCAAAATGACAGATACTAACAAGTGTCAGAAACAATGTGGATAAATTAGAAACCTCATACATTATTGGTGGGAACATAAAATGGTACAGCCACTTTGGAAAAAAGTTCAGCAGTTTCTCAAATGGTTAAAAATTTCTGCCCACATATTCAACATACTTACACCTAAAACCCACAATATCATTACCCCCTGCTATTCAATTAAGCCTCATACTCTATTGTATACAGAGAAGGTATCTATAAAGAAAAAGTTAGACATTCAAGTGCTTGCCATATATAATGACATTGAAGAAAAAAACATAATTAGCTATAAACTCATTATTTTGAGCAGAGCAAACAGATATCCTAAATCAAATATACTGCTGGTGGTTAAATTTCTAACATAGGTAAAATGTTGAGAAATAATCACTAAATTATATCAATAATTACATTTCCATATACAATCATTTACCATTATAGTAAAAATAAATAACTCCATACCTTTTTCTCCTTAAACTTCTGTGTAGGATGAGAAGGGACATTCTCATTTTGGTGAACAAACTCTTGCGCTACAACTGTTTTTACAGGGTCTCCTTCAAGGACACAGTTTAGAAACTGAACTGTGTGTTCTAATGAATAGCTGTAGAGAGTTACAAACATAATGTTAATTTAAAAAGCAAAAGTTATATGAAAACAGTAACACAAGCAACCCTTCAAACATTTTAGAAGAATACAAAAAATTGGTTTACTTCTGAGTTTTAAACATTGACACTATATGCTCATTACGTATCTCAGAGACTCAAAAACGACCAGAAGGAAACTATTAAACAATAAGCTCTCAAAAACTAATTTTTGTAAATGAAGACCAAAAGGTAACATACTGATAATTAATTCATTTTCTGATTTTTTTTTTTCCAGGTAGACCATCCACAACAAATCTTACTTTCATCTTATCACCTATACTTCTTAGGTCCCTTGTTGGGTTCACACATGGTTTCAGTTTCCTCCAAACATCAAACACAAACGATATATCTTCAAACTGACATTTTTATTGTATGAAATTTCACTTTTTACTTAAACCATAAGGATCTAATCAAAGAAATTCTAAGTAGGGACACAGAAAGGAAAATACACTATCTTACCTCTCACCCCTAATTATTTAGGCATATTTCCATGGTGATTCTATATTTTATGTAATATCAAATTTTACAAATTGACATAGACTTGAAATACTCGTGTTCCAATTCCTAAAGAAACTCACTCCAAAGCAAATGATTTTATACTGCTATTATTTCAGGCTATTTATGCTTCTGATCGCCTCCAGTGACTACATAATGAGGAGCTGACCACAAAGGAGTATTTGTGAAATGTGCTAAACAGTGATCCAAAGTACTGTGATATTTTGCTATTCTTCTTGATGGAAAACCATTTTGGACTACCGGTTTAGCCCTCTAATATTGCGGTCTCAGATATGCTCCCCAAGGAGAGGTTCCTAGGGGCTGCAAGCTACCAGCAATTACCATCCTAAATAGCCCTTAAAATCACATGCTTGCTTACTCATGGGGCCAGAAGGCAATATTCACCAGTGGTGGTGGTAGAGTAGGATGGCCCTGGAAGATTACAGCACAGGCATATATGTAATCAGTAACTGAACCCACCTACCCTTCTGAAGGGTAAATGTGAAGCTACTGCTAACTGAAAAAATTATCCAGCTGCCGGCAAACAAATGGAAACAACTGACCACCTACCCTGAAGGGCCTGACTGACCCCCATCACTCTGGGCATCCCCAGAAAGGACTCACTCAGTCCCCCTTACCTTGCCCAGGGAACGAAAACTCTGGGTTGTTTCACATCAGGCCATCTTTTACCAGGTGCCCATAAAAGAGAGTTGCCATATGTCAGTACACACTCTCCTAATCCCCATCCCGTTGGGAGATTTTAACACATAACTCTAAGAAAACAGCCAGTTAGGGAGCAAAAATAAATAGGGAACTTGTTTATTAGAATAATACCATTAAAAACCTGATTTAAGTGAATGTTTAGAACTCTACATACTTAAAAGAGAATATTCTTTTTCAAAAGCACCTTTCATTTAATACCTGTAAAAACTGATCATGCATAAACCACAAAGAAAATCTTAAATTCTAAAAGAACTCTTCAGGCCACATTCTTGTACCTCAATACAACAAAACAAAATAAATAATAATCCTCAGTCTACCTACCACCAAAGACATCAAACCATTTAGAAAATGAAACCCTCTTTAAAAAAAAATTTAAAACTTTTGGGGAAATGAGAAAATCAATCTAAATTAGATATTATTTTAAAAATAATGAAAATGAGGGATGCCTGGATGGCTCAGTCAGTTAAATGTCGGCGTTCACCTCGGATCATGATCCCAGAGTCCTGGGATCAAGTCCCACACTGGGCTCCCAGCTCAGCAGAGAGTCTGCTTCTCCCTCTTCCTGCTTTTCCCCCTGCCTGTGCTCTCTCTCTCTGACAAATAAATAAAATTTTTTAATGGAAAAAATAAGGAAAATGAAAATATTATATATCAAAATCAAAATATTATATATATATCAAAAACACTATACAAAGAAAAATTCATATCCTTAAATGTACTTTTTATTAAAGACTGAAAGGAAACAAACTAACCAGAGTTGAAAATATATCAACAAATTTTAAGGAAAAGGAACTACCAAAAACAGAAAGGAATCACCAAAATTAAAAACAAAAATAAATGATGTGAAAATACAGATCAATAAACCAAGAGCTTGTTCTTTAAAAGGGCCAATCTGATAAAGAGCAAAAACAACACAGAGAAAAAAAAAAATCAGGAAAGGAAAAAGGGATACAACCAGATACAAAATGTTTTCAATTATCAAAGAATATTTTATATAACTTAACAATAATAAACTCAAAAATTAAGGTAAAACTGATTTTCTAGCAGACAAACTACCAGAAAAGATTCATGAAAAAAGCAATCTGAATAAAGCAATAACCTTAAAAAGACAGTAAAGATTCTAAAGACCTTCTCTCTGAAAAGGCACAACTCCAGAACTTTCAAGGTACCAATTTAAATTTTCAAGAGCATAAAGAAAAATGGCAGTCTTTCCAGGTTATTTTATTAAGCCTAAAGCCAAATAAAACCCTGAAACCAAAATCTGACAAAGACAGTACAAGAACAGAAAATCACAGACCAATCTCATTTAATTACTGTTGTGAAATTTTGAAATCAATTCCTACACTGCATTTAGAGAAAAAAAAATCAGGGGTGCCTGGCTGGCACAGTGGGTAGAGCATGTGACTCTTTTTTTTTTTTTTTAATATTTTATCTATTTATTTGACAGAGAGATAGAGAACACAAGCAGGCAGAGCAGCAGGCAGAAGGAGAGGGAGAAGCAGGGTCCCTGCTGAGCAGGGAGCCTGATGCAGGGACTGGGATCATGACCTGAGCTGAACGCAGACGCTTGAACTACTGAGCCACCCAGGCACACCAAGGGCACGTGACTCTTATCTTGGGGTCATGAGTATAAATATTACTTAAATAAACTTAGAAAAAAAGAAAAAAAATCAAAAACAAAAACAAAAACCTGAAGGTAAAATAGGTTTTATTCTAGAAACTCACTATTATGATTGAAATACACTAAAACTAAAGAAAAAAATCTGTATTAGATTCTCAAACGATTATAAGAAGGCATGTATTTAAAAAACCTCTTGAGGCCTGTGGGTGGCTCAGCAGGTTAACCGTCTGCCTTCGGCTCAGGTCACAATCCCAGGGTCCTAGGATTAAACCCCGCATCAGGCTCCCAGCTCAGTGAGGAAGTCTGCCTCCCTCTCTCCATCTGCCTCTCCCCTGCTCATGCTCTCTCTCACTCTCTAATAAATAAATAAAATCTTCAAAAAAAACAAAAAAACAAAAAAAAAAAACAAAAACCTCTTGCTAAAATACAAATATAAGAAATACTAAGATTGAAATACATATTATTCAAACCAGAAGTATCCCTAACATGCCAAACATCAAACACACTGTAATACTATGATAATTAAAACAACATAGTGGAAAGCCAGGACCAAAGAACTCAACAGAATTGAAAAGTCTTTAAAAGAAAATGTATATTTTGGAATATAGCAAATATTAGTGTTTATATTTTATATCAGTGGGTAAAGATGATCTATTCATCTCAATTAAGTTAAATCTCTACCTCATACCATACACATAGAATTTAGAAAATTTAGAAATTTAAAACTCCTTGGGTAAATGGGAAATGCTAGATATGTTAAAACTTTTTAGCTATTAAAAATACTGAAGAGGGGTGCCTGGGTGGCTAATTGGTTAAGCGTCTGCCTCCAACTCAGGTCATGATCCCAGGGTCCTGGGATCAAGTCCCAAATTGCGCTCCCTCCTCATCAGTGGGTCTGCTTCTCCCTCTCCCTCTGCCCACCCTCACTGGTGCTCTCTCCCCCTCTCTCTCTGTATCAAATAAATAAATAATCAAAAAATAAAATAAAAAAATAAAAACACTTAAGAAATATTTATAATACTGCAGTAGGACAGACGTCCTAAAATGACATGAAACCAAAAAGGAAATGATTTTCTGATAAAACATATGAATTAAAATATGTATAGACCCAAAGAGACTATCCTAGGTTAAACAGTAAGTATCAGGGTAGAAAAATAATTATAATCTATAGAAACAAAGATAACTACACATAATATATAGTGAGTTCTCACAAACGTCAAAAGAAATACAAAGAACCAAACAGAAAACAGGCCAAAAATAGTGACTAGAAAAATAAATCAATGAAAAAGGCTCAACCTTCCTAGTAATCAAGAAAACTAAAATTTAGGGCGCCTGGGTGGCTCAGTGGGTTAAGCAATCTGCCTTCAGCTCAGGTCACGATCCCAGGGTCCTGGGATCAAGTCCCGCACTAGGCTCCCTGCAAAGCAGGGAGTTGCTTCCCCCTCTGCCCTTCTCCCTTGCTTGGGCTCACTCTCTCTCTCTCTCTCAAAAATTAATTAATTAATTTTTTAAAAAGAAAATTTAAATTTAAACAACAATGAACTATTTTATCCACTAGAATGGCAAAAAATTTAAAGATTCTTAATATCCAGGATGGGTTACACTATCAGTACAGAAAGCCTCTATTAAAAAAAAAAATTGACACTAGCTGTAAAAATTTTCAATGCGTACGCTCTAAACCAGCAATTTCACTTTAGGAACTAGCATACAATAGCATTCATCCATGTGTGCAAAAACATATGCTCAAGGAGGCTTCCTTGAACTGGTTTCCAATTTTTCTCGCCGTCAAAAAGGCCATAAAGAGGAGCATGTTCAAATTATAGTACTTGTGGGGGGAAAACATCCACCTATGAATGACAACTGGGAATGTTTTTTACATGTCTTTTTTGTCTTTGTAAAAAAGAAAAGTTGGAAAGACTGAAAGAATACATTCTATATCTGGATTTTTATAAAGATGGCCATTAGAATGGAAAATAAATAGATAAATCTTTAAAAAAAACACTTAAAGATTACTATGGAATACTCTATGGACTTAAAGCAAATTACTAAGTATGGACTAGAAAAATAAATACCAACAAAACTACAAGACAGTATATAAAACAACTTATTTTTGGTGAAAGTTATATTTTTACACAGACAAAAAAGCAAACAGATATACACGTAAGCACATACACATCAGTGGACCATGAACCACCTGTCAAAACCTGCTCACTTTCTATATTATGTACATTACACTTAAATGGTTTATAATATGCCTATTATGATTTGTAATCAGAAAAATTAAAATGATATGCTTTCAATGACATCATAATAGAACCTACAGATAATCCTATCACTCACTTGTGGTCCTTGAAAATGTCCACCAGAAAATTTTGGTTAATGGCTGGAAAGATCTTAAAGAGCTGCTTCTCCTTTAGTTTAGTGGCACAATCTTTTTCAAACAGAAGTGCCTCCCTTTTCTAAAACAAACAAACAAGAGAGACAAAAGTCATCCTTCAGACGGAATTTATAAAACTAATTATGCTGATCCAAAAGCATGGTTATTTTGTTGCAAAAAGATTAGTCATTTAAAAGCAATCACAGACTTTCTTCACTGATTAAAGACTGATATTAGTAATGTAAGTATTCTTGCATTATTTATTTATATCCCATTTTTTGCAAAGTATTTGAAGCTGTTCATTTATATACATACACAATCACACATATACATATATGTGTGCAAGTGTATATAAATATGTACATACTCACATATACACACTCAGCACAGTCATATTATATTAAAAAAGATGAAGATACATATTCATATACATACACACACACACATATAAACAGGATATAAATAAATGAAGAAGTCAGAGTAGAGGAAATAAAAGTAAGAATACAGGATAAAGCTAGCAAGTAAAATTAGTATATAAATGCATGCCATAAAATCCTGTACATTGCTAAAGGTGGGCCACAAATTCAGTTCTGAGCTTCTCAGTGGCCAAAGCAAAGGGGGAAACAAAGATTCTCAGTGTCCATAAAATAAAAACAAACCAGTTGCTCAAGAGAAGTACAGCTTTTTCTGGTACTGAGACCTGAGAGAAATTTCTCCCATGGGTCCTCATAAAAGGGACACTGTGTGATGCTGTGAACAACGTCCTCAAAAACATATTCTCCTCAATGGGCAGAAACTACAACGTACAAATAAGTTGCAAATTCAGGTTGATAGAAAATCTTAAAATTCACAATTTAAAAAATTTTCACAAACATATTTACTCCAAAATAACCGTATGAGAACTGTCACTGATTGTTATTTTTTTCACAAGTCGTAGATTGGATCTGTTTAAATTGCCAAACTTACCTAAAGAACTTACCTAAAACGTGCTTTTTAAATTCTAATCTAGGATTATGGTAAACATTCTTAAAGTTGATTTCTAACTCTAAAACAATTTGTTGACACTGTGATGTAAGTACATAATATTTTTGTTTGCTATGAAGCTGCTAATGTTTGAAAAATAACTTCTTATAAAATTCAAAGGTGACTAAAAATATGAAAATTACAATAATCTAGGACAACCCTAGAACAGTTACTGCTTTTGAAGCCTAACATATTTAGGTCATTTATAACACCAAACAACAATAAAAGAGGATCCACAATAGGTGACAATCTGACCAGGAAGAGAGACTAGTAGAGTTGAACACATCACACATCACAAGAGTAATGGAAACAAGCCACCTCAAGAATTAAAAATATCTCGTGTTTTATTTAAGATATACATTATCATCTGAACTTAATAAAAAATTCAGTGATCAGATTTACTAGCACTCTACCAGGTCATAGAGTTTCTAAACTACAAATTCTAAGATCTCATGACTGAAACTCATGACCTTAATCATCTTATAATTATTCTACTCATATATCATGCCTAATGTTTTATTTTATAATCTTTGCTTAAAAAAATACAAAGTGTATTTCTCCTTTGGAGACAAAGAGTGAAAAGAAAGCACCAAGAAATTCTTTTACTGAGGTTCTCCCTACAGAGAAGTCCTTGGGACAAAATAAGTACAGCTTCTATCACCCAACCCATAGAAAGATAAGCAAAAATCACTGATAGAAAAAAAAAATGCATTAAGTTGGGAAGTCAAAGATACTCATCTGTTCGCTATTATACTGAGAGATTAAAGGGCAGATTAGAACCAAAAGATAAGTTTCAGTAGTAAAAACTGGCATTTCAACAAAAGGTGTCACACCATTTGGGCCTAAGTTCTAAGATTTCCTTATTTCTTTAAGTAAATGCATTTCTCCAATTTATTACACATATAAATGAAGAGGATATATGAAATACCACCACATTATAAGACCCTATCAAAGAGACTGTTCCTTAGGTTATGTAAACATGCAAAAATGGCAGCATATTTCCAACTGATTAACAAGATAACTGGGGAAAATAAATACGAAGGTGGAGGAATCCCATCATTCTTCCAATGTCCCAATTCTATGTATTTCAGCCAAATGTAAAGATTCTCCTTTGAGTAGTCAAATGAGTAAGAAAGTAAAATGTTTTAAGATCACCATCTAAAAATTACTTCTTTTCTTTGAGAATTGGACTAAATAACTTCTAAGGTCTTTCCCTTTTTGATTTCTGAAATTCTCTAATACTAATTTTCAGAATTTAAAAAAAGGCTAAGAAGAAATAGAAAAGAAACCAAATTCACTTATGGCTTCACAAAACTTGATATGGTGAATAAGTAACAAAAATAAAGTTCAAAATAAAGTTTCTATTTGAACTTGTGTGATTAAAAAGTTAGAAAAAGAAGAGTACTTAATTTTTTTTTAAGTTTCTAGATTTTTCTCTAAAAAACTTTGTTTTAGGGTGCCTGCATGGCTCAGCTGGTTAAGCATCTGACTCCTGATCTCAGCTCAGGTCTTTATCTCAGGGCCATGAGTTCAAGCCCCCATCCTACCCCCCAGGTTCCACACTGTGCATGGAACCTACCTAAAACAAAACAAAAAAAAAAAAATTGTTTTGAGGTTGGAAACGTCATTAATAGCAAGACAGAAGACATTTCTTTTTACTAATTTACAAATAAAATTATCTTTAAATGAAAGATTTCATGTTTTTCAAGAATTAAAAAATTATTTTAAAAATTAAAAAATTATAGAAATAAATGCTAAAAGTCAAAAAATATATATGCAGCTCAATCACCTGCAAAATTAAATCTAAAAAAATGGTTTAACACAGACTGGCTTATTGTTATAGAATATCAACTAGTCTCCCAGAAGCAAAAAATTTCAGCTTCAAATTTCAAAACAGTTTCAATTTTAACATTAATCAATGTTCAATCAGGTTAAATATAGATTCCAGACTAGGAAATACAGAATCAAATGAAAATCACAAAGTAAACATATCATCAACCTAGAGTCCAGAGATAAAAGCTTAATAGTTATACTAACTCATACCAAATCGTGTTTTTCCTGTAAGGCAATCTCTTCTGACATTATTTCTCTGAGTGATACTTTTTTAGTTTGAGTGTTCCAATGATCCAATAAGGGTAGCATTTCAGGTGCTGCTAACGTCTTCAGTAATTTTTTGCCCGTTCTCTGAGATGATTTTTGTTCAGGATTATCAAGACCAATATGCCCAACCAGGGAAGGATCTACAAAAGCAGTATAAATAGAATCAGACCCTCAACAATAAACACACAATGCACTACTCATTCTGTTACAACTACCTCGGAAAGACCAAAGAAACATGATTTTTTTTAATTTCTAGCTTATAAATATAACTCTGAGGTTTCAAAATGTATCTTCACATAATAACACGCAAGAAATATGTGTAAATGTAGGAATGTTTCAAATGAGCAAGGATCTGGGTATCACTGTAAATCAACGCGATGGTCCCCACTCCTTTCTACACCGCACGAGCACAGACAAACCGACGCACACACGCTGGTGAACAAAGGCAGCTGTGGCCAGGCGGAAGCCACAAGCCGAGCAGTTCTGCGCAGCTCTGCTCAGCCACTCCAAACACTGAAAGGACCAATATTTTGGCAAGCCCATAAACCCATTTGAGGCACACAACACATACTGAACAAATGATTTTCAACATAAGGAAGAAACTGAACATTCTAAGTTCACAGGAACAAGCTTTAAGTGTATACTATCTCAGCATCTCTAGGGGGTATCAGCACATTCTGATACACTCCTGTGCTTTCCCAGAGAGTGAAGACCGGAGATACTGCCATCCACACAACTCTGATACCCTTTCAGTACCTCTAGCTCTCAAACAGCTCTAGTTCTCGAAGCTGCAATTATACCCAAAGAACCTTCAACGGGGAGTCCCGGTGTGGCATGGGGGGATCTGAAGGCAACATGCACAGCAGGAGACCTCTGTTAACAGCTCTGCCACCCTGCGCTAATCACTGAGGACAATGCTACCTAAAAAGTCTTCTAGAATCAAATATTTCAATTTGGCAGATGTTCCAAAAGCAGGCTGACTTTTGTGCTCTAATAAAATTAACATCAATACCCATTTTGAGTAACCAAGTAACAGCTGAATGATGCTCTCAACAAGACACATGAACATTTTATCGCTCTCAAACCAGAACAGTTTTCTCTCATTCAGAGCAAAATCTT
Organism: Martes martes; assembly: GCF_963455335.1. NCBI lineage: Eukaryota > Metazoa > Chordata > Mammalia > Carnivora > Mustelidae > Martes > Martes martes. Next base: position 172,094,659 of record NC_137889.1, on the reverse strand, counting down.
AAACAGGAAACACCTTGACCATATGTACTAGCAGATACATAACCTAAGGCGTTCCACTGTACTCATGAAAGTTAATCACAGGCACTTTTTAGTTCTTCTAGTTTTATTTTACGTCAATATTAAATGTTAAATATTTTAAAAGAACTTTTATTTGCAAATCAAAATGCTTGGGTAACATATTTTGTGGAAGTACATTTAATAATGAGGTAAAATTCATACACATATACTAAGTTTTGACATCATGACAAGAATATCAGAAGTAAAAAAATATGTGCTTTACCTCGCATCAACTTGCCACAGGATACCTCTTCTTGTCTTTGTCGCTCCTAAACACAAATGCAGGATGGGGGATTTGCAAAGGGAGGGTGCATTAGAAAATAAGATTATATTATTTTTCTCTAGAAATCACTTCTCCTTGTAAAACTATCAATCATCCTTGCTAAATCTAAGTGAAACAATAAAATAAGCAAGTTTATGAAGATGACCATATCAATATATTTTTTTCCACTTATAGAGCTCTGAGGCTGTTTTTCTTTAGACTGTTTTTGAAATTTAATCAACTAGCACCGCAAGTCTTTAGAGAATAAAAAACTATGATTTTTGTCTTTAAAAAAAAAAAAAGCCAACAATCACATTGAGCTCCACCATGAGTTATATAATTTGGCCAGTCTGGAAATATTCTAAAATATTGGGAAGACAAAAATATATCACTAATCTCTTTACTGGAAAAAGTTTATTCTCTCTCAAAGTCAAAATTCAATAGAATTCTTTCATACAACAGATTTTATTAAGAGCAAAGGTGAAGACAAAAGGAGCTCTTCATTAAAAAAAAAAAAAAAAGCCTACCAACCATTATAGATTCTTTCCATTTCTCATGGATCACTTTAGCCAGATTCAGATCTATATGAACCACACAATCCTCAACTGTTAGAGACCCTTGTGAGGGGGAGAAAAGAAAAGAAAAATATTTATTACTCATATGTTTTCAGAAAACATACTCAACCACCTTATATACCATTAATTACTAGCCTATATTTCTAGCTCTAAATCTCTAGGAATATTTTTGTTTATGTACTATGTCACTGTTTTCACACTTCCTGGCAGGTGCAATTATAAAATACTTCATATATTTAAGTTATTCATGTCCATTAGTTTAAATGTATATATTCACTTCCACTAGTCAAGACTTTTCAAAGTGTGTTCTAAGAAATTAATCTTGCCTTAAGTATCTCTGGAGTAGCACCAGAGATTCAAAAAGGTTCATCTGTGCAAATAAGTATGAGGTAAATACCACAGAAAATTCTCAATATATGAATGGGATGAACACAAACTCCATATAAATACTATTTCTTTAAATTACAGTTTTTAAAAATCCTCTACAAACAGGTGTGTCAAAAATAAGGTAGGCAACACAAATTACTTTTATATTTCGATTAACATACAATTTTAAAATTAAGACAGAACCCTGAATCTGTATTCTAGTCACACAAAGACACACATACACGTAATGTACTTTTTTCTTTACCTGAATCAATACCAACAGGGCCAAATAACTCATTGAGCTGAAAAGCCAACTCAGGCGGTAATGCCAATTCCAGACAGTCTATGGTCAGAGATTTGGGCATTACTGGCATGGGATTCAACGTCTCAGGTTTATCTTCTTCACTAACTCCAGCTGACAAAGTACTCTCAGCCATTAGAATTTTTTCCATTTCCTGTTCATCTTCATTCATAAATTCTTCGGTGTTTGGAAATCTCACACAATCCTTTGGGAAGTTTTCATTTTTCTTTATTTCAAGAGAGCCAATAAAATCAACTTCTTCATTTAATTCAAGATCTGAAGTGCTTGGTACAGAGTTTAAAATATCAGACAAATTCAAAGGAGAATGTATACTGTCTCCAGTCTCTGTGACTTCTAGGTGCTTCTCCATTTCACTCACATCTTGAGCACCAGTAGCTTTGAGAGTACCTGGGAAAGACTGCTTCATGTTATATAGACCTGGAAGTTCTGCCTGGCTACTGGGAAGTACTTCATTAGTACTCTTTACATCTAGAGTGGCATTCGGAAATAAACCTGTTATTAATCCAGGTTTTTCAGTAGTGATAGTTCTTACTGCTGCCTGCTCTGAATTTCCCTCTTCTGAATCACAGGAGGACTGTACGTTAGTGTTACTGTCAGCAGTGCCATGGCTAAATTCTGGCACAGAAGAATTAGAATCTTCTGAAGTTCCTCTTTGGCTAATAATTTCCTTCAAATTTAATCCCAGAGAAAATGGCCCAATTTGTGCTTCATAGTATGATTTTTGGATATTCTCAAATTCAGTATCTTCACATAATTTAGTTTCAGAATCCAATAAAAGGCTTGTGGCCCAAATAATATCTTTGTTACACCTCTCATATAAGTCTTTTAGGGCTTCTAATGAAAAGGATCCAAAGAGTTTACAAAGAATGTTAAGATTTTCAGATTCATCAGCACTGGTGAGCTCACTTTCTTCGACATACGTGCTTTTGTCATACATGACCCTATATGGAATTGTTTCTTGAACATCTAATTTTGTGTTGCTATTGAAAGCTTTTGGTTTAAACCCATCCAATCGTCCTGTTAACACTCTCACAGAATCTGAAACACTAATTTTATTCTTTTCTATTTTCCATAAGAGAGCAAAATCCCGTGGTTCAGTCTGGGTACACATGCCTTCTTCTATTCCAGGAACTCTTTTAGGTTTTCCTTCTGGAAATTCAGCTAAAGTTTGTGGTCCTACTACTCCAGGAATAGGTGGCCCACTATTGGTAAAAGTAAGAGACAGTGTATGCTGTCTGTGACTGTTTTTACTTGGACAAGTCTTACTCTCACAGGTCATTTCATTGGGCAGCGTTTCAGAATTTCCTAGAGTGGAACTTCCCAGGGTTTTTAGCTCTTCAGGGCTTGTGCCCCAACAACAGGCCTCATGGGCTGTGCAGAAGGGTGTCTCATTCATACCGTCATTAGTTCCAAATTCTAGGTTGGGTTCCTTTAAACTATCCTTTGGCATTCTTGATCTGTGCTCTCTCTGAGCTAAGGAATCAGATGAAGGCCAGTCACCCACAATGGTGAATGACTGTTTTTCAGTATTTTTATATGTATCATATTGACAGTTATTGAAAGATTCTGAAGCATCATCGTACTGTGACTTCCTGTCCTCCTCTGTACTTTCGTGTGGAGATTCTCGTTGCTGGATATGATCCATATTCACAGATAGGGTACTCTCCAATCCTCTGCGTGACTGAGGGCGATTATATTTTTTGTCACTTTGTATAGATGAAGCTTTTTCAGTTTTTCGGTTCCTTTTTGTCCTCTGACCAATAGTCTTATCAACTGGCCAGTCACCAACAAAATTTGACAGTTCATGTCTTGGGAACTTTTCCAAAGTTGACTTGCTTTTTTGTTTTCCGAAGGCTTTTTTCCTTACTGTGGCTCTTTCTTCCAATGTTTCACCAGGTGAAGATCTTTCATTATGAAACGGTGTAGTATTTGAAAGATCATAGTCTTCTTGGTTATTTTCACCATAGCAAATACTTGACAACACTCTCTCTACAACACCATCTGCATCCGCTTTACTGCACTCTTTTTCAGAAGCCAGTTCGACCTGTTCTTCTTTTTCACTTTTTTCTGTTGCTTGTTTGCTTTCAGAATCAGAAAAATCCATGTCTGAAACTTCCTGAATGAAAGCACTCTGAATGTTAGGATTCATAGTACTTATTTCTTTTCTTCCTTTCTTTAAATCTGTATTAGAGAGAGATGTAACATTCTCGGGTAATATAGTTTCTTTGGTCACTTCAAGTTTCTTCTCTTCAGTCAATTCTAGATGCTTCAAAGACGAGGATAAAACATTTTCTTCTTTTTCAGAGGTAATATCTTCATTGTCTTTTGGGCTGCAAGATTTTTTTTAAGTATTATAAGGAAGTCTCTTAATGTTGCCATTAACATTATGATTTAAATCAAAGAAGCATTCCACTGAAAGATAAGGCACTTAACATTCATTCTAAAACTTCTATAAATAAACTACATTAAAATTATAACAGCTCATCTTGATCCTTCCCTGTACATTATGAATACATCCCTTTATTGTAACCCTAACACCTAACACAATACTTGGCATATAGGAAGCATTCAAACTTTTTTGAATTAAATAGTAAACATGAGATTTTCAGTTAAGGTGTTCATATGCATTAAATATTAAAGTTATGATTCTAGGGGCACCTGGGTGGCTCAGTGGGTTAAGCCTCGCCTTTGGCTCGGGTCATGATCTCAGGGTCCTGGGATCGAGCCCCGCATCGGGCTCTCTGCTCAGCAGGGAGCCTGCTTCCTCCTCTCTGCCTACTTGTGATCTCTATCTGTCAAATAAATAAATAAAAATATTTTAAAGTTACGATTCTAAATTTGTTCCCAGAAGAGGACACCACCTCCCTGGCTTTTTTCAGAACTATTTTAGCTTAATATATGTGAAAAGAAGTCTGCCTCTATAACACCTGTCATTTGCTACAGAGGGTAATGCTTAAGCTTCATTTACAAAGGCACAAAGAGTCAACAGGATTTGCACAACTAAAAGAAATGAGAGAAAGGGAAGAGAGCTGTCATTTGAAATGTCACCTGTTAATTTTTTTTAAAACCATCCTCAATGTTAATTTCAGACTTAGAGCGCTTTTGCCTAATTATTACACTTTCACCTTCAGTGTTTTTTCCTTAGTCAATGTATCAACTCATCTTCCCCTCTTTCTTTATTCCAGGAGCGCTCAAAGTCCCAACTCTCCCATGAAGCTTTCCTAAATGAAATCACATCTAACACTGAGTCTTCTATTTGCCAGATGCTATGCTAAGTCTTCTTAAAGTATTCATAATCCTTATGAGATTCGCTTGAGCAAAGTGTTATTACTGTCATTTTAGAAATGAAGAGCTGAAGTATACAGAGATTCTATAATTTGTCAAAGATTACAAAACCTTGGAATTTAAATCCAGGAAACACAGTTCAGGGGGCCCATGCCCTAAACCACTTTGCAACACAACTGCTCAATAAAACAACATTTATGAATTTTCTCTTCCCAACTCCTTTCTAATAGAGCCTCACCATTCCTTATGATCAAAAACTGTGGGCAATTTAGAACTCTATCTATATTTAAGGTTATTTTTTAACTCACCTATCTTTTCAACTGTTTATATGCCTTAAATGTTTAATAGAATCAGTACTATGCTGGACTACAAACTTTCAAAAGGCTGTGACTTGTCCTACTTAGACAAAGAATACCATTAATAATTAATTTTTATAATACTAACTTGAAAGAGTATTTTTAGAAATACCTAAAGAAATTAAGAAGTGATGTGATTATACACAAAAAAATGACAGCCAATAGCAGATAAATACTGGAATAGTGGGCAGTTACATAAAGAAGGCAGGAGTATTCACAGTATAAACACAAAACCCTGGGGACAATGGAAAAAATCCCATGTCACTGCATATATAACTTCACTTCTCTTGCTGACCATACACAACTTGCTAACCATATACATCTTGCTTCAGGTAAGACTATATCTAAACCCTACAAATAATAAAAGTCTACTTTTATTTTTAAAATTCTTTGGCAGTGATTTCACAAGCTCCAACATTATTCTTTTTATAATTCAAATTGAATTTGTGTATAGAGGGACTTTAACCTACCTAGTACTTCTGTCCTCACAAGAATAGGCACACAACTCAATACGTTCAATTTTCTCTGGAACTGAAGAACTCATGATTATTGGAACTGAAACAAAACGCTGATAATGTTCCAACATTCTTGATATTTTTTCTTTGCTTATACCATGAATATTACGCCTAAAAATTCCAGGGGAGAAAGGGATAGAAGGGATATTGGTAATTAAGGTTTTTTGAAAATTGGAACATAAAATGTCAAGAAAATCAGCACTATTTCTAATATGTAAAAATATCTAAGGTGGTTTATTATGACACAATATATACTGTTAAGATTCTAATTTCATCTTATTCAGGATGTCTGAAATGACCATTTTTTAAATCACTGCATACAATCTTTTCTAAACATCATTTATCGATTTGGAAAAAGCCAGAAGATCCTAATAACTTTAAAAGAAGTTATTCTCAAGCTCTGTAAAAAAAACATTTCATAACAATATGACCATCACTTCAAGATTAATTATTAACTAGAAAGTAAAAAAAATTCCACTATAGTCTTCTACTTATGCCACTATGGCAGGTTAGATATCCAAAGGGCCCTCCTATTACAATAAAACTGGATCCCAAGTCAATTAAAGCACACATATATTTCAATACATTTTAAGTCCAAGTAAGGAAAAAAATTCCTAGTATACCAAGTCTCTGGATGACCAAATATGAAATTTGTCATATTTGTGCTTTCACTCATGGTAGCTTATTTGTGTGTTATTATGGACTCATGTTTAGTTGAACCTAATATATGAGAATCCTTAGGCCTTAAACTGGGGTGCTTTCCTTCATGCAATATCTGGATTTGCATCTGCCAGGAGGCCAGATGGTATGTTTTAGTCCCTCAAGGATCCTGTCTTAATGAAAACATCTTAGTTCCAACATTCCTATCTTGGGTTGGACCCAAGGCTTAGTGTCTATCCCAGAGCTAATATTAGTATTTGCCACCTGGGCAAATCTGGCTTTCATATTTACCTACCTCAATCTTGTCTGGTTTCAGATCACAGAGAAGCAAAGAGATAGAAAATATGAAAGAGAAGTTAAGAGTTATGACACAGAGGACAGAATAAAAAGGTAGTATACATCCAATCCAAGTCCCAGAAAGAGAGTACGTGGGACAGAAGCAATTTAAAGAAAAATGGCTGAGGATTTTCCAGAACCGATCAAAGACATCATTGATGTCCGCTGATCTCAGAAGCCCAACAAATCCCAAACAAGACACATACTAAGAAATCCACTAGAAACATGGTACTGAAATTGTCGTTCACCAAAGATAAGGAGATGATATTAAAAGCAAGCAGAAATTAAAGGGAAAAAAACGAGTTATCTACAAAGAAACCAAGTATTGGAATTACAGCTAACTTAACAAGAATAACAGAGGCCAAAAGAGAATGAAATGTTATCTTCAGTAACAGAAACTGTCAATCTAGAATATACACACCCAAAGTATCTTATAAGAATGAAGGCAATAAAAGAATTTTCAGATTAAAAAAAAAAAAAAGTTTGACATGAAGCAGAACTATACTGTAAAGAAAATCCTAAAAGATGAACATCAGACAGAAGGAAATCCCAGATGAAATATCTATGATGAAAGAAAAATTAAGCACAAACCAATAACTATATGAGTGAAAACACACACTGTCTATACATTCTGGACAATCATAATATGTAAGTCAGAAGGGAGGTAAATATCAGAGTTAAAATGTTTGAAAGTCCTTATATTTGTGAGAAGGAAGGCTAAGAAAATGGTTTGACTTTAAAGTTTGCATGATCTAAGTTTTAATGTAACCACTAAAAGGATAAAAATATTGTATATAATTTCTAAATTAAAAGGAAAAAATAAGAAAATCTGCATTCAGTGAAAAAAATCCAAAATAAGGCATGATAAAAAGGGAGAAAAAATCAAATATATAATTTTCTGTGATAGGAGAAAAACAATCACAGGAAAGGTGAAATAAAGAGAAAGTACACAGAGTGAGATAGTAAGAAACAAGACTAATTATATGAATAACCAAAATAACCATAAAAGAATTAAGCTTAAGAATGAAAAGCCAAAGATGGACATAAGAAGATTTTGTAAAACCCAGTAATGGTTATAAGAGATACACCTAAATGTAAAGACACAGAAAAGTCAAAAGTAAAAGTATGGAAAAATTGAAATAACACTCAAATCCTAAAAGGAAGCTGGTATAGTTCTATTAATATTAGACAAATTAGACTTCATAATAAAAATTAATATTAAGGGTAAAAGAAAATCACTTGACAAGGATAAAAGGTTCAATCAGACAGATACAAAAACTTTAAGCTTATAAGCATATCCAAAAATATCCTCAGAATACATAAAGTGAAAATAGGTAGATTTATAAGAAGAAACTTGAACATATTCAACAAAATAAAGGGAGATTTCAACACATCCCTCTCACATCAATTTCCTCATTCTCTCTTATACATTAATCCATCAAGCAAATTTTTTTTAAAAAGTAAAGCTAAAGAAGATGTGAGCAACAGAATTGATTTAATAATATAACATATTATAACCAGTATACATTTTTATCAAGCAAACATGAAACATTAATAAAAAAACAGACAATGAGGGGCACCTGGTGGCTCAGTGGGTTAAGCCTCTGCCTTCGGCTCAGGTCATGATCTCAGGGTCCTGGGATAGAGCCCCACATCAGGCTCTCTGCTCAGCAGGGAGCCTGCTTCCCCCTCTCTCTCTGCCTGCCTCTCTGCCTACTTGTGATCTCTCTCTCTCTATGTCAAATAAATAAATAAAATCTTAAAAGAAAAAAAAACAGACAATGAAGTGGGCCACAAAATGCATCATTTAAAATATCAGGGAATTAGTATCACACAAATGGCACAATCTTACCCACTACAACTAAGTTGAAAATGGATTTCTTAAAAAAGAAATATAAAAACTATCTGTTCACAAACTTAAAAACATAATTTTAAATAACCCAAGGGTTAAGAAGTGAAGTTAATCATTATGCAAATTAGAGGATAAATGATAAAAAGAAAGTATTATATATTAACATTACATATTAAAATTCTAGGAGCATCTAATTTCCTAGGGAAATTTATAGCCTCAAATGCTCATATAAGAAAATAACCTAAACTTTCAGATGAATCCTTATAAAAATAATAGAATAAACAAAGCAAAATAGAGTTTTTAAAAAGCAAAGAAGGTAGAATAAAAGAGAAGCAGAAATGAACTGAACATAAAACAAACTTATAACAGAAAGATCAAACAAGCAAAGAGATGTTTACTTGAAAAAGCTAATAAAAAATCTTGTATCTGGTGAGAATAATCAAGAAAAAAAGAAAGAAGATACATATAAACATATCCAGATTGAAAAGAGGAACTTAAGTATGGATGAAACAGATATAAATGGTAGGAGAATATTATAATTGTTTTAATAAAATCTTAATAAATTTAGAAACTTTGGTATAATGGACAAATTCTGACTGAAACTTCTCACAAAGAAAACAGCAGGTCCAGAAGTTTCATAAGTAAATTCTATCAAACATCCAAACTTACACAAACTCAGAAAAGAGAAAAAGAAGAAATACTTTCCAATTAATTTTATCAACCATGATACCAAAGCCAGGCAAGAAAGGGCAAGGAAGAAAAAAATTATTGATCAACCTTACTATTCATACAGATGCAAAAATCCTAAGCAAAATATTAGAAAACCAAATCTAGTAATGTACCAAAAACATGTAAAAAGGAATGAAGTACCAATACATGCTACAATACAGATGAACCTTGAAACATTATGCTAAGTGAAAGATGTCAGACACAAAAGGCCACAAACTGTATGATTCCACTTATATGCAATGTCTAGAATAGGCAATTTCATAGACAAAAAAGCAAATTAGCAGTTGCCAAAGGTAAGGGAGAATTGGGAGTGACCAACAGCAGGTACGGGGTTTCTTTGGAGTGGATGGAAATGTGTGCTAATTAGATAGTGGTGATGGTTGCACGACATTAGCAATATACTAAAACTAGGTTGTCCTTTAGCTAGAAGTGAAATCAGTTAAAATGACCAAGGAAAAAATACCCTGACCAAAATCAAGTTAGGGTTCTCTCCAAGGGAACACAGAGCACAAAGCAAAATACAGTGTGTGTCCATGTCCTAAGTAACATTCTTACTTAAGTCAAACAATTAAATAAAAAAGTAAAACCTTTGGGAGAAGGGCAAGGAGGCGGGAGGGTAGTGCAATAAATGGATAGCTAGACATGTGCTTCCCTCACTTCCGTTCAGTATTCTAAGTCACTAGGCAGCACAGTGATTTGTTCCTCCCAGCCCACGTATGCCAAACCCCAGGATCTAATTTCAGATATTGACATTATACTACTAATAAGTGATAAAGTACTGACTATATAAGACAACTGGAATGTTTGTTAATTAATTCAATCTTAGGAACAAAAAGATACAAACTTCATAAACTGAAAAGGTCTACAGGAAATACAAAATTTGTTATCAAAGCTGCAATCTAAATCTGTTTTGTTTCATTCATTATTTATAGGGAGAAAAAAGTCTAGATGGACTTTCTATCACAGCCATAAAATTAAAAACATGTTAAACAGTCTCTAAATTTTACCTTGCAAGTTCCTTTGGTTTGAACTTCCACCACGTATCCGGTTCCCGGAAGAGGACTTTATATTTATGTTTTTGAGACTACATACAAAAAAGACAAATGTATTTAAAAATACTACTTCCATGAAATTAAATGCATTGTTTCCAAATTCACAGCACGTAAAAACTGAAAGAACCTAAAAGTTATATAATTGTGATGAGTTTGTTAAACTGGCAAAAGGTACAATCTCTTTGACCCAGCAATTAATTTCTAGAAAGTTATGCTAATAAATTATGTAAGAGTGCAAATACACACACATACACACACAAACACACACATAGACACAAGCTATCCAGTTCACCATTATTGGTGGTAAAAAAAAGAGGACCACACACTGACTATTAATACACAACTGGATGAAGGTACAACCATACAATGAAAATACAGCAATTTAAAAAATGCTGTATGTGTTAATGAGAAAAGGTCCCAATACAAACTGTCAAGAAAGGAAGATACAGAATTTTCACTTGGGTAAAAAAGAATTATTCACACATTTTTATACACTTTCTTCTACAAGGATTCTCAAAAATATTACTAAAAGCATCTACCTCAAGGGAGTAGGAATTTTGGCATTCTTTTTTATAATTTCAATATTTATCACACATGTATTACTTTTATAATTTTAAAATTATTTTAAGTAATACTTCATTCTATTTTTCAATACTCTAACATGGCTATAATCTAAAAGCCATGCCCTACACTTGTACACTAGATCCATCTCCCCTCTGCACCTCAAGGATAACTTGAGTTTAGCAATTCAACCCTCTCTCTGAGGTAGTGTTAATTTCCTCACCACCTTGAACCAGTCTCATCACGTTCAGTTATTTCTCCCATGTTACTCTTAATCCCCTTTCCCCTGCCAGCAATCTCCCCATTTTCCTGCTCCTCTTTGCAGGAAAATGCCTCAAAATAATTATTACACTTTGTCTCCAATTCCTCTCTCCACATCTCTTAAACCCACTCCAACTGGGCTTGGCTACCCCACCGAAACTGTCCATCAAGACCACAGATTACTTCCACACGGAAAAATGCTCCGGTTAATTCTCAGTCCTCTCTTGACTTTCAGCAGCATTTGTCACAGTTCATCACTCCCTCTCCTGACCCTTTCATCCTGCCCCTCTGGAAGGGTGTTCTCACTCTTTTTTGCTAGTCCTTTTTTGCCCAGACCTCTTCCCACTTAGTCCCTCACTTAGTCCTTGATCCTCTACTCTTGATCTATACTCACTTCTTTGGTAATATTATTCCATTCCCTGGCTTTGAGTATCACCCATATGATAATGACTCTCAGATACTTATTCCTGGCTCAGATTTCACTCCTAAACTCCAAACTCACAGATCCAATTACCTATTCAACAAACTTAAGATATTCAAACCTAAACTTTCAAAATCCATTACCACACACCTATCATAAAACTATTTTTTCTGAACCCTTCTTCATCATTCTCATCTCATGACAACCTCTAATTACACAGGCCAAACACCAACCTTGATGTCACACTGAACTCTTCTCTTTCTTTCACATCCATTTTCAATCCAATACAAAGTTCAGTTGGCTCTACTTTCACAGTACACCCAGAATTTAATCAGTACTATCACTTTCACTGCCACCATGTTGGTGTAAGCCATATGATCTCTTACTTTAATTATCACTGTAGTCCTCTAATTAATCTCCTGCTTCCACCCTTGCCACGCTGCCCTGCCTCTATCCCAACTCTAGTCTCAACACTGTGATACAGCAATCCTGTTAATAGTCGATCATGTCCTTACCCTGCTCAAAATCCTGTTATGGATTGAATGTCTGTGTCCCTTCAAGCCCCATCATGTTGAAACTCCACTCCCACCATGTGACTGTGTTTGGAGATAAGGCCTTTATGGAGATAATTAAGGTTAAAATGAGAACATAAGGGTAAAGCTCCAGCGTGACAGAATTAGTACGCAAATAAGAAAAAACACCAGAGAACTCATATACCATCAGAGAACACGGCAAGAAGGCAGCCATCTGCAAACCAGGAAAACAACTCTCACCAAGAAACAAACCCTGCCAAACCTTCACCTGGGACTCCAAGCCTCCACAACTGTCAGAAAATAAACTTGATGTTTAAGGCACCCAGTCTGTGGTATCTTATGGCAGCCTGAGCAGATTAATACATCTTCCGTGTCACTCAAGGTAAAATCTAAAATTCCACAGTGATCTATGAGCCCTTATATAATCTGCCCTACCATCTCCCCAACTACCATTACATCTCTGACCTCTTCTCCCACTACTGATCCCCTCAAGTTTTATGACAAGATGCGAAGTACTCATTGCTATTTTCCATTATTCTGACAGAAAAGCCCCCAAATCAACCTAGGTAACAAGTGACAGAACACCCTGTAATGTGTCTACTCACTTCCAACTCCTCATCTCAGTACCAAACCGTATACACTTTATTCGGAGGCTGGCAACAGCCCCAGTCTCTAATTACCTCAAGGAGTATCCTATAGCTCTTAGATCAAATTAATTTTAAATGAATATACACATACAGAGGGGAAAAAAAAGAGACTCTGAATTTAAAGACTTTTTCAACTCCCATATCAATAGGCAAATCTTAATAACGTTTTATTACTTGGGAGGATTCTGATTTATGTTAAGCTATATGACAGCTCACAAGGGAAACTATATATATATATATATATATATATATGTGTATATATATATATATATATTTAAAGTAATAAGCTTTTGCTAGATGCCACTGAGCATACCTGACTGCTTGCTACTTATCCCCAACTCACTTCCAAACTACTTCTGTAAATGAGAGTCATGTTAGTAATAGACGGTTATCTCCAACCTATTGCACTCCCCCACAGCTCTCATTATCTTGCTACCAAAAGGAGCAAAAAGCAATCCTCTTCTCTACAGTAATTGCTATACCTACTTCTTTTTGAAGAAAAAATGAATTTGGCATTCTATGATAAGCACCAGTCCTTTATACTTCTAAGCAGAGTTGGGAAGAGCCAAGGAATCAATACTGGAAAAATAGCTTTATAATTTCAATTATTATATAATAAAAAAGGGGAAAGAAAGATACTACTATGGAAGCCTGAAGGCTAAATGAAAATCAGTAACACAGTAATGCAGAGGCTTTTTATTTTCTACACAAGAACTTCCATATGACAGCAGGAAGCTAAGGAAAACACACAGAGAAGGCAAGTAAGGTTAAGGGAGAAAGCATTCCCCATGATAAATACGTTAGGCTAGAAACTGGGAACTCCTGAGGCCAGAAAGCAAACTGACTTTCAGTTGCCCATGTACTAATATTGAGTCTTTCTTCCCTCTACTGCCCCTTCATAGAAGTAAAATCTCATTTGTTCTCAAAGGGCATTAATTTTCTTCAGAAAAATGAAGAGTCACACCCTCAAAATTGTATAAGTGCATAAAGCACAGCAAAAGGAGGTACAGGTTGGATATGCTGAGGACATTAAAGAAGTACAATATTCATTAACTGAAGAAACATAAATTGAGCTTTAACATGCCAGACACAAGTGTGCTAATATTGGGGGAATAAACAATACCCATAATCACAAAGCTTCATTCGTTCACCATTTTAACCCAACAAATATACATTTATCATATGCCAAGCATAGTGCTAGGCCCTGAAGATTCAATGATGAATAACACAGAACTGTCTTTAAGAATATATAGATGGCTTAGAGCCAAATTTAGGCCATCAGCCAGTATTTGTATAGCCTAAGAGCTAAGGACAGTTTTTTGTTATATTTAAAGGATCATTTAAAAAGAAAAGGAGGGACACCTGGGTGGCTCAGTTGGTTGAGTGGCTGCCTTCAGCTCAGGTCATGATCCCAGTATCCTGTGATCGAGTCCCGCATTGGGCTCCTTGCTCAGCGGGAAGCCTGCTTCTCACTCTGCCTCTGCCTGCCACTCTGTCTGCCTGTGCTCGCTCTCTCGCTCTCTCTCTCTCTGACAAATAAATAAATAAAATCTTAAAAAAAAAAAAAGAAAAGGAAAAAAAAACACAACAGAGACTGTAGGTGGCCCACAAAAACCTAAAACATTTACTACCTAGCACTTTATAGACAAAAGCTAGCTAACCCATGGCTTACTGATAAAAGCAGTATGCTTAATGGTATCACAAAATTAAGTCAGGGTACCAGGAAAAAAGAAAGAGTACTCCACTCCACTTTTTAGTAAGTTCCTGAAAAAAGTGACATCAAAGCTGGGCAAAAAAAAAAAAAAAGAATCTGGCAAATTTGAAGAACTGAAAAGAGTTGAATTTATAAAAGTCTGAATTTATCAGAAAGGCAGAATCAAAAGAAATTTGGTTACTAACAAAGGACAACCAATTTTGTTTCTGCCGAGTAATAGCAATAAGGAAAAATATTTGTGTGTATACACATTAACACACAGACACATATACCCATATAAACATAAAATTATAATTTATTATCTATATACACACAAACATAAAATGATAATTTAATACCACTATTTTTTCATAAGACATCAAAAATGAAAATAATCACAGGATTTAAAAACTAAATCTCAGAATCTGAAAACTGATTAATTTTAGCTTTATGCAAAAACTATTCCTATTTTTCTCATTTCACTTAAGACCAGAGAAAGCTCACTTACAGACAGTCCCAAAGACTGTTTGCTTAAGATTCGGTTGTATAATCAACATCCCCCAACAATTTCAAACTTACTACCATAGACTTATGATAATTTATGGTACAAACCAAAGAAACATATGGCTTCATTTCCCATGCCTGTAGGTTTGTATTGTCTATTATTACAGGAGACACCTTCTTCTCAAATGCTTCTTTCGCTGAAAAACACAAACAGAAGACGACAAATCACTTTTTATAACAGTATTAAGTATTCTTTGGAAATTTTAAAAATCTGATCTTGTTTTCATAATTCGAAAATCATAGATATGTGGTAATTTTACTCACAACTCTACTACCTTTTTTTTTTTTTTTTTAGAAGGGGGAAGGGCAGCAGGAGAGGGACAGAAAGAATCCCAAGTAGATTCCACACCCAACTCGGACACCAACACAGGGCTTGATCCCACAACCCTGAGATCACAACCCAAGCCAAAACCAAGAACTGGTTGCTTAACCAACTGAGGCACCCAGGCCCCCCACAACTCTACTTCTGAATGTCACTTTTGAGTGTATGAAAAATTAAAGTACAGGTAAATGTTAGATAATAAATAATAAATAAATACTAAAGTTATAATCAGAAAATTATAAAATAAAAACTGTCTAAATTTTATGTGTTACATGTATAAATGGCATAAATGGGGAAAAAACTATCATTAAAAACAGTATTATGTTGCCATTTGCGATGACGTGGATGGAACTAGAGGGTATTATGCTTAGCGAAATAAGTCAATCAGAGAAAGACAACTATCATATGATCTCTTTGATATGAGGAAGTGGAGATGCAATGTGGGGGGGTTGAGGGGAGGTAGGAAAAGAAAAAAATGAAAGAAGATGGGATTGGGAGAGGGACAAACCATAAAAGACTCAATCTCAAAAAACAGACTGAGGGATGCTGGGGGGGAGGGGGGATGGGAGAGGGAGGTGGGGATATGGACATTGGGGAAGGTATGTGCTATGATGAGTGCTGTGAAATGTGTAAACCTGGCGATTCACAGACCTGTACCCCTGGGGATAAAAATACATTATATGTTTATTAAAATAAATAAATTTAAAATCCTGGAAAAAAAAAAAAAAAAAACAGTATCATGGGCGCCTGGGTGGCTCAGTGGGTTAAAGCCTCTGCCTTCAGCTCAGGTCACGATCCCAGGGTACTGGGATCAAGCCCCGCATAGGGCTCTCTGTTCAGTGGGGAGCCTGCTTCCTCCTCTCTCTCTGCCTACTTGTGATCTCTGTCTGTCAAATAAATAAATAAAATCTTTAAAAAAAGAAAAAACAAAAAAACAGTATCATGCTAAAAGCAACATGGTATCCTGGATTAGATATTAGAAGGGAAAAGAACTTAAGTACAAAATTAGTATCAGGGTGCCTGGCTGGCTCAGTCAGTAGAACATACAACTCTTGATCCCAGGGTTGTGAGTTCAAGCTCCACATTGGGCATGGAGCCTAATTAAAAACAAAAATTGTAAAAAAATAATAAAAATAATTAAATAAATTAAAAATTTAAAGAAAAACTAATCCAAATAAGGTCAGAGTTTAGTTAATAGCAATATACCAGCACTAATCTCTTAGTCTTGATAAATGTACCACAATTATATAAGATGTTAACATTAGAGGGAAATAAGTGAGGGGTATACAGAAACTCTACATTGCCTTTGCAACCTTTCCATAAATCAAAAATAATTTCAAAATAAAGTCTTAAAACAAACAAGCACAAATTTTAAACAAACACACACAAAAAGATGTAATGATTTAAAATAAAGAAAACATTATTATATACTGTCATGCAAGAGATTTTCTTTTTTTTTTTTTAATTTTTTAGAAAGATTTTATTTATTGACAGACAGAGACTACAAGCAGGCAGAGAGACAGGCGGGGGGGTGGGGGGGGTTAAGCAGGCTCAATCCCAGGACCCTGGAATCACGACCCAAGCCGAAGGCAGAGGCCCTAACCCACTGAGCCACCCAGGCATCCCTGCAAGATAGTTTCTTTAAAAACTACATTTTTTCTCAAGGACTTGAACCGTTCAGGAAATTAACGATGAAGCACAATAAATAAGCTTTACAAGGAAATTATGTGGAAGTTTTAAAAATTCCATGTACTCTCTTATAACTCAGTAATAAATAGGCAAATAATCCAATTTAAAAATAAGGAATGATTAAGGAGCTAGATAAAGAAGACAAACAAAACTCAAACCC
Source organism: Martes martes (assembly GCF_963455335.1). Classification (NCBI taxonomy): domain Eukaryota; kingdom Metazoa; phylum Chordata; class Mammalia; order Carnivora; family Mustelidae; genus Martes; species Martes martes. Next base: position 172,077,441 of record NC_137889.1, on the reverse strand, counting down.
AGGAAAAGGAAGGAAATAATAAAGATTAGAACAGAAATAAATGATATAGGGCACCTGGGTGGCTCAGTGAGTTAAAGCCTCTGCCTTCAGCTCGGGTCGTGATCCCAGGGTCCTGGGATCGAGCCCCGCATCGGGCTCTCTATTCAGTGGGGAGCCTGCTTCCTGCCCTGCCTGCCTCTATGCCTACTTGTGATCTCTGTCTGTCAAATAAACAAATAAAATCTTAAAAAAAAAAAAAAAAGAAAGAAAGAAATGATATAGAAACTAAAAAAATAATAGAACCAATCAATGAAACCCGAAGCTGGTTCTTCTAAAAGATCAACAAAATTGATAAACCCCCAGCCAGACTCATCAAAACAGAGAGGACCCAAATAAACAAAATTACTAAAAAAGGAGAAAAAACAATACCACAGAAATACAATTTTTACAGAATATTATGAAAACCTCTGTGCCAACAAACTGCACAACTTAGAGGAAATGAATAAATTCCTCGAAACATATACCCACCAAAACTAAAGCAGGAAGAAACAAATATTTAACACACCAATTACCAGCATGAAATTGAATCACTAACCAAAAAACTCTCAAAAACGAAAGTTCAGGACAGATGGTTTCACAAGCGAATTCTACCAAACTATTACAAAAAACAGAAGAGGAAGGAAAACTTCCAAATTCATTCTATGAGGCCAGCATTATCCTGATTCCAAAACAAGATGAACACTACAAAAAAAGAGAACTACAGGCCAATATCTCTCATGAAAAAACCCTCAACAAAATATTAGCAAATCAAATCTAACAATACATTAAGAAAATCATATACCACAATGAAGCAGGACCTATTCCTGGGTTGCTAGGATAGTTCAATATTCGCAAAACAATCAACATGATACATCACATCAATAAGAGAAAGGATAAAAACCACAGGATCATTTCAACAGATGCAGAAATAGCATTCAACAAAGGACAATATCATTCATGAGAAAAATCATCTGCAAAGTAGGTCTAGAGGAAAGATACCTCAAACTTAATTTGCAAATGACATACCAATAAAGGGTTAGTATCCAAAATATATGAAAAATTTATACAATTCAACATCCAAAAAACAAATAATCCAATTAAAAAAATGGGCAGAAGACACAAAGCGACATTTCTCCAAAGAAGACATACAGAGGGCTAACAGACACATGAAAAGATGCTCAACATCATTCATCATCAGAGAAATACAGATCAAAACCACCATGACATACCACTTCACACCTGTCAGAATGGCTGAAATCGAAAACACAAGAAACAACAAGTGTTGGTGAGGATGTGGAGAAAAAGAAACCCTCGTGCACTGTTGGTGGGAATGCAAACTGGTGCAGCCACTGTGGAAAACAGTATGGAGATTTCACACCACACACAAAAAAACAAAAACAAGGGCGCCTGGGTGGCTCAGTGGGTTAAGCCGCTGCCTGCGGCTCAGGTCATGATCTCAGGGTCCTGGGATAGAGCCCCACATCAGGCTCTCTGCTCAGCAGGGAACCTGCTTCCCCCTCCCCCCGCCTGCCTCTCTGCCTACTTGTGATCTGTCAAATAAATAAATAAAATCTTAAAACAACAACAACAACAAAAACTAAAAGTGGAAATACTCTATGATTCAGGAATCACACTACTGGGTATTTACCCAAAAAGTACAGAAACATTAATTCAAAGGAATACATGCACCCCTATGTTTATTGCAATATTATTTACAACAACAAATCTATGGAAACAGTTCAAGTGTCCACTGACAGATGAATGGATAAAGAAGTGGTGTACACACACGCACACACACACACACAATGGACTATTAATTCATGCATTAAAAAATGAAATCTTGCCATTTCCAACAACATGGATAGAGCTAGGGAGAATATTGCTAAGCAAAATAAGTCAATAGAGAAAGACAAATAACATACGATCTCACTTATATGTGGAATTTAAGATATAAGCAAAGGAAAAAAAGAGAGAGAGAGAGACAAACCAAGAAACAAACTCTTCACTCATAACAAACTAATGGTTATGATAGGGAGGAGGATGGAGGGATGGGCAAAATAGGTGATTGGATTAAAGAGTACAGTCATCAAGATGGAAAAAAAATACTTTTTCAAAAAAGAACACAAGATACTTTAGAAAAAGTGCAATTTTTTTCAAGGATATATTATTTTTTCATTTAAATATTTTTTAAGGGAAGGACTATACCTGAATATAACTAATGTATTAAAAATTTTTAAATCACATCTTAAAAAAAAAAAAAACTTAGAAAACTCTCCAAAGAAGATAAAGTAATAGCCAAAAGGACACACCAAAGAATGCTTAACATCATCACCCACCAGAAAAATGTAATCAAAACCACAGTGAAATACCACTTCACAACCACCAGGATAGGTATAATCAAATATACAGATAAAAACAAGTATTGGTGACAATGTGGAGAAGATGGAACCCTGATAAACCCCTAGCAGGAATGTAAAATGGTGCAGTTGCTTTGGAAAAACAGGCTGGTAGTTCCAAAAAAGTTTAGACATAGACTTGTACGTTCATACCAACATTATTCATAATAGGCAAAAGGTGGAAACACCCCAAATGCCCACCAACCGATGAAAGAATAAATCAAATGTGGCATATTCATACAATGGAATATTATTCAGCCATAAAAAGGATGGATTACTGATACATGCTACAACATGAGCCTTGAAAATGTTACACTAAGTGAAAGAAAGCCATTCACAAAAGACCACATATGATATGATTCCATTTATATGAAATGCCCAGAACAGGCAAATCTATAGAGACAGAAAGTAACTTAGTGGTTGCCTAGGGCAGGGAAAGGTTGGGGAGAAATGAGGAGTGACTGTTAATGGGTAAAGGATCTTTTTTGGATGATAAAAATGTTCTAAAATTGATAAAAATGTTCTTAAAAGCGATGGTTGTAGAGCTCTGAATATGCTTAAAACCATGTGATTCTTCTCTTAATAAAGCTATTTAAAAAGAGTTCTGTCTATTAATTTAATATTATTATTGTTATGGCTATTGCAGTAGTGAGGGCATGTTGAACCACTGCTAAACACTTATTTTTCAACCTTAACAATCATGGGGGTAATATTAAGCCCTTTTACAGATGAAGACAATGAGCTCTGGAGAGTATAAATAACTTATACAAGACAGCATAGCTAGTAATTGCCAAATCCAAGATAATATTCTTCACCACATCCTACTGTTTTCATTTTTTGTTATTAGTATTTTCATATTCCTGAGTTCTCACTTTAATATTCAGTTCAAGAAAAAAATACAGAAAAATTTAATAATGTCTGAAGATGGCAAAATCCAGAATCACTTTCATGTTGCCTTTATCATAAAATAAAGGCTAACACAGCATCTATGTGTATTAAGAATTCCTCATGGGATGCCTGGGTGGGTCAGTCAGTAAAGCTGCTGACTCTTGATCTTGGCACAGGTCTTGATCTCAGAGTCCTGAGTTCAAGCCCCATGTTGAGCTCCACATTGGCGATGGAGCCTACTAAGAAAGAAAAGAAAAGAAAAAGGAAAGAACAAAGAAAAGAAAAAGAATTCCTTATATGAAATTCAAACTATTTATAACTAAATATTTCATGATAAAACCATCTTCAGTGAACAGATCACTGCACTAATAAAAGCAGTAAGGTCAGTTTGAGGAGAGCCATTTTTTACTCTCACACTGTCCCCCCCATAACAATAAAATCAATCTAGGGAAGAGTAGGGGTTAACAATACAAATTCCACTCTAGAGGGCACCTGGGTGGCTCAGTCGGTTGAGCATCTGCCTTTACTTCGGGTCATGATCCTGGAGTCCTGGAACTGAGCCCTGAATTGGGCTCCCTGCTCAGCAGGGAGTCTGCTTCTCCCTCTGCCCCTCATCCTACTTGTGCTCTCTCTCTCTCAAATAAATAAGTAAAATCTCTAAAAAAAAATCCATTTTAGGAAATAGAAACCAAAGCATACCGGACAACTGGAGACATCTTGAGCTATTCTGAGACCCATATAGAAAATCTGATACACTTTTGGCAAGATCCCCATTGATTAAATAAAACTTAAACATGCCATGATGTTCTAAGCATTTTACAAAAATTAACTTGTCTAATCCTAACAGTTCTGTAACATAAGACTAACCTCTTTCACCGCTTACTCTGTAATGTAACAAATGTTACAATTTTATATATTATATACAGTTAAGTAAATAATTCACTTTAGTAATTAAAGTGGGGGGGGGCACCTGGGTGGTTCAGACAGTTAAGCGACTGCCTTCAGCTGGTCATGATCCTGGGGTCCTGGGATCAAGCCAAGCATGGGGCTCCCTGCTCAGCGGGGTGTCTGGTTCTCCCTCTCCCTCTGCCCCTCACCCCACACTCATGAGTTCTCTCTACCAAGTAAATAAAATCTTAAAAAGGAGAAATAAATAAAGGGAATTATACCCTTCTTAAAAAACTGTCTCCTTCTCAAAAGACAAATATTTCATATTGCTCTTCATATTACTCAAAATCTAATGTCTATTCTTACCACGATTCTGGTTCCATTCATGGGCTTCTCCTAAGTACTTTACATCAAACTGGTACTGTCCATTTATGTAAAAATAATCATCAGTACTCAGAATAACTCCACTTGGATTATCCTCTTGCAAAGTCCTGTGAAAGATAAATGGAATTATTTTCATTAATTTTTCTCCTAAGTTCTCTCTCCTAATTTTTACAAGGTCATAATCCAAATAAAGAATTCAAGTATTGGTACTTAAAAGTGAGAATACAATAATATCCAGACAACTCATATCGGAAATCCTCTTAGCAGAAGTTTGACTCCCAAGAACACTGAACTAAAACAAGTCTATTTTATTCCTTGAATTCAAAATCAATTATGGCTTTGTAACTCTGTAATCAAAGTTGAACAACTTTTTTTTCCCATTCAAATTAGTTCTCTTTCACATAAAGCTATTTCTACTGATTTCAGAAGCTCACAGTCTTGGAATTATCTTTGAATTTTTCTTCTATTCTATCTCCCAAAATGACAGTCTACGATAGAAGACTTCAATAAAAACTTCTGGAGAAAACAGTACTGCTATTAGCTACAAAGACAAAAATTGAGTAAAAAGAAAAATTTTAGTAGTTAATAAACATCTCTATTAAGCAATAGCATTTCATATATTCATACTCTGTTAATGTTCACATTCAAGCACTATACTGTTTTAAAAACTCAGCTGAATCTCATACCTTGCCAAAAAGGATTTTCCTGATCCTGGAAGCCCTCTGAGAAGAACAAGAACTAGTCCAACATAAGATGATGTCTTCTTTCTTACAATCTGAGAAACTGAGGCTTCTTGCACTTGATAAGCACTGGTTCCCTCTTGATTTCTCCATACCTTTGTTGGGGAAGTGTGAGAAATAATTGGAGGGGGAAACGTGTAGTTGACCGGTCTCCAGTGTGTAGTGGTGGTTACAACAGGAGCTACAAAGCCATGATTTCCTTGAAAGAGGTCAAAAGCAGGAATCATTGGATTCCACATTGGTGGAGGTGGAGGAGGAGGCAGCAGTAGAGGGAGAGGGGTAAGTATAGGGCAGTAATTCACATCCTTCCCCTTTGACGGCAGTTCAGTATGTTTCTGTGGCTTGAAACCAAATTCTTCAGAAGGTAAAAATGCATCAGGGACAGAAGGAGATTTCTGATCCCCACTTGTACCTAGTAAATCAACCCCCAGATTTTGCACGGGAAGGCTTAAAGGAGGCTGAGGTTCGTTGGCATCCAAATCTACAGGGGCTGGAGAGAACGGAGTCTCGACACACTCAGATTCTAAAAGCTCTTTCTGTCTTTGACTGACATTGCTACCACCCACCATAGTGTCATTTGCTACATTTAAAGAACTACTGAGAAGAGAATCTTCCAGTGCCAATGTGTCATCCTTTATAAAACTTTTGGACTCATTAGAAACAGAATGTGAAATTAAGGTGTTTGAACTTAATACAGAGGCAGAATTCTCTAAATTTTCACTGTTCAAATCCACATTTTGTGCAGAAAGAATGGGAGTCATACTATTTGAATCAGAATTTATAAATGCACTCGGGTCACTAACACTATTAACATCTTGCAAAGGCAAAAATGAGTATACTTGGTCATCAGGAGAAGAGTTCAATTTCTCAAAAGCATTCTGTATCAAAGAATCCAAGTCTTCGGTTAGCTGCATGTCCAAAAATGAATCCATTTTTGATTCTTCATTCTCTTCTTCAGGAGGATACTTTTCCATTATTTCACGTCCCACAACACTTACTTGGTTCTCAGAAGCAACAAAGCTTTTTGAAGATGATTCTTCTACCTTGGCATCAGTGGCAGACAATTCTAATAGACAATCCATTGCATTTTCAACTGTACAACAACAAGAGCAATATACATGTGTATTGAAAACAGTGAAGTGTAATTTGATTAAAATCTGGGTAAATTTATACTTTTGCACTGAATGGAATATAGAAATTTATAAATATTCAAGTCATTTTTTAATTAATATTTTACAAATATACCAGTCTATATTAGTGAAAGGTTTGAATGAAGTCATGTAATGATGTTACTATCAGACAAACTGCATTAAAGTAGGACAATAAATAGCCATCAAGAAGATAATCTCTGACAACTGTGAATAAACATAAATATCTATGAATTATATCTAAAAATATCTGTAAGTTGTATCTAAAAATTATCTATAAGTTGTATCTAAAAATATCTATAATTCCATATATTATGGTTATTTATAAAGACCCAAAACCAGTTAATTCATTCAACAAGTACTTAGCTACTGCCTATCCTTTTAAATATTAAGCATTTTTAAGTACTCTCCTATAAACCTGTTTATATGGTTTACGCTATGAATTTCAGTTAATACAAAAAATAGGCATCAGCATATCAGACATACTCTGTTCAAAGTAAATAAGACATAGTTTTTACTATACTTAAGGGATTTTTACAATCTAATGGAGGTAAAGATAATTAAGTTAGAAAACAATTACATTATAATATAATATAGATTAAATAATACACACTTTTAGTAATACACAAATGCCATAGCAGCCTTATAGGAGAATAAAGAAAAATTTCACGTAAGGTAATAAGTGAACTGGGACTTGAAGATTAAAAAGAAACTTGTCAGACAGACACAAAGGGAAAAGTAAAGGCAGTCTTGAAAACACAAAGCATGTTTAAGGTAGTAAGAGAAGTTGGTTGGAGTATGAGCACACAGTAGGTACGGAAGATAAAAGGAGACAAAACTGGAAAAGATCAAGTAGAATTGGAAAAAGTGCTACATGTCATGGTAGGTCATATCAATGTTACTTTCTACAAAAACTACCTGTCACCATATTTGAGCTAGGAGCTTTTTTTTTTTTTTTTAATTTCTTTTCAGTGTTCCAGAATTCATTGTTTATGCACCACACCCAGTGCTCCATGCAATATGTGCCCTCCTTAATACCCACCACCAGGCTCACCCAACCTCTCATCCCCCTCCCCTCCAAAATCCTCAGTTAGTTCCTCAGGGTCCACAGTCTCTCATGGTTTATATTTATCATCTCAATGAACCATCAAATAATACTATGAGGTATAGTACTTCTAGCAAATAGATGAAGAAAATGAAGTTCAAAAAGTATATTAAGTTGGCCCAAGTCACACAGATATTAAGTGACAGAGTCAGGACTGGTATGTCTGACTCCAATGCTGAGCTCTTTCTATTACAATACAAATACAGAATTAGAATTGTTAAGCATTTGAAATTTGGAGTTTTGCTTATTTTTGTGTTGTCCTCTTTTGTTTTATGGAAAATAAATATGAAAAGGAAGCAGAGCACGGGAGGTAACAGGTCTGGTCTAGCGTTAGAAAACCAACACCCAAATCTCCGCTTGCTGCCTATAACCCTCTGAACAAGCTACCTAACTTTCCTAAGCATTGATTCTCTCATTTGCAATATGGGGATAATAAAAGTACCTACCTCATAGGGTTGTTGTGAGGATTAAATGAGATAATCCATGAAAATGTGCTGTGCACAAGGACTGGCACCTAGTAAGCACCCAATTAATGTTCCCTTAAGAAGAAAAACAAAGAGGAATTGGAGGGGCAGGCCTGGCAGAGATCAGTTAGGATATTATAGCAATAGTACAAAGGTTAGAAGCCCTAGATATGGGGGGGGAAAAAAAGAAAGAAAGAAAGCACGCAAGCAAACACAGAAGTAGTTCTACGAAGAAAATCTACATAATAGAAAAACCACAAGGTCAACCAAAAAAATTATTAATTATTCATGAAAAATTTACATATAACTAAAAAAAATTAGAGCACAACAATTCAGTGAAATATTAGAAAGCTATTAAAAATAGTTATAAAGATCACAGCAACACTGGAAAAAATGCTTAGGTTAAGTTTAAAAAGCAAAATACATAATTTCACCAATACTATTATTCAAAATACTCAAAATATCAGTATTTATGAACAAGGTGTAGAGAAGATCCTGGAAAAGAGAAATTTTTTTTGTTAGGATGTAAGGGTAATATATTTTTCTTGTAATTCCTCATTTCTATGTTAGTGTATGTGAAACAAATTTTAAATTACCATAACATCAGGAAATAAATATTGAAGTCACACATAAAATTCTGCACACTATCATTTCTGAGCATCATGTGGACTGCTGAAAACTGGTTTTCTGCATACATATCATAACAGGATAGTTAAAATATGCTCATATCACAGTCCATGTAATAAGTAAAAATGGAAGTTTTTCATGCATTAGCAAAACTTCCCCAATCTTGAATAATTTTACCTTACAATGATCATATCAACACTAAGCATTAACATTTAATTTACTCATTTAGTCAACTTTGATTGCTTGTCCATCTGCCAAAATACTTCCAAACAACTTATTACAAGTTATTAATAATACTAAAGATAAAGACTTTACCAAAAAAAAAGAATCTCAATTCTCACCAAAAAAGTCATATGAGATACATATTATTATTTTTCTCATTAGCAGATCAGTAAACAGACTCAGAGAGCTTAAGTGGCAGAACTAGAAATCTAACCCAGGTTTCTTGACTCGAAAGCCAATATTGTGAAACACTACCCTATCAGCATCAACTCCTAATCAGCTCTTATTCCCACAATTACAATTATCTTTTAATTCAATAAATATTTACTGAGGTCCTATCTGAATCATTTGCTATTTTAGGGGCTGGGGATAAAGCGTAAAAACAGTTTATAAAAATCTGTCTTTATGGAGCTTACATCCTAAGACAGTGGTTCTCAGTCGGGGATGATTCTGGTCCCCAAGAGACATATGATAATAGATGGAGACATTTTTAATTGTCACAACAGGCTGCTGAAGGTTGCTACTAGAATCTACAGAGAATAGTCCTGGGATGCTGCTAAACATCCTATGATTTACAGGAAAGCCACTCACAACAAAGAATTATCCAGTCCTAAATGTTAATAGCACCCACCTGTTCTAGAGGAAAGATTAAAAAGACATAAAACATAAAATATGACATCTATATATACATCTTACATCTAGAACTGTATATTTCTCAAAAGCAGAAAAAACTATGCTTTCTTCTTCGTATCACTCACAATACCAACTTAGTACCTCGCCCATAGCAGATGCTCAATAAATTAACAAAACAGAAATAAGGCAATCATTTTTCTATATTACTACTAGTCATGGCACAGTACATGGAATCTTCTTATATGATGCAAAGGGTTCAAACTAAACTTTTTCTCACCTTTGAAATCACATTCAGAAAGCATCAAATACACTACATCGGGATCCAGATCAGAAAACATCTCTGAGATACTGGTGAAGAGTTCCTCCTGATCAACTTTTGTCTCACACATGGAAGGAATAGTAGTTGGCTCCTCATGACTAGCAACACCGGATACAACTTCCTTAGAGTTTGCAGTCTTCCGAAAAGGATTTCCCCCAAGATTTTTCCTTCTCCTTGGCATTCTGACTTCCAAAACTAAAATGTTTCCCTTTTCTTATTTAAGATGTTTGATATTTAAGTCATACCTCAAAGAAAACATGGTTAAATATCTTGCACAATCCAGCAGTAATAGGACCTAAAACAGAAAGCAAGTAAAAACACTCAGACTATATAGTTACATTTCCATTTCTAAAATCGGAATGACATCTTTATTTAACTCTAAGAAAGTACCACCAACTCTGGTAGCAAAGCCAAAAAGCAGTCAGACAACTTCTCTCTCTCTAAAATACTCAAGTTTTGCCAGGATTGAACATGTTAAAACTCAAGATATTAACAACGGTAATCAATTTTCACAACAGTGTATACACTGTTTTAATATCATTATTTTATTTTTGAAAAACATAAAACAGTATTCACAATGACAATGCCTACTGAACACCAAACTTGGATGTCTAACAGGCATTATAAACTTAACATGTCCAAAACTGAGCTCTTGGTCACTTCCTGCACATCCACTCTTCTCAGTCTTTCCAGTCTCAATTAATATAACTCTATTCTTCCAAGTGCTCAGATCAGAAATCAGATCTTAGAAAATTCCTAACTCCTCTCATCCCACATCCAACCAGTAAGCCAACTTTGTCAATATAACCCTCAAAATGTATCTAGAATATGACCTTTCCTCACAATCTCACTGCCACCACAGCCTATTGCCTAGATTACTATAAAAGTCTCAAACCAATCTCCTTGTCCCTTCTCCTACTTATATGTAGCAGAGCAATCAGTAGTGACTCATTTCAACTATAAGTCAGATCATACAGATCTGCTTAACTATCTACTGACTTCCCATTTCACTCAGAGTAAAAGCCCGAACCCTTAAAACCCATAAAAAGTAAAAGCCCATAACTCAGACATGTGTTACTTCAGTACTGTCATCCCTAAACCTCTTTCCCTTGCTCAGTGTCACTCCAGCCACACTTCGCCTCCTTGTTCTTCTCCAAACACACCAGCATGTTCCCTGCAGGGAACTTTTACATTTGGCTCCCTCTACCTAAACTACTAGTCTCTCAGGTATCTATAAAAGTTTCTTTCCTCAACCCCTTCCTATCATTACTTAAACATTACCCACTCAAGAAGTCCATCCCCCAACACCACTTATCCGACTTTCCTTATTCGAATTTTCTCATAAGACTTATCATCTTCTAACACAGTGTATGTTTTACTCATTTTTTATTGTATTTACTACCCATAATTAAGAAAGTGTAAGTAAGCTCCACAAGGGCAGGGACTCATTGATCTAGAGAACCCCAGACAGTCTACTTGCTTTCTCTCCTTGGATGTACCTAATAAACGTTTCAAATTTAGCATTTCTAAAACTAAATGTCTGATATTTTCGCCCAAATCTGCTCTAACCATTTGGTCTAGCTACTGTCCTCATTCACTCATATTCCAGGATCATAAATGCTCTGCTTCCAACCCTTGTCTCCTACAGTCTATTTTCAACACACTAGGCAGGATGATCTTTGTACAAAATACAACATACATATATACAACAACACACAAGTCAGAATGAATCAAGATCTGCTCTAAATCCTCAAGTGGTTTTCCACTTCACTCAGTAAAAGCTAAAGTTCTTACAGTAGCCCACCTCCCTGCTGGCCTCTGATAAACTCTTCCCCAAAATATTTGCAACTCCTTCAAATCTTTATTCAAGTGTCACAGTCAATGATTTCTTCCTTGATTACCCAATTTAAAATCATGTCCCCCCAATCCCTCTGCTCCAATCTCCCTTTCTCTGAACCAACCATTGGCCCTTAACATCCATACTATGAAATTTACCTTTTAATTAAATTTATTGTGTCATAGCTCTCTCCATCTTCCAGAACTGCACTGTCAATATGGCAGCCACTGGCCACATGTGCCTATTTAAATTTCAATTAATTTAAATTAAGTTAAATTGCACTTTTCTATATTAATAGCACATAAAGTAGAATGCGGAGGGGAAAAAAATTATCAGAGACAGAGAAGAACATTATATGATCATAAAGGATCAGTGCACCAAGAAGACATAGCAACCCTAAATGTGTATGCACCAAACAAAAGAGCCACTAAATAAGTGAAGCAGAAGCTGACAGAACTGAAATGAAATGGACAGGTCCACAATTAGAGAAATTTCAAACCCCTCTCTCAACAACTGATAAAATAACTAGACAGAAGATGAGCAAGGATACAGAACATAGTAACATCATCAATTAAGAATAATCGACTTTTATAGAACACGCCACCCAACAATAGCAGAATACATTATTTCCAAGTGCCCACCAAATATGTACCAAGAAAGACCATATCCTAGGCCTTAAAACAAACCCAGAAAATTTAAAAGGACTGAAATCATACAAAGTGTATTCTCTGACCACAATGGAATCAAAGCAGTAATCAATTAACAGAGATAACCGGACCTTAAGCAATATACCTAATAACCCATGAGTCAGAGAGAAAGTCTGAAGAAAAATTTAAAAATACACTGAAATGAATGAAAATGAAAATAAACCATATCAAAATTTGTAGGACATAGCTTAAGTAGCAATGCTGGAAATTTATAGCAAATTTATAACCAAATGCATACAAATCACAAAAGAGGAAAAGTCTCAAATCAATCATCAAAGCTCCCACCACAATTACCTAGAAAAAGAAGAGCAAAACAAATCCACAGCTAGCAGAAGGGAATAAATAAAAATAAGAGCAGAAATGAACAAAACGGAAAATGTAAGAGCAAAAAAGAAAAATCAATGAAACAAGCTGATAGTTCTTTTAAAATAAAAATGACAAACCTCTAACATGACTAACAAAGAAAAAAGGAGGAAAGACACATAGTACCCATATCAGGAATGAAGAAAGGATATCACTATGGAAACTTGTATGCTGAAAACTATAGAACACTGATAAAAGACATCAAAGATCTAAATAAATGGGAAGACACAGGATGTTCACGGACTAGAAAACTGAACATAGTAAAGATGTTAATTTTCCCTAAACTGATAGAATTCCTATCAAAACCCCAGCAAGAGTTTTTGTGGATATGGACAAGATTATTCTCAGACTTTTTTTGTGGATATGGACAAGATTATTCTCAAAGTAAACGTAAAGACAAAGGAACCAGAACTGCTACAACAATTTTGAAAGAGAGGAATCAGTCAACTCAATTTCAAGACTTATTGTATCACTACATTAACCAAGACTGTATGGTATCAGTAGAGGGACAGACATATAGATCTGAAAACAGATTATAGACTTGGAAACAGAAGAGAGAACCCAGAAATATACCAACACAGAAATATACCAATATGCTTTTGACAGGTGCAAAAGCAATTTAGTGGAGAAAAGATAGTCTTTTCAACAAATGAAACTATAGCAAGTGGGCATCCACAGATTAAAAAAAATAAATGTTGACCTCATTTTCACATTTGATAGAAAAATTATCTCAAAATGGACCAAGAGCTCAAATCCATAAAACTATAAACATCTTAGGAAAAGAAACAAACAAACAAAAAAAAAAAGAGAAAATCTCTGGGACCTAGAGCTAAACAAAACACCAAAAGCATGATCCATAAAAGCAAAAACAGATAAACTGTACTTCATCAAAATTTAAAACTTACACTCTCTGAAAGACCTTGTTAAGAAAATGAAAACACAAGTTACAGATTGGAGGAAATATCTGCATACCACATATCTAACAAAGGACTAATATCTAAAATATATAAAGAACTTACCAAAACTCCATAGTAAAAAACAAACAATTCAATTAGAAAATGGGCAAAAAGCGTATTATCACAAGGATATATGAATGGCAAACAGGCACATAAAGGATGTTCAACATCATTAGGCATTAAGTAAATGCAAAATTAAAGCTACATACAATGAGATATTACTTACACAGCTATCAAATGGGTTAACCTAAAAACTAATGACAACACAAAATCCTGGCAAGGTTACAGAGAAAATGGAAGGCTCAAACACTCTGCCGGGAATGTAAAATGGTACAGTCACTTTGGAAAAGAGTTTGGAGGTTTCTTTAAAGGCTAAACACGCAACATCATACAATTCAGCAATTGCATTTCTGGGCATTTATCTAAGAGAAATTAAATATTAAGTTCACCCAAAAACCTGTACACCAAGTTTATAGCAGCTTTATTCATTATAACCAAAAACTAGAAAACAATTCAGATGTCCTTCAATGGGTGAACTGTTAAACAAATTATGATACTTCCATTCCATTCCACAAATTACTAGTTAGCAATAAAAAGGAATAAAGTAATGATACACAAAAATAACCTGGATGAAATTCCAGAGTTATGCTGAATGGAAAAAATCCAATCCCCAAAGGCTATATATTGAATGATCCCATTAATATAACATTTTAAATTAAAGAAATAGAGAACAGGTTAATGACTGCCAAGAGTTAAGGAAGGGATGGGAGAGGAGGGCAAGTGGGTGTGGCCATTTAAGGGTAAGTTGGGGGATTCTTGTAGTGATGGAAATGTTCCATAACAATGACAATATCCTGGTTGTGATACCATAGTACAGTTGTGCAAAGATGTTCCATCAGGGGAACTGGGTAAAGAGCACAGGAGATTTCTCTGTACATTTATTAGAGCCAGATGTGAAAGTATAATCCCAAAATAAAAAGTTTAATTCTGAAAAAAAGCATATTAAATTAAAAATTCATTTCATCAGCCATACTACTCATATTTCAAATGCTCAGTTACTATATGTGGTTAATGATTACCATATTGGGGTGCAGAAATAGTAAGCTTTTCCCACCAGAAAGTTCTACTGGACAGCACTGTTCAGTAATATAAGATCCATGGAACAAGTGAATATCTTAGGAAAATAAGAAACTATATAAGCAAAAAAGTACAAAGAGGAAATCATAAGAAAAAAAAATACTAACAGATCTAGCCACATTTAAATGTAAAAGACCTATGTATCAGAAACAAAATTAGGGGAAAATATGTACAACATACAGAACTGTTTTCAATTTTTCTCCTTCCATTCTTTCATAGAGTTTTGCCTCCACCATTTCTACAACTACCCTAAAATTGCTTTATCTACCAACAGTGCACAAAGGTTCCTTTTTCTCCAAATCCTCACCAACACTTATTATTTTTTTTATTTCAATAATTCTGATAGGTATAAAGTGGTATCTCATTGTGGTTTTAATTTGCATTTCCCCAATGATTAGTGACGTTAAGCATCTTTTCATTTGTCTGTTGCCTATCTGTATGTTTTCTTTAGAAAAATGTCTATTCAGGTCCTTTACCCATTTTAATCAGATCATTCGGTTTTTAGGTACTGAGTTATTTGGAGGTTCCGCAAAATATTAAAAATAGAATTACCATATTATCCAGTAATTCCACTACTGGGTATTTACCCAAAATGAAAACACTAATTCAAAAAGATACATGAACCCCTATGTTTATTGAAGCATTATTTACAATAGCCAAGACATAAGAATGCCTGGATGGCTTAGTCCATTAAGTGTCCAACTCTTGATCTCAGCTCAGGTCTTAATGTCAGGGTCATGAATTCAAGCCTCCATGCCCAAGTATCCATCAATAGATGATTAAAGATGTGGGATGTGTACATACATACATACATACACAGTGGAATATTACTCAGCCATAAAAAAGCCACGAAATCTTGCCACTTGCAACAACATGTAATGGACCTAGAAGATATAATGCTAAGTGAAATAGCCAGTCAGAGAAAGACAAATATCATATGATTTCACTCATATGTGGAATTTAAGAAACAAATGAACCAAGGCGGGGGGAAAGCCAGACTCTTAGATACAAAAAATGGTAGTTGCCAGAGGGGAGGTAAGTTGGCATATGGGTGAAATAAAGGGGATTAAGAGTATGCTTATATTGATGAGCACTGAGAAATATGTAGGCTTATTGACTCATTATACTGTATACCTGAAACTAATATAACACTGTATGTTAATTATACTTGAATAAAAAATAAAAAATTTTTAAGAGGAAAAAAAAGTTTTAGAGATCTTAAGCAATCAAAGATTCTGGTACCTTCTCCCATATTCATTTCAAAGTACAAGCCAATCTAAACTAAAAATAAGTGAAAAAGAAGCCCAGGAAAGATTCTGATTTTCCCTGTGATTTATGTTGTTCTTTTTACACCAAATATTAAATTATTTTCAAAAAAAAATAAAAATTGCTCTTATCTAAATCACCACTGATGTACATGTCAATGTTAAAAGTCAATGATAAAATTCACCAAGAAGATGTAACAATTCTACAATTCTAAGTTTGTAGCAACTTGTAAAAACGCTCGCTCTGTAACTATTAGAAAAAAGAACACCCCCAACAAAATAGAAAAAAAAGAAGGGAGGAACAATAAGGACAGAGAAGATCAATAAATAACTTGGCTTAATATCTATACAACATTGGACCAAATAACCACAGAATATACTTTATTTTCAAGTACATATGGGATTATATTAAAATTAGTAACTAAAATAGAACTAGAAGACACAGTTGTTTGAAAATACGCTCCTGTACTTAAGTCAAAGAAGAATTCCACTATGTTAGTGAAATGCTAACATCAATTTAAGATAATAGTTAAAGGGCACCTGGGTGGCTCAGTGGGTTAAGCATCCAACTCTTGATTTCGGCTCAGGTCATGATTTCAGGGATGTGAGATCGAACCCCGGGTCTGGTTCTGCACTCAGCTCAGTCTGCTTGTCCCTCTCTGTTGCTCTGCCTTCCCCACCCCCCCACAAGCCCTCTCTAAATAAATAAGTAAAATCTTTTTAAAAATAAATAAATGAAAATTTTAAAAATAAAAAAATTAATATTAGAAAATATTTAAGCCAAATAAATATATCCAAACTTGTGAGATACAACTAAAGTCATGCACAGAAAAAGATGCATACAAATGTGGGTGCATGGGTGGCTCAGTTAGTTACATCTGCCTTCGGCTCAGGTCATGATCTCAGGGTCCTGGGATCTAGCCCCACCCAGCATCAGGCTCCCTGCTCAGCAGGGACTCTGACTCTCCCTCTCTCTTTCCCCTCACCCCATTCATATTCTCTCTCAAATAAATAATTAAAATCTTTATTTTTAAAAAAAGATGCATACAAATGCATATATTAGAAAAAAAGAAAGGCTGAAACATCAACTGTATAAACATTCAATAGGCAATTGGGGGGGGCAGCAAATCAAACCCAAAGAAACTAGAAAGGAAATAACAAACAGCAAATACAAAATAGAAAACAAATACACAGTAAATGCGATCAACAACATCAAAAAACAGTTCTCTGAAATCTAAACTAGTCTTAAAAAAAAAAACCTATTAAAAATAACAAATCTCTGGCAAGAGTGACCAAAAGAGAGAGGAGGTACAAATTACCAATATCAGAAATGAAAAAGGGGACATCATTATCAAGTCCAGAGACAGCAGAGATGCACAGTGAAAGCGTGCTGGGCCCATCAAGTCCAGAGACGTGTTAAAAGAGGGAGAGATATCATAAATAATTTTATGCCAATGTTAAGCTTTAAATGGAATGTACATTTTTTAAAAAACATATTATCATATCGTATCTGAAATAACAAGATCTGATAGTCCTGTATCTATTAAAGAAATGGATCTATAACTTAAAACCTTCCCACAAAGAAAACCCTAGGGTCTAGATGGCTTCATAAGTAAATTCCACTAAATAACCTGTAATACCAATCTTACACAAACTCTTCTAGAGACTCAGTTAAAGAGAAAACACTTCCCAACTCATTTTACGAGGTCAACCTAACCTTGATACCAAAACCTTACAAGGATATTAAAAGAAAAAAGTTCCAGGCCTATTTCAATCATGAAAATAGATGCAAAATTCCAAAGCAAAATATTACAGTAGTAAGACATAAATTATGAATGATATGTTATACAAAACACAAAAATATTAGTTGTTTATAAAAATAATGTATCACAACTAACTTGAATTTATTTTTAGATTATAAAGTTGTTTTAATGTTTGGATAATTAATCAATGCAATACCCAGTATTACCAAAATAAAGAAGAAAAATCACATAATCAATTCAATATACACAGAAAAACTACTTGAAAAACGTCAACATCCACTCATGATAAAAACTCTACATACTGGGGCGCCTGGATGGCTCAGCCATTAAGCATCTGCCTTTGGCTCAGGTCCATCCCGGGGTCCTGGGATAGAGCCCCCCCACCCCACCACCGTCGGGCTCCCTGCTCACCAGGGAGTCTGCTTCTCCCTCTCCCTTTGTTGCTTCCCCCAGCTTGTGAGTTCTCTCTCGCGCGCTCCCTAACAAATAAATAAAATCTTTGAAAAAAAAAAAAAAGACTATTCTTTCTCCAATGAATGGTCTTGGCACCCATGCCAAAAATCAACTGACCTTAACTATAAGGGTTTATTACAAATTCTCAATTCTATTTCACTGGTCTATATATCTACTCTTATGCCAGTATCACATCATCTTGACTTGTAGTTAAGTTTTAAAATCAGGAAAAGTAGGGACGCCTGGGTGGCTCAGTCAGTTAAGCGTCTGCCTTTCAGCTCAGGTCATGATCCCAGGGTCCTGGGATAGAGTCCCACAACCAGCTCCTTGCTCACCAGGAATCCTGCTTCTCCCTCTGCCTGCCAAACCCCCTGCTTGTACTCTGTCTCTCCGTATCTCTCTCTCTCTGACAATAAAATCTTTAAAAAAGGAAAATAAAATCAGAAAAAGTGAGTCTTCGAACTTTGCTCTTCTTTTCCAAGACTTCTGACTATTCTGAGCCCTTTGGATTTACATGCAAAGCAAAGAAGCCTTTTGGAATATTGACAGGGACTCTGTTGAATCTGTAGATCCTAAGTCAAAGGTTTGATTTAAAGCCTCCAAGACCTCTCCATTTCATATAGAGTAAAAGTTCAAATTCTTAAAATGGCCTAATTAAGATACTGAACAGTCTGGTTCCCTAAAAACTTTCAAATCATTTCTTGGTACTCTCCCTCTTGCTCTTTCTTAAATTCACCCAGTATTCTCCTGTTTCGCTGCCTTATACTTAATTCATAGCCTGAAATGCACTCTGCCAGATACCTATCTGACTCACTCCTTAAAAGACTTAACTTACGGCACCTTTGCAGCAAGGCTTCCCCTAACCATCCAATGCAAAACTGTACACACGAATGTTCTCTCCATTTTCCTCTCATTATTTTTTCCCTCCAAATCAATTACCACTCTGTAATTTCAATGTTTATGTTGTTTAATGCTTGTATATACCCTGACACTAGGAAGTAAACTCTTTGAAGACAAAGGTTTTTGGCGTTCTGTTCATTCCTGCACTGCCATCACTAAACTAAATAATAAGTACCAAAACTATATACCAATACCAAAACAATGTCTAGCACATAGTAAGCACTCAATAAATTCCTGCTAGATAAATAAAGGATTAAGGCAAGGAAAAAGAAATAAGAACAGGAAAGCAATAGGTATAGAATTCTAGAAAGAAACAGTAATACTCAATAAAAATTTAAAAGTTTAACCCCATTAATAAAATGAAGTTAAAAGAGGGATGCCTGGGTGGCATCATCGGTAAAGCATCTGCTTTTGGCTCAGGTCATGATCCCAGGGTCCTGGGATGGAGTCCCATATCAGCCTCCTTGCTCAGCAGGGAACCTGCTTCTTCTTCTGCCTGCCGCTTCCCCTGCTTGTGCTCTCTCTCCTCTCTATCTCTCTCTCTCTCTCTGACAAATAAATAAATAAATATCTTTTTTTTTTTTTTTAAGTGAAGTTAAAAGAATATTACTGAGGTGCCTGGGTGACTCAGTTAAACGTCTAACTCTTGATGTCAGCTCAGGTCTTGATTCTCAGGGTCCTGAGTTCAAGCTCCACATTAGGCTCCACGCCCATCCTCTCTCTTTCATTTTTTTTTTTTAAAGAGAAAGAATATTACTGTTACATCAGATATTGCTGTTATGTTGCTTAATAGATTAAAAAATAATTTTTAAATTATTTTTAAATAATAACAGCCATTGTTGGCTATTAAGAATATTACTGTTATGTCAAACGTTACTGTTACGTTGCTTAATAGATAAAAAAATAATTTTTAAAATAATAATAGCCATTGTTGGCAAGGCTATAGTGAAATAGGAATTCTAATACACTGTAATGAGAATAAACTAGTAGAACCTTTCTAGAAAGCAAACTGGCACTGTGTATCAAGAAATCTCAAATTACAGTTGACCTTTGAACAATGTTGGGGGAGGTGGTAAGAACACCAACCAGGTAGTCAAAAATCCACTGATAACTTCTGAGTTAACTACTAACAGCCTATTGTTGACTGGAAGCCTTACTGAGAATATAAACATAAGTCAATTAACACAAATTTTGTAAATGTATTATATACTGTTTTGTTACAATAAGGTAAGCTAGAGAAAAGAAAATGCTATTAAGGAAAATATAAAGGGGAGAAAATATATTTGCAGTACTATACTGTAAGAAATCTGCATGCCAGTGGATCTGGGCAGTTTAAACCATGTTGCTCAAGGGTCAACTTTTATTCTTTGATCAAACAATTCCACTTCCAGAGATTCATGATAGAAAATAATCAGATTTACATATTTAAATAGATATTTATACAGAAATATTCAAAATACAGTAATTTTTTTTACAAAGAAAAACTAAAAAACAACAAAGTAATGAGAAAGAAATGACAAAATAATTTCTGGTGATAGCAATTATCATTTATTAAATACTTAACATACGTCAGCTAGAATGTTATGGCCATGATTTTACTTAACTTTTAAAATGGTAAGTAATATTATGCCTATTTTGCAAATAAGAAAAATAAGAACTAGAAAAGATAAGTATCAAGCTTAAGGCTCTCAAGGAACAAAACTGGGACTGAACCCAGATTTATTAAATCCCACTAAGCACAATATCCCTTTAAGATTCCTAAAATGGAATTTTATACAGTCATTAAAGACTATATTTTAGATAATATTTGAGAGGTTTTTTTTTTTAAGGCAGTGTTAGAAAAGAAAGCAAGACACAAAACTAAATATAATTTATACAGACACCCAAATGGGACTAGCTTAGATTACAATATTAGACTGGAAAAGAAATCTCTGGATTATGGGATTATAAGTAACTTTATATTTAGCATACTACTCTTTTTAAATACTACTTTTGCATTTTCCAAATAATCTATACTATATACATACTTTAATAATCAGGAGAAAAAAAAAACCACTATTAATAAAGCTGAATCTTAGATTTCCCCTATACTTCCTCCACCTGGCAAGCCATACATCCCTTCCACCTCTTTTTCCACCGTGTCCATTTATACAGAAAAAGATCTAAACATGTAGGCAGCTTAAGTGTCCAACTAATATTTAGTATAGTGAACCATCTCTATGAAAACATACACTACCATTAAGTACCAGTTTTACTTTATGTACCCAAATTATTTCAATCCCATTTATCCCCCTGAGTGATCTTCAACTCTTTTATCAACTGATCCAATGCACCTTCCTTCTTCCATAAAGAGAGCCTTATTAATACACTAGTTTAAACAAGGTTATGTAGCTTCTTCACATACATACCTGACCTAGAGAGTGTATTCTAAAAGGATGTGGGAAATAAGGATGGGTAAGTAAGGTTTGATATATTATGGAGAAATGTGAAACTGGCTCAATGAAGAACCTAAAAACAAATAATATAAATTTTTATTAATAACAAGACCATGAAAATTTAAATTTCATATACACATTTTCTAAGCTCTTCTACCTCTATTATTCAATTTTAACCTGATAGAGAACCTATCCAATATATATTTGCTCACTGATTATCATCAGAATATTCCAGCAGGAGGCCTTAACAACTCAAGTTTTTTTGTTTGTTTGTTTTTTAAGAGATAAAGATACATGTTCTTTTCAACATTAAAAAGAAAAGCCTGGGTTAACATGAAATTTATAAAAGTAGTAGAGTGAACACAAACTCTAACACTGGTATGGCAATAGTCAGTACTGCCATTAAAGTCAATATACCAATAAGTACCACTTCAAAAAAAAACCTTCCTATCGAAAGCTACATCATCAACACAATACTAAAACACTAAAGAAATTCCCCATGTCATTTACAAATAAATCTGCTATATTTATACAAAGACTACTAATTTTAGAGAACTTAACTTTATAGAACAATATCAGAAAATAACAAATCTCTGTATCAAGAAATATATTCTATTTAATATATGCAATATCAACCATCTAGAAAGAAGAGGCCTAAGAAAATTGATACTAACAATCAAATTTATTAATAATACTTTAGCTCCTTAAAGCCATCAAAAAAGAAAGAAAAATGAAAACATCACTCTATAAGGAATATATATGGAAGTCACAGAACTCAAAACATTCTATCATCCCAAACAAGATGAAGAAACATCTCTTTCAGAAACAAATGCTACCCAAACCAAACAATCCATCTTTACTGGGGATTAAGTTACCTACAAAATGATTTTAAGTGTACCACTATGATAAGGATAAGATAAATACTAAATCTCATCAAGGTAACAAAAGGTGTGTCACTAAAAAAAACAAAACAAAACACCAGCATTTATACAAAATGTAATCAAATTAAGGTGACCAGTAATCTTAAAATGTATTTATCTGACATAAGAACTACTACTTCAATAATTATTGAAGATATCCTAAATATCAATGGATAGGAGTATGGCTAAATAAATTATTGTAAAAGTCACCCTTTAGAATACTAGGCAACTATTAAACAGTTGAAGATAAAGAAACCAGACATGTGTAGAAACCAGAACGACCTCTGAAACATATTTTTAAGGGAAAAATCCAGTTGCTAAATAATACACAGCTTTTGGTAAAAAAAACCCAGGAAGATGTAATTCTCTAGAGTTCTTCAACACTTTTTATAATCCTCCTTTACATACTGCCAGTATTAGTCTTGCTTGGTTATTTTAGGGCCTCATACTGTTGGTTTTACCAACATATTTTCATCTATGTGTGTATATTTCCCCATTAGCCATGTTCCTTAGTAACACAGGTAATGATACATACTCCAGTCTGACAGTTAGCTGTAGTCCCATACATAAAATAGGTGCACAAATAATATTTGCAGATGGAGAATATATAAAATATGAAGAAGCATTTTAGAAGCAGAGACACTAAAACATTAAAGGAGAAACATTAAAGAGGAAAAGCAGGACTACAATACAGTTTTTTTATACAACCACAAGCTCTTCGAGAAGTTCTAGTAACAAAATCCATGATTACATTTTCTTTCTGAGAGATTTTTTTAAATCACTAAAAATCCTTGAGAACCTAAGTGCAAAAAATTCATACTCTATGACTTTAATAATACTTACCATCTGTCTGACATAGACGCTAAGAATGTGCTTATTAAAGCCACAGTTGATATCTGCAAACTCCACAGCTCTTCCTGTTATCCAACATGCCTTCTCACTACAAGAAAATAAAATATTAACATATTTTATATATACAATAAAGGCAAATCTACATCAAAATATAATCCTAAATGAAACCGAAGTTCAAAATATGTAATACTTATAAGTACATATGATATTCCACAGAGAAAGCCACAAAAGTAATCACCAAACTGTGGAAAGAGCCAAGATGCCCTTCAACAGACAAATGGTTAAAGAAGATTTGGTCCATATATACAATGGAATATTATGCCTCCATCAGAAAGGATGAATACCCAACTTTTGTATCAACCTGGACTGGAGGAGATTATGCTGAGTGAAATAAGTCAAGCAGAGAGAGTCAATTACCATATAGTTTCATTCACTTGTGGAGCATAAGGAATAACATGGAGGACATTAAGAGAAGGAAAGGAAAAGTGAAATAGGGGAAATCCGCGGGGAGACAAAGCATGAGAGACTGTGGACTCTGAGAAACAAACTGAGGGTTTTGGAGGGGAAAGGGGCAGGAGGTTGGGTGAGCCTGGTGGTGGGTATTAAGGAGGGCACGTATTGTGTGGAGCACTGGGTATGGTGCATGAACAATGAATTGTGGAACACTGAAAAAATAAAATTAAATTAAAAAGAAATAAAAGTATACATTGGCGAAAAAAAAAAAAAAAAAAAGGAAAGAAAGCAAGCCACAAAAGTAAAAAACAAAAACAAAAACAAAGACAAAGACAAAGAAAAAAGACCCAACCTCATTTGTCACCACTGGAGGTAACTGTAACCCTCAGAAAAGACTATATTGAAGGAAAAAACTAAGGATTTATTCTCCAGGTAGAACACCATTTCAAGATAACAAAATAGCCCTAATTGATGAGGGAAACTTCTTCACAGAAGATGATTATGCAAAAAGAATGTGAAAGGAACAACAGAACCTTAATATTTATAGCGAGTAGCTGAACAAGAATCAGCCATCCCCGAAGAAGGTTAAAATCATTAGGTAAAACAGGTTGATGGAGATTTACCCAGTGTCGAAGTGCCATTCACAGATGACTTACAGATGAAAAAAAAAGAAAAAAAAAGATAACATTTCAATAAAATGATCTGGTTGTCACCACCTCAGCCTGGTGATGAAACACAGCATCAGAATGATGGACAACTAAACACTATGTGCTCTTAACATGAAACAATATGAATACAAAGCATTACTAAATAAAGTACTCGTCTAAAAACCTTTAACCTGAATCTGAAACACTGAGTCTGCTTCTCCCTCCCATTCTCCCTCCCGTCTCTCCCCTTGGCTCGTGCTCTCTCTTGCTCATTCTTTCTCTCTCTCTTACTCACTCTCTCTCTCTCAAATAAATAAAATCTTAAAAAAAAAAATAACTTTAACTTGCCACCATTAATTTCCTTTTAAATGGTGCAGAAAATTTAGATGTACATACATAGATATGTAAAGTAAATATGGCAAAATTATTAAAAATTATTCAATCTAAAAGGTGGGTATACACGAGTTCAATGTACTATTCTACTTTCCTATATGCTTAAGTATTTTCCATTTATAAAAGTCTTTAAATGTACCATGCTTCAAGTAAACTAGTCTGTCTAATCTATAAAGAAAAAATTCTTTTTAATCCAAATACCAACACTTAATTTGAAACTTCTAATTCAAATATGCCATGTTTTCATAAAGCAGAGTAAAGGTTATATCTGGTTATCTACCCATATGTGTTCTGAGAAGAAAAATTCACTCTATAAGTAATGGGATGGAAGAAAGTGAAAGAAAAAAATCTTTTTTTTTTTTAAGATTTAATTTATTTAGACTAGGTTGAGAGGCAGAGGGAAAAGTGGACTCCCTGCTGAGAAGAAACGCCCCCCCACCCCCAACCTGGGACTCTGGAATCATGACCTGAGCCAAAGGCAGACGCTTAAAGGATTGAACACCCAAGTGCCTCTGAAAGAAGAAATCTTAAAGGATAAAACTGAAGAGGGGCTCCTGGCTGGCTCAGTCAATGGACTATATGACTCTTTATCTCAGGTTGTGAATACGGAGCCCAGAAATAAATCCTCACATATATAGTCATCTTTATTTATTTGAGAGAGAGAGAGAGAGAGACAGAGAGCCAGCGAGCGAGCACGAGTGGGGGAAGGGGCAAAAGGGGAGGGAGAGGAAGGCAGAAAGAATCCCAAGCAGACTCCTCACTGAACACGATGCCTGATGCGGAACTCAATCTCATGACCCTAAGACCCTGACCTAAGCCGAAACCAAGAGTCGGTTGCTTAACCAAAGGCACCACCCAGGCACCCCTACCTTCAAGTAATTTTTGACAAGGATGCGAAGGCTACACAATGGGGAGAGGATAGTCTTTTCAACAAATGGTGCCTAGAAAACCAGATATCCACATGCAAAAGAATGAACCTGGAACCTTACCTGACACCATATACAAAAATTAACTCAAAATGGGTTAAAGACCTAAACACAAGACCTGAAACCATAAAACTCTTGGAAGAAAACAGGGGGAAAAGCTTCATAACACTGGACTGGCATGACTTCTTGGATATGGCACCAAAGCACAGGAAACAAAAGCAAGAAGAAACAGGGCTACATCAAACTTAAAAAAAACCTTCTGCACAGCAAAGGAAAACAATCAACAGAGCAAAAAGGCAATCTACAGAATAGGAGAAATATTTGCAAACCGTATATCTGATAAGATGTTAATATCCAAAATACATACATCTTACAAGTCAAAAAACAAAACAAAATGAAACCTCAATTTTCAAAATGGGCAAAGGACTCAAATAGTTATTTCTCTACAGGTGATTGATACACAAATGACCTACAAGCATATGAAAAGATGTTCAACATCACTAATCATCAGGAAATGTTAATCAAAACCATAATGAGGTATCACTTAACACCTGTTAGGATGGCCACTATCAAAAAAAGGGGGGGGGGAAGCAGGGACAAGTGTCGGTAAGGATGGGAAGAAACTGAAACTCCTTTTGCTGGTGGGAATGCAAAATGTGCAGCTGCTGAGTAATATAAAGAATTGATGAATGACTACGTTGCATACCTGAAACTAATTTCACACTGAATATTAACTATACTGGAATATAAATTTTAAAAATAAAATAAATAAAATGTGCAGCTGCTACAGAAAACAATATGGAGTTTCCTCCAAAGTCAAAAATATATTATGATCCATCAATCCCACTTTTTGGGTATATACCAAAAAGAAAAGAAAACAAGCCCCCAAAGAAATATTTGCACAATCATGTTCAATGCAGCATTATTCACAACAGCCAAGAAGTAGAAGCAACCAAAAATGTCCATGCAACATAAATGTTCTTTAACAGAAAAATGGATAAAGAATAACTGGTATACACATGAACACACAATATGGAATATTATGCAGCCTCAAAAAAGGCAGGCAATCCTGTCATATGCTACAACATGGATAAGCCTTGAGGACATTATGCTAAGTGAAATAATCCTGTCACAAAAATACAAATACGATATGATTCCACTTACATGAAGTATCTAAAGTAATCAAACCTTAGAAACAGCAAGTAGCATGATGGTTGCCAGGGGCTGGAGAAGGGGAGAAAAGGAGAATTCTTTGGGACTAGAGTTTCAGATCTACAAGATGAAAAAGTTCTAGAGATCTACTGAATTAACAATGCACATATACACACCAACAAGACAGAAGAAAGAGAAATTAAGGAGATGACCCATTTATAACTGCACCCAAAACCATAAGATACCTAGGACTAAATCTAACCAAAGAGGCGAAGAATTTGTACTCAGAAAACTATAGAATATTCATGAAAGGAATTAAGGAAGACAAAAAGAAATGGAAAAACATTCCATGCTCATGGATTGGAAGAACAAATATTGTGAAAATGTCCCTGCTACCTAGAGCAATCTACACATTTAATGTGATCCCTATCAAAATACCATCAATTTTTTTCAAAGAAATGGAACAAATAATCCTAAAATTTGTATGGAACCAGAAAAGACACCAAATAGCCAGAGGAATGTTGAAAAAGAAAACCAAAGTTGGTGGCATCATAATTCCAGACTTCAAGCTCTATTACAAAGCTGTAATCATCAAGACAGTATGGTACCGGCAAAAAAACAGACACATAGGTCCATGGAACAGAATAGAGAGCCCAGAAATGGACCCTCAACTCTATGGCTGACTAATCTTCGACAAAGCAAGAAAGAATGTCCAACAGAAAAAAGACAGTCTCTCTTCAACGAATGGTGTTGGGAAAATTGGATGGCTACATGCAGAAGAATGAAACTGGACCATTTCCTTACAACACACACAAAAATAGACTCAAAATGGATGAAAGACCTCAATGCGAGACAGGAATCCATCAAAAACCTTGAGGAAAACACAGGCAGCAATGTCTTCGACCTCAGCCGCCGCAACTTCTTCCTAGAAACATCACCAAAGGTGGGAAGCAAGGGCAAAAATGAACTACTGGGACCTCATCAAGATCAAAAGCTTTTGCGCAGCAAAGGAAACAGTCAACAAAACCAAAAAACAGAATGGGAGAAGATATTTGCAATTGACATATCAGATAAAGGGCTAGTGTCTAAAATCTATAAAGAATTTATCAAACTCAACACCCAAAGAACAAATAATCCAATCAAGAAATGGGCAGAAGACATGAATAGACATTTCTGCAAATACGACATCCAAATGGCCAAGCAGACACATGAAAACAAACACATCACTCGGCATCAGGGAAATACAAATCAAAACTTCAGGGGCACCTGGGTGGCTCAGTGGGTTAAGCCTCTGGCTTCGGCTCAGGTCATGATCCCAGCATCCTGGGATCGAGCCCCATATCAGGCTCTCTGCTCGCTCGGCGGGAAGCCTGCTTCTCTCTCTCCCACTCCCCCTGCTTGTATTCCCTCTCTCACTGTGTCTCTCTGTCAAATAAATAAAAATCTTTAAAAAAAAAAAAAAAAAAAACCTTCAATGAGATACCACCTCAAACCAGTCAGAATGGCTAAAATTAACAAGTCAGGAAACAACATATGTTGGTGAGGATGCAGAAAAGTGGGAACCCTCCTACACTGTCAGTGAGAATGCAAGCTGGTGCAGCCACTCTGGAAAACAGTATGGAGGTTCCTCAAAAAATTGAAAATAGAGATACCCTACAACCCAGCAACTGCACTACTGGGTATTTATCCCAAAGATAAAAATGTAGTGATCCAAAGGGGCAAATGCACCCCAATGTTTATAGAAGCAGCATCCACAATAGCCAAACTATGGAAAGAGCCCAGATGTCCATCAGCAGATGAATGGATAAAGAAGATGTAAAACATACATATATATGATGAAATATTATGCAGCCATCAAAAATGAAATCTTGGGACGCCTGGGTGGCTCAGTCGGTTAAGCCTCTGCCTTCGAATCAGGTCATGATCCCAGAGTCCTGGGATCAAGTCCCCACATCAGGCTCCTTGCTCGGCAGGGAGCCTGCTTCTCTCTCCGCCTCTGCCTGCTTGAGTGCTCTCTCTCTCTCTCTCTGACAAATAAATAAAATCTTAAAAAAAAAAATGAAATCTTGCCATTTGCAACAATGTGGATGGAACTAGAGGGTATTATGCTAAGCAAAATAAGTCAACCAGAGAAAGACAATTATCATATAATATCACTGATATGTGGAATTTGAGGATCATGGGGGAAGAGAGAAAAAAAATGAAATGGGATGAAACCAGAGAGGGAGACAAACTATAAGAGACTCTTAATGTGAGGAAACAAACTGAGGGCTGCTGGAGTGGAGGGGGCTGGACAGGATGGGGTGGCTGGGTGATGGACACTGGGGAGGGTATATGCTATGGTCAGCGCTGTGAATTGTGTAAGACTGATGAATCACAGAGCTGTACCCCTGAAATAAATAATATGTTATATGTTAATTAAAAAAAAGAAAGAAAATAAAAGAAGCAAGGTGATTAAAAGAAGGTATTTCTTTTAATATTGCTTCTTGCCAGTAAGATTGCTAAAGCTGTTTAATAATATAAAAACAAATGCATTCACACACACAAAAAAATGCACATATAGTTAACACTACTGTGCTTACTGTTCATCTAAAAATGGTTAAGATAGTAAATTTTATGGTATATGTTTACCAACTTTTTAAATAAAATTATAAGGGGTTTAACTACAAAGGGAAAAAAATAAGAGGTGATTTAGCAGGGAAAGAAAATGTTCACTGAAGAGAGTTGGAGTCAGAAAAGAGAAGAAAATCACAAATAGAAATCCTGAGAAGTGAACTACATTGGTTACAACTACATAATGAATTACCAACTCTGAGTCCTGGGATAGAATAGACCTCCTGGATCTTTATAGCTCCAAAAACTATATGCAAAATACCCTACTATCTACTAGGATTGTACATATGCTATATCCATATCCTACTCAACCACTTCTTTCCCTAAAACTCCTTCTCCTCCCCTACTCCACCAAGGGTCTGTTTTCTGCTAACGGACCCCTGACACATAAACGAGCACATTACACGATCTAAATTAAACTAAGCATAGCACCTTAGCACCTCAGCTCTTCAGCTGCAGGCATCGGTCAAGGTATGGCCATGTGACCAAATCTACCCAAAACCTCGTAGATAAGGCTCTAAATAGAGCTGTGCTGGGAGGAACCAGGTCCCACCACATGAAGTATAGCCACAATAGGAGAAATGGCACCAGTATACACAGATTTTAAGTACAGGAAGGACCTACCTATGGGCAAGTTCCTACCTTAGCCCATATGGCCACTTCTAGCCATACCATTTCTGTTGTATGGTTATTAAACCAGTAACTTCTCCTTTGAAATAGGCTATTTCTAACTGTATCTCTGTTCCTTGCAATCCAAAAAGTCCTAACAGAGAAACTGAATATATGGAAATTTTACATAAAGATGTATTTCACTGACACTATAAAAGGGCCTACCTAGTATCCCTTTCCTAACCGAGAAAACTTTCAACTGGGACACCTGGGTGACTCAGATGGTTAAGCATCTTCCTTCAGCTAAGGTCACAATTCCAGGATCCTAGAAAGCAGTCCCGCATCAGGCTCCCTGCTCAGCAGGGAGTCTACTTCTCCCTCTGCACACACGCTCTCTCCCCCTCTCCCTCTCTCTTGCAAAAATAAAATCTTCCAAAAAAAAAAAAAAAGAAAAGAAAGAAAGAAAGAAAACTTTCATCTATCATATATAGTGTCTTCTTCCCTACTCTACTAGGTAAACCCCAAAATAACTACTTAATTCCCTCCATGCAAATCACATCATTTTTTAAGATAGCCAATTCACCTCTTTCTTTCACTAACCCTAACCACTAGAGGGTGAGATGACAGAAAAGCAAAGTAGAACAATGTGATAATACAGAGTTGGCTAGGGAAACAAACAGAAGAAATAGGACAAACCCAAAAAAACAGGCCTTGAGATATCAAAAAAAGCTTCCCCACAGAGGTATGAGCCTGACTGAGACCCAAAAGACAAGCATAAGACAACAAAACCAAAGGGAAGGGAAGCGGGGAACCAGAGAAGGCAATGCAGAGGGAAGCTCCTGTATTCAGGCTTAGAATGAAAGAACCTGGCATCCTAAGGAAGAAATGCTGTAACCGAATATGACTAGCACACTGAAGGCAAAGGGAAAAGGTGAGAGAGGATGAAGACGAAGAGGTGAACAGAAACTAGATCATGAGGATCCTGAAAGCCAAATTAAGAAGGTGACTTTATCCTAAAGATGATGAAAAGCCACAATAAAGGTTTTTTAGCAGGGAAGTAAAATGTGCAGCTGTGTCAGACAGATTACTGTGGTTACAATGGGCGGGGGGGGGGGGGGGGCGCGGGGAGGCTACACTGGAAGCAGGGACACAACCTTAGGAGAGGACCGCAGCAATCCGCGTGAGAGATGATGCTAACCTTGGGCAGGATGGTAGCCTTGGGGATAGGGAAAAGGCAGGCACAGAGTCAAGAAATATTAAGAAGAAAGAATCCAACAGGGCTCAGTGATCAATCAGAATGTGAAAGCAAAAAGAGAGGACAACAGATAGCCCATGTTTCTGCCAAGTTATTATTATCAATCTCTAGCATTTACTGAATTTTTAACACACATGCATTATCTCATTTAATCTTCCCCTAGAAAGAAGACTGAGAAGAAACAGTCTGTTCTGTATTTTTGGTTTGAGGATAGGCGATGGAAAGTTGTTAATGACTACAGTTTGAGATATGCTTAGTACCGATGGTAGCATACAAATGGATGTGTCATGAAGACAAATGATACATGAGTCCACTTATCAGGAAAAGAGCTTTGGGTTGGAGACAGAGAATTATCAGAATATAGATGGTAACACAGAGAAATATTTTTAAAAGTAAAATATCTCCTCTATTCATGCCAGTATTTATTTAATACTTACATACCTAAAGTAATCAGGTTGGGACCAGTGTTAGCAGGAAAAAAAAAAAAAAAGGAAGATTCAGTGAAGCTCAATTACTCAAGGGAGGGAAGGAGGAGCTCAGCATAGCATTAAGTGTATATTACAAATAGATCAAAGGTTCAAAGGTTAGGGGGAGGAGGACAGAGAAAACAATAAAACACTCTAGGCAGAAGAAATAAAATTCAAACACAGAATTTTTTTAAATAAGATGCCCTGCTTTGGGGTGCCTGAATGGCTCAACTGGTTAGGCAACTGACTTGATATCAGCACAGGTCTCAATCTCAGGATTATGAGTTCAAGCCATATGTTGGGCTCCACTTTTAATTAATTAATTAATTAATTAATTAAAAAGAAACCCTGTTTCAGAACAAAAAAGTATCATTAATGTCAGTTTCCCAAAGTAATTCTTAAATTTAATGAATAGAAGATGTACAAAATGTTTTTCTTAAAAAAAAGTAACATGGGGAAATTCCCTCTACCAAATACTAATGCATATCATGAAGGGGTGCCTGGGTGGCTCAGTGGGTTAAGCGACCAAAACTTGATCTCAGCTCAGGTCTTAATCTCAGGGTTGTGAGTTCAAGCCCCACACTGAGTTCCACACTGGGCATGGAGCCCACTAAAAAACAGCCAAGTATGTTATGAGAGTAACAATAAAATCAAATGGTACAATCACAAAAGTCCAATAAAAGACTGAGGAACTATTATAAAAAATGCAAGAATCCAGAAAAAGTCCTAACTATATCTCAAAATTTACATGTAATAAGATAGTCTTTCCAAAACATGAAGATTAAAGTTTTTAACAGTGATAAATGATTTAATAGTAATCTGTAAAACGACTAAGGTGGTATTACCTTAGAATTATGAATTTATGCTTCGAATTTATCCTAAATTCTGATTACAAAGTTAATTTTAGGAATATTAGAAAAAAACTGATTATCACATCTGTAGAACAATGAAATGTTTTAATTTAGAAATGTGAAACAATGGGATGCCTGGGTGACTCAGTTGGTTAAGCCGCTGACTTTGGCTCAGATCATGATCCCAGGGTCCTGGGATCGAATCCTGCATTGGGCTCCTTGCTTGGCAGGGAGCCTGCTTCTCTCACTGCCTCTGCCTGCTTCTCTGCCTGCTTGTGTGTACTTTCTCTCTCTGGCAAATAAATGTTTAAAAAAAAAATGTGAAATAATGACAAAGGAAAAGAATGATGGATTCATGTATGAACATTTTAAACTTCTGACAAATAAAAATAACCAAAAAGTAAAACCCCAAGCTAGAGAAAAATATTTCAAGAAAAAAAAGACACTAATAACCATATATTTGGACGATTCTCAAAATTTTAAGAGAAACTGATGTAATAGATGATCAAAGGATATGAACAACCCATGTTTAGAAAAATGGTGTCTACTATCAGTCTAGTGGGGTTTAGTGAGACTGGTACACCCAGAACCAGTGCTCAGTCAAGTGCAACATGTGGTTTTTTCCTGCTACTAATTCCACTAATAGTCATAAAAACCTAGCTGGCATGGCTAGTTTCCTTCTCCATGGAAATTAACAAAACGATTTTTTTAATTTTCAAAGTTATGTGAGTTTGGATAGCACAAATTAATTAACCTGAACCCAGATGTACTACTGAAATAATTTCTGGAGAACAAGGCTGAGATTCTTCCAACAGTCTGCCCACCTACACATATTTTAAAACTTCAGTTCAGTGGGTAGGAAGGTACTTAAAAGAAACTTCAATAAACCAAAATTCAGAGTAATGTTAAAATCTGTATATGATTTTATATAAGCAAACGGAACTGTAATGTAATGTAGAGGGAAAAAATGTTTCTGTGACAAACCAATAAACCAATATACCAAACCAATATACCTTATTTCATCAATTTTAAGACATTTTTACATTTTATGTGGTAGGGACAACCCTAAAATCAATGGCATATCACAGTTATGTGGGAGTTTTTTTTGGTTTTAGGGGGTTTTTGTAAACGTACATAAAATAATCCATCTTATAACTGATGCAAGGAATGGTAGATATTTGGAAATGTCACAATTTACTTGATATCAAAGGTTTTGTTTCAGAGGGCCACAAAAAGAATATGCTAAGAGTAAGGTTTGGGGTCAGAAAGACCCAGAACTGACGGAATCCTGGCTCTGCCAAATACCAACTGGCTGATGTTGGGACAACTTTTTTCGCATTTCTCATATTGCCTGTTTCCTCATTTGTGAAATTGTACCAGTAATAATGCATATCTCATAGAACTGTGAAAATTAAATACAGTAGCCTATGTACAGTGCTTAAAACAGTGCCCGGCATATATGCACATACACGCATGTATACATTTATATACATATGCACAAATACGAACAGGTATTATTGGTAGCCACTTTTAATACTGTAAGGATGAGGGTGATTAGGCCGATAATGACTTTTGGCTTATTCATTGCCTGGCATGGTAAATATTTTTCCAATCATTCAATCTCTTCCTAAAACTACTTCTAAAGGCATTTAATAGGGATCTATTAAGATTCAATATTTGGCCTGACCTATTCTTCACAAGACTTACAACATGAGTTTGCATATAAAAAGCTGATGGAAGGAAGGCAAAGAGGATAGCTGTTTCCTAAAACTCATAGTGACTACTAAATGGTTGCTGTTTTGCGAATCAAAAGGCACCCACAATCACGGATTATTGTGAAGCCAAAAAACGAGATTTTAAAAGAGGGAAAATCCTCAGATAGTTAAAAAAAAGTGCACCTACGCTGATATTTATTTAGCCTCTACTGTGTACAAGATACTATACCTACTTCAATAAAGAAAAAATACTCTTCCGTAATAACTTAAGCCCACTTTTTCTATTCGGTCCAACGCCTGGTCCTCTTTACTCTTCCCTTCAAAGATATGAAAATCAACAGGTACACAGACTGACATTTCATCAGTACTGTATGCTGGGTTTCTGCACTGGGATTTTGTACTGTTCTTTTTTTCCCTCCATTAATATAGTAGTCTTTTTTCATGAAGTAAATTGTAGGCTCCTCGTACAAAAGCAGCCATTTCTTCCCTCTTCTTCCCACCATCTCCACCACTGCAGCCCCCCTATCCGGACACAACCACTTAAATGATAAAAGCTCTATCTAGCACAGGACCTAGAAATTGTTGACTTAATTTCTGACCTTTAAAAACGTACAGTGTTAGAAAACTGAACCACGCCGAGCATCAAAACACATGACGTTTACATTTCTTAAAGCGTGTAAGGATTCTTTCATTGAAAATTGAAGGATGGTTAAAACGAGTTACAAAAGAGAGCTCGGTGTTTGAGAGAAAAAGCGATAGGAATAATAAAAACGTAACGAAAAAGCTGATGCTAGGATAAAAGTGTATATATATATATATATATATATATATATTTTTTTTTTTTTTTAAGTGAGAGAAGAGAGGCATCTGCAAATCAGTCATTGTTTTCCCAGAGACGAGGTTGATCGCCAGGATTTTCTTCTCTGCGCTCAACCAATCCCCACCTTTTCTGAGTTAACCAGTCTCCAGGCAAGCAGCGCTTCTTGATTGGCTTAAAGATGTTGTGTAGAAAAACCAGCCAATCCTGCCTGCAAGTCGGAACTGTGCTATGGAGACATTACAACCACTGCATGGCGAGAATGTGTACAAACCTGTCCCTGCCACAAATAGCAGATTCCTAGTTCTAAAGGCTGCTGCGGAAAGGAACATTCTTTAAAGCGACACCAAGCGAGATCTAGCATCTACACTTTATAACTCTAGCTCTCTGGGGCGGAGGGGACGGTCTACTGTTTTAATCAAACGAGCTTAAGGAATAAACTGTGCCCCCCAGTCGGATGACTCACTCTGTCGAAGACGGATTTGCACAGGGACAGCTCGGAGAGGGTCCGGTTGACAGAAGGGTTCAGGCAAGGTCCCACAGAGGATCAAAGTTGCGGTGGGGGAGGGGGGTGCGGACGAGGGTCAAAGAGGCACAAATACCAGGGACCTGGGGTGTCTCCCCACGGTGTCCAAAATCGGAACGTGCGGAGTGAGAGGTTGTGTTTGGATACGAAGTGAGTAAATAAATGGCTTTGCTAGGACTACGGGAGGGTGGCCCGAAGTTCCGAGAAGGCTCCGCCTGGGAAACGCCAAAGGTTCTCGGAGAGGCACGAGGTCAAGTCCCGGCGGGAACCCACAGGGAGGCAGCCCCGGGGGGTCGAGAGGGGTGTGTCTGGGGCCTGGAGGCCCGCCCGGGACTGGGAGGCCGGGGAAGCGGCCGCGGCCCCCGCCTTCGCCCGGCCTCGGCGGCACGCCAGGACCCGCCTCTCGCCGACGCCTCACTTCCCTTCCGTCCAGGCGGCCAGGCCCGCGGGCCCCGCGCCGGCCCCTACGTTCGGGGATTTGGGTTTCGGTCGCAACGCTGCCCGCCGCTGCCTCAGGCCCCTCGCTTCGGCTCGTGGCCCCGGAATCCCTTCCCTCCCGGACCCGCCGCCCCGCCTACCACCCGCCGCCTTTACCTGCTCCGAAAGCGGGTGGAGGGCGTCGAGGCCGGGGCCGCGTCGTCGAGTGCGCGACGCGGCGCCGCGGGTCCGCAGCCCTTTCCCGCCGCCGCCACTGCGCTCTCCGGCGCGGCGCAGGGCTGGCGAGCAGCGGCGGCCGCGGGGCGGGGGGGGGAGTGCTGCGGGGTAGCGGGGGACGCGCGGCAAGTGCCGGGCGGGGAGACACTGCCGCTCTCTGTCCGGCCCGGGAAGAGCAGCCTCGTAGCAGCCAGCCGCGAGAGGGCGGGTGGGCGGCCGAGTGGGGAGGGGTCTCGGGAAGTAGGGAATGGCTGCCACGTCGTTCAGGTGGCTCGCTGCCCTCCGCCTCCCCACACACACCCTACGGCTCCCCGCCGCGACCTCTGGTTCGTCCCCGAGCTCCGCCGTGGCGCATCGGCCCGCCCCGCGGGGCCGGCTCCGGAGACCGGGCCCGCGGGCGCTCTCTCTCCCGCTCCCGCAGGAGAGCGAGTCCGGGCCTGGCCGATTCTGCCATCGGACCCGTGCCTTCACCACCACCACCACCGAAAAGCTCCCCCGAAATCCTGTGTTTCCGCCTTTCCTGGTGGAGCGGCCACAAGGAGGAGCAAGCCCTTCTCAAAGTGTCGAGTTTTCGGGGAAGGCGGGCGCTGTTTTGAGCTCGTGAACGTTATCGATAAGGGGCCCCAAATTTTTGCCGAAGTAAACGGCGCGGGAGACCACGGCTGTTTCTAGCCCTCTGCACGCTCCCAACCCGAAAAGCAAGACAGAATCCCAAGGTCGTACTCGGTGCTGGTCGAGGCGGGGGAGGAAATGACAGCCGGGGCGGGCCCGCCAGCGCGCGGGTCCCGGCGGCAAGTTGGGAGGGACAGCGGGGCGAGCCAGACCGCCTCAGCATTGCCTCACTGGGCTGTTGACTCGGGGACGCCGGACCGCGGCCGCGGCGGGCGCGCGAACCCGCCGTTGCGCGCGCTGCGCTGCCCGCGTCGGTTTCCGGGCCGCGCCGGCCGCCTCGCCGCCGGGAAACAAAGGGGTAGACGGCGGCGGCGGCCGGGACGGAGGCTGCCGACTCCCAACCCGCACTGCCCACTTGGGTCCGAACACGCTGGCGGAAGCACCGAAACGTGTGCTTGTTTACAGTGCTGGACTGCAGGCACTGACCTTGCCCTCCAGTTAGAGCTTCAGTTTTCAGATGCCAAGAAAAAACAACGAGGTTTTCTTCCCTTTTGCGATCACTCTACCATAAGCCTGTCACCTACGCCTGCTCCGTTTCTTCCCCTAAACTCTGCTTTCTTTGGTTTGTTTCTTCTGTGTTGGGACGTGAAGTCAGTGTTTTCAGGTGCATGAATTTTTCACGCTTGCTTTCTGGAGGGGATGGTGGTTTTGCTGATCCATTTTTTTCTCCTGTTCGACTCCCTTTGCGATTGTTTTTTATTCCACTTTCATTGTTTTTCATAGAGAAACAGAACAGCCTCCTGACAAAGTACTCCTTTGCGTCGAAGAGGCAGACTGTCCATGTTGTAGTAATTGCTTTTAAGTGAGTGGAAAACCGGGAAAAGTTCGAGTGAATTTTTATCTTCATCTGGATCTCATTGGAATACCTACTCACACTCAATGGAAACATTGTAGTGGGGTTTTTTTAAGAATCAGAAATATTTAAGCAGAGACCTCGGGATGGTAAATTTTCTAATGAAACCAACTATACACATTATCTTTTACTTTTGTATGATTTTTTTCTATTATTAGAGATCCTTGAGTCCCAATTAAGAAACTACAATACAAAATCTTTACTAATG
This sequence comes from Martes martes, assembly GCF_963455335.1. Classification (NCBI taxonomy): domain Eukaryota; kingdom Metazoa; phylum Chordata; class Mammalia; order Carnivora; family Mustelidae; genus Martes; species Martes martes. The sequence goes on along the minus strand of NC_137889.1, from coordinate 172,039,210 downwards.
CTTTTATTAAATTTCAAAACAGCAAAAATTTTAATAAAGAACCCAGAATCTCAAGATAAAAATAGCTATTGCTGAGAACCTAACATTAACTCTGCCTCTGAACAGCCATTAAAAGAGGCTAATAACAGTGATATATGCCACTTTAGAAATGAAAGAACCCTAGTAATTATGAACTTCAAACAAATCTAGCAAATTAGTATCAATTTTGTTCGTATGAAGTATGTTCACCACGATAATAAAAACACATTTAAATTCTTGATTTTCCTTTGAACATTGTTAAAGATTCATCACTTCTTGTTTGAACAATAAGAAATAGTGTTCTTAACGTTGGAAAATATATTTGAAGCCAAGACGTCATCCAGCTTGAATTTTTTTAAAAAATGAGTGCTTCCTACACCAATAAGAGAAAAACATCGATATTACAAAATTCTGAAAATCAGACTCAAACGAAGAACAAAGCAATCTTTACTCAATATACACAATGCCAGCCTTCCTTTGTGAATATTTATAAAAATGTTCTCCTTCCTTATTGGTTTAAATTCTAAGCCAATAGCAGAAGTACAACACATCTTTGAAAGGACAAGACATTAGCACTGGCTTAAAACATTGGATAAATAGATTGTTTATCATGCTCATTCTCATTTAAAATTATGTATCTTTTAATTTCAAAGAAGAAATTTAAGAATATTTGAATGGTTGAGTATCTTGATGTACCTTAAATTCCAAATTGCTACTCTTGATCACATTCTGCTCTCTGTAATCTTCCAATGGGTTACATTACAGTTTGTTAAAATATTTTAATTCTCTAAAATGCCAGATGAATCTGAAGAATGACTAAATGCCTACAACCTAATACTTTAAGTAAGATGAACACTGCCATTTCTTTCTATGAAAGAAGACCTTTAAGGAAATAATAGTTTCTCTTTTAGAAAATGTCTTGGATTTTTGTAAATAAAATGGCCAATGCATCATAAGTAAATCTTTTATATTTGTCTAAAGCCATCTTTGGCCTATTTAATGGCTAAACACTAAACCTGCTTGTTGATGTTTATATTTATGTTTAGAACATAAGTATGATTTCCTCCCAATCAAAAATAATCTCTGCTTTCATATTCTTTGATTTTGACTCAGCATTCTGCTTAATTATAATTATTTACATATTTATAATTTCCCTCAGTAATTCATCAATTCCTTGAAGATAGATTCCATTCCCCATTCAATCTTTTATTCCTCAGAATCTTGTACAATATAAACAGTCCATGGATATTTGCTGAATGAAAGAATGAGTGAACATTGCTCTACAACACAGCATATGGCAAATCAAAGAAAATCTGTCTCAGGACTTTTTCCTCCTGTACATAATAGCAGATAAATACTTGTTTTCATTCCAATTAAACCTAGAATGACATTGTTTCATTGTTGTTAAGTGGTCTCTACAACCACAGTGGAGCCCAAAGTGGGGCTGAACTTACAACCCCAAGGTCAAGACCCCCAAGATAAGACGTGAGCTAAGATCAAGAGTCAGACACTTAACCATTTAACCACCCAGGCACCCCTAGAATAGCATCATTGCAAGAAAGCTACTGAAAGAAAATAGGACCAACATATGCTGGAGTGCCTGTATTTTTCAATTTTAAATCTGGTGGAAACTGGATAGTGGGTAATATTGCTGTTATCTAAAGTAAATAAGTATCAGTGGACTTATCTTTATAAAGGATTGCTTTACCATGCTTAACAAGAGCCGCGAGCTCTGTGACTTCAGGAAAATTACTTTAAGCCCTCTAAAACTCACTGTCTCATCTCTCAAATGCATTCATTATATTCACTTTCCGATTAATTAAAATAATGAAACCATGTAAAAATACTCAATAGAAAGTAGTTACTATTACTTGCAGATATCAGTGGGCTCAATCATGAAGAAAAATGACTTTTTGTGCAATTATTTATCTATAAAAGGCAGGCATAAAGTGTGTTTAAAAGATTTTTAAGGGGCGCCTGGGTGGCTCAGTGGGTTAAAGCCTCTGCCTTCAGCTCTCAGTCATGATCTCAGCGTCCTGGGATCGAGCCCCGGTGAGCCTGCTTCCCCCGCGCTCTCTGTCTGCCTCTCTGCCTACTTGTGATCTGTCTGTCAAATAAATAAATGAAATCTTTAAAAATAAATAAATAAATAAAATAAAAGGTTTTTAAATGAGGAAACAAATATCCTGAGGGAAGGAATAGAATACTAATCACATCTACTAATGGGAGATAACTTTTGAGAATTGAAATTTGCTAGGAGAATAGATCTTAAGTGTGCTACGCACATGTGCCCCGACAAGGTAATCATATGAGGTAATGGATGTGTTAATCATTTCACAATATATGTTAAATCACGTTGTACACACGTAAGTATATACAATTTTATCAATTGTGTGTCTGTAAAGCTGGGTGGGGAGGCAGAAGGAGGAGAAAAAAGTCAACCTACCATTGAGAAACCGAAGAACAATAACAAAAAATAAGCAAGCAAAAAACAAAAATAAGCAAACTGAAACAGAAAAAAATAAGGAGAAAGAGGGCATTGCAGACTGGGTGAAAACTTCATGAAAAACTAAATCTGACTGCCTCAGAAACTTCACAGCTCCCCACTATTTATTTTAGCTTTTCTCAAATTTGTAAGAAACAGTGTGTGAGAAAATCTGTAAATGAAGGGTAAATAAATTATACATTTCTTTTAAACTGGAAGGCTTCTCATTGCATTCTGTCCTTTGAATAAATTCTGAGAGATTTTAATATGACGTGGTACACTATGAAAGGGAGGAATAGCATTGCATATTACATATTTCCATGGAGAGTATCTCAGGGCATAAAATTTTATATCATGCTTTGGGAGGAAACACTCATTTATATGTTTGAAGATAAAATCCCAGCCCCTCAGCCCAATCCTGCCACTAATTCTACAGATATGGACTTCAAATGAACCCTCAAGCCTAGAAACACTGAGGAATGCTCTTGAGAAATGTATCCCTGTTTTACCCAATTTCTCCATGAGTAGGCAGGCAGGCATGAGGCAGTCTCCAAAGCTGACAGGGAAGGGTAGAGACGGGATTGGCAAAGAGAGTATTAAAAACAAAAAATCCTAAGAGAACCAGAACTGCAGTATGGCAAGGATAGCTTTCTCATGCCTGGGAGAATCCTGTGGGTATGATAGCGACCACAGTCTGTCTTTGTGGGGGATTTTTACAGGAAACCATGCTTCAGTCCAGAAGCATATTGTGGTAGCTCCAGCTTTATGTAACTGTTAAGATTTTGTATCATTTAGGGGCACCTGGGTGGCTCAGTGGGTTAAAGCCTCTGTCTTCGGCTCAGGTCATGATCCCAGGGTCCTGGGATGGAGCCCCACATCAGGCTCTCTCCTCAGCGGGGAGCCCACTTCCCCCTCTCTGCCTGCCTCTCTGCCTACTTGTGACCTCTCTCTCTTAAAAGATTTTGTATCATTTACCAATAAGGAAATATTACATCCCATAGCCATTCCTGGTGACATCTTTCTGTCAGTCACATTACTCTTCCATTTGTGACAATCATACATTTCCCAATATAACCTAGTTTCGAGGATGTTAAGCCCTTGGCCAGCAATCATTCATTTTCACTTATTTCTGTCTTTACACACCCAGCTCAAATTCCTTTTCTCCTGTAAAGTTCTCCCAGATACCCCAAACATAATGAACTGCTGCTTCTTCTATGCCCACAGCAATTTATATATCTGCTTTTAAGCGATTGCAGTGGTGACTACGTGTCACTGTGTATCTTCCCTAAGCTGTGAGCTCTCTTCCCCTAGGCAAGAAGATGTATCCCCAGTTACTAGAAAGGGTTCTTTACACATTGAAATTAGTAGACTCCTTTTAGGGTAACTTCCTCACTCACAATTTCCCCTTAGTTTTATTTACCCCCATTCCATGAAGTGCACTCCAGGATTTAAAAAAAAAAAAAAAAAAAAAAAGACTTTACCTCCCCAGCCACAGTGAATTAACCAAGAGTAGGTGTCTTTATCCAATTAGCCCTTCCTGTGGAATTTTAGAATTAGGATGAAGACAAAAAACATCATTAGTAAAATCAAATGATAAACAAGAAAAAAATGCAATTCAAATTGGAGACAAATGACTGATTTCTCTAATATATAAATACATAGAAATCAATAAGAAAAAGACCAATAATCCAACAGGAAAAAAAAATAGACAATGCATAAAAAAGATTGTTCACAGAAAAAAGAAAAATTACTCTAAAATATGTGAGTGTTCCAGTTTTTATTGCAACATTATTTGTAATAGCAAAAAAAGGGGAAAACCTAGATGTCTATCAACACAGAAATGGTGAAATATGTTACCTCACAACGTCAAATCCTAGGGCATTCTCTAAATGCTGATACTGTACAGTTTCCGGAATAAATTGCTCAGTGAAAATGTGTGTATGTTATACTGCCATTAGTGGAAAAAAATGGGAAGAGAAGAATACCTAGACGTAGAGATAGATAAATGTGTTTTATCACATATACATAAAATAGGTCTGGAAGAAGCTGGAACAAACTGGTACCATTGGTTGCCTTGGAGAAACAGAAATAGGTAACTAGAGGGAAAAGGGCTGGAAAGACTTTCCACTGTACCTCTTTGAAACAAAAGAATCTATTTACTATTTTTAAAAAATATCATTTAAGAAAGAATAAAATACTCTAGAGAGATTCAGTTTCTTTGTGCAGCTAAGCCTGTTAGAGGATTAACTCAGAAATTGGGGCCAGATATATTCTGCAAGAAGGCTGGGGAGCAAAGGAACCTCTCCCGGAAAGAATGAAGCAGACGAAGCAGAGAAGACAGATTGAGAGATGGACGATTTGGTTATAGTCTTTCCTGGGGCTAGCTGCAACCCTCTCCTTAGTTTCTTTCTTTCTTTCTTTTTTAAAGATTCTATTTATTTATTTGAGAGAGAGAGAGAGAGAGAGCGCACGCACAAGGCAGGGGGAGAGGCAGAGGGAGAGAGTAGCAGACTTCCCGCTGAGCAGGGAGCCTGCTGAGGGAGAGGGGCTTGATCCCAGGACCCCAGGCTAATGACCTGAGCCCAAGACAGATGCTTAACCAGCTAAGCCACTAGGTGCCCCTCTCCTTGTTCCTCTTAAAACATTCCTTTTAACACAATAAACCCTCCCCTTTGTGGGCCTAGGTTAACTTTAGGTGTTTTCTAATAGTGGTGTCTAACAGAGTTTAACTATTTAGTAGGTTTTTTGTGAATGCTTGTTAAAATGAAATGTAATGTTCTCTATAATGAAATCCATTTGAGTTCTCAAAATCTGATTGTACTATTTAACAATTAAAAAAAAAAAAAAACAAAAAACAAAAAAACAGGGGCGCCTGGATGGCTCAGTGGGTTAAAGCCTCTGCCTTCGGCTCAGGTCATGATCTCAGGGTCCTGGGATCGAGCCCCGCATCAGGCTATCTGCTCAGCGGGGAGCCTGCTTCCTCTCTCCCTCTCTCTGCCTGCCTCTCTGCCTACTTGTGATCTCTCTCTCTCTGTCAAATGAATAAAATAAAATCTTTAAAAAAAAACAAAAACAAAAAGAAACACAAAAAATACTTACCTCTTTCAAGTTGAGAGAGGGCTAGCTGAGCAGGCATTCTAAAAGATTTTCACCCTAAGCAAAAGTGGTGTTTGATGGTGGAAAATATAACCTGGGCCTGGGGCCAAAATATAAACTGTGGCCTGGGGCCACATTCCACCTAATAGACCTTCCTCTCCAGTCCTGCCTAAGAGCTGAGACTTCTCAGTGAGTGTTTGATGATAACATTTCTGAAACATGGAACTTCTTGAATCTTGCTAATTAGGACAGTTCGAGGATTGAGGACAATTTTGTTGGTTTGGTTTAAGCTGATTGGTATTTTAGGAAAAGCATTAGGGAACAGAGCAAGAAGAGCACCAATCCTAACGCAATTATTTAAGCATTTTCAAATATAAATTTCCAAGACCAGAACTACTTAACACTTTGAAGCTAAACATTTCTGGAGGTGGTATCCATTTCTTTTAGCATTTTTTCAAATCTGTGGATAGTACTATTTATTTTACATCATCCTTCCCGGTATTGAAAAGGTGGGAAGTACTTGGGAAATTCCTAGAAGGTCCCGAGTGAACTTGTAAAGCGTCTGCTAGAGTTAAAACAGCCTACAAGTGAAGTTAAATGTATTCTGTATGAGCCTGGTATTGTAATGCACATTCCAAGAACTGTAGCATAGAAGCTTCATTTGTGTTTATAACCTTTTTTTTTTTTTTTTGAAAGACAGTGAGAGAGAGAGCTCCTGAGCAGGAGCCGGGGGAGGGGCAAAAGGAGAGGGAGAAGCAGACTCTCCACTGAGCAGGGACCCTCACTCGGGGGCTCGATCCCAGGACCCTGGGATCATGACCTGAATGGAAGGCAGACACTTAACTGACTAAGCCACCCAGGCACTCCTCTACACTTTTTATATAAGGTGAATTTAAACAGGATGATGAAATGATATCTGCTGTAAAGTAAGTCAGAATAATTGCATGTATACACTAAGGGGTAGAACAGCACAATTTATTTGTATCAATTGAAATCCCATTGAAAAATTAAATAACATTAAATAAATACCAGGAGCTATTATTTCTTCAACCAATATTTCTTGAGAATTTAGGGATATTGTAAAAGTAAAAGACAGAGCCCCCATCTTTAAGGAGACTGTGGCAATTTTTCTGAGTTAAGACGTACATACAAAGCATCATCATTGTCATTTTTACTAGGGGGAGTAGGATAGTGAAATGGAAAATAATATTGGCTTTTAGATTTCTTTTTAAAGATTTTATTGTTTATTTGAGAGAGAATGAGAGAGAGAGAGAGCAAGAGGTGGGGAGGGTCAGAGGGAGAAACAGACTCCCCACCAAGCAGGGAGCCTGATGCAGTACTCGATCCCAGGACTCCAGGATCAAGAGCTGAGCCGAAGGCAGTCGCTTAACCAACTGAGCCACCCAGGTGCCCTTTCAATCATTTTGAGAATCAAAATTTTAATTGCTTTAAAGCTAAAACTCAAATATACAGGGGTTTTTGTTGTTGTTGTTGTTGTTGTTGATGAAAGATTTTAATAATTATTTTAGAGAGAGAGAGCATGCACAAATAGAGAGAAGCAGAGGGAAAAGGAGAGAGAATCTGAAGCAGACTCCCCACTGAAACAGAGCCCAGTGCAGGACTGAAATCCCCTGAATGCAAAATCAAGACCTGTGCTGAAATCAAGAGTCAGACACTTAAATAACTGGGCCACTCAGGCACCCCATACAAGGTTTTAATCAAGTAAACTAGGTAAGGAAAAAACTAAGAATATAATTATTTTCCTAGGAAAATGGTATTCATAATTCCAACTTGCTCTTTGAGTAGAATAGTATCACCTAACATAGTGCTTTTTTCTTTTTTAAGATTATTTATTTATCTGAGACAGAGCATGAGAGAGAGAGCATGCACACAAGCAGGGGAGAGGGGCAGACGGGGAGGGAGAAGCAGACCCCCCACTGAGCAGGGAGCCAGCCGGGGAGCTCAATCCCAGGATCTAGGATGATGACCTGAGCCAAAGGCAGACACTTAACTGACTGAACCACCTAGGCGTTTCCATAAGTGCTCTTTAAATATGTAAAACAGTTCCAGATTTTGCTTTGGGTCCACTATAGATGTAGGTGTTTCAAAATATGTCCTTTATTGAACATTTGTTCATGATAGAGCATAGGAATTTCTCATTGTTTTGCTGCCAAAAAACCTGTTTGAAAGAGGAGAAAGACCTATACTCTGAAAACTATAAAACACTGATGAAAGAAATTCATGAACAAAGAAATGGAAAGACATTCCATGCTCATGGACTGGAAGAAAAAATATTGTTTAAATGTCTATACTCCCCTCCCTAAGCAATCTATACATTTAATGCAATGCCTATCAAAATATCAACCAGAATTTTTCACATAATTAGAACAAAAATTCTAAGATTTGTGCAGAATCACAACAGATCCCGAATAGCCAAAGCAATCTTGAAAAAGAAAGCAAAGCCGGAGGCATCACAATTCTGGAATTCAAGGTATATTAGCTGTAGTAATCAAAGCAATATGGTACTGACAAGAACAGACACATAGATCAATGAGACAGAATAGAAAATCCAGAAATAAACCCATAACTATTGGTCAATTAATCTTTGAGAAAGCAGGAAAGACTATCCAATGGGAAAAAAATGGTCTCTTTAACAAAAGGTGCTGGGAAAACAGGACAGCAACACCCAGAAGAATGAAACTGGACCACTTTCTTTTTTTTTTTTTTTTTTAAGATTTTTATTTATTTGACAGACAGAGATCACAAGTAGGCAGAGAGGCAGGCAAAGAGAGAGGGGGAAGCAGGCTCCCCGCGGAGCAGAGAGCCCAATGCGGGGCTGGATCCCAGGACCCTGGGATCATGACCTGAGCCAAAGGCAGAGACTTTAACCCACTGAGCCACCCAGGTGCTCCCTGGACCACTTTCTTATACCAGACACAAAAATAAATTCAAAATGGATTAAGGACCTAAATGTGAGATCTGAATCCATAAAAATCCTGGAGGAGTACACAGGCAGTAACTTCTTTGACATCAGCCATAGTAACTTCTTTCAAGACATGCTGCCTGGAACAAGGGAAATAAAAGCAAAAATAAACTTTTGGGATTACATCAAAATAAAATAAAATAAAACGCTTCTACACAGTGAAGGAAACAATCAGTCAAAACAAATGGGAGAAGATATTTGCAATGACATTATCTGATAAAGGGCTAGTATCCAAAATAAACAACTTTTAAAACTCAACACCCAAAAAACAAATAATCCGATTAAAAAGTGGGCAGAAGACATGAACAGACATGCTCCAAAGAAGACATCCAGATGGCCAACAGACACATGAAAAGATGCTCATCATCATTTATCATCAGAGAAATGCAAACCAAGATTATAATGAAATATCACCTCACACCTGTCAGAATGGCTAAAATCAACAACACAAGGAACAACAGGTGTTGGCAAGGATGTGGAGAAAAAGGAGCCCTTGCACACTGTTCGTAGGAATGCAAACTGGTACAGCCATTGTGAAAAACAGTATGAAGTTTCCTCAAAAAGTTAAAAATAGAAATATCTTGGGGCGCCTGGGTGGCTCAGTGGGTTGGGCCTCTGCCTTCAGCTTGGGTCATGGTCTCAGGGTCCTGGGATTGAGCCCCGCATCAGGCTCTCTGCTCAGCGGGGAACCTGCTTCCTCCTCTCTCTCTGCCTGCCTCTCTGCCTACTTGTGATCTCTCTCTGTGTCAAATAAATAAATAAAATCTTAAAAAAAAATAGAAATATCTTACAATCTAGCAATCTCACTACTGGGTATTCACCCAAAGAATACAGGAACACTAATTCAAAGGGATACATGCACCCTTTTGTTTACTGCAGCATTATTTATAATAACAAATCTATGGAAACAGCCTAAGCGTCCATTCATGGATGAATGGATAATGAAGATGTTGAGTGTGTGTGTGTGTATAAATATATGTGTGTGTGTTATTATATATTGAACATTTTCCCCTCAATCATTTTCTTTGACTGGGATGCCTGGGTGGCTCAGTCGGTGAAGCATCTGCCTTCAGCTCAGGTCATGATCTCAGGGTCCTGGGATCCAGCCCTACCTCAGGCTCCCTACTCAGCGGGAGTCTGCTTCTCCCTCTCCTTCAGCCTCTCCCCCACTCATGCTATCTCTTTCTCACTCGCAAATAAATAAATAAAATCTTAGTTGTTTTATTTTTCTTTTACATACAAGTTCATTTTTTTCCTTCTGATTTTAAATTAAAACATTTTACAGACCTCTGAAAGCATGGTAGACCCTAGACATTGATCCTACTGTGTCCTATGGAGAAGTTGGCCCCGGGCAACACACTGAACCAAGTAAGTCTTATATCCTGAAAAAAGTGTGTGCTCTCTGAGTGCGAAATACTCAAGAAAAAGAGCAGGAATGAAGCAAGATGCCTAGGTCATTCTTCCTAAATTTACCAATCAGATATCATTCTCTCTTCCCTGAGATGGGTAAAGGGATAGTGAGAAGCTAAGGGTTATACCATCATAGCTCAATCTACATAAAAGAAAATACCAGTGGAGAAAAAGCAACCCTCCCTGAACAAGTCTGTCCCTACCATTGAAATGGTTGTGTTCAGTTATCATGACGTGATAATTCTGGCCTTTAAGATTACATATCTAGGCGCACCTGGGTGGCTCAGTGGGTTAAAGCCTCTGCCTTTGGCTCAGGTCATGATCCCAGGGTCCTGAGATCAAGCCCCTCATTGGGCTCTCTGCTCAGTGGGGAGCCTGCTTCTCCTCTCTCTGCCTAACTCTCTGCCTACTTGTGATCTCTGTCTGTCAAATAAATAAATAAAATCTTAAAAAAAATTACATATCTAACTCTTCTTGCTCTAGATTCCTTTTTATTAGAAAACTTTCTGATTATAAGTATATGGCTTTCCATATAGATTTTCCTATAAAGAAAGTGCATCAAGCAGCTGATAAAACATACAATCTGCTCTTTGGTTTAATTTATTATCATAAATTAGGAAATTAGCATTCTGATTTACATATTATTCTCACAAGAAATTGGTTGGCATGAGAATCCGTGGATTCGTTTAATTCATCTAAGTGATGTGACCGTGTTAACTGAACCAGAAGCATCGAGATTCAAAATCTAAACCATTGATAGCTTAATCTAAGGTACTACAACCCCAGAGGACCCTACCTCAGTGGTGAGCAAGTTTTTGTTAGCTACGATTTTTTTTTCCCATTCTCTAACCACAGCCTACCCCTCCACCCTCACACTGTCTCTAATAATAGTGTGTCCTCAAATTAGATGAGTGGTGGGGGAAAAAAGGGAAGAAACGATCTGTAAATATTTCCCACAACTGTTATTTCCTTCCAGTTCTATCCAATGTCAGAGGATTAAGAATACCTGGCTTTTTTCCATGACTCATAATTAGGGAAGAATTAATCATTACCAGTTAGATCTGTGTAAAAATCATATTCTTTACAACAAATTATCCATTGGAAATTTTCATTTGGTCTTTTTTTTTTAAAGATTTTATTTATTCATTTAACAGAGAGAGACACTGCAAGAGAGGGAACACAAGCAGGGGGAGTGGGAGAGGGAGAAGCAGGCTTCCTGCCAAGCAGGGAGCCCAGTGCAGGGCTCGAACCCAGGACCCTGGGATCATGACCTGAATGAAGATTTAACGACTGAGCCACCCAGGTGCCCCTCATTGGTCTTAACCACCTCCATGGCCAGACAAGATACTATGTTAGACCAAGATAAAGAGTAACTGGTAATACAAGAAAGTTTTGTTTTGTTTTTTGTTTTGTTTTTTAAAGATTTCATTTATTTATTTGAGAGAGAGTGACAGAGAGCATGAGCAGGGAGGAGAGGGAGAAGCAGTTTCCCTGAGAACAGGGAGCCCGACATTGGGCTCGATCCCAGGAACTTGAGGTCATGACCTGAGCTGAAGGCAGACACTTAACTGGCTGAGCCACCCAGGTGTCCCCACAACAAAGTTTATAATGGGACATTTCAGTAGTTATGATCTTTCATTAAATATATATTGAGAGCCAGTGATGTGTGAGTCAGTAGGCATCTACCATAATTGGAGGCTGAAGCATATCTAGCTATGTGTCCAGGAAGAAAAGGAAATAGACTTTGGTAAATATATATTAATTTCTAACTCAACAATTGGGATTATCATCCCCATCTTCAGAGAAAATGGAGGCACAGAGAGTAAAGAATTTGCCTAAGATCATATCTAGAAATCATGTCTCAAATCCAGGCCTGTTCAGTTTAATAAACACTTGTGTCCCTGCTCTATGGCAAGCCCCATGGTGGACATTGAGGGGACAACCCTGGTCTTCCCTTAAAGAACCCCACCAGTCTCCTGACATCAATTCAGTAACCCTACTTCCATGGCCACTCATGCTTCCCACCAGCTCTCTTGGTTCCATGGGAGAGCCATATCTCCTCCTAACCAGGAGTGCCTTTTACCCTGTGCTCTAGATCCGAACCCTCACCTTCATTCTTTTTCTTTTTTTTTTTTAAACTTTTTGTCCTAAAATCATTTTAGATTTACAGAAAAACTACAAAAAGAGTGCAGAGTTCATGTATATCCTTCACCCAAGCTTTTTCTGATATTAACAATTTGCATAACCATGGTATAATGATCAAAAACAGAAAGTGAACATATAATACCATTAACTAAACTATAGACATTCTTGAGATATTACTGGTTTTTGCTCTAATGGCTTTTGTACCCTATCAGAGGGTACATATCAGAGGGTACATCATGTCAATACATCTTACTACTGATGGTATTAATCTTGATCACTTGGTTAAGCTGGTATCTACCAGGTAGCAAAATTAATACTTTTTCCTTTGTATTGATAAAAATCTCGAGTTACTTGGAGATTTTGCAAAAATCCTGTTTCTCCTTGAATTGTCACTCACTGATTCTACCACGCATCAGTGGATCTTGCCTGCAGCAATTACTACTGCTGCGTTTGCCTAAGAGAGATTGTGTATTTCCCTCATTCATTCTACACTTACTAATTGGAATTCTCCTGTGAGGAATAGTTATACTTTCTCCTTAGTTTACTTGTTTAATTATATTTGTATCAGTATGGACTTATGGATATTTATTTTATTCTATGGGTCATAATTCAATATTATCATTGTTTTATTTCTCAAATTGTTCAACTTTGGCCATTGGGAGCTCGTTCAGGCTAGTTTCTGTATTCTTTTGACATTGTCCACTTCCTTTTTTAAGCACTTCCTTATTTTCTTGTGCCAGAAGCTATTCCAGGCTCCTTGAAATCAACAACTTTTCCAAGAAGTCCCCTGGTTCCCTTTATTAATGAATGGCATTTAGGAGCCAATCTGGGTGCTAGATGTGTTCATTGCTACTAGGGTATCTTAATAAACAGAGGCCCTCTTAGCAAACAGAGTTAAGGAATTACATGTATGTGTATTAATGCACATATGCATATATATTCATATGTATATGAATATATGATATGAATATATGATATATATATATATTCATCAGTTTTTGCTGACACCATTGATTCCAGATCACAAAGTTTATTCCAGCCTTTTCTCTTCCTTTATTTGTACCTTCTTCTTTCTCCAACAATGAGAAACCTGGCTCTCATTATCCACAATATATTTACTCATATGTTCAATCCTAGTATATACATAAAGTAATTAGAGAATGTTAACCCATACCAATGTGAGAAACAGATTTACTTAGCACAATACTTGTGTGGGTTTTTTGCCTTTAGTCTTCAGTATCTGGTCCATATACTATTCATTTGTATTTTTAATATCTTTTTTCAACTAACATCTTTGCTAAGATGTTAAAGTATAAGTAGATTTCATCTTTTTAAAGTTTTTATTTAAATTCCAGTTAGTTAACATATTACTTAGTAATATTAGCTTCAGGTGTAGGCTACTACTCAGAATAGGAGAGTAAAGATTTTCCCAGACAAATAAAAACTAAAGGAGTTCATGATCACTAAACCAGCCTGGAAGAAATATTAAAGGGGAGGGACTCTTTGAGTGAAAAGAAAAGACCAGAAGTGACAAAGACAAGAAAGGAACAGAGAAAATCTCCAGAAACAACAATAAAGCAAGTAATAAAATGGCACTAAATATATTTTAAAATATCTTTTCATTTTTACTTATTTTTTAAAAGTTTTATTTATTTATTTGACAGAGAGAGAAAGAGCACAAGCGGGTGGAGTAGTAGGCAGACGGAGAGGGAGAAGCAGGCTCCCCACTGAGCAAGGAGCCCAATGTTGAGTTCCATCCCAGAGCCCTATGATCATGACCTGAGCCAAAGGCAGTCACTTAACCAACTGAGTCACCTAAATGGCTCATTTAAATATCATTTTTAAAAAGACTTTATTTGCTTATTTATTTATTTATTTGACACAGAAAGAGAGAGCACAAGCAGGGGGAGCCAAAGGCAGAGGGAAAGGGAGAAGAAGGCTCCCGCTGAGCAAGGAGCCCAATGTGGGTCTCAATCCCAGGACCCTGGAATTGTGATCTGAGCCAAAGGCAGTTGCTTAATGGACTGAGCCACCCAGGTGCTCCAAAATATCTTTTTTTTTTTTAAATTTATTTGACAGAGGGATATTACAAGTAGGCAGAGAGGCAGGCAGAGACAGAGGTGGGGAAGCAGGCTCCCCGCCGAGCAGAGAGCCCGATTCAGGATTCGATCCCAGGACTCCGGGATCATGACCTGAGACCGAAGGCAGAGGCTTTAACCCACTGAGCCACCCAGGCGCCCCGCTCCCAAATATCTTTTTAATGCTTTCCTCTTATCAGCATTTAAACACCTAAGCCCTCTCCTAAATGAAAAATGCTGTTCTCTCATCCCACATCCTCATTCCACTAAGCCCTTAGGACTGAAGGCAGTCGAATAGTTCTATATTCACAATCTCCATTCCCTCCACTTACATTCATTCTTGAACTCATTGCACAGACTTCTGTCTTTACTACTCCCCTCAAATTACTCTTACTAAGATCCCTTCTAATCTCTGTATTCCTATAATCAGCAGACAAATTTTTTTCTCAAAAAAGTATTTCACACTGTCTAGCTCTCTTGAGCTTGACCTTGACACCCAGGGCAGAGACTCTCCCCATTTTTCTGCCACCTTTCTGGCTAATCCTCCTGTTCTTTCCAAGTTCCTCTTTTTATCCCTCAAACAGTGATGCGTCCCTGATTCTTTCCAGCACCTTCTTCCATTCTTACTGTTCAGTTCCCTGATTTATCTCAATATATCCAATGTTTTTCAGTTACCATCTGTATGAAAATGACTCCCAAATCTAGAACTACAATTTAGATATTTCCAGCAGGCACCAGAATCATACATCCAAAGGCCTTTGAGCCAATCGTTACTTGAATATCTCAGAGGAACTTCAGACATAACATGTTCAGTTACCAACCTGTCATCAGGCCTGATCCTCCTCAATAAACCCATTTTCTTTTTTTTTTTAAATAAGCCTATTTTCAAACACTTTTTATTTTTATTTTTTTTAATATTTTATTCATTTATTTGTCAGAGAGAGAGAAAGAGTATAAGGAGGGGGAGCAGTAAGCAGAGGCAGAGGGAGATGCAGGCTCCCTACTGAGCAGGGAGCCCAGCATGGGACTCGATGCCAGGACCCTGAGATCATGACCTGAGCTGAAGGCAGTTGATCAACTGACTGAGCCACCCAGGCACAGAGAAAGGGAGTTTTTAAAAAGTGTTTGAGGGGGCGCCTGGGTGGCTCAGTGGTTAAGGCCGCTGCCTTCGGCTCGGGTCATGATCCCGGTGTCCTGGGATCGAGCCCCGCATCGGGCTCTCTGCTCAGCAGGGAGCCTGCTTCCTCCCTTCTCTCTCTGCCTGCCTCTCTGCCTACTTGTGATCTGTCTGTCAAATAAATAAATAAAATCTTTGAAAAAAAAGAAAAAGAAGAAGAAAGGAAAAAAAAAAATAAAAAATAAAAAGTGTTTGAAGGGATGCCTGGGTGGCTCAGCTGGGTAAGCATTTGCTTTCAGCTCAGGTCATGGTCTCAGGGTCCTGGGATCAAGTCCTATGCTGGGCTCCCCACTCAGGGGGGAGCCTGCTTCTGTCTTTGACCTTCATACTGCTTGTGCTCTCTCTTGTGCTCTCTCTCTCAAATAAACAAAATCTTAAAAAAAAAAAAAAAAAAAACTCTCTTTCCCTTCACTTAGCTTAAGACTCAGATATAAATGAATTAAATTTCTTTTTTTTAAGATTTTATTTATTTATTTACTTGACATAGAGAGAGATCACAAGTAGGCAGAGAGGCAGGCAGAGAGAGAGGGGGAAGCAGGCTCCCTGCTGAGCAGAGAGCCTGATGTGGGGCTCTATCCCAGGACCCTGAGATCATGACCTGAGCCGAAGGCAGAGACTTTAACCCACTGAGCCACCCGGGCGCCCTGAATTAATCATTTTTCATATTGAGTTTCATATTTTGTTCAGTAATAATTCTGAAATGTGATACTTACTGCTGAAAATGACCCACCTTCTAGTGTTTAAGTCATATTTGTCTAAAATCAAATAGAAATTTACTTTATAACCCTTTCAGAGCAGGAAAACACTTATTTTTCTTGCAGCAATGAACTCCTTACATTTAAACGTCACCTCCTGGTTTCTCTCAATTAAAAAAAAATTAACTATTTTTATGTTCCATTTAGACTGCATTTCTTTCAGTTCTAGAAGTTAGAAATGTATATATTTAAATTTTGTTTAAAGTACCAACTAATGAGGAAAATCTATCTCTAGTGTTCCTTTAATTACACTTCCAATGTGTCCTGAAGTTTCCAAGCCAAAGATTCTCTATTACACCCTTTGCTCACCCACACACAATTAGCTATAGTACCAAGTATTCTTTCTAAAATGTAAATCCGTTTGGTCCTGTTAAAACTCTCCCCTTCGTGCTTCAAAAGACAACATCAAGAAAATGAAAAAACAATCCACAGAATAGAATTTTTTTGCAAATCATATATTGGATAAGGGACCTGTAGCCACTATGTATAAAGAACTATTGCAACTCAATAATAAGAAGACAAATAACCTAAAAAAAAAAAGAAGAAGAAGAAGACAAATAACCTAATTTTAAAATGAGCAAAGGATCTGAGCATACACTTCTCCAAAGAAGATATACAAATGGCCAATAAGCATGTGAAAAGACACTCGACATCATCAGCCATGAGTGGAATTTTATTAACCATGTGTTTCTGAGGCTTTGACATTTGGGGGTCTTGGTGATGCTGAAGCAAGTGTCCCTCGCAGGGCTATCCACCCTTAGATAGTAAGGGACTTGCCTGCATATGCTTTTCATATGCAAACCAACCACTCCTGAGCCCACACTCCCAACTACTCCCTTATCAGGCTAGTATTTCCCTACCCTAATTACCCCAAGCCCACATACCAAGCAACTAGGAACAGTGCCTTCAACACTGTGGAGCCTCTGAAAATTATTCAGCCTAGCGAATTCTAACCCTGCTTACCAGCCTCGCCTGTGTTCTTCCCATAAAAACCACATTAAAAGCTCTCGCCCACATTCCATCCCTATCCTGACCTAACTTGGTGCCTCCCCTTTTGGCTTCCTCAGGCAGGGGTTGGTGTAACCCCTCCTCTTGTGATCTGTGAGTATGACAGCTATCTCTTCAATGGCAATCTGATCTTTTGACCTTGCCATACTTAAATAATAACAAAATCCACATTTTAAAACACAAATGCAAATTAAAAATATAATGAGATGCCACATCACATCCACTAGGATGGTTGTCATCAAAAAGAGGAAGAATAACAAGTGTTGGCAAGGATGTGAATTCCTGAAATTGGAAACACTCAGACATTGCTAGCAGGAATGTGACATGGTGCACCTAATTGGAGAATAGTCTACAGGTTCTCAAGAAATTAAATGTACAGTTATCATATGACCCAGCAATTCCATCCCTAGGTATATACCCAAGAGAAATGAAAACATGTCCACACAAAATGTTGAATGTGAATCCTTATAGCAGCATTATTCATAACAGCCCCAAAGTAGAAACAACCCTAATGTCTATCAACTGATAGACCAAATGTGATATATCCATGCAATGGAGTATTATTCAGCCATAAAAAGGAATGAAGTACTGACACATGGTGAAACATGAGTGAAACTTGAAATCATGATAAGTGAAAGAAGCCAGTCATATTATATATTATGATTATACATATATTACATATATATATACAAAAAGTAGATTACCAGTTGCCTAGGGACTGGTGGGATGAGGGGTAACAACAAAGGAGTACAGGTTTCTTTTGGGAGTAATGAAAATGTCCTAAAATTGATTGTGGTGATAGGGGCACAATTCTGTGAATATACTAAAAGCCATTGAATTGAACATTTTAAATGGATGAATTATATGGTTTGTGAATAATTATATGGTTATATTTTCAAAGATTTTAAAAAGTAATTTATTTATTTGTCAGAGAGAGAGAGAGATCACAAGCAGGGGGAGAGACAGGCAGAGGGAGAAGCAGGGTCCCTGATGAGCAAGGAGCCTAATGTGAGACTTGTTCCCAGGACCCTGGGATCATGACCTGAGCCGAAGGCAGACCTTAACTGACTGAGACATCCCGGTGTCCCTAATTATATGGTTTATTAATTATATCTCAATAAAGCTGTTTAAACAAACAAAACAAACAAGCAAACAAAAACTCTTCAATGGCTTCCCACTTCCCTTAAAATAAAAACTAAATCACAAAGATTAATAAGGCAATAAGAAATCTGGGCCCAGCTCATTTTTCCAATGTCATGGGTCACAAGTCTTCTCCTCAACCATCATTATACTCCTTTTACTCTAAATCTAGCCATGCTGAACTTTTTTGTCATTTCCCCAAAAATGTGTGGAGGTTTTAAAATATGTTTATGTAATTTTTGATACTCCTTCTTTCAAATAGTTGTAGCCTAACTCTCTTCTCCTTTAAATATTGGGTAGACTTAGTGACTCACTTCTAATGAATGGAATGTTTGTACAAGTGATGGTGCATGACTTCTAAGACTAAGTCATGACAGACATTTTGGCCTCCTTTTTCTTTCTGTAGGATCACATGCTCCTGAGAAAGTTGTCATATTTCAAAGATACTCAGGCAGTGCTGGGCAAAGACCCTTGTTATGAGGAACTGGGCTCCTGCCCATAGCCATGCAGAAGAGCTCACACACCCTCCAGTCAAGCTTTGTTAAATGTCCTGATGACTGCAGCCCCAGTCAGTATCTTGATGACAGAGAGACCCTCAGCCACAACCACCTATTAAGTCACTTCCAAATTCCTGACCACAGAAACTATGAAGAGATAATGGTTTAATTTGTTTCTCAAGCCACTAAATTGGGGGGATTAAAAAAAATATAATATAATATGACATGCTACCCATCATTTCCAAGCCAAAAGTCATAAGATATTTACCTCACTAACCTCCCACGATCCTTGTCCTTCTCAGTTCAGAATAATTTTCCAGGCTTCCTTAACTACTGATTATGTCTCACTGCTACCTGCTACCATAGCATACATCTGTTTAATCAAATTGTCTGTATACCCCCCTACACTCTAAGTTCAGTGAGGTCCCATACAGGATCTAACTTGTCAACACTGTGTTCCTAGCCCCTGCCACACTGCCTGACCTATGTAAAACTGTCAATAAATATATAGAGAATGAATAGTTAAATGAATAAATGATTGAATTAGGGGAATATTAAGGAGATAATATAAATGTAACAAGATAAAGAACCCAGGTATGCAGGGCTGCTATGAGAGTCCGGAAGAATGACATTTAATTTGATCTGTAACACTCCCTTGCTTTGTAACTTTTGGCAAGTTATTTAACCTCTCGTTTCTCATTTTTTCTAATGGAGAGTTTCCTTATGTATCAAATTGGGTTAATAATAGTTCCTGTGTCATAAGATAGTTGTATTAATAAGTTAATACCTCGTAGGAAAAAATAGTAACATCTGGGAATTTAGAGAAGAGCTCATGGGAAAGGAAAACCTGAGTAGAGTCTCAAAGCACGTGTATAAATTGGGCAAAGAAAAGTTGGGAGACTGGGGGGAATCAAGGCAGAGAGAAATGCAGAAACAAAGTTTCAGAGGTTAGAGGTAGCAAAGTGCATACAGAAAACTTCAAGCAATTCAGTATCACCAGAGTATAAAATTCAAGGAAGGGGAATGGCAGAACAGGAGGCTAAAGGGAAAGGGAGTAGGGAAAGCAACTCGGAAGGCCACCTATGTTATATTACAACTTTGTAATTTATTCTGAAAAAAAAAAGGGGGGTGGGGGGAACCACTGAATGGGAGTGGGTTGGTCATATTTGCATTTTGGACATCTTGTTTAAACAAACAGAGTCTGGGGTGCCTGGGTGGCTCAGTGGGTTAAAGCCTCTGCCTTTGGCTCAGGTCATGATCCCAGGGTCCTGGGATGGAGCCCTACATCGGGCTCTCTGCTCGGCAGGGAGCCTGCTTCCTCCTCCCTCTCTCTCTGCCTGCCTCTCTGCCTACATGTGATCTCTGTCATCATAAATAAATAAAATCTTTAAACAAACAGAGTCTACCAACTGAGCCACCCAGATGCCCTGGACATATATTTTTTAAATTTTTTAATTTTTTTTATTAACATATAATGTATTATTAGCCCCAGGGGTACAGGTCTGTGAATCGCCAAGTTTACACACTTCACAGCACTCACCATAGCACATACCCTCCCCAATGTCCATAACCCCATCCCCCTCTCCCAACCCCCCTCCCCCCAGCAACTCTCAGTTTGTTTTGTGAGATTAAGAGTCTCTTATGGTTTGTCTCCTTCCCGATCCCATCTTGTTTCATTTATTCCTTTCCTACCCCCCAAGCCCTCCACTTGCCTCTCAACTTCCTCATATCATGCCCTGGACATGTTATTCTGACTGACTTAAAAGCCACTAATCTCCATACCCACTAAGATGGCTATAATAAAAAATGTGGACAATAAGAAGTCTTGGAAAACATATAGGAAAAATGGAACCCTCATACGCTGCTGTTGCCAATGTAAAATAGTGCACTTCTTCAGAAAATAATCTGGCAGTTTCTCAAAGAGTTAAACATAGAATTGCCATATAATGCAGCAATTTCACTCCCAGGTATATACCCAAGAGAAATGAAAACACAATTTGTCCTCTCGAAAATGTATGCATCAACATCCATAGCAGTATTATCAGTAATAGACAAAGCATGGAAACAAGCCAATGCCCACCAAGTGATCAATGGAGAGATAAAATGTGGTAAATCTGTACAATGGAACCATGAAACCTGGCCCTAAAAGGGAATGAAATGTTGATTTAGGCTACAATGTAGATGAACCTTGAAAACATGATGCTAAGTGAAAGAAGATAGACACAAAAGGCCACATATTATAGGATTCCATTTATGTGTAAAATATAGGTAGGCAAATCTGAAGAGACAGATGGTAGATTAGTGGGGCACCTGGGTGGCTCAGTCGGTTAAGCGTCTGCCTTCGGCTCAGGTCATGACCCCAGGGTCCTGGGATGGAACTTGACATCAGGCTCCCTTCCTCAGTGAGGAGCCTGTTTCTCCCTCTCCCTCTGCCTGCTGCTCTACCGACCTGTGCTCTCTATCCCTCTGTCAAATAAATAAAATCTTTAAAAATTTTTTTTAAAATGTAGATTAATGGTGGCCTAGGACTAAGGCAGGGTGGTATAGGTATTGACTGCTAATGGGTAAGGAGTTTCTTTTTTAGGGGCACCTGGCTGGCTCAGTCAGAAGAGCATGTGACTCTTACTTAGTCTTGGGGTCATGATTTTGAGCCCCAGCTTGGGTGTAGAGATTACTTAAATAAATAAAGCTTTTTTAAAAAAGGAGATTCTTTTTTAGAACATGGAAATGTTCCAAACTTAGTTTATGGTGATGGTTCCACAACTCTGTGAATATACTAAAACTACTGGATACCTGATATAGGTGAATTTAATGGTTTGTGAATGATATCTCAAAAAAACATGGTTTTTCTTAAAAAGCCAATAGTCTTACCAATAGAATATTGTGTCGCATGGTTATTACTATTATTATTACTTTTTAAAGTTTCTCAAATATATGTGACATAACATGTGCCATGAAAGAGTCATACATTTTGAATTTGCAATATTGCCTTTTGTGGCATTAAGTTTTTACTTCTTTATCCATGTTAATATAAAATTTCTGAAACAATATGGTTTTAAAAGTTCCCAATCTAGTCACACCTTTATTTTAGTATTTTTTTCCATCACATTGAAATAGTAACATTTTGCAGGGCACATTACAACTATAGAATAAGGAACATTAGAGATGGATTTTCCTTATACAGTTGGTACTTTATTTTTTTTAAAAGAAAGATACGTTTTTAACTAGAGGAATCAAATATTTTTTTTTCTTTTTTAAGATTTTATTTATTTATTTGATAGAGAAAGAGAGCAAAAGCAGGGAGAATAGCAGGGGGAGAGGGAGCAGCAGGCTCCCCACTGAGCAGGGAACCCGATGTAAGCCTCTGTCCCAGGAATCTGGGATCATGACCTGAGCCAAAGGCAGAGGCTTCATTGACTGAGCCACCTAGGTGCCCCATTCACTTGGTACTTTAAACAAAACCTAAAATGTATAAATTTCTGACTTCTGGAAATAAAAGAATATTTCTAAAAAAAAAATCTGAAAAGGATATAAATCATTTTGAGAACAAATTTTTACTTGTTAGAAAATATGGTTTAAATACCAGAAAGAGGGATGCCTGGGTGGCTCAGTCAGTCTGTTAAGGGTCTGCCTTTGGCTCGGGTCATGAACCCAGAGTCCTGGGATCGAGCCCCACATCGGTCTCTTTATTTAGCAGGGAGCCTACTTATGCCTTTGCCTGATGCTCTCCCTGCTTGTGCTCTCTCTCTCTCTCTTTCATTCTGACAAATAAATAGATAATATCTTTAATACATAAGTAAATACTAGAAAAACTATTATCTTAGCAATGTGTCATATTCCAGAAATATCATTAACTAAATATGGAGAAGGATATAGTTAATTTATGTCTGAAGTCATAAACTAATCCAACAAAAAATATTTTTTTAAGTTTAAAAAGTGCTTCCCTGCTTATAGAAAACATTAAAAAATACACGTAATGCTTGAAATGACCAAATAAATAACATTAACATTTACTTAATTTTTAAGTGGGCCAAACCAACCTATTTCCTTCTATTTCTCCCCCCAGCAAAACTTGAATAAACTACCTTATTCTCATTATGTCCAATTAAAGAGATAGACATCATCACACAATTTTTTTTCTCTACTCCAAGGTTATTTTATGCCACAAGTCCTGCCAGGTATTTGATGACTTTCAATAAAAGGAAGAAGTTTCAGTAAGAATTCCAGGATTGTCTCAAAGATTCCTGCCCTTTGATTTATATGCCTTGCATATCTAAGCCCAGTGAATATGATGGAGTATCTTTCCCATGATTAGATAACCAAATTGGACTTTGAATTAAGAGAAAAGATTATCTTGAATGGGCCTGCCTTAATCAAGTGAGCCCTTTAAAAGACGGAGAACTATCAGAGGGATGTTTTCCTGATCCCTTGAAGAAAAAACAAACCACGTGGCAAGGACCTGAGAGCAGCCTCTAGGAGCTAAGACCAGTCCTCAGCTAACAGCAAGCAGGAAACGGGAGTTTAATCACAAACCACAAGGAATTAAATTCTACAGACATCCACAGTGAGCTTGAAAGAGGACTCTAAGTCTCAAATCAGATCATAGCCATGGGCAACACGTTGATTTCTGCCTGGTGAGACCCTGAGCGGAGGACCTAATGACGTCAAGCCAGATTCCTGACTGATGTAAACTGTGAGGTAATAAATACGTGTTGTTTTAAACTACAAGATTGTGATAATTTTTAATGCTGCAAAAATAACTAATATAAAGGAGGTAAGAGACAAGCCAGCTTTCCTTAGATTCTAGGGTGTAGTTCAGTAGTGTTAAGTTTACTCACATTGTTTGAAACACGTCTCCAGAACTTTTACATCTTGCAGATCTGAAACTTTACACCTATTAAACAATAACTCCCCTCATCCCCTCCCCTCAGTCCTAGTAACCACCTTCTACCTTCTGTTTCTATCAGTTTGGCTGCTTTAGATATCTTGTGTAAGAATCATACAGGGAGAATTTTGAGACCCATTAAAACAAAAGTTTAATGAGAAAAAAAAAAGAATCATACAGTATGTGGTGCTTGGATGGCTCAGTCAGTGAAGCGTCTGCCTTCGGCTCAGGTCATGATCTCAGGGTCCTGGGATCCAGCCCTATCTTGGGCTCCCTGCCTAGCGGGGCGTCTGCTTCTCCCTCCCCCCTGCCTCTCCCCCTGCTTGTGCTCTCTTGCTCTCTGTCAAATAATAAATAATTTTTTTAAAAATCATACAATATTTGTCTTTTTGAGACTAGCTAATTTCACTTAACATAATGTCTTCAAAGTTCATCCATGTTCCAGCATGTAACAGGATTTCCTTCCTTTTTGAGACTGAATACTATATCACTGTGTATACATTTATACCACATTTTCTTTATACATTCATCTGTTGATGTACATTTAGGTTCCTTCTACTTCCTGGTTATTGGGAATAATGTTGCCATGAACATGGGTGTGAAAAATATCTCTTTGAGGTCTTGTTTTCAATTCTTTTGGATGTATATCCAGAAGTGGGATTGCTGGATTATATGGTAGTTCTATTTTTAATTTTTTTAGAAAGCATCAAACTGCTTTCCACAGTGGTTGCACCATTTTACACTCCCACCAACAGAATTCCATTTTCTCCACATCCTTGCTAATACTTTTTATTTCCTGTTGGTTTTTTTTATAGTGGCCATCCTAATGGGCGTGAGGTAATGTCTCAATGTTGTTTTGATTTGCTTTTCCCTAATGACGAGTGATGCCAATAATCTTTTCATATGTGTATTTCCACTTGTATATCACCCTTGAAGAATTGTCTAGTCAAATCCTTTGTCCATTTTTTAATTGAGTTATTTGATCTTTTTATTGCTGTGTTTTTCTTTATATATACAGGATATTATCAGATATATGATTTGCAAATATTTTCTCCCATTTGGTAGGTTGCCTTTTCACTCTTTTGACTGTGTCCTTTGATGCACAACAGTTTTAGTCTGAAGTAGTCCCATTTGTCTATTTTTGCCATTTTGTCTGTGCTTTTTTGTTTTTTTTTAAGATTTTATTTACTGGGGCGCCTGGGTGGCTCAGTGGGTTAAGCCCCTGCCTTCAGCTCAGGTCATGATCTCAGGGTCCTGGGATGAAGCCCCACATCAGGCTCTCTGCTCAGCAGGAACCTGCTTCCCCACCCCCCCCAACCCCTGCCTACCTCTCTGCCTACTTGTGATATCTCTCTCTCTCTGTCAAATAAATAAATAAAATCTAAAAAAAAAAAAAAAAAGATTTTATTTACTTATTTCACAGAGAGAGAGAGAGACAGCAAGAGAGGGAATACAAGCAGGGGAAGCGGGAGACGGAGAAGCAGGCTCCCCGCTGAGCAGAGAGCCCGATGCAGGGCTTGATCCAGGACCCTGGGATGAACACCCAACATGGAGCTCTCAAACTCATAACCCTGAGATCAAGAGTCACACATTCCTCTGAGGCAGCCAGGTACCACTCCTTTTCCTTTTCTAAACATAGACTAGCAGGAAAAAATACTTGTGTGAACTAACTTCCTTGGATGTAGTGACTCTGGTGAAGATTTGGTATGAGTATTCTTGATTTCTATTCATCCTTTTTCTCCCAGAGAGGGCCATTATTTTCTTTTGTTTCTGTCATCATGTTCCATGTCCTGAGAGCTTGACTTTATGACAAATGAGAATATTCTGTCTGGTCTCCATCAGTTACAGGATGCAGACAGCCAAATAGGCTATGGCTCCAATACAAAAACCATAGTGGGTCTGACTGGAGCTGCATTGGGTCCAGCGTGAGGCAACATTCCCTTTGTCTGACTATGCCAACTCTCAGAAGATTGTGTCATTAGGGTCCAGTCCATAAGGCGACTCTGTCATCTCAAGCTTCATTGTCTTGGTAGTGACGGAAAAGTCCCATTCCAGTGGCATCTGCCTGGTGTCACAGATAGCAAGTCTATGTCACTTTCTTGTAGGAAACCGGAGATACCGTTTTCACTATACCATTCTTATCACCTATGACAATGAATGCCTCTGCTTTCTTAGGATAACTCTAGGAGTGAACTTTCTGGATCCTGTGAGGGCTGCCTCTTTCGCACTGCACTTTGAAATGTGTCTTATGTTCTTGGTTGAGCTATAAAAAGGCATATTGGTTTAAGCCACTACTGGGATAAAGATTCTACTTGTCAATGGTCAGATGATGGGTCCTTTGTACTGGCTATTTTTGAAAGAAAAAAATTTTACAGAGCTCTCATCCTAAACAATTATCTTACTGGTACTGATGGAAAGACCAAATTAAAGAGAAGACACAAAGGAGTATTACAGCTAGGCTTAAAGACTCCCTTAACAAAATAAAAGGACAGATATTAGAACAAAAAACAATGTCCACATCCACTGTAAATTCCCCTTCTTAAAATCTGGCCCCATCTGCTTGTTTTAACTTCCCTCTCCCTACAACATTTGCAGAGAGCACTTCAACCTAATCTTCAGGCCCAAGGTATAAACGTACTAATGTAAATGCTGAAAGCCAGAAATCCAATTTAGTAGAAGCATCTGAGACAGGCAGTAGGGCTCACTTTGCTGTTTCATACAATCTCTACTTTCCAGGCTGGCTCTGCCAGCTTCGGGAATCCCTATGCAATATTCTTTGTGGATATATCCTGGACCCCCACTATAAAGAATTCACGTACCACGGACAGCTTCAGATCTTTTAAAATGTAAAGCCATTTTATCTCCATTTTCAAAAGTTCCTACCAAATTTAGAGAAGAGTTAGAAAGATCAGTGGCCATTCACAACTCCACTCACTGATCATCTGCTAAGGGGTGTTCTTCCCACCCACAGTTATACTGTAGTTAAAACAAACCAGACAACTCCCTGAGGAAACCCCACCACCATCACCACCAACCACCACTGCTGCTGCCATTAACAGAGGAAACAGATGACCAGAATTTCTCCTAGGCCTTCCTATAAGTGATCAGCTGAAGGTCCATGTTCAGGGGCTAATAGAAGCGATAGTAGAGCCCTTTCCCCCTAAGGTAAAGTGACCCAAGGTTGAATTGTGAAGCAAATCCAAGAAAGCCAGCTGGATAAGTGAATCAACCTAGGATGTCAGGTAGGCTGCAACCTAGTTCTTTGAAGACTTGAGAGCAACTGTCCTTACCTTACAAATCCTTGTGAAACTACAAATGCAGCTCTAGAAACAGTTCAAAGTTCACCTATTTTTTTTAAAGATTTTTAAAAGATTTTATTTATTTATTTGACAGACAGAGATCACAAGTAGGCAAGAGCAGCAGGCAGAGAGAGAGAGAGAGGGAAGCAGGCTCCCCGCTGAGCAGAGAGCCCCATGCAGGGCTCCATTCCAGGACCCCTAGATCATGACCTGAGCCAAAGGCAGAGGCTTTAACCCACTGAGCCACCCGGTGCCCCTACCTATTCCTTTTTACAAACTTCCAAATCTCCCCAATTTATGTCAAAAGGCTTATAAATATTGGCCTCAGAAAACCAAAGACCTTCTCAGGGAAAGCATGTATTCTTTCTCTATGTCTTTGTGATGTAAATGTTAACTTGTCTAGGCCATTTCTATAAAGTACAAACTTCAGAGAAGTAATTCTTATCAGAAGAAGAATGAAAGAGGGAAAGCTCATTTGAAACTCAGACAAATGAAAAAGCCCTTATGTGTCTTCTCCAGAACTACTGGTTTTTAAAAAGCTTTAACCATCTGAGCAGGTAGCATATATTTATTCTATCTGCCAGAAATATGGGTTATACCTAACTCTCCCTATAACTAGTGAGTTTTATATTATTGTACCTGATTCATGGCAGTAACTTTAAAACGGAAGCTATAACATTTCTGTTTCTGTCTATTTGTATGTCTAAATATACATGCGTTATAAATATGTGGCATTTTCTACTTCCAGATGGTATACTAAAATTAATCTATAAAAGAGCTCATTTAATTGGTTTAAAGAAATTTGTTTATATAAATTAAGTATTCCTAAAAATTTTCAGAAATAGAATACAAATTAGCCCAAACGTTTTTCAGGTTCTTATCATCTGGGAAAATTTACTGCAGCCATTTTAAGTTGCTTGATTTAGTTAAAATAGATACATCTTTAGGGTTACCTGCCTTAAGTATAATACTTTTATTCTATCTAGGGTTACTAAAGATCAGATGAGTTCATGTTATCTCTTACAAAATTTATCAGCAAGAAGGAGAGGTTGGTATGATGGCTGACTTTGTCTGATATCTCAAGAACTTTGTGCAAGTATCCTAAGCATAATTGTTAAGAAGAAGTAAATTAAATACATATAATTAGGGTAAAAAAGTTTTTTGGTTTTTTTTTTAAGATTTTCTTTATTTATTTGACAGAGAGAGACACAGCACGAGAGAGAACACAAGCAAGGGGAGTGGGAGAGGGAGAAGCAGGACCCCCTCAGCAGAGAGCCGGATGTGGGGCTCGATCCCAGGACCCTGGGATCGTGTCCTGACTCGAAAGCAAATGCTTAATTGACTGAGCCACCAGTATAAAAAAGTTTTAGATGAACTTCTTTTTTTAAAGATTTTATTTATTTATTTATTTATTTATTTATTTGAGAGAGAGAGAGAGTGAGCACATGCCTGTGGTTGTGAGCAGAGGGAAGAGCAGAGAGAAAGGGAGAGAATCTCAAGCAGACTCCTCCATGGAGCTCAGTGCAGAGCCAACACAGGGCTTGACCCCAAGACCCTGAGATCATGACCTGAAGCAAAACAAAGAGTTGGACACTCAACCAACTGAGCCACCCAGATGCCCCTTAGGTGAACTATTTAAATGGTTTCCCCAAATCTTCTTGGTAACCTGAAGCCTTAAATTTTGCTAAGGTAAGTTAAAGATTGAGTTAAATTCACTAAATATCCAGATCATTTCCAAGTAAGATAAAATACTGAAACATTAATTACTGAAAATAGCTTTACCCACTTTTTACTTCCTTTTACAGAGGAACTAGAGACATTTGGATGTATTCATAAACATGTTTGGTGCTATGCTGAGAAATTTACTATGAGAAAGCATATGTTTCCAAAAATTATAAAAAGTATTCATAAATTTGCCAGGCCACAGAATTCTAATACAAAAGGCAGTTCATGATTGTTTCAGTTCTTTATTTTCACTAAAAATGAAGGTTCTTAAGGGTTAAAAAAATTCTAAAATATGGATTTTACCCAACATTTAAATAATTCTTTTCAAATTATTCCATAAAATAGAAGATGAAGGAAAGCTTCCAAATTCGTTCTATGAAGCCAACATTACACTGACACCAAAACAAGATTAGGACACTACAAAAAAAGGAGAATTACAGGCCAATATCTCTAATGAACATAGATGCAAATATCCTCCACAAAATATTAACAAACCGAATCAATAATACATTAAAAAAATCATTCACCATGATCAAATGGGATTTATTCCTCGGATGCAAGTGTGGTTCAATATTTGCAATCAGCGTGATACATCAAATCAATAAGAGAAAGGATAAAAAATATGTGATTATTTCCATTTATGCAGAAAAAGCATTTTACAAAGTACCTCATCCATTCAAGATAAAAACCCTCAACAAAGTAGGATTAGAACGATCATACTTCAACATAATAAAGGCCATATATGAAAAACCCACAGTTAATATCATACTCAAAGTTGAAAAACTGAGAGCTTTTGCCCTAAGATCAGAAACAAGAGAAGGATGCCCATTCTCACCACTTTTATTCTACATGGTACTGGAAGTTCTAGCCACAGCAATCAGACAAGAAAAAAAATAAATAAAAGGCATCCAAATTGGTAAGGTAGAAGTAAAATTTTCACTATTTGCAGATGACATGACACTATATATACAAAATCCTGAAGACTCCACCCAAAAGCTATTAGAACTGAAGAAATTCAGTAAGATTGCAGGATACAAAATCATTGTACAGAAATCTGTTGCATTTCTATATATTAATAATGAAACAACAGAAAGAAAAATTAAGAAAACAATTCCATTTTTTACAATTATATCTAAAAATAATAAAATTTCTAGGAATGAATTTAAATGAAGAGGTGAAAGGCCTATACTTTGAAAACTACAAAACACTGAAGAAAGAAATTTAAAATGACACAAACAAATAGAAAGATATTCCATGCTCATGGATTAAGCAATCTACGGTTTAATGTAATCCCTATCAAAATGCCAACATCATTTTTCATGGAACTAGAACAAACAATCCTAAAATTTATATGGAACCACAAAAGATCCTGAATAGCCAAATCAATCTTGAAAACAAAACTGGAGGTATCACAATCCCAGTTTTCAAGATACACTACAAAGCTTTAGTAGTCAAAATAGTATGATATTGGCACAAAAATAGACACATGAGGGGTGCCTGAGTGGTTCAGTGGGTTAAGGCCTGTGCCTTCGGCTCAGGTTATGATCCCAGGGTCTTGGGATCAAGCCCCGCATCAGGCTCTCTGCTTGGCGGGGAGCCTGCTTCCTCCTCTCTCTCTGCCTGCCTCTCTGCCTACTTGTGATCTCTGTCTGTTAAATAAATAAATAAAATATTTTAAAAAAAAATAGACACATGAATCAATAGAACAAAATAGCCCAGAAATAACTCATGAATATATGGTCAATTAATCTTTAACAAAGAAGGCAAAAATATGCAATAGGAAAAAAGACAATCTCTTTAACAAATGGTGTTGAGAAAACTGGATAGCTGCATGCAAAAAAATAAAACTGGACCACTTTCTTGCACCAATCACAAAAATTAACTCAAAATGGATTAAGAACCTGAAACCTTTAAGAATCCTAGAAGACAGCACAGGCAGTAATTTCTCTGACATCAGCCATAACTACATTTTTCTAGGTATGTGTCCTGTGGCAAGAAAGATAAAAACAGAAATAAACTATTGGGATTACATCAAAATAAAAATCTTCTGCACAACAAAAAGAAACAATCAACAAAACTAAAGGATAACCCACTGAATGGGAGAAGATATTTGCAAATGATATACCTGATGATGGGTTAGTATCAAAAATAAATAAAGAATGTATACAACTCAACAAACAAGAAACAAACAATCCAATTAAAAAATGGACTGAAGACATGAACAGATATTTCTCCAAAGAAGACATACAGATAGCCAAAAGATAAATGAAAAGATGCTCAACATCACTCATCATCAGAGAAATGTAAATCAAAGCTACAATGAGGTATCACTGCACACCTGTCAGAATGGCTGAAATCAAAAACACGAGAAGTAACAAGGGTTGGCGAGGATGTGGAGAAAAAGGAAAACTCATGCACTGTTGGTGGGAATGCAAACTGGTACAGCCTTTGTGGAAAAGAGAATGGTGGTTTCTCAGAAATTAAAAATAGAACTACCATATGATCCAGTAATTCCACTACTGGGTATTTACCCAAAGAATATGAAAACACGAATTTGAAAAGATATATGCACCTCTATGTTTATAGCAGCATTATTTACAATAGCCAGGATATGGAAGCATCCCAAGGTCCATCAATAGATGAAAAAGAGATTATACACACACACACACAGCAGAAGGTTAACCATAGAAAATAATGAAATCCTGCCATTTGCAATGACATGGATGGACTTAGAGTAATGCTAAGCAAAATAAGTCAGTCGGAAACAAATACCATGATTTCACTCGTATGTGGAATTTAACAAATGAAATAAATGAACAAAGAAAAAAAGAGACAAACTAAAAAACAGACTCTTTTTTTTTAAAGATTTATTTATTTATTTTAGAGAGCCAGCAAGCGAGGGGAAAGGCAGAGGGAGAGGGAGGAAGAAACTTTAGCAGACTCTGCGTTCAGTGTAGAGTCCAACTTGGGGCCCAATCTCATGACCTTCAGATCAAGACACGAGTGGAAACCAAGAGTTGGATACTTAACCAACTGCGCCACCCAGGGGCCCCCAAAACAGACTCTTAAATATAGAGAACAAATTGTTGGGTACCAGTGGGGAGGCCGGTGGGGGGTTGGGTGAAATAGGTGATTGGATTAAATAGTACACTTATTATGATGAGCACTGAGTAATATATAGAATTATTGAATCACTATATTGTACACCTGAAACTAATGTAACACTGTATGTTAACTATACTGGAATTAAAACATTTTTAAAATGTTATCTCCTTGTAAAAAAAACTCTAATGTATGTAATTAAACCTACTAGAAATAATAGGGCATATATCTAGGGATGCAAGTGAAGTAGAATGTGTGTTTTCTTGTGTGTGTGTGTGCATGTGTGTGTGTGTATTTTCAATAAAAGAGGTATAAGGAAGAGAAATGCTTTTTTATTAAGAGAAAAGAAGGTAATTTTGTCCTAAAGAGAGACTGGCTATTTCAAAACAGGAAACGGAGAAAAACGTAAGACAAAATCTGAAAATTGTAGAAGCGTTTTGGAAAAGAAATTTTATGCATGGTCAGGGCTGGCTAAGATTGAAATGAATTTAATTAAGTGAATGAATTTTAATATGAAAAGTAAGCTCTTGCAAAATTAGAATTTAGTTTTCTTTCTGTTATAAGAACAGTTTTCTTAGACTATTGGTCTGCTCTTAATAGGAAATTATAAAATGTTTTTCTTTACCTATTAAAGTAATCTGCCTAGAAAACAAAGATTCTTCTTGTCGAAATAATTTCTCATGTTGTCTTTATCCAATATTTGCTGAATCTTGGGGTACCTGGCTGGTACAATCAGTAGAGCATGCAACTCTTGATCTTAGGGTTGTAAATCCAAGCCCCATACTGGATGTAGAGATTACTTAAAAATAAAATTTTATTGGGACGCCTGGGTGGCTCAGTTGGTTAAGCCGCTGCCTTCGGCTCAGGTCATGATCCCAGGGTCCTGGGATCGAGTCCCACATCAGGCTCCTTGCTCAGCAGGGAGCCTGCTTCTCTCGCTGCCTCTGCCTGCCTCTCTGCCTACTTGTGTGTACTCTCTCTCTGACAAATAAATAAATAAAATCTTTAAAAAAAATAAAAATAAATAAAATTTTATTTTTTAAAAAGATTTTATTTATTTATTTGTCAGAGAGAGAGAAAGAGTACACACACAAGGCGGGGAGCATTAGGAAGAGGGAGAAGCAGGCTCCATGTTGATCAAGGAGCCTGATGCAGGACTCAGGACTCAATCCCTGGAATCATGACCTGAGCTGAAAGCTGACTGATTTACCCAGATGTCCCCAAAATAGAATCTTATAGAAAGAAAGAAAAAAGAAAGAAAGCTGAATCTTCTCTATCAAAAGAGTTAAGCTTTTTTTTTTTTTAACAACTATTTAACTTTCTTTTGTATTTGTCTGCAGAATCTTTGTCACTATGGTTAAATGGGTAACTAACTATTGTTTCATAGTAACCTATGATCCTACTTGAAAAAAAATTTTTTTAACTTTTTGATATTTTTGGGGCACCTGGGTGGCTCAGTGGGTTAAGCCTCTGCCTTCGGCTCAGGTCATGATCTCAGGGTCCTGGGATGGAGTCCCACATCGGGCTCTCTGGAGTCCCACATTGGGCTCTCTGCTCGGCAGGGAGCCTGCTTCCTCCTCTCTCTCTCTGCCTGCCTCTCTGCCTACTTGTGATCTCTGTCTGTCAAATAAATAAATAAAATCTTTAAAAATATATATAAGCATTCCTGATCTTGTATGAAATGCCTAGAAACCTGATATATCCTGATATAATGCTATCATCATAATTCTAGTTATTATCTTAAAATGTATGTCACAGAAATAAACTGATTTCCTTGTCAATTACATTATAATGAAATCTCATCAGATCTTTAACCACCATCTTTAGGTCTTTTATCATTTACAGTTGTTTTACTGTGATGCTTTTGTAATAGTGTTCCTTCAAGTTCTTCATCTTCAAGGAGATTCATGGAAAGAACTTTGACAAGTACAGGTTTCTGGTAACTCTTTTGATCATAAACTGAATTGGATAAGAATTTCCAAAACTAATGAAAACCCTGGACTGAAGCAGAACAAATATTACTTAAATGGGATTGAAGGAACTGAGGAGGATGCTTATAATTTTTTTATGACATTTTGCTTGAAACATTGCTGGTTCCTTAATGTTTTGTTTTTCCAGATTTAAGGAAACCTCTTTTCTTAAGCTATCTATGACTTAGAGCAGTTTGGTAAAATATACCTTTGTAACAAAGATGAAACATTATCCTTTCTCCCTAGCTCATCCCCCAGAACTCAGAAACTCTTGAGTCCTCTTTTCATGGCAATATAGTTAGTTATTTGCAAAAATTCACTAAGAGTCTGTTGTCCTTGTTACAGGACACAATTGGAAATACTGCTTATTTTACCAAGGCTTTGGCTGGAATGACTATGTTGAGAATGTGTGTGGATTCAGATATGACCAGACAGCTCTAAGGGACTATAGTTGACTTTATGGAGCTAACAAAGCCTCTTGGAAACTTGGCCTGCTACCTTTCTTACAGAGTTCCTGACAGCCTTACCAGGTGAGTAAGGAAGACCACTTCCTGGCAGTCTCAGAAACCTCAGGATATTTTGGGGACCTTGAAAAGAAAGTGATTTACCCAGATCTATAGGTATTGCAGGTGGAGTCAAATGGTGAGTACATGGCTTCTCTTCCTAGCCTTAAGAGGTTTTTCAAAGACCAATCTAAAATTCCTTATGGGGACCCCTGGGTGGCTCAGTTGGTTAAGCAGCTGCCTTCAGCTCAGGTCATGATCCCAGCGTCCTGGGATCAAGTCCTACATCGGGCTCCTTGCTTGGCGGGGAGCCTGCTTCTCCCTCTGCCTATGCTCGCTCACTTTCTCTCCCTCTCTCTCTCTCTCTGACAAATAAATAAATAAAATTTTAAAAAAATTCCTTATGAAAAGTTCCAGCAAAGCAGATTTAAGAAAACGTGTATGATAAATCACTATTTTTGCTACATTTATATAAATAATCAGGCCCCGTTTATTGAAACTAGACTTAATTTGCAAACAAATTAGTCTTACTGTGGTTATCTTTGATAAAAGTAGGAGTGATTAGAGAGAGAAAAATTATGTTTCAGTAAAACATAGTTTATGGGTATAAAATTCTAGTGCTATTAATTATCTTTGAGGTTTTGTTTTCTACCCATACAGTAGACTAGATCCTGAATTCTTCTAGTTTCTAAAAATATATGGCCACAACTCTCCTAATTAACATTTTCCATTTTCTCTCACCTTTCTGATTGGGAATCATTGAAAACTAAAACGACCCTTTCCTCAAAGCCATGTAAGCGAAAGCTGAACAATTTATAAACTTCAGAGAAATCACCACAACAGCTCATGTATGGACAGTTTTCATGCCTATCGCTGTGCGGCTACTCGGAGAGACCACTACCAGGATTCAGACTACAGACAAGGCAAGTCTATCCAATTGTCACTGCCAGCCTTACTCTATCTGAAGATGCTTCTAGGCTGACATCTGAAGAGCTTCTCGATGGGCTGCCTTCAGAACCCAGACACAGACACTATAATCCGCTCCAATTATTAACCATTGTTTTTCTTCTGTTTCCATAGAAATGCCTTTTATCAAATACCTGATTGTTTGAACCACAGGTCTCACTTTGGGAGCCCCCCACATCTCTGCTTCCTGAAATGGGACACAGCTGTCTAAGTGAAGTGACCTACCCTTAGCACGAACAGACCAGTTCCATGAGATGAAACAATCTCCCAACTCAGCTCCTAGACTCTGAAGCTTCTTGGGAAAGTTTCGAAGGCAGGACTGAAGGGGAGCAGAGTACGCCACCCCAAAATACGTCACTTGGGCATGTGGATTATTTTGAGCTGAAGTCAATTGAGACCCAGCAGACCCAAGACAAACTTCTACCTCTCCCTTAACGACCTCCAAGAATTTCGACTGGGGGCCTGGCCCAGAAAGACAGCTATTACCAGAGACAACTTTTTATCTGAAAGACATAGATCTGTGTGGCAAGACAACAGCTAATTACCAGCATGGTTTTCTTATCACCCTGTGAATTATCCTCCTCCCCTTTGAAGCCCCAGGCCACTATCCCATTCCTCAGCAGAGGATGGCAAATAAGCCTCAACTCCCTGACATGCCCTTGAGTCTCAGATTGCTGGGGCTCTGGCACCTGGGAAATTTAACTTGTTTTTGTCCTGTTAATCTGTCTTATGTCAATGTGACCAGCCGAAGAACACAAAAGGGAAGAAAGGAAAATTTGTCTGCCCCTATACCTTTAACGTGACTGTTCTTCACGTGGCAATACACAGTGGTCTAAAAGACTTACCTACATCACCACAACTAATTAAAAGAAGAATTAAAAAGAATTTAAAAATTCAGTCTCATTGCATCATAGTACCCCGTAGCAGCCCAAACACCTTCCTTCTCCATCTCCCACTTAGCCAACAAAAATCTTGTAATTAAGAAAGGAGGATCCTGGGGTGCCTGGGTGGCTCAGTCGGTTAAGCATCTGCCTAGGGCTCAGGTTATGATCTTTGGGTTCTAGTATCATGCCCCAACTGGGGCTCCTTGCTCAGCAGGAAGTTTGCTTCTCTTTCTCTCTCTGTCTCTCTCTCTTTTCCCTCTGCCCTTCCACACCCCCTGCATGTTCTCTGTCTCTCAAAATAAAATAAAGAAAAGCTTTAAAAAAAAAAAAAAAAGAAGGAAGGATCCTTTTCTGACACTTGCCCATATTTAATAATGGGTATAGAAATGCCTGAAGAATTTTTACTTCCTTTACTTCATTTCAAGGTTTTTTGTTAGCAAAAGAACATCCCAAATATTTAGAAGAAATGCTTTTGATTTTGTTGCTGTCATGGCATCTTAGCAAAAATAAGCTGTGGACCTGATTATTATGTCAGTGCCACATCTGTCCTTTTACATTTTGTAACATGTATCAATAAAACTCAGATACCTCAATTATACTGGGAGGAACTCACTTGGACACAGCCCTCTATTTTCTAGAAGACACCAACTATTGCTATGAACAAAGGAGAGGACTCAAGAACAGCTAGGTAGGAGCTCTAAGGGTGGCAAACGGGTTGGAATGCTGACTGTGGGATTTTCCTTGAAGCTGAAAGTTTACATGGCAAGTAGGCTGCTTCTACTTAGATTCTATGTTTATTTGTAGTGGTTTATGGTGGGGACAGCATCTGATGAAGAATGTGATACCCTGGGGCGCCTGAGTGGCTCAGTCAGTTAAGTGTCTGCCTTCAGCTCAGGTCATGATCCCAGGGTCCTGAGATTGAGCCCCGAGTCGGGCTCCTTGCTCAGCAAGGGGCCTGCTTCTCCCTCTTCCTCTGCCCCTGCTCCTGTGTGCTCTCTCTCTTGCTCACTCTATCTCTCAAATAAATAAATACTGTTAAGGGGCGCCTGGGTGGCTCAGTGGGTTAAAGCCTCTGTCTTCGGCTCAGGTCATGATCCCAGGGTCCTGGGATCAAGCCCCGCATCAGGCTCTCTGCTCAGTGGGGAGCCTGCTTTCCCCTCTCTCTGCGTGCCTCTCTGCCTACTTGTGATCTCTCTCTCTGTCAAGTAAATAAATAAAATCTTTAAAAATAAATAAATAAATAAATACTATTTTAAAAAAAAAGAATGTGATTAACCCCACCCCCACCCCTGAACCAGGATTAGAGTGAAGCAAGTAAGTCACTCAAGTAGGGTGTAAAGTTTAAAAACTCAGTCATCAAAACAAATAATACTTTAATGCAATATTTTTAAAACACAAATTTGGTACAAACACCCCCATAATGAACAAAATAGCAAAACTTTATTTTTTTTTTAAGATTTTATTTATTTATTTGACAGAGAGAGAGACAGAGAGGGAACACAAAGAGGGGGAGCAGGAGAGGGAGAAGCAGGTTCCCCACTGAGCAGGCAGCCCAATGTGGGGCTCGATCCCAGGACCCTGAGATCATGACCTGAGCCAAAGGCAGGTGCTTAATGACTGAATAACCCAGGAGCCCCCCAAATAGTTTTGACTTTAAATAAAGATAGGATCAGTATCACTAATCTTCTCTTTTGTCTCAGGCTCCAGTATAGCTAGGCATAACATTATTTGGCATTGAAACTGAGCAAAGAGTACATGCAGACAGAACTGCCTTCAAAATACTTTTTTTTTTTTTTTCAAGTAAGTTTGGATAGTGGTGAGCAAGGCAAATGCTAGGCCGTCACCTCCATAATATCCAGAATCAAGATGGCTGAACATTGACCTGTCTAACCTCTTCTTTTGAAAATCTTCTCCAAACACAATCAAAATAAGCAACAGAAATGCAACCCCATCTTCAACAAGACTAGGAAATATCTGTACCCCCAACCCACAGCAGATGAAGACAAAAAGCAGGTGGAGAAACGATAACTAAATTTGCAGAGTGGTTGGAGAGCCTGGGTGGCTCAGACCTAGTCGGGCTCCCTGCTCAGCTGGGAGTCTGCTTCTCCTTCTGCCTCTACCCCTTCCCTCCCCCGATTGTGTTCTCTCTCCCTCTCTAATAAATAAATAAAACCATTAAAAATTAAAATAAATAAATTAGCAGAGCAGAAAAAGGCCAAACTTTGTTGGAGAGTGTTCTCAAGAAGCAAGACAACTCACTCCAGAAAGGCTTAAGCATTGAAGCCTGGTCCCTAGAAGGCAGTGGTAGGAATGGGGCACTGAAAGCAATGAGGGGGTGTCTGAAAAGACTGAAAAAGAAGCAGTTAGCCCTATAAGCCTTCCTCCACTCCCATCAGTCAAGCACCCATCCTCCCCAACTCCCACAGTTACTTTCCTGGGGAGAAACAACCTTAGAGGCTCTTGGGGAACACTAGGCAGGGTGAGGCTTTAAGGAAAGTCTGCCTCCTGAACGGTGAGACTCCTCCCTCTCTTACCTCGCCCTGTGGTACAGCACCACCAGCCAACCTTACCCTTCTCAGGCAGCAGATTAGAGGCTCTCTCTAGATAAACTAAATTGCTACAGAGAAAATACCTACCCATACTGACATTTGGGGACCACACCCACGCCCACAAGCTGGCTGACTATCTCCTCCATCTAAAAATAAGCCCACAAGCTAAGAAGACCTGCCCACTCACACAGAGTTTCCAATCAGCTTTGCAGTGATTCATTTAAAAACCTGAACAAACATCCAAGGATCACCAGATCTTTGAGGAAAGCTTCCAACAGTAAAGACAGAGGCCAAAACAAATAAACCAAAAGGGAAGGGAAAGAATTCAGAGGAAACAGATAATGCAGATGGTAGAAGAAAATTTCAAAAAGTAAATTAATATTATCAGGGAGATAAGATTTTAATCCCTTGAAAGAAGACTGAAATTCTCTCAGAAGGAAGGAAAGAAGGAAAAGGGAAGAACTGAAAGGGAGGAGGAAGAAAATGTAGAAGCAAAATGTGATTTTGGAAATTAAAAATGAGAGTAAAGTATAAAAAATAACAAAATTAAAGTATTAATCTGAGAGTTTCAACATCTACCTAAAAGAGTTCCCCAAAGAGAAGACATTGGCAACAGAATTTTTAAGGAAACAGCACAGGAATATTTTTCAGAAAAAAAAGTCAACAGGGCACCTGGGTGGTGCAGTTGGTTAAGCACCCAACTTTTGGTTTATGCTCAGGTCGTGATCTGGGGGTGGTGAGATCCAGCCCCCCATCAGGCTCTGTGCTCAGCCCCTCCCGCTCATGCTCTCTCTCTCTTTCAAATAAATAAATAAATCTTTAAAAGAAAGAAAGAACAAGAGGAAGGAAGAAAGAAAGGAAGGAAGGAAGGAAGGAAAAGAAAGAAATGCCAAGTCCCCAGTTTAAAAGTCCATATTAAGGGCACCTGTGTGGCTCAGTTGGTTAAATATCTACCTTCCGCTCAGGTCATGATCCCCGAGTCTTGGGACTGAGTGCCCAGCAGGGAGTCTGCTTCTCCCTTCCCGCTGCTCATGCACATGTTCTCTCTCTCTCTTTCTCTCATGCTCTCTCTCTCAAATAAATAAATAAAAATCTAAAGAAACAAAACAAAACAAAAGCACATATTGAACAAGCAATTATGGAATCATTTTATTGCACACCTAAAACTAATATAATGTTATGTGTCAGTTGTATCTCAATTAGAAAAAGTATACTGAGTGCTCAATATAATAAATTTAAAAAACAGCAACACTAAGACAAATCAACTTGAAATTTCGGAACACCGAAAAAGAGATCATTCTAGAAGCTTTCAAAGAAAAATAATACCACAAACAAAAGACTGAGAGTTGGAATCATGTTGAATTTCTCCACAACACAGCATGCTGGAAGGCAACGGATCATTGTCCTCAAAATTCAAAAGTCAAAAATGGTTTTAACTTAGATATACTTAGATATGCATAGTATTGCAATGTTTATCTTCTTCACACTCTTCATCAGCATGACATTAGAGGATACGCTCCAACAAAATAAGAGCGTAAAAGACAAAAGAGTAAGTCATCAGATCCAGGAAACTGGGCCAAGCAAGGATGACTGCTGTGTAGAAGATCTAGAAGGAAATCACTACAGATCCAGGAAGGAGGTCTACCCAGGCAAGAATGGCAGTGATAGTACGGAAAATGGAATTCGCTGGCATTTTACAGAAGTCAGAGATTCAAAGAAA
Organism: Martes martes; assembly: GCF_963455335.1. NCBI lineage: Eukaryota > Metazoa > Chordata > Mammalia > Carnivora > Mustelidae > Martes > Martes martes. The sequence continues at coordinate 171,998,815 of NC_137889.1, read as the reverse complement.
ACTAAGCAGGGAGGGGGGGAAAAAGGGCAGGTGTTGAATATCATTATTCTACACTTTCAGGCTCAGCGGTAGACAATATTTACATGCTAGAGGTATTGAAAAGTCTGGAAAGTTAAGGAGGAATCCCATATTTTCCTAAATATGGAAAAACTTTTATGCATAAAGATATCCTTTACAGTAATTATAAAATCAAATAGCAAAAATAATCAAGATGTCCAACCAGAGGGGGGTAGTCAAATAAATTATGACATATCATTTGATAGAATTTAAATTAGTAACATTACCACTTTTGTTTTGTCAAAGATTATTTGACCATAGAGTTGAGGGTCCATATCTGGGCTCTCTACTCTGTTCCACTGGTCCATGTGTCTGTTTTTATGCCAGTACCATGCTGTCTTGGTGATCACAGCTTTGTAGTAAAGCTTGAAATCAGGTAACGTGATGCCACCAGTTTTATTTTTGTTTTTCAACATTTCCTTAGCAATTCGGGGTCTCTTCTGATTCCATACAAATTTTAGTATTATTTGCTCCAGCTCTTTGAAAAATACTGGTGGAATTTTGATTGGAATGGCATTAAAAGTATAGATTGCTCTGGGCAGTATAGACATTTTAACGATGTTTATTCTTCCCATCCAAGAGCATGGAATGGTCTTCCATCTTTTTGTGTCTTCTTCAATTTCTTTTAGGAGTGTTCTGTAGTTCCTCGAGTACAGATCTTTAACCTCTTTGGTTAGGTTTATTCCGAGGTATCTTATGGTTTTTGGTGCTATAGTAAATGGAATCGATTCTCTAATTTGCCTTTCTGTATTTTCATTGTTAGTGTATAAGAAAGCCACTGATTTCTGGACATTGACTTTGTATCCTGCTACATTACTGAATTGCTGTATGAGTTCTAGTAGTTTGGAGGTGGAGTCTTTCGGGTTTTCCATATAAAGAATCATGTCATCTGCGAAGAGAGAGAGTTTGACTTCTTCCTTGCCAATTTGGATACCTTTTATTTCTCTTTGTTGTCTGATTGCTGTTGCTAGGACTTCTAATACTATGTTGAACAAGAGTGGTGAGAGTGGGCATCCTTGTCGTGTTCCTGATCTCAATGGGAAGGCTGCAAGCTTTTTCCCATTGAGGATGATATTTGCTGTGGGTTTTTCATAGATAGATTTGATGAAGTTCAGGAATGTTCCCTCTATCCCTATACTTTGAAGCGTTTTAATCAGGAACGGATGCTGGATTTTGGAAAAAATATCCAGTGGAAAAAAGACAGTCTCTTCAATAAATGGTGCTGGGAAAACTGGACAGCTATATGTAGAAGAATGAAACTTGACCATTCTCTTACACCGTACACAAAGATAAACTCGAAATGGATAAAAGACCTCAACGTGAGACAGGAATCCATCAGAATCCTCGAGGAGAACATAGGGAGTAACCTCTTTGATATCAGCCATAGCAACTTCTTTCAAGATATGTCTCCAAAGGCGAAGGAAATAAAGGCAAAGATGAACTTCTGGGACTTCATCAAGATAAAAAGCTTCTGCACAGCAAAAGAAACAGTCATCAAAACAAAGAGGCAACCCACGGAATGGGAGAAGATATTTGCAAATGACAGTACAGATAAAAGGTTGATATCCAGGATCTATAAAGAACTCCTCAAACTCAACACACACAAAACAGATAATCATATCAAAAAATGGGCAGAAGATATGAACAGACACTTCTCCAATGAAGACATACAAATGGCTACCAGACACATGAAAAAATGTTCATCATCACTAGCCATCAGGGAGATTCAAATCAAAACCACATTGAGATACCACCTTACACCAGTTAGAATGGCCAAAATTAGCAAGACAGGAAACAACGTGTGTTGGAGAGGATGTGGAGAAAGGGGAACCCTCTTACACTGTTGGTGGGAATGCAAACTGGTGCAGCCACTTTGGAGAACAGTGTGGAGATTCCTCAGGAAATTAAAAATAGATCTTCCCTATGACCCTGCAATTGCACTGCTGGGTATTTACCCCAAAGATACAGATGTAGTGAAAAGAAGGGCCATCTGTACCCCAATGTTTATAGCAGCAATGGCCAAGGTCGCCAAACTGTGGAAAGAACCAAGATGCCCTTCAACGGATGAATGGATAAGGAAGATGTGGTCCATATACACTATGGAGTATTATGCCTCCATCAGAAAGGACGAATACCCAACTTTTGTAGCAACATGGACAGGACTGGAAGAGATTATGTTGAGTGAAATAAGTCAAACAGAGAAAGTCAAGTATCATATGGTTTCACTTATTGGTGGAGCATAACAAATAATATAGAGGACAAGGGTAGATGGAGAGGAGAAGGGAGTTGAGGGAAATTGGAAGGGGAGGTGAACCATGAGAGACAATGGACTCTGAAAAACAACCTGAGGGTTTTGAAGGGGCGGGGTGGGAGGGTGGGGGAACCAGGTGGTGGGTATTAGGGAGGGCACAGATTGCATGGAGCACTGGGTGTGGTGAAAAAACAATGAATACTGTTACGCTGAAAATAAATAAAAAATTTAAAAAAAAAAAAAAAAACATTACCACTTTTGTGCATACCAAGGACTCCTTTTAGAACCTACCTTGAGAGCAGCTTGTTAAATTGAAAGGAGGAATTGAGAAAAGATCAATGAAAATTGTTTGTGTGTTACTGTTGTGGGAAACTAAAACTAAATGTCTTGTAGAGATGTCAATCAAGTAAATTCCCAAACAAGCAGCCTCAGAGCCCCATGCTGCTAGTATTTAGCATTGTCTGTATGAAGTAGGAAACAGAAGGTAAATGTTTCGGTAAACCTGTCTCTGATGGCTTTGGCAAGAAAGACACAAAGGTCTGTGATATGATCTCGAGGTGGTAGAGCCTGGAAAGAGACAGATGACTGTGGCCTTGATGACCTACTTCAAGAGTGATTCAGTTTGCAATAGGAAACAAGTCAGGAAAGATCTTGGATAGAGCCAAGAACAGAGCTCACCTTCTTTTTTTCCCAGGACAAGATCCTCAGCCAATCAAAGAAACTGCCCTTCTACCCCAGCAGCTCCAGGCATGAAGACCTGGCTGCTTCTGAAAAGGATCAGTAAGGCAAGGAGGCAGGGATCCCTGCAAACCCTACTGGTGACTCCAAGCCCCAGTGACTCCAAAATCATCTGCCAGAACTCAGCCTTTTATGCAATAGAACTGTTAGATGATTTCAATAGAAATGCCCCAAATGCTTGAAAAACTGATCAGCTTTGGCTCTGCATTACCTCCAAACCCCCAAAACAAGACAAACAAAAACACGGTATGAGAAGTACAAAAGTCTATATTACATTTTCTTAGTTAAGACTATTTTGAAACAGAAACTCCTCCAACTCCCTTCAGCCAAAAAAGAAAATTCACCATAATGATGCAGGGGAATCTTGAACCCGTGGGTTGGAAACATAGCTGGGAAACCAGGAATAGAAAACTGTCACAGACCAGACCAAATGCCCTTTTAGTCTCTAGTCTGTCTGTCTCTCTCCCTGACTCCTTTTCTTCTTATCAACCACTTTTGACCAATATTTTGAATTCACTGGTTTAATTGTCCTTCTGGGGCACCAGTCTGGCAAAAATCCCAGCCTGGATCAATCCAACATTTCATCTCATCTGTAGGTGGGCCTGCGCTGCTGTGGACCCATGGAGAAAACCATGCGGTACAGATTGGTATGATTGGGACCAATATGAATTCATGGTTTCCAATATCCACTGGGCCCTTAATCCTGACCAGGGATTCTTTGGCACCCCTATTCTGTGCACACATCCATTCTTCAACCCTCTTCTCCACTCTTCTTTCTTTTTTTTTTTTTTTATATATTTTATTTATTTATTTGACAGAGATCACAAGTAGGCAGAGAGGCAGGCAGAGATCGAGAGGGGGAAGCAGGCTCCCTGCTGAGCAGAGAGCCCAATGCAGGGCTCGATCCCAGGACCCTGGGATCATGACCTGAGCTGAAGGCAGAGGCTTAACCCACTGAGCCACCCAGGCGTCCCTCCACTCTTCTTTCATCTCCGATCCTGCTGCCTCTCCATCAGGAGTACCGAATCCCCTCATCTCTTACCTTAGAAAGAACAGGAAGTAGTAGTAAGAGTAGAAGATTATTAGAAATAATAACAGAAAAAGATATAATAATAATAGAGCCTGAAAGCTCTATTAACTCTCTGTTAACTCTCACCAACTAACCATTCTTTGATCTTTCTCCTGTTAAATAGACACGGCATCTCTTGCCCTACCTGGGAGGCTGATCTCTTTACTGTGTCTCTTCAACCTCATTAGGAATCTCATTCAAATTGTTATCTCTGTCTCACGTATTATATGCTGAAGACTCACAACCTGAGCCCTTCAGCCTCTAGCAGCTAACACTCTTTGACATTTTTAGCTTGAATTTTTTAAAGTATGGCTTAAGCACGAACTATTTCAGACTGTGTGCTAGAGGATATTGTGGTGAACTAGACAGATGTGATCCCTGTGAACTTCCCAGGCAAGGAGAGAGATTTTGAGTGAAGAATTATAAGTCTTATTTGTGTTAATTAATGAGAAGTACAGGAAATTTGCAGTAAGGAAATTTAACTTTACCTAGAAGTCAGGAAAGGCCTTCTCGAGGAAGGTAAAATTTAAGGCTGCCACCTAAGGAATGTATAAGAATTCAATAAGAAGAAAGAGGTTTAAATACTACACAGGACTAACCAAAATCTTAGCAGATTTTCATGAAACTTAACAAGCGTATTCTAAAATTAAAATGAAAAATGGGGTACCTGACAGGCTCAGTCAGTAAAGCATGTGACTCTTGGTCTTGGGGTGATGCATTCAGGCCCCACAAGCTTACCGGAAAACAAACAAACAAACAAACAAACAAGTAAGTGAATTAAAATTAAATAAATAAATAAGATTGAAATGAGAAAGAATAAAGTTAAGAATCACCAAACCAATCTGAAGAGGAATAAGATGGAGGAACTTGTCCTCTGAAGACCTATTGCAAAGCCATAGTAATTAAGACAGTGTAGTCTCAGTACAGAATAAAATTAGAGCAATGAAACCTTCTCTATCCCTGTGCTTTTCTGTTCATCCTTCAAGACACAGTAAGAATTATCACTGCCTCCAGGAAACCTCTGAATATCTCTACCCTCAAAATCTTGACTAGGTTCCATCTTGGGGTGCTTCCATGATAGTTCCCTGAGAGTTACCACATTTACTCTAATATCTGCTTCTATTAGGACAGAGATCGTTACTCTTTTTCACTGTTGATCCTCAGCCTACCTGGGATTCCTTTAAGGGAAGACTTGAAGGGTACTACCTTACAGGCAGCATGAAAACAGTGCTATCCCACCCCACCCCAGCCTATCTCTTGCTACTGTTGACTTCCCATTCACTTTCCCTCATTTATTGAAGACCTTAGTGCTTTCGGCCACAGTCGTATTCTCAAAGTGGCAGCCAATTTTCTGAATTTATTATCTACAAAGACAATCCATCCAAAGTTTGTCTTTGCAGTTTCTTGACATCGTCATCTTTCAATAGATTCACTCTACCTCAGCTTCTCACTTAGAGGGTCATGAAGTCTACCTTCAAAATCATGAATTCAATCTCTCCACTGTGGACATAAAAGAATGTCACCCAAATGAGAACAAATAGAGGTTATTTTTTCAGAACTTGCTATAGCAAAGGAGTCAGCCACCATCACTTGCTTTTGGCAGAGACCCAAAGGCAAGCAAGAAAGCTTCATCGTTAAAAACAAACAAACGGGGCGCCTGGGTGGCTCAGTGGGTTGGACCTCTGCCTTCGGCTCAGGTCATGATCTCAGGGTCCTGGGATCGAGCCCCACATCGGGCTCTCTGCTCAGCAGGGAACCTGCTTCCTCCTCTCTCTCTGCCTGCCTCTCTGCCTACTTGTGGTCTCTGTCTTTCAAATAAATAAATAAAATCTTTAAAAACAAACAAACAAAAACTCCAGGTATGCTCTGGCTGGCAGTGGTTGGCATGAGGAAGGTGGAGGCATGCTAGCTGGAAATGAGACATCTTATGTGATTGCTTCAGGGAGCACATGTGGCTCTCTCTTGTTCTGAGTTGGAAGGGAGGGCCCATAAATAAATAAACGAATAGGGAGACCAGCAGGCATTGACCAAATCCTGATCATTCCATGCTCATTGCTTCAGAGCTTATGGTCAGAATTCTACGGCTATATATGGTTTGGCCATTGTCCATTTGTATATTAAGTCTTCCACTACTCAGTAAGCATAACTTTCAAACTTTCCAGTACCTGTCCAATTATACCCTCTTTCGTGATTCTTCACCTCACATTTGAACTAGTTACTGGATTTTCTTTTTTTTTTTTTTCTTTTTTAGGTAGGCTCCATGCCCGGTGTGGAGTTTGAACTCACGACCCTGAGATCAAGAGTTGAATGCTCCACCAACTGAGCCAGCTAGGCATCCCTTACTGGATTTTCAACTTCTCTGTACTAGATATTTTCCTTCAATATCCAGGTAAGTTACAGTCTTTTATAACATAAAAACAAAACAAAACAAAATGAACAACAATCCCCTATCTGAATTCCGTCTTTTCACCTACCAACACACCACTACCCTTTGCAAGAAACTTCTCAATTTTTCCTAATTTTTGTATCCACCAAAAGCCTCATTCCTAACTCTTCTCTCTACTTTATTCTAGAGATGGTCTTTATTCTAAAGCTGATGTATATCATTACCATCTTTGTATGTATTTGAATTTCACCATTAGGTTTACTAGATGGTTTTAATATTTCATCCTTTGGAAGTATAAAATAAACAATTTCATTTCATTCAAGCAGGTATTAATGTATGTAGCCCTAAACAATACGTACCATGGGGTTTTTTGTTAAAATTTTACATAAGCGTATCTTTTAAAACTTGCTTCTTATGCATAATTTTATTTTTTTCATTTTAAAATAATTATAAAGTCACAAGGGGTTGTAAAGACAGTACAGAGAGATCCTATGAATCCTTCATCCAGTTTCCCCCTGCAGTTATATTTTATATAATTATAGCTCAATATCAAAACTAGAAAACTGACATTGTGTGTTTGTAGTTTTATACCATTGTATTGTGTGTAAACACCACTGCAATTGAAATACAGAACTATTTCTTTACCACAGATGTTTTCCTGTGCTACCCTTTATAGCCATACATTCACACCCTAAAAACTCTGACAACCATTAATTTATTTTCCATTTCTGTAATTTTGTCAGTTGTAGAAAGCAATATAAACGGAATCATGCAGCATGCATTCTTTTGGGACTGGCTTTTTCACTCATCATAATGCCCTTGGGATCCATCTAAGTTGTTTCATGTATCACCAGTTTGTTCCTTTTTATTGCTAAGTATTCCATGGTATGGATGTACAACAATTTATTTAACCATTCACCTACGGAGGGACATTCTGGTGATTTATAGATTAGGGCAATTACAAACAAAGCTGCTATGAACATTCATGTACAGCTGATATGTGGGTGTAAATTTTCATTTCTTCGTGATAAATGCCTAGCATGCAAATACTGTGATTAATGTATGTTTAGTTTTTAAGAAACTGCCAAATTGGGGTGCCTAGGTGGCTCAGTTGTTAGGTGTCTGCCTTCGGCTCAGGTCACGATCCCAGGGTCCTGGGGTTGAGCCCCATTATCGGGCTCCCTGCTCGGTGGGAAGCCTGCTTCTCCCTCTCCCACTGCCCCTGCTGTGTTCCCTCTCTCACTGTCTCTCTTTGTCAAATAAATAAATAAAATCTTAAAAAAAAAAAAAGAAACTGTCAAATTTTTTTTCCAGTGAGGGTACACCGCTGGACATTCCCATAAGCAGTGTATGAGCAATCTAGTTTCTCTACATTCTCGCCAGCATTTGCTATTGTCACTACTTTTTGTTTATCGTGTCTTTTCTAATAGATGTGTAGTAATATCTCATTCTGGCTTTAATTTTTATTTCACTAATAGCTATTGAAGTTGAACATCTCATTTGCATCAGTATAGTATATTTTCTTTGGTAAGAAAAAATTCTCTTCACATCTTTTACCCATTTTCTTTCTTTTTTTAAAGATTTTATTTGTCTATTTATTTATTTAGAGAGAGCATGCACACATGTACACGAGTCGGGAGAGGGATAAAGGGAGCAGGAGAGAATCTCAAATAGACTCCATGCTAAGCGCAGAACCCAGTGTGGGGCCCAGTCTCACAACTTTGAGATCATGACCTGAGCCGAAATCAAGAGTCCTATGCTTACCTGACTGAGCCACCCAGGTGCCCCTTTTACCCATTTTTTTTTAAAGATTTTATTTATTTATTCGACAGACAGAGATCACAAGCAGACAGAGAGGCAGGCAGAGAGGGTGGCGGGGGGAGCAGGCTCCCCGCTGAGCAGAGAGCCCGACTCAGGGCTCGATCCCAAGACCCTGGGATCATGACCTGAGCCGAAGACAGAGGCTTTAACCCACTGAGCCACCCAGGCGCCCCCCCTTTTACCCATTTTTAATTGGATTTTTTTTAATGTTGGGGGTTTTTTATATATCCTAGCTATAAGTCCTTTATCAAGTATGTAGTTTGAAAATGAGAACAAAAGTTTTAATTTTGAAAAAGTCCAATTTATCCAATTTTTTTTATGGATCATGCTTTTGGTGTGATATGTAAGAATTCTTCAAACCAGCATAGGTTCCAGAGATTTTCTCCTATGTTTTCATCTAGAAGTTTACAGTTTCACATTTTGCTTTTGAATCTATGATCTGCTTTAAGTTAATTTCTACATTTTGCCATGTTGATACTTGTAGTTTAGCACAACTTTATTTATTTTTTAAAAGATTTTATTTATTTATTTGACAGACAGAGATCACAAGCAGGCAAAGAGGTAGGCAGAGGGAGAGGGAGAAGCAGGCTCCCCGCTGAGCAGAGAGCCCGATGTGGTGCTCGATCCCAGGACTCTGGGATCGTGACCTGAGCCGAAGGCAGAGGCTTTAACCCACTGAGCCACCCAGGCGTCCCTTAGCACAACTTTAGTACAACTTTTTAGGATGCCATTCTACAACTAAATCACAGTGCATCTGTGCTTTGCTGTAAATGGGAAAGTCAGGTTATTTCCATAAACAGTGCCGTAGTGATCACCCTTGTTCATTCCATTTGATAGGATATCATTTTGTGCACACTATTCCCTTCTTAACTCATTTCAAGAACTTCTTTTGCTAATTTTAATCATTGCTTTTCATTTGTCGTCTTACATGATCACTCAAAAATAATTTTTTCCCTTCAACTCACACTTCTGGTTTTCACCTCCTACTTCTTGGATCACTACTTTTCAGCTTTCCCTTGGACTTCTTTTTTTAAAGATTTTATTTATTTATTCGAGAGAGAGAGCACAGCAGGGGGAATAAGAGAGGGAGAAGCAAAATCGCCACTGAGTAGGGAACCCTACGTGGGGCTCCATCCCAACACTCAGAGGTCATGACCTGAAGTGAAGGTGAACACTTAACCGACTGAGCCACCCAGGCACCCCTCCTTTGGAACTTCTTTATCCAGCCTTTCAACATTGGAGTCTCCAGGCTTAGTTATCAGCCCTCTTTTCCTGACTCTGTATACATTTTTCCTCTACACTGTACATTCCATCCATTTCCACGATTTCAAATACCAAATTAATTTCTTTATACAAGACTTCTCTTCTGATCTCCAGAACCTTACTTCTAACTTCTGATTCAACATCTCCACTAAGATGTCACATGTTTTGTTATCTCAAAACTTAATATTGCCAAAACCTCTGTATATCCACAGCCATCTTATAACATATGTCTAATTTTACGTAACTTGCCAAGGTCCCCTACAACGTTGAGCCTTTGTATATGTCACTTTTCTCTATCCAAAATGCCCTCTCCTTTCTCTTTGCATAGTTAACTTTTCTACTCATTCGTCAAACCTCAATTTAAATATCACTTCCTTGGCAATATCTTCTCTAATCATCTCCAAACCAAGGTTATATTCCCCTTTATTTTTCTTCAGAGACTCTATCACAATTACAATTTAAGTATTTTGTTTATGTAATTATTAATATCCATCTCCCCCAATATGTGTCTTGCTCACTGTTATATTTTAATCCCTAAGTACAGGGCTTAGTGCATAACAAATATCTAATAAATATTTATAGAAAGAATGGGTAATTTTTAAAAAATATTTTATTTATTTATTTGAGAGAGAGTGAGCGAGAGAGAGAGAGCACAGGCAGGGGGAGAGGCAGGCAGAGGGAGAGGGAGAGCAGACTCCTCTGCTGAGCAGGGAACCTAACGTGGGTCTTGATCCCAGGACCCTGGCATCATGACCAGAGCAAAAAGCAGATGCTTAACCAGCTGACCCACCCAGAAGTCCCAAGAATGCAGAATTTTTAAGTGAATATTTGAGTAGCTGAATGAATAAATATTTGAGTGAAACATTTCAAGAATCTTAAAAATATTTATATCATTAATTCACTAATCACTCTTCTGGGATTTATCCTATGTGAACAAATACTAAATACAGGCAAAGCTTTGTATATTAGTGTCTTTACTATAGTCTTCTTATAACAACAAGATATATAGATGATCCAAATATCCTACAAAGGGAAACATAAGTATATTAAAATTAAGTAATTTATTTCTAAATCTAGCTGATTATCAGAATCCCCTAAGGAATTCTTATAAAAATAGAGATTTCTGGGTCTCACTTTGGACCTACAATATTAAGCTCTCTGTGAATGGACACAGGAAAAAAAATTCCTTAGATTCTTCTGACGATTAGTCGGGTTTTGGAACCACTGGGCTTAGTGCAAAGAATATAGATTCTGAACTAACTTTGCTGATTATCAGCTCTGTGACCTCAGAGAAGTAAATTTTCAGACTTCCCGGAGGCACAGTCTCCTCATCTGTAAAACACCAATCCCTGGTGTACTGAGGATTGAAAAAAATGGTGTCTATAAGGTATGGGACATGCATGTTAAGTAATTTGCTATTAGTGTTAAGGTACGTTGGCACTATAGAATATTCTACAACTACCAAAAAAATCTTTCTGAAAAAATTCTTATTCTCCCACATCTTAGTTGAAGTCCTAGAAGAAAGGGTAATTTGAGGGGATTTAATAAAGGGATTATTTACAAAAGGTTAAGAGAAACCAATAAGGATTACTGCGGACTTTGGGCCTGTCAACAACGGCTACCATTCCCAGGCCTGAAAGAAGCCCTCAGAAAGGGTAGCTATATGGTGAAAGACAGGAGCTGGGACCTTCGGGAAAGGGACAAAGCCAACCCACAGCAATCCCTTAAAGATGGAGATGGAAATAAATACTGTGTTGCCCATTGACCAAATCCATATAGAAGAACCCAATAGAACCTATTGATGAAATACTTACTGGTCCACCTCCAGGGACACAAAGCAGAATGGAGGAGTGGATTCTGACTAAAGCAGGATAGGAATAGTATACATAAGTATTTCAACTGTGTAAAATATCCATAACTCTTAGAATGTAAGTAAAGACATCAATATTTTAATATTGGTTGTTTGGGGAGACTGGGAATATGGATTACCTTTGCTTACTCTTTCTAATTTTTTGAATACTCTAAAAGTTTCAACCATAAATAATAACAGTTAACATTTATTGAGCACTTACTGGCTTTTTGTTTTTGTTTTTGTTTTTTAGGATTCTACTTTTTAAGTAATCTCTACAACCAATGTGGGACTTTAACTTACAACCATAGATCAAGAGTCACTTGCTCTACGGACTGAACCGGTCACGCTCCTGCGAACTTATTGTTGTATGAGCATAGGTGTATTAATACACATCATCTTTTCAGCAACCCCGTAAGTTCAGTACTACCACTACCCTCATTTGTGAAGAAATTGTGGCTAGGGAGGTTAAGAGACTTGTTAGAAGTTATATAGCCGTAGCAAATAAACTATGGAGCCATGATTTAAATATCATCCTTCTACTCTAGAGTCCGTGCTTTTAAAAACTTACTGTTATTTTCACAGTAGGCAACAAGAAAGACTTTTGCAAAGGAAAAAATGAATAAACTTTGGTTTTTTTAGTGCATGAACATGTGAGTGGGTGGGGAGAGGGAATCTCCAGCAGAATCTTCAGCAGACACCAATGTGAACGAGGAGTCCAACATGGGGCTCAGTCTCATGACCCTGAGATCATGACCTGATCCCAAATTGCTCACTTAACCAACTGAGCGACCCAAGTGCCCCTGAATAAGCTTTTTTTTTTTTTTTTTAAGATTTTATATATTTGTCAGAAAGAAAGAGAAAGAGAACACAAGCAGGGGGTAGCAGCAGGCAGAGAGAGAAGCAGGCTCTCTGTGATATGGAGCTTGATCCCAGGATGCTGAGACCATGATCTGAGTCAAAGGCAGATGTTTAACCAGCTGAGCCACCTAGGCACCCCTGAATAAACTTTGTTTTAAAGAAAAACGTTTTATAGTACTTTTTCCTGGTATTCAATTGAAAGAAAAAATATAATACATGTAATAGCCACCCCACATATACTATATAATATTAATAAGTGGTTTAGTATATATAGTATAGTATAATAAACATAGTAATGTATAATAAAAATAATAAGGTTTATATATTTGATTCACTAATCTCACTTCTTTCTTCATAATAAAATCTCTGATTTTCATCTGGGCATGGGGCCACCCAGAATAATGACTGCATTTTCCAAATTCCCATATAACTAGGTGTGGTCATCTCTAAATTCTAGACAGTGAGATGTAAGTAGAAGTTTTGTGTGCAGCATCTAGAAAGTAACTTTGAAAGGAGGGAGTAAGTACTTCTCCCCTTTGTCCTTTCTGCTGGCTGGAATGAGGATATGATGATTGGAGGCTAAGCAGCCATTTTGGATCATAAAGTTAAAACCATATCTTAAGTTTGACTAAGTAGCAAGGTAAGAGGAATTTGTACTCAAGAAATAAGTGGTGGGGAGGATGTGGAGAAAAAGGACCCCTTGTGCACTATTGATGGGAATGCAAACTGATACAGCCACTGAGGAAAACTGAATGGTGGTTCCTCAAAAATTTAGAAATAGAACTATGCTACAATCCAGTAATCACACTACTTGGTATCTGCCAAAAAAATAAAAAAATACAAAACATTAATTCAAAGAAATGAGTGTACCCCCATGTTTATAGCAGCATTATTTACAATAGCCAGATTATGGAAACAGTCCTAGAGTTTATCAATAGGTGAATGGATAAAGAAGATGTGGTATATAAATATAATGGAATATTATTCAGCCATAAAAAAGAACGAAATCTTGGCATTTGCAACGACATGGATAGAGCTAGAGAGTATAATGCTAAGTGAAATAAGTCAGTCAAAGAAAGACAAATTCCATTTGATCTCACTCATATGTGGAATTTAAGAAACAAGCAAAAGGGAAAAAAAAAGAGGGAGACAAACAGAGAAACAGACTTACAGAGAACAAACGAATGGTTACCAGAGGGGAAAGGGGTGGGAGGATGGGTAAAATAGGAAATGGGGATTAGAGAGTACACTTGTCATGATGTGTACAGGGTGATGTATGGAACTGTCAAATTACTATATTGCACACCTGAAACTAATGTAACATACAGTGGTTATGTTAACTAACTGGAATTAAAATAAAACATTTTTCAAAAGTGCTCTTTGAACACTTTGAATTCTAGGCTTTGAAACATATTTACTTACATAATTATTAAAATGTTGAATATTTCTGGAGTCTAGAGATTATAAGAGCATGCACACCAAAATCCTTTGTGAAGTTTTAATTACTTTATTATAAAATATTGCAGACATAAAGTAAGGTACAAATTGTAATATAAAAAGAAACCACGTACACCCTACTCAGCTTAAAAAATAAAATATTAGTGTTGAAACCTTCAGAGTGTTCTTCCCTATTCTTAGTTCTTTCCACTCTACAAAAGGCTGCCTCTCTCCTGAAATTAATGATTATCATTCTCATTTACATCTTTATATTTTTGCTACATGTATATATGACTCTAAAGAACAATTGTTAGTTTCTGTCTACTTTTAAGTTGTATATGATTTATATAAATGAAACAAATTTCTTGGATTTTTCTGCAATTTGTGGGGGTGCTTATTATAATGTTTTTGAGATATAATCATGTTGGTTCATGTAGTTACATTTCATGTCACTTACCTGTATTTTAAAAAATCTTAGCATCCCTGGGGCACCTGGATGGCTCAGTGGGTTAAGCCTCTGCCTTTGGCTCAGGTCGTGATCTCAGGGTCCTGGGATCGAGCTCCGAACTGGGGCTCTCTGCTCAGCGGGGAGCCTGCTTCCCCCTCTCTCTCTGCCTGCTGCTCTTCCTACTTGAGATCTCTCTTTCTGTCAAATAAATAAATAAAATCTTTTAAAAAAAGAACCATCCTAACATCCTGTAACTAAATTATAGTGATAGAAGAGTGGTTGCCGCTGGAAGGCTGGAGCAGACTGGACTGGACATAAGGGAATTTGAGGAAGAATGAAATGTTCTATATCTTGTTTTGGATAGCGATTACTGAACATATGTAATTGTCAAAATTTATTGAACTGTACATTTAAGATCTATGCATTTCATTGTACACTAACTTTATCTCCATAAACTGATTAAAAGCAAACAAGTAAAAACAACAAAGAACTCTAGTCTCAGGCATTCTAATTTAGGAGGTCTGTGCTGGGGATAAACATATGTATTTTTTTACAAAGTTCTAAATAATTCTGAGGGGCACCCTCAACTGAGCACAACTGCCCTAGAATGATACAAAGTTGGGGCAGGAATTAGGAAGAAGAATGATCTGTCAAAGATCTGGTAAACATCTCATGGTCTTGTATGACCTTCCTAGACTTCTTAGAGACGTCTAATATGACCCCCCTAGACCTCTTATAGTATAGCTGGCAAGTTTTACAAGAGAGGAAATAGCGATGTTTGACCCCGAGGCAAACATTAATGGCAGCTAGGCCTGACTGCAATAAAGCTAAGATTTTTACAATTTTTTTTTAAAGATTTTATTTATTTGACAGATGGAGATCACAAGTAGGCAGAGAGGCAGGCAGAGAGAGAGGGAGGGAAGCAGGTTCCCTGCTGAGCAGAGAGCCCAATGCGGGACTCGATCCCAGGACCCTGGGATCATGACCTGAGCCGAAGGCAGAGGCTTAACCTACTGAGCCACCCAGGTACCCAGATTTTTACAATTTAGTAATGGACCGCTAAATTGATTTTTTTTAAGTTTGTTTGTTTATTTGTTTGTTTGTTTATTATAAAGTAATCTCCACACCCAATGTGGGACTTGAACTTACAACCCCAAGATCAAAAGCTACATACTCTTCTGACCAAGCCAGTCAGGCACCCCACAACTTAATTAAATACAATTCTTTCTCACCCATAGATGAAGGCACAACTAGGAATATATCTACACGTTACATATTTAGGTGCTATGCCTCTTCAGATTATCTAGTTTCCCTCTCATCCTTTTTTTTAATCTTTTATCTTCGTTCCCCTATTTCATGTTCATTTCAGAGTTAAATCAAGGAAGGGACCTCTCAGTTCACTCTTTGTATATGACTTGATTTTTTTTTTTCAAGTATAATTTTCAGTGGACATTTTGAGAAGCTCTTTTGTGCAAAGTACTATTTTAAAGATGATGTGCCTGTTTCACATAAATTCAGGGAGAGGTACCTCTCCAAAGATGCCAGTTAAGGGATTAAATTCAACTTAAGTTGGCTGTGCTCTCTGCAGGGGTCCCTAATGAGGCATTTCTTGTGTGCATTTTGCCTGGGTCTTGGCCAGAGTCTTCTGCCTCCTGTCTCTCATAGTCTCACTTCATTATTGAAAATTCTCTTCAAATTTCAACTCTCCTATAATAGGTGAATGTCAAGATTCTCACTTCACTGGGCACCTGGGTGGCTCAGTGGGTTAAGCCTCTGCCTTCGGCTCAGGTCATGACCTCAGGGTCCTGCGATGGAGTCCCGCATTGGGCTCTCTCCTCAGCAGGGAGCCTGCTTCCCCACCTCTCTCTGCCTCCTCTCTGCCTACTTGTGATTTCACTCTCTGTCAAATAAATAAATAAAATCTTAAAAAAAAAAAAAAAAGATTCTCGCTTCACTCAAAATAGCTGCCCAATGAACAACTGATTAAATTGGGATATTTCCATTGTAAAAAACATTTTTTCTCATCATAAAAGCAACACACGTGTGCATCAATTAGGAGTGTATTCTTGTAGGCAATATATTGGCTAACTTAAGCAAAAAAAAAAAAAGAAAAGAAAAAATTTATCTGAAATGTATCAGAGTAGTTCACAAAATCAAAGAAAAAAAACTAAAGATCTGAGAAGCTGGGTGCAAGGGCAGGGCCAGGAATCTGAAAGTAATGAGCAGCCTTCACGGGCTGCCTTTCCACAAATATTCACTGACCTCCAACAACATGCCTGGCACCAGCCGGGGCCCACTTCAATCAGACATGGTAGAAAAAAAAGAGGGGCGTCAAGCAAGGCTTTACCAAGGAAGAAATGCTTGAAACAGGTCTGAGAGTTTCCCACTTGGCCACGAGAGAAAACACACAGATAAATAGGCAAAGATGTCAAAAAGGTCAGATGGCAAGTAGGAGGAGGGAAAATGGCCAAGAAGGCAGGGAGGGATACCAGAAGATTTTATGTCTAGTCCCCAGAACTGTAGTGGAACTGGGGGTATAGAGGTTGAGGGTAAGGAGAAGGGAGAGGAATTTGGTCTCGATTATACCCAGAGGGTCAACTGATGAGAACGCCAACTACACCAAAATCACGTAAGAATGTGAAATTAAAATCAAGTGGGATTTGACCTGAGACTGGTTGGGTGGTGAGAGGATTCCAAATAGTTCAGAAAGACCCAGAAGTCTGATATAAATTTGATGAGTAAAAAGTCAAATGATCAAAAGACTTGGACAATAAAAACAAGAATGTTCTGGGTGAATACAAAAGACAAGAACTTAATACTCACAGGTATACTGTGTGTAAGAGAGCCAACTCTACTTTTAACAGCAAGGGACATTGTAGACGTGTTTATTCATGAAATATTTAGATATAATCACAGGTAATTAGGAAGAAGAAAGGAGGAAAAAGAGACACCAATATGTGTAGTATTTACTAATGTCAGGCCCTTATTTCAGGAATTTACACACGTTGTATCATTTAATCCTCAAAATAATCTTATGAGATAGACGCTGTTATTTCTCTCTCTTTCATAGGAGAGGAAACTACAGGCCAAAAATGCTAAGTAGCTAGTAAAGTATGGAACCAGAGTTTGCTGACCTTAAAACTCAGACTCTAACTCACTATAATGTGACTTTAATCAGGAAGCCATAATCAGGTTGGAAATGTAGAAAGATCCCTCTGGTGACAGCTAAAAAGAATTTAGGAGAGTAAGTGTATGGCAGTTGTCAAGAAGGTAAGCAGGGCAGTGTGAATGATGAGTGAAGTCTGAAAGACTAGACTATTATGGTAGTCTGGATGAGGTTTGGAGGTTCAGAGCTACGGTGGTTGGAGAAGGGAGGAAAAACAGCACAAATTAAAAGGAAACAAAAGGAAATAGAATTATTGGGATTTGGTGACCAAAATCCTGGCCCTGGGAACATGCCATGGGAACAGGGGCTGGCCCTGTGCTCTGTGTGTATGTGAAGAACTAAGTGTTGGGATTCTGGGTCTATGGAGATTTGGGTCAACTACAGTGAAAAACCAGAGACTTCTCATTTTGTTGCCAACCTTCCTATGTGTGAGGTCCTACAGGAAGTGTGCAGGGAGTTTGTGGAGAGCTGCTGTTGAGACTGTCGGGGGACAGGAAATGGTGACATTCTTGAGCACAGGCCCAGACAAAACACCGTGCTGAGCCTCCAGGGTCTTCCTGCTACGGTGGTAGAGAGGGCACTATGGCAGCGGTAGTACACTCTTAGTTTCAAAGGTAGACATTTGAGCTTCAGCCCCCAAGGTTCCTTGGCAAGTTCAGTGGTCAGGCTGACCATAGCTGAAAGAACAAATGGAACAGACTCTCTGGTTTCTTGGAGATCATTATTCACAGGCCTGAGGAAACACTGGGGTTATTGGATGTATCACGAGTAAAGAAACTTATGGAAGAAGATAACCTGTCCCTTAACCACAAAATGGAGACTCCAGGTAGTTAATAAGAATAGCGGTAGGTTGGAGGGAGGTGGAAATGTGACATGATGGGTAATGGCACATCAACTAAACGTTGTGTTTTAGGCAGAGAGAACAGCATGCACAAAGTTCAGGGTGCAAGGAAAAATACTGATTTGAAATGGATTACACAAACAACATTCTTTTTTTTTTTTAAGATTTTATTTATTTGACAGACAGAGATCATAAGTAGGCAGAGAGGTAGGTGGTGCGGGGAGCAGGCTCCCCACTGAGCAGGGAGCCCGATGTGGGGCTCGATATGGGGCTCGATCCCAGGACCCTGAGATCATGACCTGAGCCGAAGGCAGAGGCTTAACCCACTGAGCCACCCAGGCGCCCCTACACAAACAACATTCTGCTATTTCCATGAGCAAGCTAGCCTTTCCTCCTCTTGTATTGTTTATCCTAGTGAATGAGTGAAGTATAAAGTTAGATGAGTGACAACAGAAAAAAATTAAAAAGCTTAACAAGGGCTATCATTTGAAGTCTTGTAAGCCATGTTACTCTTCGTTCACTATCATCCATTGATTTTGGAAAATTCTGAGTCATTATCTCATTGGATATTCCATTTCATTCTATTCTCTGCTTCTGAACCAGTATTAGGAATGTATTAGATTTTCCTGCTATACTCTCCATGTCTCTTTTCATATTTGTCATTTCTTTATCTCTGTATATTATATTCTATGTATTTTCCCTAGATCGATTTTTCAATTCCTTAACTCTCTCTCTTTAGCTACTTTAATCAGCTGTTAGACCTGACCATCATTTTTAAAATGTCAATGATTACATTTCCCTTTCTAGGATTTGTATTTGTGAAGAAATTCAATTTCTTCTTCTCCTCCTCCTCCTCCTCCTCCTTCTTCTTCTTCTTGGAGGGAAGGGGGTTTTCGAAGCTCTGGTCTTTTTTCAATGTCTTTTTTTTTTTTAAGATTTTATTTATTTATTTGACAGAGAGATCACAAGTAGGCAGAGAGGCAGGTAGAGAGAGAGGAGGAAGCAGGCTCCCTGCTCAGCAGAGAGCCCGATGTGGGGCTCAATCCCAGGACCCTGAGATCGTGACCTGAGCCAAAGGCAGAGGTTTTAACCCACTGAGCCACCCAGGTGCTCCCTCTTTTTTTTTTTTTTTTTAAGATTTATTTATTTATTTGACACACACAGAGAGAGAGAGAGAGAGAGAGAGAAAGATCACAAGTAGGCAGAGAGGTAGGCAGAGAGAGAGGAGGAAGCAGGCTCCCTGCTGAGCAGAGAGCCCAATGCGGGGCTCGATCCCGACCAGGACCTGAGCTGAAGGCAGAGGCTTAACCTACTGAGCCACCCAGGCGCCCCTCAATGTCTTATTTTTGTTCTAAAGTTGTCAATTCCTTCTGAAGTATGTCTTAATATAGACTTATTTTAAGAATATATCATTAATGTACTTTGAAAATGTTAGTGTATAACAGAGTTGATGTTTGTTTTCTGTTTGACCTTAAACAGAAAAATAAAAGGGGTTACAGCTCCAAAAAAAAAAGTATATATCATTAAGTATATATTAAATAATTATATTTTGTATTCTTTACTGAATAGGTATCTGCCACCCTTCAGTGCCTCATTTTGCTGATTATTGTCTTTCCTTATTGATGGAAGCTAGAGTTTCCCTCTGTTTTGAAATTTCTGTGTGGTAACTTCATGTTCAGCTAGGCTTTATCTTCTGGAATCTTATGAAGCCTGAGTTAAGAGTATGTCTCTCCAGAGAAGTTTTTACTGACACCAAGCCACTTTATTTTGGTCAACTTTACTGAGGTATAATTTACATTCAACAAAATTCACTAACTTAAAATGTGCAATTCAATGAGTTTTGATTAATGCAAACAGACATGGAACTAAAACCGTAATTAAGATACAGAATATTTCTATCACCCTAAAAAGTTCCTTTGTGCCTCTATGTAGTTAATCCTCTTCTGTCACCCCAGGCAACTATTGATTTGCTTTATCTCATTTATACTTTTGATTCCTATAGAATTTCATGTAACTGGAATCATACAATATGTAGCCTTGTTTCTGATCCTTACATTTGGCATAATTCTTCTGATACTCTTCTGTGTTAAGTGTATCAGTGATTTACTCATTTTATTGACATACCACAATTAACTATTCACCAATCAATGGACATTTAGGTTTCTTCCAGTTTTTGAGTACTATGAATAAAGCTGCTATGGATATTTGTATACAAGTGTTTGTATAGACTTTTGTTGACACTTCTCTTACATAAACGCCTATTCCTGGCCTATATGTTAAACATATGTTTACCTTTATAAGAAATTGTCAAACTTTTCCAAAGTTGCTATTTGGAAACTGCCAAGCTTTTCCAACATGAGTACTGGCATTCCCATTGGTCACATATCAGAGTTCAGTTGGTCCACATTCTTACTATAACTTGGTATTATCAGACTTTAATTTTAGCCAAGCTAGTATAATGGTATCTCGTGATCTTAATATGCTATTCCCTAATGATTAATGATGTTAAGCATATTTTCATGTGCGTATTGGTCATTCGCATGCATTTTTGTCGTGAACTGCCTGTTGACACTTTTTGCGTATCTTTTTTTTTTTTTAATCTTTTTAAAATCATACTGCTTGTCTTCTTTTTATTGAGTTGTAGTGGTTTTTAAAAAATATTCTAGGGGGCCTCCGTGGCTCAGTCAGTTTAGCGTCCAACTCTTGATTCTGGCTCAGGTCATGGTCTCCCGGTCTCTCTCTGCCCCCCCCACTCATGTGTTCTCTCTCTTAAATAAGTAAATTAAAAAATATTTAAATTTAAATTTAAATTAAAGAATATATATTCTAGATACAACTTCTTTATCAGACATATGTTTTGCAAATATTTTCTCTCAGTATGTGGTCTTTCATTTTCTTAAGTGTTTTTCAAAGAGCAATAATTTTTCATTTTTACGGAAAAATTTTTTCTTTCATGGGTTGTGCTTTCTGTGGCCTATGGCCATGGAGCCTACTTAAATAAAAAATTAAATAAAATTTATATAAAAATGCAAAGGACCCAGAATAGCCCAAAACAATCTTATAAAAAAACAGAATTGGAAGAATGCATACAACCTGATTGCAAGATTTCTATAAAGTTACAGTAATCCAGAGCATGTAATATTGGCATAGAATTGACACGTAGATCAACAGAGCAGAATAGAGAGCCCAGGGATATACCCACATATATAGGTCAATGTCTCCAGATAATGTAATGGGAGACAGGATAATCTTTTCAACAAATGGTGTTGTAACAGTTGGATATCCATAAGCAAAAATAAAGCTTTCTCTTTATCTCATATCAGACAAAAATTTTAACTTGTAATGGAACATAAACCTAAACCTAAGTTTTTCCAAAGGCAAAGCTGGGTTGGGAAAAGAATTCTTACATAGGCCACCAACTCCGGGCTTGAACTCACAACCCTGAGATCAAGACCTGAGCTGAAATCAAGAGTCAGATGCTTAACCAACTGAACAACCCAGGTGCCCCTATATAAATTTTAAAACCTGCTTGTCAGTTTATACAAAAAGTCTGCTGAGATTTTATTTGGTATTACTTGAATCTATAGATCAGTTTGGGGAGAATTAACATCTTAACAATATTGAGTTTTCTGATCCATTAATGCAGTATCTGTTTACTTAGGTAATCAATTTTTCTCAGAACAGTTTTGTAATTTTCAGTATATAGGTCTTGCACATACTTTGTTAAATTTATCCATAAGTATTTTTGGATTTTTAAAAAGATTTTATTTTTTTATTTATTTGTCAGAAAGT
Source organism: Martes martes (assembly GCF_963455335.1). Taxonomy (NCBI): domain Eukaryota; kingdom Metazoa; phylum Chordata; class Mammalia; order Carnivora; family Mustelidae; genus Martes; species Martes martes. The sequence continues at coordinate 171,976,836 of NC_137889.1, read as the reverse complement.
TTGAGCACAAGCGGGTAGCAGCAGGCAGAGGGAGAAGCAGGCTCCCTGCTAAGTAAGTAGCCCAGTGTGGGACTCCATCCCAGGACCCTGGGATCATGACCTGAGCCAAAGGCAGACGCTTAACCCAACTGAGTCACCCAGATGCCCCTCATGCTTTTTGGTTCTACTATAAATGGTGTTTAAATTTTTAAATTTTCAATTTTTCATTGCTGATAAGAAATACAGCGATTTTTGTGTATTGACCTTATATCCTGAAAGTTTGCTGAAATCACTTATAGAACTAGGACTTTTTTCGTAGATTCCTTAGGATTTTCTATATAGATGATTGTGTGGATAGTGAGCCACAGATCACTTTTTTTTTTTTTTTAAGATTTATTTATTTATTTTAGAGAGAGAGGGAGAGCACTCACAAGTGACCTGGGGGAGGGGTAGAACGAGACTCCTGAAGCAGAATCTGTGTTCATCAGTGAGTTGGATACAGGAGCCCTGAGATCTTGACCTGAGCCAAAGCCAAGAGTTGGCCACCTGAGCGACTGTGCCATGTAGGCACCCCCACAGACCACTTTTTATGTTAAATTCTAACTGGGAGTTCCCAAACTGATACAAATACACTGATGATTTACATTCAAATTCCAAATCTAAGTGTGGACAGATTCAAATTCAAATAGAATATTTCCTTTTTACTGCCTAGATCCCAGGCCCAGAAGACAAGCTTTCTTGTCCTTTCCCTATGCCAGGAAGCAGAGTTTTTCTTGGTCCACTTGTCACTTAGGCTACTTAGAGTAGCCTTTCAAAGTGTTGACCTCATTAAGAGGACTTTCTTCCAGCTTCTTACCTCATGAGATATCACAGCCTTGTTAAAACCTAAGCGCCATTGTTATCAGGATGGGAAGATCCCATCTAACCTTGGTCCAGGGGTACCTGAGTGAGAGCCCACTTCCCTACTGCCCTGGTTTTACTTTCTTTGTTTTTGGCTCTCAAGTATCAGTTACCCATTTCTGTAACTGAACTAATGTGTCTCTTCATTGGGCTGGTCCTGATTTGTATCCTTTACAACAAAACTGTCACTGTAAGTATAGCACTTTCCTGAGTTCTAGAAGTCATACTAATGAATTACTACACTTGATTGGGAGAGGCGGTCATGGGAACCCGCCCAGATTTGTAGCCAGTTGGTCACAGGAGCAGGTGGCTGGGGGATGCCACTTGCAGCTGGCATCCACTTGAGGAAGTGGGGCAATCTCGTTGGAGATTGTGCCCTTTAACCTGTGGGTTCTGACAGTAACTCTAGATGGTTAACATTAGAATAGAATTGAATTGCCGCACATCAGTCGGTGTCAGAATTCAAGGGCAGGCCGGGTTTAAGGGGTGAGGGAAGTAGATTCTAGCTCTTGAGACAAGCAGCAGCCAAGTTACACTGCAAAGGCACATGCATACTGGGAAGGGAGGAATTTGTGGCCATTACACAAGCTTATTACACCTACTTACTTGCTAGCTTAGCTCTTCATTTAAAAGAATGTTTGTTATATTTTATCCAGCACTTCTAGATGTTTTGTAGGGAGGTTTTCCCACTTACCAGTTCACAATATTACCAGATAAAAAAGCTCTCCTTATTACTTACCATACACACTCAAGTAGGTAATTAGAGGCTAAAAAGGAAAGACTAAAAGGAAAAACACTGCCAGTAGCACAGAAAAATCCATTTGAGAGGAATCCAGACAATAGAGAAGAGGGTGGGATAGGCAACACAAGTTAAACTTGTGAAAACAATGAATTATCTGGGAGGTTGGGGTGGGTGTTGACTTTGAGCTTAAAAAAATGTATAAAATACAGTAGAAATCCAGCAGAAACAGAAAGAATGTAAAATATTAAAAGGGCATAGAAATCTCTCTGAAAAGAAAATTCCTGCAAGAAAGAGAAGTTTCTTCTCAAAGAAAAAAAATGCTTCAAAATACCATCTTTGTTACCTACAGAAATAAAAAATTACTGAAAACTGATATTTTTAATGTCATGGTTGTACAGTGTTGTACTTCAGTTTATTTTCTTTAAGGTATTTATTTATTTGAGAGCCTGAGAGCTGGGGGATGGGCACAAAGAGGCTCCCCGCAGAGCAGGGATTCCCAGGACCCTGGGATCACAACCTGAGCCGGAGGCAGAGGCTTAAGCCACCCCGGGACTCCACTATTTTAATTTAAAGTCACAGATACAGTACGAAAATTGGAGCAGTCCAACAAAGAAGCACAAGGGAATAGCTGTTGACTTTCCATAGCACGCCTCAGCACAGGGATTGTTTCACTGCTAAGGCTGCTTCTGCTGAATATGCAGATAAACTAAAAGCACCACGGAGTTATACAGAAAAGCTAAAGCTACAGATCATTGCTATTAGGTCAGTCCTTTAAGGGAAGTAGGAAAGGGACGGGGAAGTAAGATTAAATCACTTGGCAGGGGATAAAGAGTCTCTTAGGTAGTTATGGATTCCTGTTTAGACTGGAGGGTGTGGACAAGAGAGGTTCCCCACTTTCAGGCACCAGCAAGAATATTCTCCTATCTGGACATCCTCCCTCTCTAAGCGTGGTTCATGGATCAGATGTTGTTAATGTGGCACTCAGGCCAGGCTGCCTGCCATGTCTGGGTTGAATTACCTGACCTAGATCTTCTTTTCTATAGACTCTAGAACCCAGCTACCTTCATTAGGTCAACAAAAGGAACAGGTAGGTATTGTACTGTTCTTTGCACTCTCATTAAAACTTTTGTGCAGGGGCACCTGGGTGGCTCAGCGTGGAGCCTGCTTCTCCCTCTCCCTCTGCTCCTCTCCCCTGTACATGCTCTCTCTCCTGCTCTCCCTCTCAAATAAATAAAATCTTTTAAAAAAAAAATCAACTTTTGTGCAACATACAGCATATTCTTGTTATCTATACCACAGTGAGATGGGAAAGACAGTGGACTAGAAATACCACATCTCTTATACAAGAATGTTCAGAACAGCTCTCTTCTTCATGGCTGAAACCTATAAATAACTCAGTCTATCAACAGGTGAATGGATAAATTGCAGTATATCCTTATAACAGAATAATGTTCAGGGGCGCCTGCGTGGCTCAGTTGTTAAGCGTCTGCCCTGGGCTCAGGTCATGATCCCAGGGTCCTGGGATTGAGCCCCACATGGTAGGGCTCCCTGCTCAGCAGGGAGCCTGCTTCTCCCTCTCCCACTCCCCCTGCTTGTGTTCCCTCTCTCGCTGTATCTCTATCAAATAAATAAAGTCTTTAAAAAAGAGAGAGAGAGAGAGAAGAATGTTCAGCAACAAATACCTACAAATAGATGTAACAGCATGGATTAAATTTAAAAACATTATGCTGAGCTAAAGGAGCCTTATACAAAAGCATATACTCTAAATTTCACTTATGTGAACTAGAATAGGCAAACTAATCTGTTTGACTCATTCCCACTTTCCCCACTGTTTATGAAGAGCTAGTACCCTGGAATTCTTTCGGTTCTTTGAAGTCCACAAGTACGGTACCTTTCCACTTCAGGGTCCTCGTTCCTATTCTTCCCCCTGAGTAGGACAGTGTGTTTTCCCCTACACTGAGACATTCTGTCTTCCATTCCTACATTGAGACAACTGGCAACAACTTAGCACAAAAGTGATTTCAAACTAGGTAACTACATAAATACATTCCACTAAATCCAAACTAAATCCTACAGTTTACATATTCTTCCCTGCCCCCAAGGAAAATTACCCTAAACCCAGACTTAGATGAGCTTTCAGAACATCTGGTACTGTCTTTTCCACTATTATCCTAATTATAAACAATTAATGATATTACTTGTCGGGGGACTTCTCCACCTTCAACTATGACTATCTCAATGTCAGAGACTCGATATCTGTTCACTGTTCTATTCCCAGCCCCTATCACCATTCTTGAAAGTGTAGGGGCCCCTGCGTGGCTCGGTCTGTTGAGCGTCTGCCTTCGGCTCAGGTCATGGTCCCAGGGTCCTGGGACGGAGCCCTGTCTCAGGCTTCCGGCTTAGCAGGGGAGTCTGTGTCTCCCTCTTCCTCGGCCTCTATCCCTGCTATTGTGCGCGCTCACTCTCTCTCAAATAAATAAATAAAATCTTAAAAAAAAAAAAAAAGAAAAGAAAGAAAACGTAATAGGCAAATCATTAATATTTGTGGATTAAACAATTAGCCAAAAGAATGAATATCTCCATACTTCCATATTCTCATTTTCCAAAAACTTGGTGATCTTTGATACCTTTTTATATGATCATGGTTTTAGATTATTATTTTCTTTTTTTTAAAAAGGTTTTACTTTCATTCCAGTTAGTTAACATATGGTGTTACTTTCAGGTGTACAATATAGTGGTTCAACAATTCCTTACATCACTGGATGCTCATCATGTTTGTAATACTATTTTCCATATAGTGAATGAAAAGTAATCTAGTCTTCTCTCTAATTTAGTTATTCAAGGCTTTTTTTTTCCTATTGCTAGTTTTAAAACACTTATTTTGGCACCACAACTTGCTCTGGTAATGTTATATAAAGTTCTAGGGTTGTTGTTACATTTGGGAAATCCCCGTCAAGTTTCCTTCATGTCTGAAGTACAAGGGATCTGAAGATGTCTTGTGCAGCGAGAAACCTTAGATACTCTGCATTGTCAACATTCATTAATAGTTTGCTTTAGAAGAGTTCCTGGAAACCATTCCTACATTGAGACAACTGGCAATAACTCAGCACAAAAGTAATTTCAAACTGCATAACTACATTCCACTAAATCCAAACTAAATGTATCCAAACTCAGCTGGATTCCAAAAATGCCTAAGGACACGCCAGTGCCTCTCAACATGAAGGAGGTGCTAAGGAGGATAGTCAGGCGTGGAGAGTGGCAGTCTTAATCTACTGTTAAAGATTTTCTGAATTTGGGACCCCCAGGCATCCCAGTGATTTAACTTTGTTGAAATTAAGCCACACAGGGGCACCAGGTGGCTCGGTCCTTAAGCGTCTGCCTTCAGCTTAGGTCATGATTCTGGGGTCCTGGGATTGAGTCTTGCATGGGGAATCCCTGCTCAGTGGGGAGCTTGCTTCTCCCTCTGCAGGCCTCTTCCCCTACTTGTACTTGCTCTCTCTCTCTCTTTGACAAATAAATACATAAAATCTTCAAAAGAAATTTTCCTAATTTAAAAAAAAAATCTTAATAACTGTGTGACTCTGCTAAGATCCTTCCCAGAAGGTGCTGACACTTGACTTCATTGGCTTCTTGGTAAATCCATCTCTGCCTACCTCACTGGGTTGTTCATAGCATTAAACAATAACCTGGATGTGAAAGTACTTTTTAAACTATAAAGAACTACACAGAGGTAAGACAAGGATGACGATGGGCTCCCAGCCTCAGTCCAAGTTTTGTTCACTGTATGTATGTGTGGAGATACCTAGTAAACTAGTGGGAAAAGCTAAAAGAATCCTATTTGCAAGAAAGTGGAAGGAGCTCCTGGTGAGAAAGTTTATCCTAAGAGGACAGCCAGGACTGACACATCGGACTTAATAATGAACCCTTGGTATATACAGTAAGAGATGATTTTTTTTTCCTCTATGGACCATGTCTCATCCTTTCATGGGAGTCAGTTGTGGGGTGCATTATGAATAAACACTAAAATAACAATTTCATTGAACAACTTTATAAGTCATCTGGCCAAGGAAATTTTGTTGGAAAACTTTCCAAAACTCCACTCTAAAACTTCTTAGAGTTCAAAAGCCACAGTGATAGATTCATATCTTCAAACAGTTCAGTTGACTGAATAATAAAACATCCCTGACCCTGCCTATGTAGTTGTATGTTCAAATATGATAAGAAGCTACTTATTTACATGAATTGCTATATTGTTATGCACAATTAAAGCTATTATTTTTATTAAAACTTTTTTTAAAGTTAGTATATAACACTCTCCCATTTCCCCTGGGTCTTAGGCCAAGCCAATCCATTTAAAAAGAGTTGACATGATTGGAAAAATACAGTAAAGAGAGAAAAAAGAGAGCAGCAGATTCTATACTTAAATTTTTTTCTATATTTAGGGGTGTCTGGGTGGCTCAGTAGTTAAACGTCTGCCTTGGGTTCAGGTCATGATCCCAGGGTCTTGGGGTGGAGCTCCTGGATCAGGCTCCCTGCTCAGCCGGAAGCCTGCTTCTCTCTCTCCCACTCCCCCTGCTTATCTCTCTCTGTGTCAAATAAAAAAAATAAACTTTAAGAAAAATAATTTTTTTCTATATTTAAAAACCTTTAAGTAATATTGTAAATATCTAATTCTACTCCATTGTTGACCCTAATTCCTCCTATATCTGAAATGGAGTCAGGGATAATAGCAGCGAAAGTCTAATACAACTGGTAGTAAAGTATTTCCTTCTTCCCCTCCACTCTTTAGCACATCACTTGATAAATGAAATGGCTCATTTATTTTTTTTTAAAGGTAAGTTTTAATTTTTTTTATTTTTTAAAGTACTCTCTACCTCTAATGTGGGGCTCGAACTCATAACCCCCAAATCAAGAGTTGCATGTTCTATTGACTGAGCCAGCCAGGCACCCCTAGTTCATTTCTTTCTTTCTTTCTTTCTTTTTTTTTTTTTAAAGGTTTTTATTTATTTATTTGACCACAGAGATCACAAGTAGAGAGTCAGGCAGGGGCGGGGGGGGGGGGGAAGCAGGCTCCCCGCTGAGCAGAGAGCCCGATGTGGGGCTCCATCCCAGGACCCTGAGATCATGACCTGAGCTGAAAGCAGAGGCTTAACCCACTGAGCCACCCAGGCGCCCCACCGCTGGTTCATTTCTTTCTTTCTTTTTTTTTTTTAAGATTTCATTTATTTATTTGACAGGCAGAGATCACAAGTAGGCAGAGAGGCAGGCAGAGAGCAAGGAGGAAGCAGGCTCCCCACTGAGCAGAGAGCCTGATGTGGGGCTCGATCCCAGGACCCTGGGATCATGACCTGAGCCAAAGGCAGAGGCTTTAACCCACTGAGCCACCCAGGTGCCCCCCCTGGTTAATTTCTAATGAAACACCAGAGCTATGCCTTGACTGGGGAAAGTAATAAGAGAGGTACATCCAGTATTAAACGGCCATATTGTTAGCCAGTCACACAGACACACATAGTCCAAGATGTTTAGATTCAACTGAGCAAATATTTATTGAGTGACTATAGGTGCCAGGCACTATTCTAGGTGGTTGGCACACAGCTATGAACAACAACAACAAAAAGATCCCTGAGCTCCCACAACTTTTATTGTAGCAGAATGTACACAGTAGTGCCTTGCTTCAAGTTAGTGTTGGATCTCCTAACTCAGTCACAAGGGAGTAAAGATTTGGAAAGCGTTTCTCTACTCTTTTCACATCAGCCTCCCCAGTCATCACCGGCAGGGGTCTTGCCATCTAGGCCGGTTGTGCTGCCTATTTGGCTATCCCTTTCACTGCCAAGAAAAAGCATCCTCACCTTTGGTGCTTCTCTTTTTTTCCTTCTCTCTCCATGACACCTACATCCTTTCCCCAGGATCCTACCTCTTTTCACCTCTGGCACAGGCTGTGAGCTCTATTCTATTTTAGATGACAACTGGGGTGTGTCTGATCCTTTTAGTGGAGTACATACAATCAGACTTTTCACATTACAAAACAGACCTCCCCCAATGTGTCACTATTCTAAAAGGGTCTGGGTCTTGGTCCCTTCTTCAGCATTCATATTGTGCCTTTCTGTTCCGCATGGTGTCATATTGTGCCTTTCTGTTCCGCATGGTGTGTGCTATCCTCCGGTAAGGGAATGGCACACAGAGAGGAAAAGAATGTCTGTCCAGCCACAATAACAGTGAGAGAAACAGGAATGAAGATTAGGGTACAGAAATGGAGTTTCCTGGAGATAACAGTTTTTTGTTTCATTAAAAAAATCGTTAACTTATTAATATGTATTATTATTTATTAAAATGTGAATAATATATTCATTATTAAGATTAAAGAAGTAAAAAATTACATTTAAATAATTAAATTCAATGCTAATGGAGTTTTTCTTTTTTTTTACACATTGGTGTGTACATTGGGAACTGTGTGTGTGTGTGTGTGTGTGTGTGTGTGTGTAAATACAAAAACCATTGCTTTGGTACTACTTTAAGAGAGAAAAAACTTTGATGGAGATCTTTTAGAGGATATCCCTGGTCCATGACCCAGTGATCCTTCCTTAACTCTAGAAATTGCTATTGGACTCCCAATTCACTAACAATGGCTCACCTAGAGGTACATTTTAGACATGATCCTGACCATCTGGCCCCAACTAGTTAGAACAGGTATGGCCACCTGGAGAGACAAGTCATAAGCAATAAACATAATAAATAAGTAAATTATTTAGTATATACTTGATGATAAATGCTCTGGAGAAAAAGAAAACAATTAAATCTGTTGTCTTTAGCATTTGGGATTTGGACTAAGAAATTCTAGTTTAGTCTAGACTGATCTAAGATGAAGGAGATCTAGAGTCAGAAGATGAGGGGCAGTTTTCTTCTGCATGCCGTGTGAACTGAAAAGCAAAGAAGAGGGTCTCTTCAAAGAGCAAAGAATGAAGCAGGTGTTCAGAAGGTAGCAGACTGTATCCTGATGGCTTTTCGATGCTACTTTCATTCTTTTCTTGAGGTGTAGCTGTAATTTTTGCTCTCGGTTTCCCTAAGATATTACCTTGTTTATTTATCTATCTATCTATCTACCTACCTATCTCTTGCTAAAGCTAGTTTTAGTTTCCTTTGTTCCTTGCAACCAAAGAGAGCAAACAATAATGATAAAAATATCAGCAATTGTAGCCAATATTTATTAAGCCCCTAGTAGGTGCTAGGGTTTGTGCTAAGTACTCTAGGTATTTTATCCCGTTAGATGTAGATTTTGTCTGTCACATTTAAAAAATTATTTTGTTTTCCAATTTTAAATATTTTGGAACCATTTTTTTCTGAACAAACTTTTTTCAGAAAGCTTGGAAAGTACATGAAAGTATGAAGGAAGAGAAAAGCATATCCCATAACCTCATTAACAAGAGAGAGCCATAGTTAACATTTTATCTTTGCTTACACCTAAGAAAATTCTTATCTCCCCACTACCATCCCAATTCCGTTATCTTCTATCCAGACTTCCAGTTTCCAAATTAAGAGTTAAGATAGCACAAATACAAGAAAATAGAGTAAAAGAAAAAAAAGAAAAAAAAAAGAAAAAAAAAGAAAAAGAAAACTTCAAAAATTCACAAAAGGTGAATTCAGGGACAATATCTTGTCACCTTTGCATCCTCAACATTTATCTGCCAATAGTTTAATGTATCAAAACCCTAAGGTTCTTAACTGGCCTCTCCCCATTGTATGTTTTGAAATACACATGGAGATAAAACTAACTTCCATGGAAAGTTCTAGTCTCAGTATGTGTTTGGGTCAATCAATCACTGAGTCTACACTTATAGTTCTGAAATTTAAAGTGGCTTTCAGATTGACAGCCCTGAGGCATTTGGGGTATTTTCAAACACCAAAGATTCCTCATTATGTTCATCATCCTATGCTTTATAAAGACTGAAAAGATAACTGATATATTTTAGAAATATTTTCAATGGATTGGACAGAAAAGGAATTTCTGGTTAAGTTTCAATGTGTCAAAGAATTCAATTAACAGGAAACATCTTATACCCTGAAAATCTTGATAAATCTCAGGTATGATTAGAAGGTAAAATAGTTCTTGGGGCACGTGGGTGGTTCAATAGGTTAAGTGTTTGACTCTTGATCTCAGCTCAGGTCTTGATCCCAGGGTCATGAGTTCCAGCCCTGTGTTGGGCTCCACGCCTACTAAAAAAAAAGAAGAAGAAGAAAAAGGTGAAACAGCTCATATTAATTTTTCTGCAGATTCCCTGCTTATTTTTTTTTAGTCTCTGGATAAGTCTATGCATAATTGAACTCCAAAAAGTTTTTCCAAAACAGTATCTATCCAGGTAGCCACAGTCCAAGAACTATTCAGTTTCTGGAATTACTTGAAAAAATTCAGAAGGCAAATGTTGTGCAAATTCTTTGCACATTCCTTGGACAAGTCTGATAGTGCTGGCTACCAGTTCTAATGTGGTTACATTTCCAGTTAAACCAGAAATATGAAATTCAGCTACTTATTCCTATAGTCTGCCACAGTTATTAAAATGACACTTGATGGTTATAAATCATAGAAAATATTGTACTTATAAATATTCTTAATAAAGTGAACATAAAAGAATTATTCAATTATTAAACAAGCTCACTGTGACTTCAGTCCATTCGATTTTATACAACCTCATTTAGAACATCATATATTCTCATTCCTAAACTGCTTTCAAAATTCTAGTTTTGGACTTTTGCATATAAGCTGACAAATGATCACTTTGAGCCAAAATTTGGTGAAGCTGGTTGCTAACCAACAGGTTCATTTTTGCAGTTTCTCCATCATAGTTGTGTAATTATTTAAATATTTGCTTGCATATTGTTCTTATTTCCTAAGAAAGTGAGAAAATGGAAAAAACGAAAATCCAGATTCTAGAGATAAATTGAGGCTCAAAGCTTACTGTGGCTGAAAAAAAATGTAGAAATAAGATAAACTGTTGGTCACAGCTTTATAAATATTCTACGGGTCTCTTTCAAGAGCAAACGGTTAGGTCCAAAAATGAGAGTGATGAAATTTTTCTCTCAGAAGGTAAGATGCTTTTGCTTTCTTACAGCTTCTAACTAATCTACTTGAAGATAAATTTTACACATGGCTGGTGTAATAGTTTCCTAGAGCTGTTGTAACAAACTACCACAAACACAGAGGCTTAAAAGAAAAGAAATTCATTCTCTCAACTGTTCTGGAGGCCAGAAGCCCAAAATCAAGATGGCAGCAAGGCCATATTCCCTGTGAAGGCTCAAGAGAAGAATCCGTCCTTGCCTCCTTCCTTGCTTCTGGTGCTTGCTGGTAATCCCTAGCACTCCTTGGCTTGAAGTTACCTCATGCCAACCTCTGTTGTGGCCTGGCCTTCCTCACTGCATATCTTCTTAAAAGAATATTGGTCTTTGGATTTAGGGCCAACCCTAATCCAGTATGACTTCATTTTAACTAATTACATGTGCAAAGAACCTACTTCCAAATAAGATCATATTTTGAGGTTCCAGGTGGACCTGAATTTTGGGGGCTACAATTTGACTCAGTAAAGCTAGGTTCACAGATCATGGTTAAGATTCCGTCAAGTCCATGGGGCGCCTGGGTGGCTCAGTGGGTTAAAGCCTCTGCCTTTAGCTCTGGTCATGATCCCAGGGTTCTCGGATTGAGCCCCGCATTGGGCTCTCTGCTCAGCAGGGAGCCTGCTTCCTCCTCTCTCTGCCTGCCTCTCTGCTTGCTTGTGATCTCTCTCTGTCAAATAAATAAATAAAATCTTAAAAAAAAAAAAAGATTTCATCAAGTCCAATTTTTAATTCTAAGTCAAGTCATATTTGGTGGTAAAAGATCAGAAATTTGTTCAAATTACCTCAGGTAAAAGGGATTTTACTGTAAGGAAACAATTCATATGGGGAGTCCAAAGAAAGCAGAATAATCAGGACAAAAATTAGGACACATCAGGTTTCCTCAGCCTGCACGTATGTAGACAGTTAAAGACCGTTACCGTTTTGCATTGAAATAATTCGGCTAAAAGTTCCATCTCTTGCTGGGTCTTCATTCACAGCCTGTCTCATGATATTTTGTTTGGCTCAGCTCAGCCTATGGACAACATTTTCTTGGTTCAGGTTCCACTGTAGGCTCAGTCAGGTGCGTGCATGTGTGTGCGTGCATGTGTGTGCGCGCGCATGAGAGAGAGAGAAAGAGAGGAGAGAGAAAGAGAGAATACGTAGGGCTGTGATAGGAACCATTCTCTTAAAAGAGTTTGCAGGAGAGGAGGCAGTTATTATTATCCTCTCTAATACATTTCGATAAATGAATCTTTTCTGCCTTTACTGTAGTGAAGAAGTATTTGTCATAAGTTTACTTTCTTAGTTATATTCATCATATAAAACAACAGGAGTCTGGCATCCCAAGCTTCATAATAAAAATACACTGTAATGTGATTGTTCAAAGTTTAATTACCGTGAAAATTCTTTCAGTCCTATAATCATTTATCTCCTAATACTACCAATTTGAGGAAGCAAGCAGTTTGAGAAAATATAACTCCAAATCATTTCTCATTTTACCACCGCTATTAGAAAAAATTATCGGGGTGGGGGGAGCAGAATTTCTTTGACTTTGGGGGATATAATTTACAAAAATATTAAGTTGTAATATATATATTTTTTAATTTCTTGAAGAATTTGTCATCTTATTTCTTTTCTCTTCTGCAACTCAGAGACCCTGAATTGGATTACTCATCAACCTTGGGTTATAAACACATCCCTCACTGGTGCATGGATTGTCCTTATTCATTCATATATTCATTCACTTATCATTTAATGAACATACATGAAGACACCACTCTGCCCAAGACTAAAGCTTTGATAGTAATACATCTACCTGTGCACTCATTCTCCCATCTTGTCCCCATATGTTCCCTCCTTCCCTTTGTACTTCAGGGGAACCACCCCCCTGAGCTTTGCTTTTGAACATTATAAACAAGTTATCATATTATGTCACTAAGATTTACTCATGTTGTTTATACCTGTGGTTTCTTTCATGTTTTGAAAATATTTGGTTATAGTTTGTTTTCCCTGGCTAGTTAAGTAATACTTAATTTTGATTAAACAACTTTAAGAAACTGAAGGGGGGGTGGCGCCTGGGTGGCTCAGGGGGTTAAAGCCTCTGCCTTCGGCTCTGGTCGTGATCCCAGAGTCCTGGGATTGAGTCCCGCATCAGGTTCTCTACTCAAGAGGGAGCCTGCTTCCCCCCCTCTCTCTGTCTGCCTCTCTGCCTACTTGTGATCTCTCCCTCTGTCAAATAAAGAAATAAAATCTTAAAAAAAAAAAAAAAAAAAAGGAAAGAAAGAAAGAAAATGGTAGGGGCACCTGAGTGGCTCAGTCAGCTAAGTGTCTGCCTTCAGCTGAGATCATGATCCCAGAGTCCTGGGATGGAGCCCTACACTGGGCTTCCTGCTCAGTGGGGAGTCTGCTTCTTCCTTTCCCTCTGCCCCTTCCCCTGCGTGTTTTCTTGTTTTCTTTCTCTCTTACTCTTCTCTCAAATAAATACATAAAATCTTAAAAAAAAAAAAAAAAAAAGGAGGCTGCTATAACTTATGATGGTGCAGGTCAGCCTTCACAGTTTAAACTGAAGAGAGATGTGCACGGAGACTAAGATATTAGAATTCAAATAAAGACTTTAAATTACTATGACAAGTTAATCACTAACGTCTTGGTCATATTAGACCAAAATGATTCAGACTTTGTATTTTTTAAAATTTTAAATATTTTATTTATTTGACAGCACAAGCAGAGGGAGAAGCAGGCAGAGGGAGACGGAGAAGCAGGCTTCTGGTCGAGTAAGGGAGCCCGATGTGGGGCTCGATCCTAGGACCCCAGGACCATGACCTGAACCAAAGGCAGACGCCCAATGACTGAGCCACCCAAGCGCCCCCAGGCTTCATATATTTTGTTTTTATCAGCCATCAGTGAAACATGTCAAACTTACTTAGTTCAGTATAGATAGATAAATTATTATTATTATATGCCTAAATAGTTTCCAATTTTAGCAAATCTAAGCCAAGATGTCAGTGATATCCGGAAAGACACTAAAATAAAGCACCATTTTTTCAACTTTCATGGTGATTATGACAGATGGTTAATTTCTCTGTGACCAGAGGTACACGGATGATTCATATGCATAATTTGTGAAAATACTCAGAACAGATTTAGTTAGTTCATTTCAGATCGAAAAGCAAATAAGTAATTTCAGATAAACAGAATAGACATATTTTTTAGAACTGCATTAAATATCTTAAATATTTTTGTATTTTTATCTGCTTGATTATACTTTACCTTAGTCCACTTTCACTATGCACAGCTTTAGTCTCCTATTACCCCAATTCATCTTTTTAAACTATCACCCTGCTCAACATCTGTAGTATTCAATATGAACACAGTTTATCTTCTAACCTCATTTTCTGTCAATCACTCCTCCGAACTCTATACTCTAGAACTGCACTGTCCAATATAATAGTGACCTAGCCACATGTGACTAGATTTTAAAATTAAACTAAATTAAAAATTCAGGGGGCTCCTGGGTGGCTCAGTGGGTTAAGCCTCTGCCCTTGGTTCAGGTCATGATTTCAGGGTCCTGGGATAGAGTCCCACATTGGGCGCTCTGCTCAGCGGGGAGCCTGCTTCTCCCTCTCTCTCTCTGCCTGCCTCTCTGCCTACTTATGGTCTCTCTCTCTCTCTCTCTCTCTATCTGTGTCAAATAAATAAATAAAATCTTTTAAAAAAAAATTCAGCTCCCTGGTTGTAGTAGCCACTTTTCAAGTGTTAGTCACACTTTTCATCATCTTCATTGTTATTACTTGGTCCTTATTACCATCTCTCCTTGGGATTTTTGTAGTTGTCTTATACTTGGTTACCCTAATTCTATACTTGCATTTCTACATTGTTTTCAACCCAGCAGCTAGAATGATTCTTTCATTATATATATATATATAGAGAGAGAGAGAGAGAGAGCGCGTGCGCTTATATAGAGCTGAGTATGTACCAATTCCAATTCTAGGCACTTTACAAATGTCATCTTATTTATTCCTCATAATGACCCTCAGAGATAGAAACTATTATATCTGTTTTACAGATGAGAGGAAAATAAGGCACAGGAAGACTCAGTAATTTGCCCAAGGTTGCCTGGCTCATGGAACATAAATCATATCTTGTCATTTCTCTGTTTAAAATACTTCAATAATTCCCCCATCTCAGTCATAGTACAAGCCAAAGTCCTTCCAAAGACCAAGGGCCTAAAAGGCTACATGGGATCTGCATTCCTCTTCTACTCCATTTTTCTCCATAACAATTTATTTATTCTCTTGTCTATCTCTTCCCAAACAAATTAAGTTTCACAGGGTAGGCAGGAATTTCTGTTCCCTTCTCCACTACCATTTTTTTCTAAATGCCCAAAACAATGTCTTGCATAGCAGGCACTCTATAATTATTGCACAAATAAATGTATCCCTTCTCATATACAGCAAGTGGAGACAAATGTTTAAGAAAGGAGGCTAAAAGCAGAGATTTCAGAATTCTTATTTTTCAGAATTGTATAAATTCTATTTATTTATTTATTTATTTTGGGGGGTTTGGGGGAGCAGAAAGAGAGGGAGAAAGAATGGAGAATCTAGGGCACCTGGGTGACTCAGTCGGTTGACGCTGCCTTCGGCTCAGGTCATGATCCCAGGGTCCAGAGACACCAGCCCCACCCCCCCGCCTCTCTGCCTACTTGTGATCTCTGTCAAATAAATAAATTAAATCTTAAAAAAAAAAAAAATGGAGAATCTAAAGCAGGCTCCATGCCCAGTGCAGAGCCCAATACCGGGCTTAATCTGACAACCCTGGGACCATGACCCGAGCCAAAATCAAGAGTCGGTCCCTTAGCCAACTAAGCCACCCAGGCGCCCCTAAATTTAGTTTACTTACGTGTTGTAATCCTTAGGGTTTACTAATCTTGTGAGTGTTTATAAAGTCAAACAATATTAACAAAGTCATAAATTGTGTAAAATTAAAACTTATAAGCATATATAAAATTCCATTTAATAATGGGTAAATTACTCGGATAAAAAAAGAAAATGAAAGCATCACTCTTCTGTTATTTATGACAGATTAAAAAAAAAAAAACACCTTGAGAGAGAGCACTTAAAAGAGAGTAGATTTTGGTAAGTTCAGTTGTTTGGACGAAGATGAACTTAAATGGATTGTCTGCTACTCTAAATGCCCAAGAACAAAGCACTGACTTTTGGGTAGTTCTAGCAAATGAGCAACTATGGCCAGTTCCATTCCAAGATGAGAGCTCCCTTGTGTAATATCTGAAAAACAATTCAGTGAGTACATTACCTTTAATATTTTTTAGACCAAGTAAAGGATGTGGAAAAGACCAGTGGATATCCATCAAAAATAATAATCGAATATAACAGAATATAATTTTAAACTATGGTAGTGATCAGTTTCAAAAGCTGAATGCAATTTTGTATTATTCCATTCTTTTTTCAACTTCATCTTCTGATACATGAGCACCTGAGGTTCATTTGCCTTTTTTTTTTTTAATTTTATTTATTTATTTGACAGATGGAGATCACAAGTAGGCAGAGAAGCAGGCAGTGAGAAAGAGAAGCAGGCAGAGAGAGAAGAGGAAGCAGGCTCCCCACTGAGCAGAAAGCCTGATGTGGGGCTCGATCCCAGGACCCTGAGATCATGACCTGAGCCGAAGGCAGAGGCTTTAACCCACCAAGCCACCCAGGCGCCCCAGCCTTTTTTTTTTTTTTAACATTAAACTGTTCAAACCCACTGCATTGGGTCTTCCTTTGGATAAAAGAAAAAGTTATTCTGGGTATATTTAAAACATTTTTAAGAAATATTTTTATTTCCATAATCACAAGAACCATCTAGCTAATTTGCGAATACGCTTACTTCTGGTTGTCACTCAGAGATCCTTATTCTCTAGGTTTGGGAGTGGAGCCCAGGAACCTACGTTTCAGACCATTCTTTGAGAACTATTCGACTCAAAGCTACTTTCGTATTTTCTATCTTTCAAAATATTAATTTTAGAAATGCAAAGAGGGGAAGGCAAAAACTCCTGTGGCTTTCAGAAGGAACAAGAATGAGTAGCTCACGTCGTGCCATGTTGTAAAAACTTTTCCTCAGTTTGCAGATCTTCTGTTCCTGGGGAGGAAATTAGTTCATTTTCATCGAGTAATTAACCGTCTTTCAAGCAGTTGCGTCCATGTCTCTCAGGATGACCCCCAAAAGTCATGAACTCATCTTCGCGCCGTAACGTAAAGCTCATCTCGTCTTGCGTGCCCTCACAGGGGCCTCTGGGACCGGGTTCTCTTCCCGCCACAGGGGCCCCTCCTCTGCCTGCCCTTTGGGTCCAATCCTCCCAGAGGCGCACCGCGCGACAAGTCTTGGCGCCAACCGGGTGGCGGCGCTGTCCGCCCCGCGCGCGGCCGCCTCGGGCCCGAGGGAGGCGGAGGCACGGCCGGCGGAGGAAGGGGAGGGAGCGAGGCGCGCGCCCTGCTCTCGCGTGCTCTCGCACCGCTCGCGTGACCGGCTGGTGTGTGCGCGAAGGGCCGGCTCCCGGGGGCACGGACAGCCGGGCGCGCGCCGCTGCGAGGGGCGTCCGGGTCCCGGTCGGCGGACCCGGCTGGCGCGAGGTGCGGGCGGGCGGGCCGCGGGGGTCTCGGGCGGACACGGGCGCACACGCTCCCGGAGGAGCCTTCTCGCTGGCTGCTCTTCCTCGGCCAGACGGAGAGCGGCAGTGTCTCCCCGCCCAGCGCACACTCGCCCCGCGTCTCCCCCCGCGGCGGCTGCTCCTCCTCGGCACCGCCAGCCCCAGCGCCGCTCCGGGGCGGGCGGCGGCGGCGGCGGGACCCGCGGAGCCGCTTTGTGTGCAGCCCGACGAGGGGCGGCGGCGCAACCACCTGACAGAGGCCCGGGAGCTCGATGCACCTTCCGCCCGCATGAGGAGGAGGAGGTAAAGGCGGCGGCGGCTCGGCTCCCGCCCTCGGTTGGTGGAGGGAGGGGACGGAAGGGGAGACCAGAACGGGCGGGGGGGGGGGGCGCGGGACCGAGGCCCGGCGGGGCTGCCCGGAGGTGCCAGTAAGGCCTCGGCAGCGCCGGACGGCGCCGAGCAGTCGGGGGCGAGAGAAGCCGCCGGGGCCCCTCCGCCGAAGTTGAAGGAACAAAATGTGAAGTGCGGAGCCGCGTCAGCCGCTTCCTGGCGTGGGGTTTGGGGTGGAGGGCGGCTTGTTTTCCCCTCCCGCGGGACAGGGGAGGGGCGGGAGCGTGGCGGGGACGCCGGGGGTCCCGAAGCTCGGCCCGGCAAAGGCGTTCGTTTCCCGGAGCCACCGTTGCGTGTGGGTCGGGTTGGGTCCCTAGTTTTGCGGCCTAAGCCGAGCCCTATAGGCCTCGCGTCTCCTTTCCCGGAGGGGACTGGCCGGGCGGGGACTCGGAGCTTCTCTCCGACCGAGCGGGGGCCGTGAGGGCCTCGCCGGGCTCGGGAGGCTGCCAAACTTCGGACCTCGGTGCTTGGGGGTGGATTTCATTGTGAAAGGCGGAATGGGAAACTCCTGGCGCTTGCTCGGCTCTTCCCGCGGCCGCTGGGGCCGGAGAGCCCCGTGGGCCCGGGGCTGGCGGGGCCCGCGGGAGTGGGGGTGGCGGGGTGGCCACCAGGGTCCAGGCCCGGGGAGGGACGAGTGGCGGGGCTGCCGCCGAGTCCCCGGCCTTCCCGGAGAAAGGGCCCTTTGCAGATTAGAGATTTTTGAAATGAAAAAAGAGGTTACAAAGTCTCCCTTTTCTCGCTGAACTTTTGTTTTCTGACCGATAGAGGCCGGTAGAGGACTGTGAAAGAAAAGTTGTCCCCCAGGATGGACTTCACCGCGCAGCCCAAGCCTGCCACTGCCCTCTGTGGCGTCGTGAGTGCAGACGGGAAGATCGCTTACCCTCCGGGGGTAAAGGAGATCACCGACAAGATCACCACGGATGAAATGATCAAGCGACTGAAGGTAAGCGATTGGACACAGTGTTCACACTTCAGACGTTTGTGGGAGGGGGTGCTCTGTCCTGTGATATTATTGCACTGCTAGGCTTGGCCTTTACAGTTCACCTACCCGGGCTTTTTTAGGTATTTTATCATCTCGTTTTTTTACTCTCTCTGAAAGGTATTGTTCTTTCTTGGCTGTATCTTTGAATAGTTCTGTAGGAATATAATCATTATGGGAAATTAAAGGGAGTGTGCTTGTTTTTTCAAACATGAGCATTTAAGTGCTTTTTTAATAACTTTTTTCTAGAAATATTTGTGAGAATACTGTTCAAAGTAGCTTACAACCTTAAATGGAGGCAATAGCTTGCCTAGGAGGGTTCCAATTTCCGTTCATTTCTGAGGAGATGGATTTATCACCAAAGCATTTTATTAAATGGTCACAATTTTCTAATATCACAATTTTCTAATATTTAATATCAGAAGCTTAAATATGAATTTAGTATGGTTAAACTTTGACAGAATGTACTGACTTCAAAATTCAGACTTGAAGTAAGGTGATGATTTAGGTCACATATTCAAAGGGGTTTTCAGGAGAATATTGTAGCTCTTTTTAAGTTAGCTTATTTAAGCCATGGTGATCTTAAGATTGAGGTTGTAAGTTCCACCCTTATGTTGGTCAGCTTTTTGCTTTTTTCTGTTGCATGGACATAGATTGTGCCCACAGCCTGATGAGATAGTGCTGTTCTTATTAAGGGATCAGCTTGATGCAGTGGTTCTCAACCAGGGTATTTTCTTTCTTTCCTTTCTTCCCTCTTCCTTCCTTCCTCTTCCTCTCGTTCAGGTAGGCTCCACGGCCAGTGTGGAGCTCAGTGCAGGGCTTGAACTCAGGGTGGTGAGATCAAGACCTAAGCTGAAATCGAGTGCAGAACTAAGGCAACTGAGCCAGCCAGGTGCCCCTCAGCCAGGGCATATTTGACCCCCAGGGAACATTTGTCAGTGCTGGAAATTTTTTGGTTGTCACAACTAGGGCTAGAATGGAGCAAGGAGAGGGAAAGACTTGAGGCAGGAGATCCAAATAGGAAACTGGTTAAAGTGTAGGTGAAAGATGTTGAAATCTTGAAGCTGGGCTGTGGTAGTGGGAAGAGAGGTAGGGAAGGATCCAAGAAATGTTTCAAAGTTAGAATCAATCAGACTTGGTGGGTGGTGAGGGAAGAAACAATGATGACAGTGTTTCTACCTTGGGCAACTTGATGAAATGTGTTTTTAGGGAATGATCTTGCCCCTTTGTTCTAGAGCTTAGTATATAGTGCCTACTAAATGTCTATGATGTTGTGAGTGCTTAATCAATATTTAAAGTATTCCTTTACCTTAGTTTTTAAAATCTAATTAGATTCTGCAATTTGTTGACTCTTTTGAAGGAAAAGGACACAGTACCTTCCATTAAAATAGATTTGATACTAGAGATTATACATGAGGTGAGGTCCTTAATTGATGCTTTTTAAGGTTTTATTGAATGGTGTTGTGCTGGAAAATTATAAAATGCAAAGCTATTAAGTAAACAATTTATATATTTTAATTTTTATTTTCATATCAAAAATAACAAAATTTTGAATTCTAGTGATGGATATTCCATATGTACTTTTTCTACTTGAGGATAGAGTATCATAAATGCTGTTATATAAATGGACATGTAACCAAGTCTAGAATGAGCTTTGGGTTAGGATATCATTTGTTATGAGTTCTTTTGGAAGTTAAAATTGACATGCATTTTAACCAGTTTGAATGTCCTGCTGAAATTTTGCTTTTCTTAAGAATCTTACGATTTTGTTTTCCCCTTGTTTTTCTAAGTCTGTTTTGAATTGTGCTTTCTAGGGATCCCTGGTTAGTTAAAGTAGTACTGTCTCAATGGAAGCATAGATTTTTAATAGTGTTTAACCAGTTTTGATACTTTTTGTGTTTATTAAACCCTTAATTATGGGCAAATTTTATAAATTTAGTAGTTTTTTTTATTATAACATAGCAACAATGTTCAAATGCTGTATAAATGCAAACTGAGCTTAAAGAAAGGTAAAATCTTAGTGGAATTCAGAGATGTTTGGTCCATTCTCTTCAGTTTTCAAGAATGGGACAAATATTTTTAACAAAACCATAATTTTAGAGTTAGAAAGATCCTAAAAGAAATTCTAGAACTCCCTGTATTTCACAAATAAGAAAATTTAGGGCCAGAGTGGCCAAGTAACATGTATCGAGATCAGTCATAGAGTGGCTTAGTGGCAGCACCAGGGCAGTAGCACCTAATTAATTTTCATTCTTATAGCTCATTTTCTTAAAAGGAACTAAGTATAACTAAGAAGTTGTGATTTTTTTTTTTTGCAATTAAAAAAAGAGAAGGGAATCAATGAGTTAATTTGCTCTTTTGTAAGGAGATAATAGGACAGCATTTTTTTTTTTAACACTAGAAGCAATTGTAAGCTTTTTCAAGAAAGTTTTGAAGCTTTCTTGAAAATGGTTCTTAGAGTATGTTTTTGGAATAGCTAAGAAATACTTTTGGGTATATGTTATAGGTTTTAATTTCAGTTTAAATATTTTTACACTTCCAATCACACTGGCCTTCAGTAAGTTCCCTGAACATACCATGTTCATTTCTATCTAGACAGATTCCACATTGCATAACCCATATGTGTACTCTTCTTCTCAATTTCCTTTGTCATTCATGTGTTCATCTTTTGTCACTCATTTGTTGTTCTTAAGGGAAGTCTCTTAGATTCCCCATTACATGTTCTTTTAGCTCCTTCACATAATTTTTTACAGATCTATTACATTCATGCATATGTTTATTGGTTTGTCTTTTAGCTCCTTCATACAATTTTTTACAGATCTGTTACATTCATGCATATGTTTATTGGTTTGTCTCCCCAACTTTGTGTAAGCTTCATGAATACAGTACCATGTCTCTTTTTGCTTACTTTTGTACCCTGCAAGCACCACATTTAATGCCTGGCACATAATTAGGTGCCCAGCAAATAATTGGTCAGTGGACAAATGAATACTTTGTATTAATATTGGATTAGAAAAAATAATAATAGTGGATTAGAGAAATATCTGTATTTTGGAAATGAAGGATAATTTGAAAATATTTTGAATTGCAACTAAGTCTTTACCACCAAGATTGCATACCAGAAAGATATCATGGATATTTAGAATTTTAGATCCAAAAGATAGCTTAGAGGTTATTTGGTTCTGTTCTGATTTTCCAGATGAAGAAATGGAGTCTGTGATATTGTGACCAACCCTAGTTACAGAAAGCTGAAAACTGTCAGTTTTGTTGCTTAGGGTGGCCTGGCTGGCTCAGTTGGTAGAGCATGCAACTCTAGATTTCAGTGTAATGAGTTCAGGCCCCATGTTGGGCGTGCAGCCTACTTTTTAAAATAAACAGTTTTTATTACTTAGATAAGTTACAATTATATATTAATTTTAGAGATATTAAAGGCTATACAAAAGTTACCTGTTAGAAAGGACAGCTGATTGTTTACTACCAATGGTACATTAAGCATCAAGGTTTATGGTTCATGAACAGCCTTCCTTCCCTATAGTTAAGGATTCTGAAACTAATGTAGCAGTTGTGTCTGATAATTTTTATAACATTCAAAATACACCTATAAACAGTGTTGTACAAAGTTCCATTAAGTGCTTCTACGCAGTTTATTATACACAGCACAGTTTATTATACACAGTTGGTTTCAAATCATGTATTAATATAGAACTACATGCTACTCACATTTTTCTTTCTTTCTTTTTTTTTTTTTTAAAGATTTTATTTATTTATTTGACAGAGATCACAAGTAGGCAGAAAGGAAGGCAGAGAGAGAGGAGGAAGCAGGCTCCCTGAGGAGCAGAGAGCCTGATGTGGGGCTCGATCCCAGGACCCTGGGATCATGACCTGAGCTGAAGGCAGAGGCTTTAACCCACTGAGCCACTCAGGCGCCCCTCTTTTTTTTTTTTTTTTTTTTTTGGGCTTACATTTTATTCTTTCCTTTCTTGCTCTTTTGGAAGTGGAAGATCCTTGATAAGCCTTGATTTTTACAGAGAGGGATGGACCAGGTTGAAGATTAAGTATTTATTTAAGTAATGTCTGCACCCCACATGCGGCTTGAACTCAGGACCCCGAGATCAGTAGTCACACACTTCAGCTGAGCCAACCGGGGGCCATGAAGATCGTGCTTTATATCCACTTGATCTGAGAGTTCAGTACCCCAGACAGTTCTCTGGCTACTAACTTCATACCCAAATCTGCAATATTCATTCAGTCACAGAATTATATCAAAATTCTTACTCCTTTGGTGTTAAGAATTGGGAGAGATTAAATAAATAACAGGGTTTCATTGTTCCGAATATGTCCCCCATTTTTCTCCCACCAGCTGTTATTTCTGTATTTTTCTTTGTATTTTTCCTGTCATCTTTGTCTTTGTGTCAACCATTCCCTCTGCCCCACACTCTCACTTCTCCTTACTCTGGTATGGCTTGTTTGATATAGTTAGGAATTAGGATATGGTGGGCTTGATTTAAGGGAAGGCATCTCTCTTTTCTCATCAATTGTAGGTTGTGAGAGGGGAAGAAGAGATTAGGGGCAGGAAGGCTGGCCATGAATTCTTTCCCGTCTTTTCCTCCAGGTGGATCCCAGAAATAACTGTTTGGATTATAATTATTTTCACTTCCATAAAAGATTTTTATTTATCCCTCAATGCCACATAGGATGCTTATTTTATATATAATTCAGTATTAACTGCCAATCTAAAATCTGTTCATATATTTTATTTTAATATTTGTATTAAATCTTCTTTGCAGAAGATTCTGCTAGGAAATTAAAAAATTAAATAGGCAAGATTTCTTAAAATGAAGCCCTGTAATATAGCCAATATGTATTTGGGGAGTAATGCTAACTAGCACAGTTCTTCTTTTAGATTTGGATTTGTATAGAGGAACTATTCTGCTCATTTGTTGCTGTGTGAAGAACTGCCCCAAACCAGGTGGTTTAAAACAGTGAAGTCTTGTTTTGTCTTGTTTTGTTTTTAAATTCTATTGTAAAATATATGTAATAGATTTTACCATTTTAATCCTTTTTAAGAGTACGGTTTTGTGGTGTAAGCACATTCACATTGTTGTGCAACTGTTGCTACCATTCATCTCCAAAACTGTTTCATATTCCCCAGCTGAAACTTTGTACCCACTAAACAGTAACTCTTGGGGCACCTGGGTGGCAGTGGGTCACTTGGTTAAGGGTCTGCCTGCAGCTCAGGTCATGATCTCAGGGTTCTGGGTTGGAGCCTGGTGTCGCATTGCATCAGGCTCCCTGCTCAGCTGGAGTCCGTTTCTCCCTCTCCGATTGCCCCTCCCCCTGCTTGTGGGAGCTCAGGCGCACGTGCGAGCGCGTGGGTGCGTGTTATCTCTCTCTCCTCTCTCTCTCTCTCTCAATTGAATAAATGCAGGGTGCCTGGGTGGCTCAGTCGGTTAAGCTATTAAGCGGCTGCCTTCAGCTCAGGTCATGATCCCAGGACCCTGGGATCAAGCCCAGAGTCAGGCTCCCTGAGCCTGCTTCTCCCTCTCCTCCTGCCCACTCTCCCCCACTTGCGTGTGCACACATGCTCACTCTCTCTGTTGAATAAATAAGTAAAATCTTCTTAAAAAATGAATAAAAGGGGGCGCCTGGGTGGCTCAGTGGGTTAATCCTCTGCCTTCAGCTCAGGTCATGATCCCAGGATCCTGGGATCAAGCCCTGCATTGGGCTCTCTGCCCAGCGGGGAGCCTGCTTCCTCCTCTCTTTCTGCCTGCTTCTGTGCCTACTTGTGATCTGTCTGTCAAATAAATAAATAAAATCTTTAAAAAAATGAATAAAAGAAATCTTAAAAAAACAGTGACTCTGATTCCCGTTTCCCCCAGCCAGGGGCAAACCACCTTTCTACTTTGTGTATCTGAATTTAACTATTCTAAGAGCCTAGTATAAGTAGAATCATAAAATGTTTGTCCTTTTGTGACCTGTTGTTTCACTTAGCATAATGTCTTCAAGGTTCACCCATATAGTATGTGTCAGAATTCACTTCTTAAGGCTAAATAATATTCCACTATGTATATATAAAGCATCTTTTGTTTATCCATTCATTTGTCAATGGACACCTGGGTTGCTTCTACCTTTTGACATCTGCCACTTTTCTTCTTTATCTCACAAATTTTGTGAATCAGGAATTTGGGCAGGCATGGCTTGACTTGATTATTCTCCGTGTTCCTTACAGTTCTCATTCATTTATTCAGCTGGTGTCTAAACTGGTCTAGAAGAGCCACGCTGGTTTCTCTTAAACACTTTCTGCTTTGGTAGGAACAGCTGTAAGGTTGACCTCAGCTGGGCCCTTTTTCCTATCTATGATGTAATCTTTGGGCTTCTTTATGTGGTCTCCCTCACCAGGTAGTTGGACTCAGGCTCTAAGACACCATGGGGGAAGTTGCCAGTACTTTTTAAAGGCTTGGTACAGAATTGGCAATGTCACATCTACTTTACTGGTTAAAGTAGTCATTGCCCAATCTACATTCAAGAGGAGAAAAAAATGACTCTGGTTCTCATTGGAAGAAGAAAGAAAGAATTTGTAGCCATCTTTAGATAGTTTAATCACAGGAGCTCTTCTGACAAATCAGTATACCAACTATAGACTCTGTAGCAGTATTCATAAACTTGAAAAACACTTCACTTTCAAAAATAATAGTATATTTTTGTAGCCAACTTGTTAGATTTGTGAAATTTATTTTAAATACTGTAAGAAAAATTCATAGAAATTTCTTTATGTGCTAAGTAGGGAGAAATTATATGTGGGTATCTCATGATTTGATCTTAGAATCCTGTTTCTTTTATTATTTGAATTTTTAGTGGAGAGTATTGCTGGCTAATGATGATAATTTTTCCACTACCTACTCCTTTTTAAGAATTATCTCAGCTTTTTATTTTGAGACATTTTGAACCTCTGGAAAAGTTGGAAGAAATTGTACCTTCAATACCCACATCCCTTCACTTAGGTTTACCAATTGTTAACATTTTGTGGCCTTTGTTTGCTTTTGTTTCTCCATATACACACAGAGGGAGATAGACATGATATACTTTTTTATACCAATACAGATATTGTGACATTCTGCTCATGAATGCTTCAGTGTTCTTTTTAGCATGATGATCTTTGGGGAAGCTGGGTGGCTCAGTCAGTTAAGCATCTGCCTTCATGCTGAGGGCATGATCCCAGGACCCTGGGATTGAACCCCACATACTATATAGGTGAACATAAAATGTTGCCCCGCTGAGCAGGGAGCCTGCTTCTCCTTCTCCCTGCCACTCCCCCTGCTTCTACTGTCTCTCTCTCAGTCAAATACGTAAATAAAATGTTAAAAAAAAAACAACACAAAAAACCCTAGTGATCATTATCACACTCAAACTTAAAATTGGTACAGTGTTATCTGTTATCCTGTTCATAGTAAAGTTCTCACAGTTACCCTAAAAATGACCTTTTAGGGGCGCCTGGGTGGATCAGTGGGTTAAAGCCTCTGCCTTCGGCTCGGGTCATGATCCCAGGGTCCTGGGATCGAGCCCCGCATCGGGCTCTCTGCTCAGCAGGGAGCCTGCTTCCTCCCTTCTCTCTCTCTGCCTGACTCTGCCTACTTGTGATCTCTCTCTGTCAAATAAATAAATAAAATCTTTAAAAAAAAATGACCTTTTAAAAGTTGGGGTTTTTCCTCTATCCAGATTTCAGTATAGGATCATTTGCATATGTTACATCTCTCCGGTCTCCTTTTTAAAAAGATTTTTATTTGTTTTAGAGAGAGAGCACATGTGTGCAGGGCAGGGGTGAGAGGGAGAGAGAATCTCAAGCAGACTCTCTGCTGACTGCAGAGCCTAATGCAGAGTTCCCTTTCAGAACCCTGAGATCATGACTTAAGCTGAAATCAAGAGTCGGACACTTAACTGACTGAACCGCTGAGACACCCCTCTTTAGTCTCTATTTAATCTAGAAAGTTCTGTCACCATTGTTGGAGGAGGGGATTCATTCATGATGTGACATTTTTGAAGCATTGGTCTCATAGGAGTGTCGTAATCTGTTTTTGTCTCATTTCATTGTGCTTAGGTTAAACTTCTTTGGCATGTACTTCACCATGCAAGTGGTGATGTATAGTTAGTTTCCTTTACATCATCAGGAGGCACAGAATGTCATTTTGTCCTATTGATTATGCTAAGTTTGATCGCTTGGTTATTATGGGTAAACTCTTTCATTGTAAATATACCTTTCCCAGCTTTGCAATTACTAAGTAATGTTTAAAGTGTGAGTTTTTAAGAATAATTTGTTTTCCAATAGTTTTTACTTAACTTTGGTGGTTATAAAATTTTGCCTTTTTTTGATTCTATCATTCCTTCTTACATGTGTTAGCTGGCCATCCTCTGTAGAAAAGAGCCTTCCCCCTGCTCCCCCAACCCCCCCCCCTTTTTTAAGAGTTTATTCATTTGAGAGAGAGAGTGCACACAAACAGGGGGAGAGGCAGAAGGAGAGGGACAAGCACCCCCCTGCTGAGCCAGCTGGAACCCTGTTGTGGGGCTGGATCCCAGGAACTAGAGATCAGGACCCAAGCCAACGGCAGACACCTAACTATCTGAGCCTCACCTACTCCCTTTTTAAAAAAATTATTCATGGAGTCTTCATTCAGTGCATTATAGTCTGCTGTCTTTATTTCCTTTGAAGAGTCAAAGTATCCCAAAATGAGCATGCTGGCTTTGGTGTATTTTGAAACATCTAGTGTCTTTTTGACATGTCTCTCTGAGTCTTTGAGCACTTCCTTGTTTTCTGGTGCAACCTGTTCACCTTGTGCTTTCTTGCCTGCTCCAGATTTAGATAGGTCATTTTTTTCCAGAGTCCTATTTCCATTCTAGTTAGAGAGTGGTGTTTGTAAACCAAGGTCCTGGCATGTGCTTTGGGTTCACATAGGTAGTAGGATGTAATTTTTCAGGCCCTTCCAGTGTATAGAGTTAGGAAATGTAGATACATACTTCAAATCATGAGTTCATTCGGTTCAGTTAAAATCCGGCACTACAGGGACACCTGGCTGGATCAGGCAGTAGAACATGTGGCTCTTTTTTTTTTTTTTAAGATTTTATCTATTTCATTTAGCGAGCAGGGTTGGGGGAACAGAGGGTAAGGGACAAGCCAACTCCACCCTGAGCTTGGAGCCCATTTTGTGAGGCTGATCCTGGGACCCTGAGCTGAAATCAAGAGGCCTTTAACCGACTGAGCCACCTAGGCACCCTGTGCATGTGACTCTTAACCTTAGGGTTGTGAGTTCAAGCCCCATGTTGGGGGCAGAGGTTACTTTAGAAAAAAAAAATAATCCAGCCCCATGGTGTTTCCTAAACTTCCTCCATTCCATATTTATACCATCTTTCTTCTAAAGTATGAATCCTGTTTTCCTTTAACTTTGATAAATTTATTTCCTTGTACTACCCAGCTGTAAGCCCCCCCAAAATTCAGTACTATACCAGTATCCCTTGCATGATTTTTTTGCAGTTTTGTTGTCCCCCTAAGGTTGAATAGAGTACTGTATTTGTTGAATTTGAATTTTTTGTCTAAGTGATATCAATTTTATGTACAATTGGTTTCTGTTTGTATTCAGTTTTTATACACACAATACTTTCTATTTCCACTGTTAAATGTGATCCTTGCTTGACTTTTTTTTTATTCTGCTAAGAAACACATAACATAAAATTTACCATCTTGACTGTTTTTAAGTCTACAGTGCAGCACTGTTAACTATGTGCATTTTTTGTGTGTGCGCGCCTCCCTCTGCCCCCTTCCACGTATGTACGGCTTGTTAATAGGACAGATCTCTGTAACTTTTTCATTTTGCGGAACTGAAACTATGTACCCACTGAATAAGTCCCTCCTTTTCCCCTCTTCCTCAGCCCCTAGGAACCACAGTTCTATTTTCTGTTTCTAGGGGTTTGACTACTTTAGATTCGTCATGTGAGTGAAATCACATTTTATCTTTTTGTGACTGGCTTTTTTCACTTAGCAAAATGTTCTCAAGTCTTATCTGTGTTGTAGCCTATGACAGAATTTTTTAAGGGCTGTATAATACTCCATTGTATGTATATACCACGTTTTCTTTATATGGTGATCTGTTGATGGATATTTAGGTTGTTTCTGCTTCTTGGTTATTGTGAATAATACTGCAGGGAACATGTGTATGCATACATCTTTTTGAGATCCTATTTTCAATTCTTTTGCATATATACCCAGAATATATACTGTTGAATCATATGATGATTCCATTTCTAATTTTTTTGAGGACCCCCCCCCCATTCTGTTGCCATAGCAGCTACACCAGTAGTGCACAAGGGTTCCAATTTCTCCAGATCCTTACCAGTGCTTGTTATTTTCTGTTTTTGATAGTGGCTTGCTTTCTTTCTTTCTTTCTTTTTTAAGAATTTTATTTATTTATTTGATAGAGAGAGAGACAGTGAGAGAGGGAACACAAGTGGGAGTGGGAGAGGGAGAAGCAGGCTTCCTGCTGAGCAGAGAGCCCCATGTGGGCCTCGATCCCAGGACGCTGGGATGGTGGCCTGAGCAGAAGGCAGATGCTTAATGACTGAGCCACCTAGGCACCCGACAGTGACTATCTTAATAGTTGTGAGGTGATGTCTCATTTTAGTTTTGATTTGCAGTTCCCTGATGAGTGGTGGTTAGCATCTTTTCATGCTTATTGGCTGTGCATCTTCTTTGGAGAAATGTCTGTTCAGGTCTTTGGTCCATTTTTTAATCGGTTTGTTTTTTGTTGTTGTTGAGTTGGAGTACTTGTACTCAGTTTTAGGAATTACTTCATCCTTTTTGTTTAATTTTACATGTTTCAAGAGTCAGTAGTATATAAAAACTTAAACTTTTCAGAAGCCTTATTCCCATCCTTATCCTTTCCATGCACCCACCCACTATTTGTGATCATTTTTGGGGTGCTTAGGTGGCTCAGTTGATTGAGTGACCAACTCTCGAGTTTGGGTCAGGTCATGATCTCAGGACCCTGAGAGCCAGGCTGCTGCCCACATCCCCCGCCCTCAATCTGTGTACAGCTTCACACTCATCAGGGAGTCTGCTGGAGGACTTCTCTTCCTCTGCCCCTCCCCCACTCATACAAGCATATACATTCTCTGTAATAAAAATAAATAAATCTTGTCATTTTCATTAATTTTTGGTCTGTCCTTTCTGTGTTGTCTCTCTTTTTATTCAGAATGTAGACTACTGGGGTACCTGGGTGGCTCAGTCAATTAAGCATCTGCCTTTAACTCAGGTCATGATCTCAGGATCTTGGGATCAAGCCCTGCCTCAGGCTTCCTGCTTAGCAGGGAGTCTGCTCCTCTCTCTCTCTTACCCTGCCCCTCGCCCTGCCCATTCTCCCTCTCAAATAAATAAACAAAATCTTAAAAAAAAAAAAAATGTGGACTACTATATGTACTCTTCTGTACTTTGCTTTTTTTCACCTAGTATATCTTGCAAATCACTCCAGTTTCACTTGGAAATTTCCATATCTGGAAATCGTTTTTTAATTCTTTTTCGTTATATTTTAGTACTATATGTGTAGATGTACTATAGTTTATTCAAGTAGTCTCATTGTTACATTTGAGATTGTTTCTGATATTTTGCTATTACAGATAATCCTAATGTCAGTATCCTTGTTCATGTGTTTTGTATTTGTAGAAGTGTGTCTTCAGGACAGATTTCTAGGAGTGGAATTGTTGGGTAAAAGAGTAAATTTATGAGTTTTTTGTTTTTGTTTTTGTTTTTTAATAAAGGTGGTCAAATTCTCCTCCATAGGTGTTATACCATTTTGGACTTCTACCAGCTAGTATAGGAATGCTCAGGCTCTCATAATGTATTCTTTTATTTTTTAAGATTTTATTTATTTATTTGACAGAGATCACAAGTAGGCAGAGAGGCAGGCAGAGAGAGAGGAAGGGAAGCAGGCTCCCTGCTGAGCAGAGAGCCCGATGCGGGGCTTGATCCCAGGACCCTGGGATCATGACCTGAGCCGAAGGCAGAGGCTTTAACCCACTGAGCCACCCAGGCGCCCCCATAATGTATTCTTAAATAATGCCTACTTTTATTTTTTTATTTTTTTGAAGATTTTCTTTATTTGTCACAGGAAGAGAGAGAGGGCATGCGCACAAGCAGAGGGAGAAGCAGGCTACTCACTGGGCAAGAAGGAGCCCGATACTGGACTTGATTCCAGGATCCTGGGATCATAATCTGAGCCAGAGGTAGACATTTAACCAACTGAGCCACCCAGGCATCCTGTAATGCCTACTTTTAAATTAGAAAATTGGCAAATTAATATGTTGCAAAAAACCCATTTTGTTAACTCCCAGCAACAAGAGTTCATTATGGGAATGATCAAACTTACATATCACCTTGAGGTTCAGAGGGGGAAAAACCCTATTTAGATCTCCTTAAAAACCCAAAGGGAATTGAGTGACTTCTTTAGTTTCTAGGTTTTTTTTTTTTTTTAGTTTGTTTAAAGAAATGAGGATGTGTGGAGATGGAGACAAAATGTTAATAACAAAGATGGTGTTGAAATCAAGTTTCACTTAGGTCTTAATTCAAAACCTTGAATTAAATTGAAATTAGGTGAAGGCATATTAAAAATCACATATGAAATAAGCGACATTGACTGGTATGTAGAATGCCAATACCATGATTTTTTTTATTTTTTAAAGTAGTCTCTATACACCATGTGGGGCTTGAACTCATAACTCCACCATCAAAAGTCATATGCTGTACGGACTCAGCTGGCCATACACCCTGTGATGTGATATTTTAAAAGTTGGGAACTGCTATGATATGTTTTATTTTTCATGTTTTAAAATTATTAAGATCAACCATTTAAAACTTCTACCAAGGTAGGAGCATTGTGATTGGTGCTGTTAAAACCAGCCCTTAATGGAGCACCTGGGTGGCTCAGTGGATTAAAACCTCTGCCTTCAGCTCAGGTCATGATTCCAGGGTCCTGGGACCAAGCCCCACATCCAGCTCTCTGCTTGGCAGGGAGCCTGCCTCCCCCCCTCTCTCTGCCTCCCTCTCTGTCTACATGTGATTTCTGTCTGTCAAATAAATAAATAAAATCTTTTTTAAAACCAGCCCTTAAATTGGGGAAAGTGGATTTATACTAGAATAATACTGGAATGTATTTCTATTTATATGAAGAAAGAATATTTGAGATTATCTTATATAATTTATATAATCTATATAATTATATATATTTATAAAATTATATAATTTATAAATTAAATGCCAATTACTAGGATTGTGTTTGGTTTTTTTGGATAAAGAAGTGTTATGAATTTTGATCATCATGCAAAGTTTTGTGGAGAAGGTGACAGTTGGGCTGGAATTTGAAGGGTCAGACTGTGGTAGACAAATAGATGGTAACACATTATAGACAGATCAGCAGGATCAAAAACTGAGTGGCAGAAGCATGCCTGGTGTGTTTGAAGAAAATGAGTAGGACAGTTTTGGTAGAGCTAATGCATCTTAAAAGAGTAGTTGGGAGAAAAAAGAGGAAGGTACCTCTTGAAATTGTTAAAGTCCTTAAATGCCAAAGAAAGGAATTTGAGTTAAAAAAAAAAAACTCTCACACATTTGTGCTGAGGAGTCAGTTGGTGTCTAAGTCATAGTATTGCATGATTAACAAAGTTAAGTGATCAAGCAGTTTCTTTACACATGAATACCACCTTTGTGGCTGATTTGTGGTCTTTTTGTCCTCATTTCCAGACCAGATAGCATCTTTGATTGAACAGTAATCCATTTCTAATTGATACTCTCTGAATAGATCTGTTAGTTGGTGAGAGTATAGTTATATGACACTAGGTGTGAAGACTATGGGTGAGTAAAATTTTAAGAGTGGTTAGTAGAATTTTATGTACTAGACTGTCATATGAATTGGACTTTTATCACATATTTAGTGTTTGTTTTTTCCAAAATTTTTTAGAATTTCTATTAGGAATTTAAGTAAATAATAATAAACTGATGCTAAATTGTTAAGTTTAATACTTGAAAATTAAGCTTATATTTGGACATGTGCAATTTATTGGACAATGTATAATTGTTCTATAATTTCAAATGATTGAATTGAATATCCTTCACCTAGCCATTATAAAATAAATAGGTGAGTTTTTCATTATAGAAAAAAAAATCTTTGAATAAAAATGTTTAAGGATTGAGTCAGCATGCGTAAGAAGACTAGTTGGTTTTTGGCAGAAGTTTAGAAAATGGTTTTCTTCGTGAAGCATGTACCTAAATAGTTTTGAAAAAAGTGGTAAAAATCATGAGTTAGTAATAAGACGAAATTGATTTTAGATCTCTTGGAAGTAATTGTATGTGATTTTTTTTCTATTATATTAATTTCTCATCCTTCAGTTGATACTTTACCAGATTTTTAAAATTATAATACCTCTTCCGCTTGTTCTTTATATTTTTCTATACATTTTTATTATTCACTTAATGCTTTTTTTTAATAGATGCTGGTTTGGGGGGGGGTTTTGTTTGTTTCTAGATTTCATTTAGTTATTTGACAGAGAGAGATCACAGGTAAGCAGAGAGGCAGGCAGAGAGAGAGAGGGTGGGGGGAAGCAGGCTCCCCGCTGAGCAGAGAGCCCGATGCAGGGCTTGATCCCAGGACCCTGAGATCATGACCTGAGCTGAAGGCAGAGGCTTAATCCACTGAGCCACCTGGGTGCTCCTAATAGATGCTTTTTTTTAGAGCAAATTTAGTCCTTAGCAAAATTAAGTAGAAAGTACAGAATTCCATCAACTTCCTATCTCCTCTCCCCCACCATTACATCCAACACCAGAGTAGTATGTTGTTACAGTCCGTGGACATAAACACATCATCATCACCCAAAGTCCATGTTCCTTTTTTTTTTTTTTAATTTTTTAAAAATAAAATTTTTAAAAGATTTTATTTATTTATTTGAGAGAGAGAGAGAGACAGAGTGAGAGAGCATGAGAGGGGAGGTCAGAGGGAGAAGCATGGAGCTGAGAGCCTGATATGGGACTCGATCCCAGGACTCCGGGATCATGACCTAAACCGAAGGCAGTCACTCAACCAACTGAGCCACCCAGACGCCCTAAAAATAACATTTTGATACACTATAAATGTCTTATATTCTGATCTCCATTGAACAATATAGCATGAGTATATCCATATCATTAAATAATCCTTTAAAATATGATATTTTAAAGCATTTATTTTTAGGCCATTTTTTTTTTAAAATCTTAAAAAATATTTATTTATTTGACAGACAGAGATCACAAGTAGGCAGAGATGCAGGCAGACAGAGAGAGAGGAGGAAGCTGGGTCCCTGCTGAGCAGAGAGCCCAATGGGGGCTTGATCCCAGACCCTGAGATCATGACCTGAGCCGAAGGCAGAGGCTTTAACCCACCCCAGGCGCCCCCAATTTTTTTTTTAAGATTTTATTTATTTATTTGACAGGCAGAGAGGCAGGCAGTGAGAGGGGGGAAGCAGGCTCCCCGCTGAGCAGCGAGCCTGATGCGGGGCTCTATCCCAGGACCCTGACATCATGACCTGAGCCGAAGGCAGAGGCTTAACCCTCTGAGCCACCCAGGCACCCCATAGACCAATTTTTGTTTCAGAGCAAAATTGTAGGGAAGGTACAGAGATTTCCCATATACTTCCTTCCCCCCAAATATTTATTGCCTCCCCCATTGTCAGTATCACTTAAAAGAATGGTACATCTCTTACCCTATAGCGAACCTGTGTTGACACATAATCACCCAAAATCCATTGTTTACCTTAGGTTTATTCTTGGCATCGCATATTCTTTGGGTCCAGGCAAATGTATATTTATATATATCCATCTTTATAATATCTAGAGTATTTTCAGTGCCCTTCCTATATATTTTTTACTGTGGAAAATCTCAAATGTTTATTTTTTATGTATTACTTATGTTTTTTATCTAAGTTGAATGTATTGTCCTCTTACTATTTCTAATTTTGACTTTTCTTATTTGGCCAAAGTGGAGTTTTAGGTGCTGGTTTTAACTGGATGGAGAAGATTTTAAATCTTGGACATACTCAGCAGCTTTTAATCTAGATTAGCAGTTCTCAGATTTTTAGAGTTTTAAAATATCACCTGGTGCTTTTAGAATTAGATATCTGATTGATTTAAAAAAAAAAATTAGATACTTGGTAATCTCCTACCCCTCTACCCCCAATTTTGTAGTTTAGGGGTGGCCTCAGTTTTCTGCATTTTTTTTTTCTGCTGCATTTTCATGAAGCCCCTCTGGTATTCTTGATACAGAGAATATACACTGAGAACCCCAGAAATATATCTTACTTTCCTTATTGCTAAATTTCATATTAATTATTCTCAAAAATTTTCTAAAAGAGATTTTTTAAATTAGTTACAGGATCTTTACGTTAAGTTTAAATACTAATTTTTAACAGAAGCCCAAATGCTTAAGCTATCAGATACTTTAACTTAATTATGCTTCTTTTGCATAAGTATGCTGAAGTATGCTGCTTTTGGCAGTGGATCTGTCTCCCCATCTCCCTCCTGTTTGTTTGTTTGTTTGTTTGTTTTTAAGATTTTATTTATTTATTTGACAGCGAGAGAGGGAACATAGGGGAAGTGGGAGAGGGAGAAGCAGGCTTCCCGCTGAACAGGGAGCCCAGTATGGGGCTTGATCCCAGGACCTTGGGATCATGAGCTGAGCTGAAGGCAGATGCTCAACAGCAGAGCCACCCACGTGCCCTTCCCTCCTGATTTTGATTGAATGCTGGACATTATTTAAAAAACCAGACTGAGTTAAATAATATTTATGCACAGAAGTAAACATACTCTTTTGTCAGGTTGTTAGTGTGAGAATCAATTCTTAACTGGTTGAACTGGATTTGCTGTATTTTGCTTTATTGTATGTGTGTATGAATACATCTATTCCAACCATTTTTTAAAATGTATTTCAAAGTGAGTTGCATTCGTCAGTATACTTTACCCCTAAACCCTTTAGCACGGATAGCATTAATTAGAATTCACAGTATAGTTTCTCGGTGTGGGAGGGTTAACACTATTTGATGAGTTTTAACCGGTTCTTATTCACGTATAACCCAAACACTTCTCATGATACAGAACATTACCATCACCCCAGAAAGTTCCCTCACGCTCCCTTTGGTTAATTTCTGCCCCTCTCCCACCCCCACAGTGGTAATCACACTTAAAATTTTTTAAACCTAGATTAGTTTTGCCTCTTCTAAAATTTCATGTAAATAGAACTACACAGTATGTATTTACTCTTGTGCAAGTCCTCTGCCATACCTCATAATGTTTTTGAGATTCGTCCATGTTGTTGCCTGTATCATTAGTTTGTACCTTTTCGTGGCTCCACATTATTCCATTGTATGACTTTCCAGTTTGTTTTCCATCAATACAAGATGGAAACTTGGACTGTTTGTGCTTTAGGCTATTATGAATGTGCTATACACATTCCCGTACAAGTCTTCTTTTTTTTTTTTTTTTTAAGATTTTATTTATTTATTTGACAGAGATCACAAGTAGGCGGAGAGGCAGGCAGAGAGAGAGGAGGAAGCAGGCTCCCCACTGAGCAGAGAGCCTGATGTGGTGCTCGATCCCAGGACTCTGGGATCATGACCTGAGCCAAAGGCAGAGGCTTTAACCCACTGAGCCACCCAGGTGCCCCCCGTACAAGTCTTCTTTTGGACATACGCTTTTTTTTTTTTTAAGATTTTATTTATTTATTTGACAGACAGAGATCACAAGTAGGCAGAGAGGCAGGCAGAGAGAGAGAGAGGAGGAAGCAGGCTCCCCGCTGAGCAGAGAGCCCGATGTGGGGCTCGACCCCAGGACTCTGGGATCATGACCTGAGCCAAAGGCAGAGGCTTTAACCCACTGAGCCACCCAGCTGCCCCTGGACATACGCTTTTATTTATATTGGATCAGTACCTAGGAGGGCAGTCATTGGATCATAAGATAGCTTATGTTTAATTTATCTTTTTTAAGATTTTAGTTATTTATTTGAGCAAGAGAGAGAGTGAGAAAGAGAGCAAGAGCATGAGTGGGGTGAGGGGCAGAGGGAAAAGTGGTCTCCCTGCTGAGCAGAGAGCCTGACGTGGGACTCCATCCTGGGACACCAGGATCATGACCTGAGCCAAAGCCAGATGCTTAACTGACTGAGCCACCCAGGTGCCCCAGGTTGTATTTAATTTAGGGAGCAACTGCTAGTCTTTTTCCCAGAGTGGTTGTTATGTTTTACAGTTCCACCAACAATGTATTTTTAAGGAATTTGTCCATTTCTTCTAAGTTTTGTATCCACATAAAGTAGGTATTTATATTACCATCTTTTTAATGTCTGTAGGATCTATGGTGATAGTCCCTTGTTGCATTGCTCATGTTGGTTCTCTTTTTTAAATTGGTATGTTTAGCAAGAGCTTTGTCAAATCTGTTGCTTTTCAAAGATCTCACTTTTGGTTTTGCTCATTTTTTCTGTTGCTTGTTTGTTTTCTATTGATTTCTGTTCTTTTTTCTATTTCATATACAGAGTTTTCTTAACCTCTGCACTCTTGCCAGTTTAGACCAGATAATTCTTTATTTTGGAGGGCTGTCTTGTGCATTGTAGGATGGTTAGCAGCGTCCTACAAATGTACCCACTAGATGCAAGTTGCAGGCCCCTTCCTTCCAGTAATGACATCTGAAAGTGTTTCCAGATATTGTCCAATGTCTCCTGGGGGGCAAAACCACCTTGGTTGAGAACCAAGTTCTTTAAAAAGAACCACTTTTTAAAGCTATGCATTTCTTTTAAAACACTTTTAATTGCATCTCACTAGTTTTGATGTTTTCATTACCATTTAGTTAGAAATGCTTTTTCATTTTCTTTGTGATTTTTTCTTTGACTTATGAGTCCTTCAGAAATGTGATTTAATTTCCAAATACTTGAAGTATTTATAAATATCTGATTGTTAATGATTTCTAATTTAATTCAGTGATCAGAAAACATATTCTGTGAGATTACAGTCTTTTGAAATCTGTTAAGATTTGTTTTTTTGGCTTACCATATGGCCTCTCTTGGCAAGCATATCATGTGCACCTGGAAAGAATGTGTGTTTTATTTGTTGGACGCAGTGTTCTATAAGGTCATTTAGTGTCCATTTTGTCAGGGGATTGAGATTCTTATTTATCATTAAAGTCTTAACTGATTTTGAAAAATTTTGGCCTGTTTTGTTGCTGAGAAAGGGTGATAAAACCTCAAACTGTGGTTGTGGAATTATATATTCCTCCCTTAATTCTGTTGGTTATTCTTTCATTTATTTTATAATTGTTGTAAGGCACATATCATTGGATTTATGATTGTTAGGTCTTCCTAATAGGTCAACCATTTTAGCATTATGAAATGTTCTTCATGTCTAAACTCCACCTTTTTTATAGTTTTTGTCTGTATTATATATTTTTCCACATATTTTTTTTAACCAGCATGTCTTTATATTTAACATGCATCTGGCATGTGGTTGGGTTATGCTTTTTAAATTTTTTAATACCGTTTTTATCTGTTTTAGCAATTTTTGTATAAATTGGAATAAGTCACATTTAATTAATGTGGTTGGATATATGTGTACCATTTTGTACTTTTTTTCTTTGTCTCACCTGTTTGTTTTTCTCTTCTTTACTGTCTTTTACTATGCTATTTTTTAGAATTCTGGTTTAATTATCTATTGGCTTTATAGGCATACCATTTTGTTCTTGTGTCTGTCTGTGTCTGGTTGCACAGGGATTGAAATACACCTTTACTTTTTACAGTCTTAGACTTTTATTTTTATACTACTTTATGTAAAATGTAATAATCTCTTATCAGTATGGATCCATTTATCC
This sequence comes from Martes martes, assembly GCF_963455335.1. Lineage (NCBI taxonomy): Eukaryota > Metazoa > Chordata > Mammalia > Carnivora > Mustelidae > Martes > Martes martes. The sequence goes on along the minus strand of NC_137889.1, from coordinate 171,938,213 downwards.
CCCTCCCTTTATGCCACAGATATATTTATAAACCCCACATTGAACAGTTCTGTGTCTCTTAAATAAGTTGCAGGGGAAATAGTCTTATGTTTGTGCGCTTATTCCCATTTCTTGTTGTTTTTCATTCCTTCCCAAATACTGGATTTTCTACCTTGTGATAATATACCTTCAGTTTGAGGACCCTCCTTTTAGTGTATATTTTAGTGAGGATTTGCTGAGATAATTTTATGTAGTTTTTATTTGTTTGAAAATGGCTACTTTACCTTCATTTTTAAAGGTTATTACTTTTTTTTTTTTAAGATTTTATTTATTTATTTGTCAGAGAGAACGTACACAAGCAGGCAGAGGCAGAGAGGGAAGCAGGCTCCCCACTGAGCAAGGAGCCTGATTTGGGACTTGATCCCAGGAGTCTAGGATCATGACCTGAGCCTAAGGCAGCAACCTAACCCACTGAGCCACTCAGGCATCCCTTAAAGGATATTACTTTTTGCATATAAAATTCTAGGTGGACATTTTCAGTGCTTTAAAGATGTAGTTCCACTGTCTTGTATTCTTTATTGTTTCAGATGAGAAGTCAGTGATTGTATGTATTTTTGTTCCTTCTACGTAATCTGCAGTTTCTAGCTGCTTTCAAGGTATTTCTGGCTTTTTTATTTTCAGCAGTTTAACTGTGAAGTTCCAAGGGGTGTTTTTCTCCCATTCTTGTCCTTCCTTGGAATCACAGAGCTTCCTGGATCTGTACATTTATGTCTTTAAGCAGACATGGAAAATTTTGGGTCATTTCTCTTCTAGGATCCAATTACATATATGTTAGGTTTTTTAATGTTGCCCTCAGATCACTGGGACTCTCTTTCCTTATTTTCAATAATTTCTGTTTGTGTTCTTTAAACTTGATAATTCCTGTTAATCTATATTCAAGTTTACCTACTTTTTCTTAGGTCATCTTCAGGCACACATACAGCCTGAAAAATGTAAAGTCCTAGGGACTTGGGAGATGATCTGTGTGGCATTAACATATGGGTTTCTTTCCTCTTTTTAAAAAATATATGTTTTATAATTTATACATAACTAAAATATATAAACCAGAAGTGTAACATTCTGTTAATTCTTATATATGTATTTACATACAATCATAATCCAAATCAAGATGTAGAACATTTCTGGCACCCCAGCGGGCTGACTAGTGTTTCCTCCCGAGAGATAGACACTCTTCTGATCTCTATCAAAAGTTTTGTCACCAAACTTGGTACAAATAGAATTATGTAGTACATACTCTTTTATGTCTGGCCATTTTATTAAAACATCCTTGTCCAAGATTCAGCTTTATTGTTAGGGGGTGCAGTAATTCTTTTTCATTGTATGAATATACCAAAATTTATTTATCCATACTGTTATTGATGGGTGTTTGGGTCAATAGTTTTTTGCTTTTCTGAATAACACTTCTGGAACATTGTATGTGTTTTTTTTGGTAGAGACAAGGACTCATGTATCTTGGGAGGTAGACTTTTTGAAGAACCAGATAGTAATTTTTTTTTTTAAGACTTTATTTATTTATTTGACAGATCAGATGTAGGCAGAGAGGCAGGCCAGAGAGGGTAGGGGAAGCAGGCTCCCTGCTGAGCAGAGAGCCTGATGCAGGGCTCAGTGTCAGGACCCTGAGATCATGATCTGAGCCGAAGGCAGAGGCTTAACCCACTGAGCCACCCAGGCGCCCCCAGATAGTAAATATTTTGTCCTTTGTGAGTTAAGAAGATACTGTATAGGTACTTACAGAATGAATAAGAGGAGACAAATTTCCACTAATTTTTTTTTAACAAAATTCAAAACGTAATAAAGCTTCAATACATTTTTTGGTAACACAGGTCTGTTCATGAGAAAAATGGAATTCTTGTTGGTGGGGGGAGTAGAACTAATATTTCACTTAATTTAGGTTTAAAGTTCGTGTTCCCTATCACCAAAATTGACTTCAGATGTTCACCTGTTAATGCTAATCTGTAATGAAATTTTGTGTATTTCATTTGAAAGTCTTTTTTCACAGAGCTAGATATTCCCAAATATTGATATCTGTTTATGAGCATATGATTTTAATTGAACATATTCATTGCTTGGGAGGCATTTGCAGAATTCTTTTATATTCCTCTTTTGATAATTGCCTTTTAGCATGTCATTACATTATAGATTAATTGCTTCCAGTTGAAGGGTAGATGGCAAAGGCAGTTTGAAATGGGCTTTAAAGTGTGGAAATATCCTATGAATGTGTTTTAAAGTCCTAAAAATGCTGTTGGAATTGGAGTTTGAGCTTGGAAATGGAGATTCACAAGAAGGAGCTTGACATTTCTTGTGACTGAGCTAATGTTATTTGTTGAAATAACTTTAATGTGTCTCACATAGAAGTGCATTATAGTCCTGTAGTTACAGCTGAATTCATTTAGAGACATTACCAAGTCAGCAGCCAAAGCTACTTTCCAAAGTCATTCAGTGTTTAAAAATACTAATAACAAATACTGTCAATTAAGGGTTATTGAGTGCTGAAAGAAGCCAAATACTACTGGAGTGACATTGGCAAGAATAGCAAGAAAAACAGGAAGGATGTCCTTTTTCTCTTTTCCAGCCCTCTCAATCACTTTACTTGCAGTCAAAGAAGACTGCAACGTGTTTTCCAGAATCCTAGTCTTAGTATCAGAAACAGAATATAGAAGGGTGGATTTGGAGTTGAGAGACTCTACTATGTAAATAATTAGCACACTGTTCTACTGATATGTGAACTTCCACAGAACAAGAATAATTATTTCATGTTTTCATCTAACAAGGTACACCTATCCCTCTTTAAAAAATGAAGATGCTTTCATCTCTTTCCAGATACTCTCAATAGTCACATCAGCCAATCTCTAAGTGATTAACATATCCAATTCTGTTCATTGCTTTTTTGGGTAAAATGCTATTCCACTTGAATAGTCTAACTGGAGTTAGTCATATTTGGCCTGCTGCTTGTTTTTGTAGGCTTGGAAGCAAAGAATTATTTTTACATTATTAAGTGGTTGGGGGGAAATCAAAAGAATAATATTTCATGATGTCTGAAAATTATATAGATTACAGATTTCAAAGACTGTTAAGTAAAGTTCCATTGGAACACAGCAATGCTCATTCATTTATGTATTGTCCATAGCTGCTTTCATACTGATAGAGCAGTTAAGTACTTTTGACAGAGACCTTATGGCCTACACAACCTAAAACATTTACTTTCTCCCCTCCCCCAGAGATGACTGGGGAGGGGCAGAAGGAGAGTGAGAGAGAATCTTAAGCAGGCTCCACGCCTAGCACAGAGTCTGATGCAGGACTTCGTCTCATACCCCTGAGATTATGACCTGAGCTTAAATCAGGAGTCAGTTGCTTAACCAACTGAGCCTCCCTGACGCCCCTAAAATATTTACTTTTCTAACCTTTACAGAAAAAGTTTCTCAGTCCTCTAAACACAGGTTAGAAACCACCACTGACAATCCTTATCTAAAATAATTAAGAGAAAAGAGGAGGAAAAGAAAAATAAATTAGTTAATACATTTGCACACAGATGTTAACAAGCAGGGACACTAGAATTGCATAGCTGTTTACAGGCCTGATTTTTGTATTGGTCATAGGGCCTTAATTAACTTCCTTCTTTCATGACCCATTCTGTTTCTTTTGCTTTCACCTAGTACTTCAGGCTCCTGTGGTTTTATTTTTAAGTTGGTAGATTGTCCTTAAACTTCATTCACATGTTCTCTGACTGAAGCGCTTAGGGATTCTGACTTTGTTAGGACACCGTAGTTTCCTATGAACTTTTAATATTGCATGCAGAAATCCTAAGAATTGCCTTAGTTATTGAGGGTATAGTACCATTGCACAACATGATGAAGACAGAAATTGAGGGTAACATATAGAAACATTGATAGGGAATTTGCTATTGCTGCAACATCTAAGTGCATTATTTTGTATATTACAATTGTATAGGAATTTTTTTTTTTTAAAGAACCACAGCTGGTTGGTTATTCACACCACTTGTTTGACACTATTTAACCCATCTGCTGAATTCCAAACCTATTTGTCTCTGCTCCAGTTGCACAGTAGCAGCAAGTTCTCCTCTAGTAAGTTGGGATCTGTCACACTGGTCACAGTAACCTTCTTTACCTGTTGTTTCATTGGCTTGAACAGCTCAGATGGGCAGGTGGCAACCCCAGCTTTTTAGTTTAGTGTAACCATTCTGTCCTATAATAGAAGCATTCTTCCCGTGGAAACCAAAATCTCTAACTAGCAGGCCAAAAATTTTAGGGATGAAAGCAAAAATTCTCTGAGTGTAGAGTATTAGATATAAATATAATAGAGGAGACGCTCTGATTTCCACCCTTCGGTTTTTAGGCCCATGTACTTTAGGAGAAGTAGCATAATTTATTGGCCACAAATTTAGAGCACATGTTACATCTTATAAAATAGAACATTATCTTTTCAGGCATTGTCCTCTCAAATGCTGTTAGTGATGGGATAGGTAGAAGACCAGTCAATTCCATGGGTACGAGCCCATTGTCAAAAAAAAAAAAAAAAGATTACCAATTAAATTATGATCTAATGATTTTTTTTAAAGATTTTATTTATTTATTTGACAGATAGAGATCACAAGTAGGCAGAGAGGCAGGCAGAGAGAGAGAGAGGAGGAAGCAGGCTCCCTGCCGAGCAGAGAGCCAGGTGTGGGGCTCGATCCCAGGACCCTGGGATCGTGACCTGAGCCCAAGGCTGAGGCTTTAACCCACTGAGCCACCCAGGCACCCCATGATCTAATGATTTTTTTTTAAAGGTTTTATTTATTTATTTGTCAGAGAGAGAGAGAGCACAAGCAGGGGGAGCAGCAGGCAGAGGGAGAGGGAGGAGCAGGTTTTCTGCTGAGCAGGGAGCCCGATGTGGGACTCCATCCCAGGAACATGGAATCGTGACCTGAGCCGAAAGCAGCTGCTTAACCAACTGAGCCACCCAGGTGTCCCTGATTTTTTAACACATAGAAACTTTCATGTTATACTTGTTGAAAGAGCTCATATAGATAACTTAGACAAAAATTTTTCATATTTTTATTCATTTTTAAAGATTTTGGGGTGCCTGGGTGGCTCAGTGGGTTAAAGCCTCTGCCTTCGGCTCAAGTCATGATCCCAGGGTCCTGGGATCGAGCCCCTCATCGAGCTCTCTGCTCAGCGGGGAGCCTGTTTCCTCCTCTCCCTGCCTGCCTCTCTGCCTGCTTGTGATCTCTGTCTGTCAAATAAATAAAATCTTTAAAAAAAAAAAAAGATTTCATTATTTGACACAGAGAGCGCGAGCCAGGGAGAGAGCAAGCACAAGCAGGGGTAGCAGCCGGCAGTGAAGAAGCAGTCTCCTTGGATGTGGGACTTGATCTCAGGACCCTGGGATTGTGACCTGGGCCAAAGGCAGCCAGTTAACTGACTGAGCCACCCAAGTGCCCATTCATATATTTACATACGTAAAGGAAAATGAAATAAATTGGCTGTCATTCCAAAAATCTTCATATTCAGAATTTGGCCCTTCTAAACCTTTCCTTTGACTAGATATCGACATTTATGTATTTCCATACTGTATTTTTTTTTCATCAAAAGTATTAGTAATGCGGGATCTTTTCAAAGTGGTCCATTATTGTTTCTGAGATACTCTTCCAAGCTGTTAACACTTAATGCTGCAAGATATGGTGCTAGTATTTTGTAGGTATTACCAGGCATTTTAAGCACAAAGTTTTCAAACTGAAGTTTGTATGAGTGCAAGCAACAGTTCTTTTACAATTACTTCTGGCTGTCACTTTTTATAAGACCACTGATTTTAAAACAGTCTCAAGGGGCTCCTGGGTGGCTCAGTCATTAAGCCTCTGCTTTCGGCTCAGGTCATGATCCCAGGGTCCTGGGATCGAACCCTGCGTCAGGCTCCCTGTTCAGCGCAAGGCCTGCTTCTCTCTGTCCCACTTTCCCTGCTTGTGTTCCCTCTCGCTCTGTGTGTGTGTGTGTGTGTGTGTGTGTCTCTGTCTCTCTCTCTCTCTGTCAAATAAATAAATAAATAAAATGTTAAAAAAAAAAACAGTCTCAATATCAGACATGTTAAAAAGTGGATCTTAGAATTGATAAAATAAGGTAATTCTTACTTAATCACAGACCAGTGTATGCCAGACACTAAGCTGGAAACTAACTTCATTTCCAGTCTTTTAGGGTTGTATTCTTGTTTTTGTCTTACAGGCACACAAAGGTAATTTATTCAGGTCACATACTCCATTAAGAGGCAAAATAGAATTCACACCTGTGGTCTGAATAAATCCAAAATTTAATTTGTGTTCTCTCTCTGCTGTAAGGAAGAGATCTGTTTCAGAGATTAAGGTAGAATAAATGTATATACTCATCATTTGTTAGCATTGCTGGCCTGGTGGACTCAGCCAATGGAAACCACTCTGGATTGAAAGTCAAGAATTACCAAATCCAGGATGGGGGTGTGTAGTATTGTTAGAGCATAATTGAAATGGTACATTTGGGTGTGGGTCAACTGGGAGATAAGTATAAGGTGGTTGAAGAGTTGGTTATAGAGTATGATTGAAGATTTAGAGTTCAGATTAAAAGCAAATGGTAGATTTAATAAGACTAAAAGATGGAGGAGTTGGGAGGAAGAATGGTTTTTTAAAGGTTTCACTTATTTATTTGAGAGTACAAGCTGCAGGAATGGCAGAGGGAATGGGAGAAGCAGGCTTCCCACCGAGCAGGGCTCCTGATGCAGGGCTCAGCCCAGTACCCCTGGATCACGACCTGAGCTGAAGGCAGCTGCCCAACCAACTGAGCCACCCAGGCGCCCCCAGAATACTGTGTTTTATAAAGGAAATTTTACAATTAAGGATGCTGGAAGTAAAAGTTTCTAATGAGGGAGGGTCCGGGTATGGATCAAGCAGGATAAAGATGAAAAACACTGATGAGAGATGCTTTTAGTAATTATGCTGAGACAACAGGTGTGAACTAGGGCTACCTGAGGCATATTGGGGTATATGGTCCGTCTGTGAATAAGGAACTGTAATGGCAGGATCTTAACTGGATCTTTGCTCTAGAGTGAATTGTAAATTTAAACTTAGTCTGTGAGTTCTCAACTGAGAATCCCAAGGTTTATGTCTAAGTCCTGGATATTCTACTTACCAACAAGTGACCTATATAAAATCTTTTCTTTGAAATTAACTTTTTCTTCTCTTGAAAACAGGTAATTAGTATGTTTCTCTCTGCCCCGCATTTATAGGAGAGGGTGATATAGTATACACACTACAATCTAATGTGCTCTCCCCCCCCACTTTAATTTTGTGATATTATAATACTGTCTGATAATACCCTAGGCCTTTTTCACTTTATAGCAGGAAAGCACTCTGTCTTGCAGAAGATTGTCCTGAGAATCACAGTCTCCCATAGTTTATCTAGGTGATTCCATTGCCCATTCCCTCCTCCCCCATTTGTTTAGACCTTTTCAGGGGAAGTATAATATTTCGTATAGATGTCAGTGTCCAGTGGTTATATAGGAAAAGTCATGGCTAGTTTATTTGGCTTGCGTGGACAATTATTCCCTTCTAGTACTTTCTTTTCTAATGTTGGAGTGTGGCTTATGAATCACAGTTTTGTCAGTTGAGCCTTTTTCATTGCCTTAAAGGAATTACACATTTAACTTTTAAAAGAATATTTTTGTAGAAAAATATGAGGATTTTAGGAGCTCTCTCCAGTTCATTTTTATCCATTTGTATTTTCTATTTTAAAACAACTTTATTGAAATTTAATTCACATACAAGTCACCCGTTTAAAGTTTTAGTATATTCACAGGTATGTGGAACCATCACCAGAGTCAATTTTAGAGCAATTTCATTACCTCAGACAGAAACCTTGTATCCTTTAGCTGTCACTTCCCTATGCCCCTCCAGCCCTAAGCAGTCACTAATTTACTTTCTGTCTCTGTACATTCCCCGTGTCCAGATGTTTCATATAGTTAGAATCATATAACATAGTTTCTCAAAACTGGTTTCTTTAACTTAGCATAGTGTTTGTGGTGTTCCCCCATTTTGTAGCATCAGTGCTGCATTCCTTTTTATGGCCAAATAATATTTCATTATATGGATTTATCAAATCTTGTTTATCCATTCGTCAGTTGATGGACATTTGGAGTAATTCCACCTTTTTGCTATTAGGAATAATGCTGCTATAAACGTCTGTGTACAGATTGTTGTGTGAACATACATTTTTACTTTTTTTGCTTTTAAAAGTGGAATTTTGGGTCATATGGCAACTGTTCAGTCATTTTGAGGAAATGCAAATTTTTCCAAAGTGTGTATACCATTTTATATTTTTACAAGTGTATGAGGTTTCCAATTTCTCCACCTCCTTTTTAACACTTGTAATTATCTGACTTTTTGATCCTAGCTAATCTTGTAGATATGAAGTGGTATCTCCATGCAGGGCTTGAACTCACAATCCTGAGTTCAAGAGTTGGACACTTAACCAACTGAGCCAACCAAGTGCTGCACATTGTAGTTTTGATTTTCATTTTCCTGATAACTAATGATAACAAGAATCTTTCCATGTGCTCATTAGCCATTTGTATATCTTCTTTGGAGCGATACCTATTTGGGTTCTATGCCCATTTTTAAATTGAGTTATTTGTCTTCTTATTATTGAATTGTAAGAGTTCTTTTATTTTGGATATAGGCTTCTTATCAGATATATGATTTGCAGAAATTTTCTCCTGTTTTTTGGGTTGTCTTTTCACTTTATGATGTCCTTGGTATATAAATATTTCATCCTGATAAAGTCCACAGTTTATCTTTTTTTTTCTTTTGTCACTTAGGCTTTTGGTGTCATATCTAATAACAATTGCCTAAACTAAGGTCCCAAAGATTTATGCCTGTTTTTTGTAAAGAGTTTTATAGTGTTAGCTCTTATATGTAGGTTTTTTATCCGTTTCAGAGTATTCGAGAAATTGAAATTCGTCAAATTTCTTTATTTTTCTGCATTGTGTGAGGGTCCACATTCATTTTTTTGCAAGTGAATATTCAGTTGTCCCAGCACCATTTATTGAAAAAACTGTTCTTTCCCTAGCATCATTTATTAAAAATGCTGTTCTTTCCCCATTGGATGGCTTTGGTACACATGTTGAAAATAAGTTGATCATTGATGTATGGGTTTATACTGAACCCTTAATTCTGTTCCCATTGATTTTATACCTGTCCTTGTGCCAGTACCACACTGCCTCCGCCCTCCCCCAGTTTTATTGCGATATGATTGATACACAACACTGTATAAATTTGAGGTATACCACATAATAACTAGACCTACATATATTGTGAAATGATTACTACAGTAAGTTTGGTTAATGTCCATCTTGTGTAGATTTTTAAATGTTTTCTGGTGGGAGGGGGCAGCAGGGTGGCGCAATTGTTTGTGTGTCTGACTCTTGGTTTCGGCTCTGGTCATGCTCTTTTGGGATCATGGAATTGAGCCCCATGGGGGAGTCTACTTGTGACTCTTTCTCCTCTGCCCCTCTTCCCTGAGTGCACATGTGTTCTCTCTCAAATAAATCTCTTAAAAAATGGTTTTTCTACTTGTGATGAGAACTTTATATACTACCATGATTACTGTTGCTTTTTAGTAAGTTTTGAAATCAGGAAGTGTGAATCCTCCTACTTAGTTGTTCTTCAGCATTGTTTTAGCTATTCTGTATGAATTTTACATCAGCATGTCAATTTCTGCAAAGAAATCAGCTTGAATTCAGATGAGAAATTTCATTGAATGTGTATATCCTCTTGGGAACTATTGCCATCCTGACAGTGCTAAGTCTTCTCATCCATGAACATGGGATGTTTCTCCATTTGTTTAGAGCTTTGATTGCTTTTAACAATATTTTGTAGTTTTCAGAGTATAAGTTTTACATTTCCTCTGTTAATTTTAAATATAATTTATTCTTTTATACCACTATAAGTTGAATTCTTTTCTTAATTTTATTTTCAGATTGTTTATTCCAAGTATTTAGAAATTTGATTTTTATATACTGATCTTGGATCCTTCACCTTTGCTAAACTTATTTTAATTGGTTTTAATGAATTCCTTAGGCATTTTTACATATAAGATCATGTAATCTGTGAATAAAAATAACTGTACTTCTTTTCTAATCTGGATGTTTTTATGTCTTTATCTTGCACATGTGTCCTGGTTAGAACCTTCAGTATAATGTTAAATAGAAGTGGTAAAAGCAGACGTCTTTGCCTTGTTCCTCATCTTAGTGGAAAAACATCCAGTTTTCTGCCATTAAGAATGATGTTGTCTGTGGATTTTTTATAAATGCCCTTTATCATGTTGAATTTCCCCTTTAGTTTCTTGAGTGTTATTATCAAAGGGTGTTGGATTTTGTGAAACGCTTTTTCTGCATCTACTAAGATGATCATGTGACTTACGTGTTTTTATTCTGTTGATATTGATGTATTACATTAATTGATTTTCAAGTGATATACCAACCTTGTATTCCTGGCATAAATCCCATTTGATCATAATGTATAATTCTTTTTATATGTTGTTGGATTTTTTTTGCTGGTATTTTGTTGAAGATTTTTGCATCCGTATTTTTTAAGAGATCAGTGTACAGTTTCTCTATGATATCTTGTCTAATTTTGGAATTAGGTTAATATTGACCTCATAAAATGAGTTAGAAGTGTTTCATCATCTTATTTTTTGGGAGTTTGGGAAAAGTTAGTATTAATTATTTAAATGTTCAGTAGAATTTAGCAGTAAAAGCCACCTGGGCATGGGCTTTTCTTTGTGTGTATTTTTGATTGCTAATTCAGTTTCTTCATTTGTAATAAATTTATTCAGATTTTCTATTTTTTCTTGAGTTGTGTTATTCTAAGAATTTATGCTTTTCATCTAAGTTGTCTAATTTATTAGCATACAGTTCTTCATAGTATTTTTTTAAAATCCTTCTTATTTCAGTGTGGTCAATAGCAATAGCCTCTCTTTCATTTCTGATTCCAGTCACTTGAGTCTTCTCTCTTTCTTCTTCAACTGTTTAGCTAAAGATTTGCCCATATGGTTGATCTTTTTAAAAAAAAACAGCTTTTGATTTAACTTTTCTGTAGCAATCATCAAGTTCTTTTGGGCAGAAGTATTTTCTGGCAACTGATATAGAAGGCTTTGTCCAGTTCTTCTTCCCTGCCACTGTCTACCCTTTCCCACCATTACCTTTTCATTTTGCCCCTGGCGAATTTCCCTATACTTAAAACTGGTTATCCTCTGGCTTTCACTCTGTGTACCATAATTAATTCCACCTCTTTTTTCCCACTTGTATATAACTGTCTGCTTTAACCTTGTTTTACTTCTTCTTTCTTCCAAATTTTAATCCACTTAACCTTGATATAAGCCAGTTACTTTGCTTTTTTTTTTTCAAAGATTTTATTTATTTACTTATTTGACAGAGCTCTTGAGAGAGGAAACACAGGCAGGGGAGTGGCAGGCAGAAGGAGAAGCCGGCTCCATTTTGAGCAAGGAGCCCAATGGGGACTCGATCCCAGGGCCCTGGGATCATGACCTGAGTTGAAGGCAGACACTTAACCAGCTGTGCCACCCAGGCGTCCCCTCATTGCATTTTTGAGTAGAAAGATCTTGGATAATGATGGATCATTTTAAGAATAGGGCAAATAATGCACCTTTAGGAAAAGGAAAACTAGAAAACTTGGAGTTAAATGAATATATTAACGGTATCTATTAAGCTGCCGTCTCCTCCCATCTAAGTTCTCTACTATGGTCTTCACCTAGTTACATTGTGAGGAAAATAGGCTTTTTGAGTTGGCTTGGAAACATAACCACTTAGAATTTATAGCACTGCAACAGTATAGTTTCAATAGTGTACTCTCTGTATGTGTAGGTATTTTAATTTTCTATAGTCATTTTGGATAACCACTTGTCCTACCCTACTATACTATATATAATGTATAGGATGAGTGGTAAGAGGGACACGAGAGTGATGAGCCACACTGCCTGGATTTGAATTTTTATGCCCTGGAGCAAGTTACTTAGCCTCAGTTTCCTCATCTGTTAAATGAGGATGTTAATAATCCCTCCCATAAGTAATCAGTGTATTAGAGGAATTAATAGTACATTTAAATTACTTGAAATATTCCCAAACATAGCCAAAACTCAATAAATAAAAGTTATTAGTACTACTACAGATACTTTACCTACAAAAATATGCCTTCATTGAAAATTTTTTCTGTTACATGAGGGTCAAACTGTAGAATAATTAATTGGTTTGTATAATGTTGACTTCACTCATTTTACCCTTCAACCTGTCACCCCAAGAACATCTATGATTATGTTAAAACCAAAGGCAGAACCTTTGAAACCTCGGTACAGGTGCGAACCTCTCAGGCTTCAAGGCTATTCATATTTTAGGACCTTATAAATTTCCCTTGAAGCTAAAATAGCTTCTGTGACGACTTGTTTCTGTTACAGTCAGTTTCCAGGTTATTTTTAGGACCCTAGTAGTACTGGATTACCTTAAAAGTGGAATTAAATGTGGTAAAACATTTCCTCTAGTTAAGAAACTTTCAGGAGTCATTGAAAGTGTAGTTTTATAGTATATACTTATTAAATGGCTTGGGACTAATAGAATGGACCTTTAGAATAAATTTGGGTTTGGAGTTCAGAAAGAGGGTAGTGGTATGTGTAGCATCTAACTTTTCTGTACCACGCAATTTAGGTATAAAATAATAATGTCTCATTAAAGAGTACTAACATCAGCTAAATATATTAGTAACAAAACAAATTGTATCATCAAATAATCTCTACTGGCTTGTTAGTAAAACAGCTTATTGAGCTTTTCCCAGAGAGTTACTTAATTTGATGAAATTGAATGAAATAGCTATATTGATGCTTTGTTGTTGTTTCTTGTGGGTTTTTCCCGCCTCTTGCCCAGGTGCAGCGTTTCTTTTTTCATTAGGAATTATTCAACTTAAACTAAAAAAATAAACACTTCACCCATTTCTCCCACCCCTCACCCCCCACCTCTGACAACCACCATTTTGTTCTCTGAGCCTGTGAGCTTGGTGTTTTGTTTTTGTTTTGTTTTAAGATCCCACATATAAGAGAGAGCATATGCTATTTGTCTTTTTCTGACTTATTTTACTTCAGCATAATGCCTTTAAGGTTTATCCATGTTTTGAAAATAACAAGATTTCATTCTTTTTTGTAGTTGAGTAGTATTTTGGTGTGAGAGTGTGTTTAAAAAACACAATTTCTTTATGCATTCTTCTGTGGACACAAGTTGTTTCCATATCTTGGGTGTTGTAAATAATGCTGCAGTAAACATGAAGGTGTAGATATCTTTTCAAGTTGGTGTTTTTGTTTTCTTCACATAAATATCCAGATGTAGAATTGCTGAATCATATGGTAGTCCTATTTTTAATGTTTTGTTTTGTTTTAATATTAGCACTTAGTTTTGAAATGTATACATAGTTATTGACAAATAAGAATTTTAGAGATTTACATTCTCAGACTTGGTCTACCACTAAAGTTTAGAGCATGTCAGAAAGTGTATTAGTACATTTCATTCCCTCAGAAAATATGCACTTCTACCTTACTTTGCAAGACCAGTGTAGAATATGTAAAATGTGGCCCCTAGCTCTTAGAGATCAAAATCTTGAGAATACATGATTTTTACATTATCCAGTAATACCATAGTATAAATGCTTTGTAATTGGTACTCTGTTTTCTGTTCAGAGGAGTCAGAGATCCATTCAGATGAGATCAAATGGGCGTCAATAAGAGGAAGTAGAGGGGCATCTGGGCGCCTCCGTGGGTTAAGCATCCAACTCTTGATTTTGGCTCAGTTCATGATCTCAGAGTTGGGAGATTGAGCCCCATGTGGGGCTCCATGCTGGGCATAAAGATTCTCTCTCTCCTCTTGCCTTTCCTCTCCTCCAGCTTGTGTGTACACTGTTTCTGCCTCTTTCTCTAAAAAAACAAAAGAAGAGGAAGTAGAATTTGGGCAGAAATTTTTAAGTTAGGGGCGCCTGGGTGGCTCAGTGGGTTAAAACCTCTGCCTTCGGCTCAGGTCATGATCCCAGAGTCCTGGGATCGAGTCCCGCATCGGGCTCTCTGCTCAGCAGGGAGCCTGCTTCCCTTCCTCTCTCTCTGCCTGCCTCTCTGCCTACTTGTGATCTCTATCTGTCAAATAAATAAATAAAATCTTTAAAAAAATTTTTTTAAGTTAATATTTTAATCAAGAGTATATTTTGGGGTGCCTGGGTGGCTGAATCAGTTAATAAGCGTCTGCCTTTGGCCCAGGTCATGATCCCAGGGTCCTGGGATTAAGTCCTCCATCATTTTCCCTGCTCACCGGGGAGCCTGCTTCTTCCTCTCCTATTCCCCCTGCTTGTGTGCACGCTCTCTCTCAAGTAAATCAATAACGTCTTAAAAGATAAAAAGTATTTTGAGTGAGGAGGATAGTTAGAGGTAGAAGCAGTTCTAGGGCCTATTCATATATTTCTTCAGTTAAGTGTTGTGCTCTCTATGAGTTCTTTCTTTTTTCCATGCAAAGCCTTAAAGATGCTTAGGATGGGACACCTAGGTGGCTCTGTTGGTTAAGTGTCCATCTCCTGGTTTCAGCTCAGGTCATATCGTGGTGGTGAGATCAAGCCCAGATCAGGCTTTGCACTTGGTATGAAGTCTACTTCTGATTCTTTCTCTCTCAAATAAATAAATAAAATTAAAAAAAAAAAAAAGATGCTTGGGATGTTTTTGGAAGATAACATAGTTTGATTAGAGTGGGGATTGAAATCAGTATAGCATTTTATATTTACAAGTGTATACATACATACATCAAAGTAAGATAAAAGTATAAATTATGATGTTTTAAATGTCAGAAGATATTGGTCAGTGGGAACCATTGTTTGAATTATGGTGACATTAAAATAGATGTCTTAAGAATAACTTAGAAGTACTGAGTTTGATTTTGAGAATTAGAGTAAGATAAGGTATGGTGTAAGAAGGAATGTAAGTTGTATAACCTGTATTCAGTATTAAGGTAACTCACTTTTGAGATAAGCAGTCAGGGCCCTTAAGAATACTGAAGTTTTGGGGTGCCTGGATGGCTCAGAAGGTTAAGCCTCTGCCTTCGGCTCAGCTCATGATCTCGGGGTCCTGGGATCGAGCCCCGCATTGGGCTCTCTGCTCGCCCCCTGCCTCTCTGCCTACTTGTGATCTCTCTCTCTGTGTCAAATAAATAAATAAAATCTTTTTAAAAAGAAAAGAATACGGAGGTTTTGGGGTGCCTGGGTGTCTCAGTCGATTAAGCATTTGCCTTTGGCTCGGGTCATGATCCCAGGGTCCTGGGATTGAGCCCCACATTGGGCTCCCTGCCCAGTAGAAAGCAGGCTTTCTACTGCTTCTCCCTCTCCTACTCCCTGTTTGTGTTCCTCCTCTCGCTGTTTCTCTCTCTGTCAAATAAATAAATGAAATCTTCAAGAAAAGAAAAAAAGAATACCGAAGTTTCCTTGAAAGACATTTAAAATCTAGTGCAATGAAAAGACAAAATAATAATGTGTTAATTTTGGTCAGTGTGTCACTTAAACTTTGAGCATTAAGCCCAAAAGTTGCTCTAATCTGTTTAACTTCCAAATCAGAATGTATATTAGACAGACTTTATTTTTGTAGTTCTGATGGCTTATGCATTAACTGTGCTCCTGCCTCACCTGCCTCTCTCAGATTTCACCCCAAATTTACATTAGATGGAAGGATTTATGTTACAAGTAATTATATAAAAGTGGAAAGGAATACGTGCTGGCAAACAGCTCAGTACTCATTCTAATCTAGCAGTCCATGTGTACACTTAGTGAGTGAGCCACCATATTAATATAAAAATCATAAGATTTATGTAACTCCAAGCTCACATGTTTTCACCCCTGAAAGGTGGATTTTTTTTTGTTGTTTAAAGATTAGTATACAGGTAGAGATTGTCTGAACTAATGGTTTCATTCGTAATTTATCAAATAGCGTGCTGTGTACAGTCTTAAAGATTTGGACCACACAAATGAATACATTTTTATTGCCTTTGCAGTATTTAAAAGTCCTAGTGCAGAAAAGACAGAATTATAAATAAAATGGAAAAAAAAAAACTGGTTTGAAAATTTAAAGCCCTGACATGTGAGAGTTAAAATGGTGTCAGGAAGGTATTAGATTATTAATCCTGAGGTGCAGGTTTTAGTTTTTAGCCCTAGAACTGGCATTAACTCATTACATTTTTTTTTAGTTAATATCTCTAGGTCTCCATTTCTCCCTGTATACCTCTTCCTCTCCCCTTCTCCCACTTCTTCCTCTCATTTTTAATGGAGTCGAAATTTTTGAAGTCCTTACGTTATCTAAAAGGTAATAGATTAGTTGCTTTAAAGGGAATCTGAGATTCTTATGGTACGTGTAATATTATTTTATAAATTTTGTCACTTTTTATTATGGAAAAATTCAAACAAATCTAAAAAAGGACAAAACAGAGTAATGAATTCCTGAAGCAAACCTCAAGCATTATATTGTTTCATTCTTATTTCAAAATGTATTCCTAAAAAAATAGAATACTTTATTTTTCAAAATCACATGATGATTAGCACACTTAAAAATTTATTAACTATTTTACTGTAATTAAAAACAGCTATTAACTATTTTACTAAAAACATAAATGTTATGGTGTGTCTCATGTATGAAATATGGCTTAAAAATACATAAACTATGTAGTTTAATAAGTAACTATAAAGTGAACATGTGAATAAAGAAATAGTATTGGGGTGCCTGATTGGCTCAGTCATTTAAGTGTCCAGCTCTTGATACCAGCTCAGTCTTGATCTTAAAGTCATGAGTTGAAGCTTCTGCATTGGGCTCTATGCTGGGTGTGGAGGCTACTTAAAGAGAAAAAAAGGGAAAAGAAGAGAGAAAGAAAAAAAAATAAAATATCAGTACACCCAAACTTCTGTAAATACTGTATCAATGCAGTCTTCTTGTTTGCTTATAATGTCATTGTCTATGTATGCATCTCTAAAAATATAGTTTGATTTTTTTCTAGTTTTAGTTTTTGAATTTTATATGAATGGAATGATATCATATGGTTCCTTGTGTTATACATCTTATTCAGTGTTTGAGTGTCATCCATGTTATTACTTATATCTGTTTTTCAATTATTTTTATTGCTAAATAGTACTCTTGTACTACTTATTCAGTCTTTGTTGACATTTGATTTCTAGGGTTTTTTTGGCATTTACCAACAACATTGCTGTGAATATACTCGTATACATATTCTGTGTACATGTGCAACCTGCTTTAGGGCATGGACATAGACATACACATAGGTGAAATTGTTGTGTCATTGGGTGTGCATATATTCTACTTCACTGAAAACACCGAAGTGGTTGTATCAGTTTACATTTGAATTAATAGTGAACGAGAGCTCTCATTGTCTTTGTTGGACCTTTAAAAGGTTGATTTATTTTTTTATATATATATATATATTTTTTTTTTAAGATTTATTTATTTATTTGACAGAGATCACAAGTAGGCAGAGAGGCAGGCAGAGAGGGGTGGGGGGGGCAGGCTCCCCGCTGAGCAGAGAGCCCGACGTGGGGCTCGATCGCAGGAGCTGGGATCATGATCTGAGCTGAAGGCAGAGGTTTTTAACTGAGTCACCCAGGTGCCCCTAAAAGTTTGATTTAATTTTTACCAATGAGGAAGCTAAAAAAGATCTTAGACTTTTTCACCAAGGTAGTGACTTAAAAAAAAAAAAAAAGTTTTAGGGGCACCTCGGTGGCCCAGTCAGTCAAGTGTCGCTCCCTGCTCAGCAGGGAGCCTTCTCCCTCTCCCTCTGCCACTCCTCCTGCTTGTGCTTGCTCTCTCCCTCCCCCTCTGTGTCAAATAAATAAATCTTCAAAAAAAAAAAAAAATCTTCGGAAAAAAAAGCCAGCTGTATTGACTCAAGATTGAGAAATACAATAGGTTGCACATACTAAGCTATGCAATATGATATAATAATATATCTACTTTTTGTTACCAGTTCTTAGCACAGAGGAGTGTCTTTGTTATACTAATTAGGCAACTCTTGGCCCTCCCCTAGAGTCTTAGAGAGTCATCAGAAAGTCCAAGCACAGGGTTTGAGAGTTGGAACTTTGCCACCTGACCTCTGGGAGAGGTGAGAGGCTAGAGATTGAGTTCAGTCATATGATAATTAATCCCATATTAAAACCCCAATAAACCTCCGGATACTAAGGCTCAGAGGAGATCACTGGTTGGTGAACCCACTGGTGTTCTGGGAGGGTGTTGTGTTAGATTCCACTAGAAGAGGGCATGGAAGTTCTTTGTCGTCCTCTTTCCTCCCGAAGTGTTTTTTCCACTTGGCTGTTCCAGAGTTGCATCCTTTATAGTAAAGCTGTAATTATCAGTATCGTGCTTTCAGTGAGTTCTATGAGTTGTTCTGGGAAATTACTGAACCTGAGGGTATTGTAGGAAGCCCCAAAGATATAGCTGGTTTGTCAGAAGTATGGGTGGCCTCCAGGATTTGTAGGTGGCATCTGAAGCAGGGGGCAGTGTTGAGAAAAATTTTGTCCTCTTAACTTGTGAGATTTGTACTCATTCCTGGTAGTTACTGTCAGAACTGAATTGAAATGTTGTACACCTAGTTGGTGTCAGAGAATTGCTCTCAGGACGTAAGTTTGACAAGTTTTGACATACATGTATATTCCTACCACCAGTGTGTAATTTTTTTGGTCAAGTGTCTGTTCATACCTTTCTCCTATTTTTATACTGTGTTAGAGGACTCATACGCCTACCTGATTTCAAAACTTAATGTGAAGCTACAGTAATCAAAATTATGTGGTATTATTAAAAGGATAGATAAATAGAGCAGTGTAACCTAATGGAGAGTCCAGAAATAGACCTACACATTACAGTCAGTTTATTTTCAACAAAGATGCCAAGACTGTTCAATAGAGAAAGCATAGTCTTTTATACAAATGGTGCCTGAACACCTTTACCCAAAACTCACAGGACATGTAGGAATTAACTCAGAATGAATTATAGACATAAATGTAAAAACCTAAAACTATAGATGGTCTACAAAAAATTCAGGAGGAAAACTTTGCAGGCTTTGTTTAGACAAATACATCTTAGGTCAGATACAAAAAACAAACCATAAAAGAAAAAAATTGATAAATTGGACTTCATCACTTAAATCATCCTTAAAGCATTCTATATTGTTGAGAAACTTAAAAGATGAGCCAAACATTGAGAGAAAGTATTTGCAAAATACATACATGCTAAAGAATTGGTATCCAGAATATATAAAGAATTCTCAAAACTCATTTAACAGAAAAGAGAGAGATTTGACAAGACACCTCACCAAGAAAATGTACAAACAGCAAACAAATACATGAAAAGATGCTCAGTTTTGAATTTTATTAGTTTAATTTTGTTAGAAAATACAAATTAAGGGGAGCCTCGGTAGCCCAGTCAATTAAGTAACTGACTCTTGTTTTGGCTCAGGTCCTGATCTCAAGCCCCTCCCCCTCCCTCTTTAAAAAAAAAAAAAAGGAAAGAAAATACAAATTAAAACCACAATGAGATGCCACTACATTCCTACTAGTATAGCTAAGAATAAATAGAAAACTAAAACTGACTCAGCAAGGTTACTGAATAGCAGCTGCCTCTCTCATACCGTGCTCATGGGAATGCACAGTAATACAATGACTTTGGAAAATATTTTGGCAATTTGTATAAATATTAAAGGTGAATATGCAGTTAGTATATTACCCAACAATCCAGTCTTAGGTTTTTACCCAAGAGATATAATATAAACGTGTTTACAAAAAAGCCTATACATAAATACCTGTAGTGGCTTCATTCATTAATTGTCAAAAACTAGTCCAAATACTAAGCCAACATATCTCAAAAAAAAGTAAAATGATTGAAATTCTGTAAAATACGTTACATACATAAATATATGTAAAATATATTTAAACTATATTCCTGGGGCACCTGGGTGGCTCAGTCATTTAAGCAGCTGCCTTTGACTTCAGGTCACCATCCCAAGGTCCTGGGATTGAGTCCCACATCCGGCCCTGCTCAGCAGAGAGCCCGCTTCTCCTTCTCCCTCTGCCTGCTGCTCTGCCTACTTGTACTCGCTCTCTCTCTCTCTCTCTCTATCAAATAAATAAAGTATTTAAACTATATCCCTACTGGAATACTTCTTGGTTAAAAGGAACAAATTAACTGATACATGCAACAACACGGATAGATCTCAGATGCAATATGCAAAGTGAAAAGAGCAATAAAATTGCCAAACCTCTTGTTAGATCATGTTTCTCAACCATGGTCCTATTGACTCACTCAGCCTGCAATTGGTGGTTGTGGGGAGCTGACCTGTGCATTGTTGAGCAACATCTTTGGCCTCAATGCACAACATGCCAATAGAACTCCTTTTCTCTATGTTACAACCAAAAATGTCTCTAGACACCATCAGATGTCCCCTTCAGGTGGGAGACAGATTCACTCCTCCTTTCTTGGAGTACAAACTTGGCTTAGTATTTTTTTTTTAAGATTTTATTTATTTATTTGACAGATAGATCACAAGTAGGCAGAGAGGCAGGCAGAGAGAGGAAGGGAAGCAGGCTCACCGCTGAGCAGAGAGCCCAATGCGGGGCTCGATCCCAGGATCTTGGGACCTGAGCCACCTGGGCGCCCCAAATTTGGCTTATTATTTAAACATTAATGTAGTTCAACATAAACTACTAAAAATGAAAACTCATGTTGTTATCTCAGTAATTGTAGAAAAAGTATCTGAGAGAAAAGATCCAACACATCATAAAAACTAATAGCACTTTAGGAATAAAAGATAGCAGGGCGCCTGGGTGGCTCAGTTTTTAATCGACTGCCTTTAGCTCAGGTCATGAACCCAGGGTCCTGGGATCGAGCCCCGTATCAGGCTCCTTACTCAGCAAGGAGCCTGCTTCTCCCTCTCCCACTCTCTGTGCTCGTGCCCCCCTCTCTATGTTTCTTTGTCAACTAAATTACTAAAATCTTAAAATTTAAAAAAAAGGAATAAAAGAGAGCTTTTCAACCTGATAAAAGGCATCTGCAGAAAACACCAGTTAATATAATACTTAAGATGAAAAATCAAGATGCAATGTGGGGCTCCATCCCAGGACCGTGGGATCATGACCTGAGCTGAAGGCAGACACTTAATGACTGAGCCACCCAGGCACCCCTCTTCATAGGTTTTTGTTTGTTTATTTAAGGTTTTTTTTTTTTTTTTTTAGTTTATTTGTCATTGGGGCGCCTGGGTTGTTCATTGGGTTAAGGCCTATGCCTTCGGCTCGGGTCATGATCTCAGGGTTATGGAATTGAGCCCTGTGTCGGGCTCTCGGCTTAGCGGGGAGCCTACTTCCGTACCCCACCCCCCGCCTGCCTCTCTGCCTGCTTGTGATCTGTGTCTGTCAAATAAATAAAAAAATAACATTTATTTGTCAGAGAGAAAGATAGCACAACAAAGGAGAAGCAGGCTCCTTGCTGAGCAGGGAACCCGATGTGGGACTCAATCCCAGGACCCTGGGATCATGACCTGAGCCAAAGGCAGATGCTTAACCAACTGAGCCACCCAGGCATCCCTCTTCATAGTTTTTTAAAACCTGTTTAAAGACTTGTATTTCTCTATTAAGTACAAAAGAAGAGGGAAAACAACTTTTCAGAATAATTTATTTACCTGAAAAGAAGGCTGTATTGACATTTTTCCTTAAATTATTTCTAACAGTTTATAAATTGTTGATTTGAGGACCACATAGAACATGTAGGCTTGTTTTGCTTTTCCTTTGCAATAGTGGGAACTTTTTGGAGTTGCTAAAATTCTCAAATCAGATGATTTCACTTAAAATTTTGTTGTGTCCTAAACACCTGGATTATTTTGCAATATTTTACTGCACTGTCACCTGGAAATAATTAACTAAAGCTCGCTCTGTCTTTAGTTGGGGCATGTGTTCTCCATTTCTTCCCAGTCCTTATTTCCATGTCACTCTTCTCTGGTTGTGATCCCTGCTATAGACCCATGTTTAGGATTATATTTACTTAAAAATTCTAGATAAATTTCTAGCAAACAGATGTATACTTACTAATTGATTATCTAGAACTGAGTAAGTTTTATGCCAGAACGGTAGGAATATGTATCAGGGGTCACAGTGTTGGTGTGTGTGTACTTACACATACACACACACAAAACACTCATATGTATATGTAATCAGAGTAGATGTTAAAGATGTGTTTTGTGCAGGATGCCTGGGTGGCTCAGTTGGTTAAGCGTCTCCTTTGGCTCAGGTCATGATCCCGGGGTCCTGGGATTGAGTCCCATGTCGGGCTCCTTGCTCAGTGGGGAGCCTGCTTCTGCCTCTGCCTGCTATTCTCCCTGCTTGTGCTTGGTCTCTCTCTCTAACAAATAAACACATAAAATCTTTAAAAAAAAAAAAAAAGATGCATTTTGTGAATTCTAATGTTTTTTCTTTAAAAAGTATATGCCCACCCACTTTGTGCCAGTCATTGGGGATACATATGTTAATATGTATCTAATCATTGGGGATACATATGTTAACAGACAAAATTATTTTCTTGAGAAACCTGTAATTCTAATCATTGGGGATACATATGTTAACAGACAAAATTATTTTCTTGAGAAACCTGTAATTCAATTTTTTTTAAGGTTTTAAAGTAGAATTAGAATACTTTGTGTCATTGTATTCCTAGATCTGTAACATCTGTGTATCAGGCTAATTATGCAATGGTAAATATGTTCTTTTTTTTTTTTTTAAGATTTTATTTATTTATTTGAGAGAGAGACAGTGAGAGAGAGCATGAGCGAGGAGAAGGTCAGAGGGAGAAGCAGACTCCCCATGGAGCTGGGAGCCTGATGCGGGACTCGATCCCGGGACTCCGGGATCATGACCTGAGCCGAAGGCAGTCGTCCAACCAACTGAGCCACCCAGGCGTCCCTAAATATGTTCTTTTAAAATCAGAAACTTTTTTTTTTTTTAAGACAAGTCTGTTGGGTGAAACTTTCATTTCAGCTATTAATATATATGTCTTGTATTTTGTGGTAAATGAATTCATTTTTAATTTTAGTTTCTTACTTTGATAAAATTTCAGACTTAGAAAAGCTACAAGAATAGTAAAAAGAGTCTCCTGTGTCTTCCAGATATTAACTTTACTCCTCTTTTCCTCTCTGCCTACTCCCATGTCCTATATGAGCACAAAGCCGTTTATAACAAAAATACTGTATTCACTTTAATATTCCATTTTTGATGTTTGTTTTTAGGCTCATAGGGACAGTGATGTGTAGTCATCCTCATCTGTATTTTTGCCAGGTTAGGTCATTCATGCTATACTTGTCTATATTTTATGAGTATATTAATAGCATTCCTTTCTGAAAGTTTTGAAAACCTAACTAGCTGATTCCCAAGGATCATATGTTCTTCTGTGTTTTTATTTTTATTATACTATTATTATTATTTCATCCTGAACTTTATTTTTTTGTTTTGTTTTGTTTTGTTTACATGTTTTGATATATTTGTGTTTATTTCACCTGGTTGTAACATAAATTAACATGTAGCTAAGAAAATATCTCCCCAGTTTTAGAAGTCATTTGTACTGATTTTTTAAATTGTGGTTAAATATAAGTAACATAGAATTTACCATTTTAACCATTTTTAAGTGTACAGTTGAGTGATGTTAGGTACATTCACATTGTTGTACATCATCAGCACCATCCATCTCCAGAACTTTTACATCATCCGTAACTGAAACTCTGTACCCATTAAAAGTACACAAAGTCCTCATTAAATACTAAGTCCTCATTCCCTCCTCTTGTTAATCACTGGTAATCACGTTCTACTTTGTCTCTATAAATTTGACTGTTCTCTGTACCTAGTGGAAGTGAAATCATATGGTACTCTAAAAAGGATATAAGAGATGCACCAGGATGGCACAGTCGGTTGGGCATTTGCCTTCGGCTTGGATCGTGATCCCAGAGTCCCTGGATTGAGCCCAAGTTGGGCTCCCTGCTCCGCAGGGGTTCCTGCTTCTCCCTCTCCCTCTGACTGCCCCTCTGCCTACTTGTGCTCTCTATCTCTCTATCAGATAAATACATAAAATCTTTATAAAAATAATAAAAAGGATATAAGGTACTGGTGGGGAACTAATATAATAACCACTGTCACAGCTTTCAAAGATTTTTTTTTTAACCACAACCTGTGTTAAGAAATACGCTTTATATTGTGCTCCCCAGTTCAAACAGCCATGTATGTGATATTTATCTGAAACCAAATTTCAACTAAATTATACCCTTATCATATGTGCTGCCCTCTAATATTTTCTTTTCTTCCCTCCCTCTGTGCTAAGTATTGATCTTGTTCTAGGACTCTGTGAACCGGGGCAGATTACCTACAAGTGCACAACTTTCCTTAACCATAAACTTAGATGACAGTAATACCTACCTCTACCTCTTAGATGACAATAATACCTATTACTCAGAAATATTGTCATGAGTAAACCATTGCCATAATGATTGCTCCAGAGCCTCCCATACCTGAAAGATCAGTACCAGCACAAAATGGATGAATCCTTCCTGTCTTAACAAAGCTTAATGCTACTACTGCCACACACCACAAAATGCCTTCGCTTTGTAGGTGCCAGCCAAAAAAAGAAAATAGCAGAAGCAATAGCAACACAACCTCTTCCATGCTTCCACTTTCCAAATCATGAATAAGTGCTTCTGATTAGCTAAACTAGGTTATAACTGTAACCCTTAATGTAAGATGACCAAGGATGTATAATGTTTAGCTTTCCTGCTTCTGCAGTACAGAAAGGCATATTAAAACTGCAGAATGGATGTGGTTTAATTTAATCGTTGCTGTATAGTAAAACAAAACCTCATGGGTTAAAATTATTATTCCTCACAGCTCTGTGATATGATTGCTCCATGTGGTGTAAGCCAGGGTTACTCTTACAAGCTAACTTTAGCTGGGAACTCAGCTAGGGCTTTGAGCTTTCTATGTAGTCTGCCTTTAAATGTTGTCTCATTTTCCAGGGTTCTGTGTATGGTCTCTTCTTTCTTGGATAGTCTGGTCTTCCTAACAGCGTGGCTGCTAGGTTCCAGTAGGAAGCATCCCAGCCTCTCTGTGCACCTGGTTACCAGGCCTCACCTTGCATTATGCTTGGTAATGTCCCATTGGCCAAAATAAGTCACATGACCAAAACCAGCATCTTTATGAGAAAGTACCAAAGAAGATGTAAATATTATGAGACATAATATGGTAGTTAGCCTCCAAGATGGCCCTGAATGAGCCTCATTTCCTTATATTTCGACTGAATAGGGCTGTCCTGAGTAATTAATAGGTTATTTCAGAAGTGACAGTGTAGGTTTTTGAAGGTTAGTTCATAAAAGATTGCCATTTATGACTTGGCGCTCTTGTATCACTCTCTGGGAGAAAGCCAGCGCCATCCCATGAGGACATTTAGAGCAGCTGTCCGGAGAGCCCCTGATGCCTTTTGCCAAAAGCCAGTGCCAGCTTACCAACCTTGTGAATGAGCTACCTTCATAGCACACCTGGTAGGCCCATTAGACCTTCAGATGATTACCGCTTTGATGGATTACAATTTCATTAGAGAGTCCAAGCAAAGCCACCAAGCCAAGTCACTCTCCCAATTCCACCTGCATAGAAACTGTGTGACAAGTAAATGTTTGTTGTTTTAAGGTACAGAGTTTGGGGGTATTTTGTCACATAGCAATAGATGACAAATACATAGATTTTTCTGACAAATACTTTTTGTCCTATTTCCTATATAATAGGAACTCCCATTTCCTATATAATAAAATTTTAAACTCCTTAGTTATGGCATTTAGGAGTACAGTTTGCCCTTTTTTACTTTGTTTCTTGCCTCCTGCTGAACTTGCTCAGATTGCTTCAGAATACTTTATGTCTCTGATGACTTCAAAGTTTCACAATTCCCATTGGGTGCTCTTTATTTCTCTAAGAATTCCTAAACTTTAGGTGTTTATCTTCTGTATTATATTATTAATTCCAACTAGATAATCTCTACTACAATGTTAATAGATGACCAAGAAATAAGGCTGAACCTCTCAAAGGGATGTTTGTAGTTGAATAGTAAGTAGGCTCTCACTGACTAGTAACTGCATACCAAACGAGGATACAAAGCTGTAGCAGAATGGCAGGAGAGTTTTGGTGTTTCAGTCAGAGTAGCTAGTACTATACCGATATACATAGTCTTGGGATTTTCACCAGTGAAGCCATCTAACATTGGAGATTTTTTTTCCGGGAAGGTTTTAAATTTTAGATTCAGTTTCTTTTCAGAGAAATAGAATTATCCAAATAGTGTATTTTGTGTGACAGCCCTCTCCAGTGTATTATTATTATTATCAGGATGAATAATATAATATGTCCTCTTTTTAATTCCTGATACTGGCAGTTTGTGCTGCTTTCTTTCTCCTTGATTTATTCTTAAAGAGGCATGTCCATTCTATTAGTCTTTTCAACAGTCAACATTTGGCATTGTTTGGTTTTCTCTTTTGTATGTTTTTCAAGTTCATTGACGGCTGTTTGAACTTTTCCCCCCTTTGATTCTACCTCCTTTTTATTTAATTTGGTATTTTTCTAACTGCTTACAATGGAAATATAGATCACTGGTTTTTCATTCTTTCTTCTTTCGTAGCTTATACATTTAAGGCTATAAATTTTCTATAAGTACAACTTTAACTGCATCCCCCAACTATTGATAGTTTATATTTTCATTGTCATTTAGCCCAGAATATTTTCTAAATTCCATTATAATTCTTCGAGCATTTGACTTTCACTAAATATATAAGGAAGAAAGATAAAAGTGGCATTATTATAAACTTTCCATATAGTAGGGGAAAGGGGATCACTTATCAATTTGTTTGAAGCCAGTATACTCAACCTCATTTCTAAAATGGACAAGGTTGGGGGCACTTGGGTGGCTCAGATGATTAAGCATCCAGCTCTTGGTTTTGGCTCAGGGTCATGGGATTGAACCCCATGTTGGGCTCCATGCTTAGTGCAGAAAATGCTTGAGATACGCTCTCTTTCCTTCTGCCCTTCCCCCTTTTCATACACTCTCTCTAAAATAAGAAAAAATAAAAAATCTTTAAAAGATTTTTTAAAAAATTAAATGTACAGAGTTGTCTTTAGAAATCTCTGTTATAGGTCAGTTCCTTTTGTGAATTAAAGTAATCGAAATTACAGTTTCAATTTAATTGAAATTAAAAATTGAAGTAATATAATAGCATCTCAAACCTAGCAATGTACAAGTGTTATAACCTAGTTGGTGTTATTTTAAAATGGAAACTTGGGCTAGAATTAGATTTTAGGAATGGAAACTTGGATTAAAATTAGAAGACCAGTCAGTGAGATTTACTCTGCTTACAGAATTAGGAGGAAAATATGATCACCTCAGCATGCACAGAAAAAAATGATAGAATTCAATACCTATAAAGTCATCTCCTGTATGACTTATTTCACCTAGCATAATACCCTGAAGGTTCATCCATGTTACCACGAATAGCAAGATTTCATTCTTTTTTATGGTAGATTAATATTGTAGTGTGTGAGTATGAGTGTGTGTTTGTGTGTGTGTGTATCGCCTTTATTCTCTTCTCTGTCGGTGGACATTTAGGTTGCTTCTGTATCTTGGCTACTGTAAATAATGCTGCAATAAACAAAGGGGTGCATGTATCTTTTCTAATTAGTTTTTTATTTTCTTCAGGTAAACACCCAGAAGTGGAATTATTGGGGCATGTGGTGCTTCTGTTTTTAATTTCTTGAGAAACCTTAGCGCTGTTTTCCACAGTGGCTACACCCATTTACATTCCCACCAACAGTGCATGAGGGGTCCCTTTTTCTTCACATTTTCTCTAATACTTGTTATTTCTTGTATTTTTGATACTAGCCATTCTGACGGGTATGAGGTGATATTGCATTGTTTTTGCATTTGTATTTTCCTGATGATCAGTGATTAGTTGAGCATCTTTTTATGTGTCTCAGCCATCTTTATATATATCTTCTTTGGGAAAATGTCTGTTCGAGTCCTCTGCCCATTTTTAAAAATTAGATTATGCGGGGTTTTTTGTTGTTGAGTCTTATGGGTTCTTTATATATTTTGGATATTAACCCCTTACCAGATATATCATTTGCAAATATCTTCTATTCAATAGGTTGTCTTTTTTGGTTTATTGATGATTTTCTTTGCTGTGCAAAAGCTTTTTAGCTTGATGTAGTCCCAGGAGGGTTTTTGTGTGTGTGTGTGTGTGTGTGTTTTTTTTAAGATTTTATTTATTTATTTGACAGAGAGAGATCACAGGCAGAGAGGCAGGCAGAGAGAGAGGAGGAAGCAAGCTCCCTGCTGAGCAGAGAGCCGGATGTGGGGCTTGATCCCAGGACCCTGGGATCATGACCTGAGCTGAAGGCAGAGGCCTTAACCCACTGAGCCACCCAGGAGCCCCCAGGAGTTTATTTTTGCTTTTGTTTCCGTTGCTTGTGGAGACAGATCCAGAAAGATATTACTTAAGGTCAATGTCTAAAAGATTACTGCCAGTGTTTTCCTTTAGGAGTCTTATGTTCTCAGGTATTACATTTAGGTCTTTAAATCCATTTTATATTTGTGTGGTCCAGTTTTATTCTTTTGCATGTAGTCCAGTTTTCCCAGCACCACTTATTGAAGAAACTGTCATTTCCCCATTGTATATTCTTGCCTCTTTGGTGGATAATTGACCATATAGGCATGGGTTTATTTTTGAGCTATATGTTTTATGCTAGTACCCTTGTGGTTTTTTTTTTTTAATTCTCTTTTCTTTTTATTAAAGTGTAATTGACACACAATGTTACATTAGTTTCATATGTACAGCATGGTGATTTCCACAACTGTATGCATTATGCTGTGCTCACCACAAGTGTAGCTACCATCTCTCACCATAAAACACCATTACTATATCACTGACTATATTTCTTTCATCCCCTTGACTTATTCATTCCTTAAGTGGAAGCCTGTGCTTAGAACTCCCCTTCACTCATTTTCCCATCCCCTATTAACCATGTAGTTTTGATTATTACAGCTCTACGGTATGCCTTGAAATCTGGGATTATGATACCTTCAGCTTTGTTGTTCTTTCTCAAAATTGCTTTGACAATTCAGGGTCTTTTGTGATTCCATAGAAATTCTAGGGTTTTTCGTTGTAGTTCTGTGAAAAAATACTATTTTTTTTTTTTTATGGGAATTGCATTGAATCTGTAGACTGCTTTGGGCAGTATGAATATTTTAGCAGTATTCTTCCAAATAATGAGCATGGGTTTTTTGTTTTAGATAGTGACTCTAAAATGTACATTTGATAATTTTGTAATTACAAACAATAAGAGAGGTTACTTTATAATTACAACTTTTAATCAGAAGTACAGCTACATAAAAATGCTTAAACATGGGGCGCCTGGGTGGCTCAGTGGGTTAAAGCCGCTGCCTTCGGCTCAGGTCATGGTCATGATCCCAGCGTCCTGGGATCGAGCCCCACATCAGGTTCTCTGCTCAGCAGGGAACCTGCTTCCTCCCTTCTCTCTCTGCCTGCCTCTCTGCTTACTTGTGATCTGTCTGTCAAATAAATAAATAAAATCTTTTTAAAAAAATGCTTAAACATGGTTTTCTTTTGTGAAATCTAAAACCTACTAAAGTGTGAAATGAGAGCAGTTTGAAAGAGCCTAAATCAAGGCAGCTTTGATAATAAAATATAAAAGAAACATAATTGATGATATTGCAGAATATCAAATGAATTTGGTTCTATGTATGAGACTAAGAATTTTTTTATCTGGGTTAAATTTTACCTAAAATGATTAGAGTGTTAAATGAAGATTTACACAAATTGATTGTGAATCTTCTGATAGTAACTAATTAATAGTTTGTGTTGTAATGGACACGAGTTTTTTAAAATATATGTCTTCTAATTTGTAAATATCAAGAGTTGAGTATTTTTTTCTTTTTACGTACTTTTACAGATGGTAGTAAAAACTTTTATGGATATGGATCAGGACTCAGAAGATGAAAAACAACAGTATCTCCCACTAGCCTTGCATCTTGCATCTGAATTTTTCCTCAGGAATCCCAATAAAGATGTGCGTCTCCTTGTAGCATGTTGTTTGGCCGACATTTTTCGAATCTATGCCCCAGAAGCTCCATATACTTCCCATGATAAACTTAAGGTAAATATAATCTTTACAGAATTAGTTTACTTTTATACTTTATACTGTAACTTACCTTTAAGAACTAGCTTTTATTATTCACCTGTCATCGTCATAAGATTATATCGTAAGTTGTAAAACAGATGAATTATTCCGTTAAAATTCATTGCATATCCACAAAAATGACTGGTATTTTTATTGAGGCATTGAAAGATGTAGATCAGAACTAGCCCCTGTCTGCTCTATGTAACCTTCATGATAACCTATCACAAAGCCCAGGTGGTTGAATTGAAGGGATAAATAGTAGGTTAGTGACACTTTATAAAACAATAGTGTAACAGAATTTATGTATTCAGATGATTATTTCACCCTGCACAGTACATGCAAAATTATATTGTGCTTATCTCAAGAGGTTTCTGCCTTTGTTTAAAATGTTTGAGGAACTCTTTTGAATTGATCTCTTTGAGCTAACTTCATATTCTTTATAATTTTTATTCCCGGCAAATTTTAGTATTTTGAACTGCTTTCTTTTCAGTTGTCCTAAAGTCATTTTTTTGCATGTTGATTCTTTTTTGGGTTAAAACTTCTAAAAAAAAAAAAAACTTCTAAAGAAAGCTTATTAAGAAATGGCATACTATTGTTACGAAGAGTACAACCCTTGAACCAGTCTATTATTGTTTTTGTTCCACACAAGTTTGTGGTCACATATCAAATTCAAACTACTGAAAATTACTATTTTCATGTGGGAAATAGTAATGGAAAGACTCTTGTCCAGGTCCTTAAAATGAAGATAATTGTTTGCCATGATGCAAGATGAAGATAATGAGTAAAGTGGACGTTCTGTAGTAAAGAAAGGGCAACAAGATAGAGAATTTACGGTTCTCCAAGAATGAGAAAGCCTAAAAATTTATGCCAGTAATAATTTTTATTATCATTTTTAAAAGATATAATTTGCTTTGTTCTCATTATTTGGAGTAATGGACTAAGCCAGTTCCAAGTCATTTGGCTAAGGAGAATTTTCTTTTATTGTATTTAATGGAGAATATGTATACAGACTATTATTAGTGTATTATGAAAGAATGATAAGTATTTGTGTCTAAATTAATTTTATCATTTTTTTTTAACAGGACATATTTTTGTTTATTACCAGACAATTAAAAGGTTTGGAGGATACAAAGAGCCCACAGTTTAATAGATACTTTTATTTATTAGAGGTAAAAATAAAATTTAATAAATATCACACTATTCACGTAATAGAAAATTCCTTACAGTAACTTTATAATGTAGGATGAATTTTTTGTTTTATACAAATCCGACTTAATAAAATGTCTTTTTTAAGATAAAGTACATTCCACTGGAAAACTTATTACTTGAAACTCTATTTTCATCTTTCTGTTTTTATTCTTTCTAATCTGAAGAGGGATTAATTTGAATTAATTTTCACTTGCTTATATTTAGTATGTATATATATCTACTAATCTCTAACAATTTAGTATTTTTCCACTAGAGTAAGTTAATGCCAACAGATGTATGTCTTTTTAAAGGTCACAGTATATGACAACTTTAACAACTTTAATTTTATATAGTTTTGTAAGCTTTAATAGAGATTCGTAATTCTGTAAATTGTAGTATTGAATTTGCTTTTGTGTAGCTATTCTGTGCAAGTGTAAATATTTATTTATTTATTTATTTAAGAACTTAGCTTGGGTTAAATCATACAACATCTGCTTCGAATTGGAAGATTGCAATGAAATTTTTATTCAGCTTTTTAGGACTCTCTTCTCAGTGATCAAGTAAGTTGTTTTTTAAGCATTTCTGTTTGTCTCTTTCCTTGCTGTGCATTTTGAAGTATTGTGTACTTTGCCTGTGACTGTGATCTTTTAGATTTATAATGAAATGTTTCCCTTAGAAGAATTGACATGAAGAGGAAAATAACCAAACTTGTTGTCTGAAAGCTGCTTTTGCTCTTGTACCACTATTTTAGTTTAGGTATCAGTTACATTGGTTGACTCATAAATGTGAGACCATATGTAATGAAATATTAAATTATGAAGTGGAAATTATAAGTATTATAAATAGCATTAGTGAGTGCTGAAAATCAGTACTTCAGTGGTTAAGCACACTGACTTCTCATATTCAAGCGAGAAAAAAACCTTAAGCATTGCTCCTTCTTTAGAGAAATAGGGAAATTAATGCATAGGGAAAGAGAGTGTGGTGGCTTGCCCAAGGACAAATCACTGAACAGGAGAGCCTAAACTGTGATTTCAGTTCAGTGTTTTGTTGTGTTTTATTCTGTTTTTGTTTGTTTGTTTGTTTGGGGGTTTTTTGTGGGGGTTTTTTGGTAAAATAAACCAAGCATCATCGTGAGATATGTTCTACAGCATTGCACTATATGCAAACATAATGTATCTCATATAAATTTTAAATTTTCTAGTAACCATGTGAAGAAAGGTTAAAAAGAAACAAATTAGATTTATTTCAATAATATACTTTATTCTACAGTATCCAAAAGCATTAATTTTTTTTTCAAGGTTTATTTATTTTAAAGAGAGTGTGGGCAAACGTGTGAGCAGGGAGAAGGGCAGAGGGGGAGAGAGACTCTCAAGCAGACTCCCCGCTGAGCTCAGAGCCTGACGTGGGGTTCAATCTCAACCCTGAGATCATGACCTAAAATCAGGAGTCCAACTCTTAACTGACTGAGCCATCCAGGCACCCACAAAAGCATTATTATTTCAACTTGTGGCTCTGTCCATACTACAAGTTTTCAGTGGGCATGTGGCTATTGGCTACTAATGGCTTCCATATTGGATAGCACATTTCTAGAGTTTTCTATAGATTTTTTTTTTATGGATACTATGCTATCATGCTTTCTGTTTCCCTAGAATGGTAGGAATAGAATTTAACCTGGCATAAATAGGAAAGAACTGGACTGAACTGGTGTAGAAATGGAAGCTTATAAAGAGACTGCATGAGAAAAAGCTTCCTTTGGCAACTAAATGAAGGCATGAAAAAAATGATAAACTGTATAAACTTTACCTTTTATGTTAGTTAGCATTTGCTGCGTGACAAAACAACCCCAAACTTGCTGGCTTAAAATAGACCCCATTTTATTTAACTCCTAATTCGGTTTGGCAGTTCTTTTTGTCTGGGCTGGGCTCACTCCTCTATTTGCAGTCTGTTGACAGGACATCTGGCAGTTGGCTGAGGTAATAGGACAACTAGGTCATGTGTCCCTCTCTCTCACACTTTCATCATCCAGCTGGCTAGCCCAGGCCTCTTCAAATGCTGATGGGTTTCAAAAATAGCAAGAAAGAGAATGCTATGTCTCACAAGCACTTTTTAAACCTCTGCTCACTTCATGTTTACTTATGTTTCATTGACCAAGGAAGGTACATAGTCAAGCCCAGATTCAAAGGTTTGTTAGATAGACTCTATATCTTCGTGGAGGAACAGAATTTTAAAGCCATATGAATATAGAGATAGAATAATTTGTGGCCATTTTTTGTATCCTGTCACATTTTTGCAACTTTTTCTTTTAAAATTAAAATTGCCAAAAAAATTCTAAAACTCTTGAAATTGTCATCATTTTGCCCCTCTTGTTGACCTTTACTGTCAACTTAGTCCACTTCCCACTCTGCCATTATACTTTCCTCTCACAGTTGCTTTTACATACACACACCTTTCTTTGATCCATTAGTATTTTGTTCCTGAACCTAAAGATGTAAGTTCATTGTTGACCTAATTAATTCATAGTGAGCTAGAAGTAAATAAAAGACTTGCCTTTTGGGGGTGCCAGTGTGGCTCAGTCGGTTGAGTGGCCAGTTCCTGATTTTGGCTTAGGTCATGATCTTGGGATCCTGGAATTGAGCCATGTGTTCCCGCTCAGCAGGGAGTCTGCTTGAAGATTCTCTCCCTCTCCTGCCCCTTACCTGCTCGCGCTCTTTTGGTCTCTCTCTCAAACAAATAAATTTAAAAAGACTTGCCTTTTGAAAGAGGAGCTCATTATTTTGTATTTACTGACACATTTACCATTTGTCTGGTGTTCTTCATTTCTTTGTGTCAGTGCAGATTTCTATGTGGTATTGTTTTTCTTCAGTCTGAAGGACTTTCTTTAACATTTCTATAGTTGGTCTGGTGCTGATAGATTTCTTTTGGTTTCGTATGTCTGAAAATGTCTTTATTTCACTTTCATTTTTGAAAGTTTTTTTATGGTAAAAATTCTAGGTTGATAAGCTTTTTTCTTTTTTTTTTTTTTGTTTTTTTTGTTTTGTTTTTTCTCTTTTAGTACTTTTAAAAATGTTGCTCCATTTTCTGGTTTTCATTGTTTCTAATAAAAAGTTTTTGTCATTTTTAATCTTTGTTCCTCTGTACATAATGTATCTTTTTTCTCTACCTGCTTTTAAGATTTTCTCTTCATTACTGGTTTAAACAATTTGATTATGATGTACCATGGTGGAGTTTTCTTTTTCTTGTGCTTGGGGCTCTTTGAGCTTGGATATGTGGGTTTACCATTCTGATTACAAGATGCCCTGTGAATTGTGAGATTTTCCACTTTGGTTGGAACATGTTCTATTCTAAGCCCTTTGTATATTCCAGGGATTATTCCCTCTGCTCCTTCTAGGTGGTGCCTTTCCCAAACTCAAGACATTTCTTCACATACATGTGCTGATCAGTAAGCAAGCACTTGAAGACTCGGGGATACCTTTACAGACCTGCTCTCTGAATAGGTCTCCCCCTCTGATATTCTGCCCTGCAAACTCTAGTCTTTCCAGACTTAGAAAAACCACTAGGCTCTGTCAGTATCTTCCCTTCCCTTACTGCAGCCTGGAAAATGTTTTCGTTTCTCAGCAATATGTTCATGATGTGCAGTGTCTGAAAACTATCATTTCATATATTTTGTTCAGTCTTTTAGTTAGTTTGAGGTAGGAGGATAAGTCCTACCCAATTACTGAGTCTTGACTAGAACCTGTGGAAATCATTTTAAGCCTGTTCTGTTTCTCTTCACTCTAGTTCTTTCCGATCTGTAAGTATATTTGGGTCTGAGAGTTAAATACTCTTCAGTTTTTTTGCATCAATCTGAATATTTCTATTTTTTCACCCTTAACACACACTCCCCCTTTCATGATCTTGGCTTTAGTAAACAGGACATTTGAAAGAGGGTATGCTATAGGGGTATGTTTCTAAAAGTTGTAGGAAACAGTGTATCTAATGTGAGAATTTTTCCACCAGCTTCAGAAATTTTCATCTTGCATTTTATCATCAAGTTTCAACAGGTCTCTTATACATTATTTCAGGTTAGTTTTTTAAAAAAGTAAGAGATAAATAAATGATGTTAGAATTTACCTTGATTTAAACTTTTCTATATCCCTGTATCTGTAGTATCACTAAATTGTATCATTTATCTTGATTTATCTTTACATATATATGTGATTATTGTGAAAGTGGATATTTCAAGTCTTTAGTTAAGATGTAGTCAGAGGAGAGAAGCCTAGATGTTCTACTTGTTTTTAGCAATTTTATAGCCAGTCTTCTTAGGTTAAGTACTGGATCAGCAGTAGAGATGTATTTATTGAGGAGGCCTACAGTTTATTCTTCACTGGCATGGCTAAGAAAGTAGGACTAAAGCTGATTCTAGGCTTTATACCTTGTTGACTTCTCATTTTGTTTGAAATTCTTTGTGAGATACCTAAATGACATTTTCAGAAACTTCTAGTCATAAATTCTGATAAAAATTTTATATCAGACTTTTGATTTTCAGTATCAATAAACTAAAATCTCTAGTGACAAAGATATTATAGCTAAAATTACTTGTATTGGCTAAGGTTTTTTTGGTGTTTATAGTTTCATTTTGGGAAATGTATTAGTATGTAAAAGGATGAAAAATTGTCTATTATCATTATCTTGTACTTTTTTTTTGTTTTCTTAATTAAAATTTTATCACCTTTTAAAATCTGGGGTCATATAAGCAAGATGTCCTTTCTTTGAAGTTGATGTTTTTGTTTGGTTGATTTAACCCACTTTTTGACTCCTAATTGTGTGGTGACTTAATTCATTTTAAAAGTCTTTGATTTTGTAAACTGCTTTACAACAATACCTTACAGCTGTTGTTACAGTTAGCAGAGTGAGAAAGTAAATAGAACAGTCAAAATTTCTTTGTCATTAATTAGTATGCTTTCTTCAAGTAACAGTTCTTTTATCTGAGATAGTTTTTTTAAACTGGGAAGTATAATTTTCAAGCCTGATTTTTTTTTTTTTTCTTTAAGCAATAGCCACAATAAGAAGGTACAAATGCACATGCTAGACTTGATGAGTTCTATCATCATGGAAGGTGATGGAGTTACTCAAGAATTATTGGACTCCATTCTTATTAACCTCATTCCTGCACATAAGGTCTGTATAATATGAAGATATTAAGGGTTATGTTTAAAGATAGTACTACACATATAAAACATAATTGTTTTCCACCGTTTGCAATTTCACATAATTATTCCCACTATCATTTTCTAGCCCCCATAAAATAGTGTAACACACATCAGTCTTAGAGCTATTGTTTTTAGGAGATTTATTGATTAACATATATTATAGAAGATTTTCATTGAGTAAAGTGCTTCCTGTTTTCTGGAACACAAAAATCTTTCACATTCACTTGTAATGTGGGAATTAGAAAGTACTGTCTTGGTTAGGTGTTTATTTTTTGTTTTGGGGGTCTTTTTTGTTTGTTTGTTGTAGGATTTTTTGGGAAGGAAAATGTAGTTCCTTCTTTGTAACACAGATGTGGGACATAGGAATTGTATTTCTTCTCAGAATCCGATTTTCTTGGGCATTTTCAGAAAAAGATTTGCGCAGAAGCAGGAACTGTATGGTTTAATGTTAAAGGGAAAGAGATGATTCATAGCTGTATATTTCTCCCTGTTTGGCTTTTCTGTTTTTCTCTGTTACTTCTTCCTAAGGACCTGAAGGACTTAGCTTTCCACAAGCTCCACCACTGGGCTGGATTCATTCTTAACCGTATTTTTCATATTTACCCTCCCTCTCTTTTCTTCTAATGGTTCAGTGACCTATTATCAGATGTTAGATTAACAGTGTATCTAATAATGCACTTATCTAATAATGCAATTAATTAGAAGTTCTTCTGCTTCCAAATATTATTTGCATTTTATTAATTCAAATGAATCTGTAATTTGCCAAAATTTTGAGAGTAATGGTGGGGGGGGGGCATGTCAGGCAAAATAAGAGGGGAAGAACAGAGGAATAGATAGCATATTTGGTGTTTATATTCTAGTTAGTATTTTTATGATTAGGAAATATATATACTGTTTGAGGAAATAGAAAGGTTACCTTAATTTTAAGTTAATTTCTTACCCTTTTTTCAGTGGAATAAAATCTTAGAGCAAGGGTCAAGAAGCTATGTCTTGTAGAACAAATCTAGTTCATTACCCGTTTATGTAAATAGTTTTTTTGAATACAGCCATGCTCATTCGTTTTCATTTTGTGTGTGGCTGTTTCACACTCAACAGCAGAACTGTGTAGTTGCAGCAGTAACTGTATGACTCAAAAAGCCTAATATTTCCATCTGGCTCTTTGCATAAAAATTTTGCTGATTACTCACCAAGAGTATAGGGTTTCCCAGCCTCTTTTTTGGGAGAGATGCAAGATGATGGTGAATGAATCTGTTTAGTCCAAAACTTCAAAGTATAGAGATGCTGATAGGTACTCTTTAAAATAAGAAATCCATTCTGAAATATGTTTTTAGAAATTGAATATGTCTTTTCTGTGGCCTTTCTCAGACCCTTTAATTTGTTATAGTGCACTGGTAATCTTGAGGAGCAAACACAGTAATCCGTGTTTCAAAACTTATCTTAATTGACCAAATGTTTTTCTTGGAACACTTTCCAGGTGTACTATTTCTTAGATCACACATTGATTAGACAATGAAGTACTTAGGATGGTGGGTTACATGGGGGTGCGGGGGTGGGAGGTTGGTGTATTTATTTAGAATACAGGGGTATAATTGGCAGGTCAGTTTGGTTAACAAACCCGAAAAGCCTTAGTTTTCAGTTTAATAAAACTAAACAAAAAAAAGAGTTTGACTTTTGCTGTCTAATATATTTTAGTTTTTTATTTACAGTGCTATTTGCAACTTCTGCATTTAAGACCACTTGACTAGAGAATATTAGGTAAAACCTTGAATGGGGTTCAGTGATATTTTTTGCTTTGAAGATTATAGTGTTATCATGGTTCTTTCTCATAAATTCACAAATTCATTTGTAACTTTGCATATTTTTATTGTGTTTCAGAACTTAAATAAACAGTCCTTTGACCTTGCAAAAGTCTTACTGAAAAGGACAGTCCAAACTATTGAGGCATGCATTGCCAATGTATGTATTTCTGTTTATATTTATTCTATAATTGCATAATTCTTAATCCATTGTATTAATTAATGAGACCTTTCACATATAGTTTTGTTTAGCCTATAAACAGTTTCATCTGTTTAAAACAAATACATAAAAGAACTGATATATCCAGATATGACCAAATCCAATATAACTGTGTAAGCTTTGACATAATTTTTAAGTGGCATAAGAGGATATCTTATAAAAACTTGTCCACAACTCCCACCCCTCTTTTGCTGCCTTTATATTTAACTTTTTATCTCCTGAGTATGCTGATCTCTTTCACTTTCTCCTTCCTTCTTTACCTTTATTTTTCTAGGTCATTCCTCTGAACTCTTTTGTTTCTCTCTTAAATAGCTGTTGTATATTAATAAAAACACTTTTTTCTTTATTGAAGTTTTTTTAACTTAAAAAAATCAATAAATTAATCTACAATAAAAAATAATTTTTAATTATTCCTAATATAGCATTCATTCCATTGTTTGCACATTTGCTCACATTCTTGTCTATTTTTTCACATACTCGGTGTAAAGTTTTGAATTGTCTATTTATATGTATTTTCTATATTTTGAAATTATTTCTTTTTAATATAAATGACTATAAATATTTCTCTGAATATACATATATCCATAATTTAACCATTTCCTTATTATTTTGCATTTAGATTATTTCAGTGTTTTCCTTTAATAGCTATTTTCTTGAGTATGCATTTATCTGTTGTTGAATTATTTTCCACAAAAAAACCCCAGGTGAGAGTATATTAATGGTATGAATTATTAGTATTACTTATATTACTAAACTAATATTTAAACATGATAAAAGAAAAGTTTCTTTTCACAAAGAATATATTGTGGAAAGTGTCTCTCTTCAACTCTGGATACCCTAATCTCAGTTCTCAGAAATAACCATTACCAATAGACTTTAAATATATCCTTCCAGAATTAGTGTTCTATGCGTGATCATTTTTGTATATGTGTATTTTTTAAAACTATTTTTTTATTTTTCCAAGGTGTGCATAGTAAGTATATTTTCAAATTTTTAACATGTGTTGGTTTTCAAAGGAAATATATTTTTTGATGAGTATACCAAATATACAGGCTACATCAGTTATGTGCAACTGCCTCTAGCATTTTTAAATTTAACATTTTTTTTCCTATGTGTGTATGTGTATTGGCAGGGAATGTTAGGTGTCTTTTAATTTGTGCTTTTGATATTCTCTTTTGTTTCTTCTTAGCATTCTTTTAAATTATCAGTTAGCTTTGGTATCATGACTTTTTTTCTCTTGATACTCTCAGTCAAAATCTTTTTGACTTTGGGCATTTAAAAAAACAAGAATTCAGCCCCCACCTTTAAGTACTCTTTATTACTAAACTCATGGCAAAATTAGTCAGACTTAACTAAAAGGCAAAAAGATTGAGACTTTAAAATTTTTCTATTATAAGGAAATTTATCTATAAAATTTTTTATAGTGAATTACATAAACTATCAAAGTTGTTTTGTTTTTATGGAAGATTCCTAGAAATACCATCTTAATTTGGAAAAAAGCTAACAGCTGAATTCCTTTTTCCCTATAACATTCATAATTAGATATTTAGAGGTTTATTCTGTTTTAGTGACTATTCTATCATATATTAGTAACTGAAATATGTTTCATCCCCTTCAGTTGTATATGTAATGCCTAATTATATCTTTTTTAGACAGGTTTATTGAAAAAAATCTGTCCAAGTTTTTAAGTGAAATAGATATTTTATTTTTGTTTAATATCTCCTTTAGTTTTTCAATCAAGTCCTGGTGCTGGGAAGATCATCAGTAAGTGATTTGTCAGAACATGTATTTGATCTGATTCAGGAACTTTTTGCAATAGATCCTCATTTGTTATTATCTGTCATGCCGCAGCTTGAATTCAAACTAAAGGTAGGACTGACTATAAGTTTTAAGTTTTTTAAGCTTTAAGAGAAAAATTTATATGTAACTGTAAGAGATATAAATATTGTTTTTCTCTTATAAAAGAATAAAATGTGAGTTTAGTTTATCTTATAGTTAGTTAAGGTATGCATTTTTAATCATTTCAGTAAAACAGTCTCATCTAATAATAGAATTACATGGGAAAATTATAACTCTCCTCGTTGTTAAATATCTGATTAACAGAGTGACACAATAATAGATTTGAAAAATGGTATTATCCCTTATAATACATATTGTTATTAAATAGTATTTATTATTAGGCAGATACATTTTAGAACATCAAAAGATTTCAAACTGATTGCTCAAAGGATCTTGATTATAACTATATGAACCTTCCATAGTATAGATCAAGAACGAAAATTTTACTGTATGACTTGGGACATATCTTATTTTTTATAGCCAAATAAACAAGGGATTCATAACTCCTCAAAAAATAATGAAAAACTTGACGCTTGATCCCCCCTATTCCAGTTGAACTATGTGAGATAACAGCTTACATTTGCTCAATATTTTCAACTTTGTGAAAGGTTTTTTATATCTAATACCTTATTTGATCCTTAAACTGTGGTATAGTTAGGACCAACATTATAGTTTTGAGTTTTGAGATGAAAAATTTAAGATGAAATAATTTTGCCTAGTTGCACAGTTAAAACGGACTTGTTAGAACTCCAGTTTTCAGACTCTTTCAACATGTATACATGATGATTAAGAATTGTCCATATTGGAGGTGCCTGCGTGACTCACTTGGTGTTAAGCATTCTGCTCAGTTTATGATCTCAGGGTTGTGAGATTAAGCCCCATCAGGCTCCGCACTTAGTGGGGAGTCTGCTTCTCGCCCTCTCTACCACCCCCCCTCCACTCAAAAGCGCTGGACATGGAGCCTGTTTAAGATTCTCTCTCTCCCTCTCCCCCTACTCCCCCTCCAAAAAAATAAAGAATTGTCCATATTGTCTTTATTATAAATATTTGTTACTTATAGTATAAAAGGACATTGTACCAAGCTTCTAAGAAAAACTATTACTTGAAAAATATTAAATGGAGAACAAGGTTTTGTTTTACTTTTTAATATTGAGTTTATTTTAACAGCCTAAAAACATTTCCATACCAAATTATTTCTAGGTGTAAGGCATTAAAATATTTTCTGTCAATCTCTACATAAGAGTCTGAATATGAAAAGTCACACCTCTTCAATCCTTAAATAAGATTGCCTTGAAGGATGGCGGGACGGAATTAAGAACTAGATTTCTAGGTTTCTGTGTGTGGACTGAGATACCACCTCAGAGACACCAGATGGTTTTTGCACC
Organism: Martes martes; assembly: GCF_963455335.1. Classification (NCBI taxonomy): domain Eukaryota; kingdom Metazoa; phylum Chordata; class Mammalia; order Carnivora; family Mustelidae; genus Martes; species Martes martes. The sequence goes on along the minus strand of NC_137889.1, from coordinate 171,896,211 downwards.
AAAATCAATTTACCATCACTATAATCATATTCCAACTTCACTCAAGGAATGTATTTTAAATTTTTATAAGGTAGGAAGGCAAGTTGTCACTCAGTTTCAGTAATTAAAAATATAAATATAAAATGTCACATCGTTTGAAATAATCACTATGTCACTGAAGTAGTCACAAACAAGTAGGATAAAACTTCCACTTAATTTAGTTTTCGACGTTTAAGCGGTAGACTGATTTTTCTTTAAAAAAATAAGTCGTGTTGGTTAGTTGATTGGACTTACTAAAAGGTCCTAATCTGCATTGTTGTCACATTGCTTGAGAAAAACTTTGTCAAAGAAAACAGTTTTTTTAATTACAAATGTTAAAGCTTTGATAAGGGTGCCTGTTTTACCCACAAAACCCCTTTTCCTGAAAGATAAACTATTCATAACAAAGACCATATCCCATGTTCTTTATTTTTTTAACTTGCTTTTTCCATGAGTATTTTTTTTACTGGATTTCTGGTATTACTGTAGACACACATTGTCTATGAATGGCTGAGAAAATTAGCATTTGCTTTTTGTTACTGCCTTTATTTTCCTAGTCAATATGTGATTTTTAAAGTTTCACATATCACATGGTTTCAGAATAACTTAATTTATAGTAAGATGTGACATCACTAGTGAAACTGAAACAGAATTCATAGCATATATTGATTCAGGATAAGAAAATTGGAGGTCTTTATCAAAAAAAAATTTCAAACTAAGTTTTGATTTTTTTATAATGTTCTGTTTTGCTGACCTTTTAGATCTTCTTAATATTCTTGTTCTTCTATTAAAATGAGTTTTCCTGGGGTGCCTGGGTGGCTCAGCTGTTAAACATCTGCCTTTGGCTCAGGTCATGATCCCAAGGGTTCTTGAATCGAGCGCCATGTCTGGCTCCCGCCCTGTCTGGGTCCCTGTTCCACGGGGAGACTGCTTCTCCCTCTCCCACCCGCCCCTGCTTGTGTTCCTTCTCTCACCGTCTCCCTCTGTCAAATAAATAAAATCTTTAAAAAAAAAAGTAAGTTTTCCTGAATCATGACATTCTTCAGTGTTATATTCTCCAATAACTTAGGGGATCCGTTTTTGTTTTTGTTTTTGTTTTTGTTTTTTTCAAGATTTTATGTATTTGTTTGAGATAAAGCAAGAGTGAGGGAGCCAGAGCAAGAGCTGGGGGAGGACGGAGAGAGAGAGTGGGGGTGGATCCCAAGAACCTGAGACCATGACCCGAGCCAAAGGCAGAATCCTGGTTGACTGAGCTACCCCGGTGTCCCTAGGGGATCCTTGATTAAAATTTCATATATCAAAACCTTAACTGATAGGAGTTTATGTTGGAGTTCAAATGGCAGAAAGATTTCTTATAAGAAAACTTAGTAGGATGGGGGGCTTCCAGGTGGCTCAGCCGGTTAAGCACTCTTGATCTCAGGGCTGCGAGTTCAGGCCCCACACTGGGCTCCACAGTGGGTGTGGAGCCTACTTAAAAAAAAGAGAAAGAAAGAAAAGAAAACTTACCAGGGTGGAAATTATTTGCAGCTTTGCCTTTCACAGAATTTTTTCCAAGACTCTTAGGGAATGTTAGAAATGAATGATTATTTTCATATTTCTACAATGTCTGTGTAGATTGCAAATAAGCAGTGAAGTAGGCATAAATTAGCAGTTGGAGGGGGTGTAAAATAAGAACAAAGAACCAGATGATGTGCCATGGAATCACATCAATTTCCACATAGTAAATGAGAGCATATGATATTTTAAAGTTCTCATCGTTGTAAGTGGAAATAGGAAACGGTAGCTTCTCAGGAATGATTCATGTTGTTTTCTATAATCTGATGAATAAACTTCAGCTTCATTTATTTTCTCTTTTTCCTTAGAGCAATGATGGAGAAGAGCGATTAGCTGTTGTTCGACTTTTAGCTAAATTATTTGGTTCTAAAGATTCTGATTTGGCAACACAGAATCGTCCTCTTTGGCAGTGTTTTCTCGGACGGTAAGAGAACATATAATTCTATGGATTCTGACTTGTATGTTTTGGAGGCCAGTCAATATGGTCCATTTGATTAAAACCACACGTACCAAAACTTTAATTGATAATGTGGTGGGTTTTTTGTTTGTTTTTTAAGTATCTGTTGCTCTTTCTTGGAGAACAAATTACACATCAGATTTTTTATGAAGAATGCTTATTATTTACCACATAACACTTTTTAATCTTTCTGTGCTACAATAATGTCATTAGAATAAATAGATAGGCAATATCTGAGAATGTTCCATCTTAAGATTTTTAAATCATGAGACTGAAGACATAATGATCCAGTCCATGCCATTCTTCAGTCCAACAATTCCTTTACTAGTGTTTATTGTTTAAGTCTGTAGCTTATCTAATTGAATGATGTATGTTATGAACTAATTTGGTATTATAGTAAGATTTTGAAATTGAAAATGACGTTGCTCTTGATTCAGATAATTTTTAATGTTCCCTCTCGAGAACTTAGAATTATTAGGATCTATTCAAAATGATGATAAGGTTGAAAAATATCTTTGAAATTTATCAAATTCCCTCTTGCATTCCATTTACATGTTTCTTGCTTTAGACCATGAAAAGTCTGTTTTTACTCTTATATTCTGGAGAATATTTAAGATTCATCATTGTTTAATTCAGCTGATTGAGAAGGTGGGCTTAGAAATTTTCTTAAATTCATTATAATGATCCCAAGTTAGATTTGCCAGTTATATTTTGATATTTGAGAAATCTCTGACACTGACAATCTTAATTTGCTTAGAACAAGCCATTTTGAAGGTCTGTAAATGCTAGCTATTTTGAATAATTAAACTTGATTTTATGACAACTTAAAATAGAGGGAATGAAACAACTATACTTGTCAATAAACAAGAGGAGTGATTCTGTTCTTGTGATTACCTCGATGTTTATAGCAAAACAATTACTTATAAAAACTAAATCAACTGTAAGAAACTTCTTATATTTGTAATTTTATATTCACTGCTATTTCTAATAATCAGTCTCCTTCATATTTCTACATATGAAGCATTCATTCATTGAATTCATTAAAATGAAGAAGTATTAGCAGTGTATCTGTTTTACTGTATTATTTTCCTTAATTATTTAGCAATAAGTATTTTGATACTTTGTAATTTAGTTGATCATAAATGGTAATGTTTTCATTTTTCTCTGGCAGTTAGAAAATTTATAAATCCTGGGGTGCCTGGGTGGCTCAGTGGTTGGGCCTCTGCCTTCAGCTCAGGTCATGATCTCAGGGCCCTGGGATCGAGCCCCACATCGGGCTCTCTGCTCAACGGGGAGCCTGCTTCTCTGCCTACTTGTGTTCTCTCTCTCTGTCAAATAAATAAATAAAATCTTTAAAAAAAAGAAAATTCATAAATCCTAAATGCAAGATTTATTAAAATAAAATTATTGTAATTTTAGTCTTTACTTAGGAAAGTAAGAAAAAAGTAAGCTTTATTTATTAAGACATTTATTGGGGCACCTGGGTGGCTCAGTCAGTTAAGCATCTGCCTTTGGCTCGGGTCGTGGTTCTGGGATCCTGCTCCCTGCTCAGCAGCGAGTCTGCTTCTGCCTCTCCCCTGCTTGTGCTCTCTCTTTTTCTCTCCCTCTCAAATAAGTAAATAAAATCTTTTTTTAAAAAGGCATTTATTATATAACTTTAATTGGTTATCTTATGAGATTACTTTAAAAATAGTTTTGCTTTTTAAAAACAGATTTTTATAATTAACAGTTGTTTTTAAATCGCCTATAATTTTAAATTTGAGAGTTGCTAAGTTTACCTTTATTATGTACAAACTGGGATCTACATGTGGTATTTCATATTTATTGCATTTTTACAATATACTCAACCTTTGAAAGAGTACTTTAATACAAGTTCATCCCAGCATATGAAACTTTTTTGTTGTAAGGCAGTTATGACACATACATTTTATGAACTTAACTTTGAACTTCTAGATTTGCTTTCTACCTCTTTGTCCAGTATTTTCCCCTTTTACCTTTTTGAAATAGATTTTGTAGGTTTTAAATTTTTATTTTTTGTTTTGTGTTATAACTAGGCTCTTAAATTTGGGGCTCTACAAAGTATGTAGTTTGGGTTGGGGAATGTGTTTAAACTTTTGTTTTAGCATGGTAAACATTGTGTTTTCAAAATGTTTTTGTGAAAATATGTATTTCTTTATATTCTCCCTTCAGAACATACTGTTATTTTAAAATAACACACTTTTTTATCGGTAACTGTTGTTTATAGGCACTTATGTAGATATGAAAATAATTATTTATCTGAAAATAATTATTTTGCCTTACAACTAATCTTTAACAACCTTTTCCATGTAGATTTAATGACATTCACGTTCCTGTGAGATTAGAAAGTGTGAAATTTGCCAGTCACTGTTTAATGAATCACCCAGATTTAGCAAAGGATCTCACAGGTAAGCTGGCTGATTTATTATAAATATGAGAGTAATCACACAAATATATTTTAGATGTGACCTTTGACCTTAAATTTAGTATCTGAAGAGGTTTTAACTCTGCCTCTACTTCAGTTTTTTAAGTGATAAGTGATTTTATGTTTATACAGTAAAATTACTCTTGAAATCTTCATATTGTAATCCTTCAGAATTTTTTGGAAATCATAGTTTGAGGAAGTAGACATTGGGTTTGGGCACAAATCATTATACCTATGTGATAATTAAATTTAGAAACATAATCTAATAATAACCCGGAAAGTGATTATCTCCTGGAGTAGACTAGAATTTCCCATTCTTAACTTGAACATAGAGCATTTGAACTTGCTTGTTTGGTATTGGAAATAAATGATTTTATCAAAATGCTGTTTACCAAAAGAGAAGAATCATTTCTTGTTTTGGTTTTGTTTGTAGTGTAATTATTTAAGAATCTTTTTTAGAGGTCATTGAATTCTAGTTACTCTGTATTTTATATTGTGTATGGAATAGAAATATACCTGTCAGCAACTTGCTATAAGTATTTTTACTATTTTTCTTTTACTTCTTTTAATTTGTATTGTAACTTAAGTTCTGAATATATAAATCAGATATTTCATTATGATTTGACTTTTCCACAATAGTTGAGGTAAAATACATTATTTGTTAAGATGTGACTCCAGTAAGAAATAGTGTGGTGTATTTTATTTTGTGATTATGTAGGGTATTGTCACATCAAAAATAAAATGATTTTAATTCATGCCACTTTTTACAAACATGTTTCAGTATGGATAGAAGTCTAAAGCGTTAGTCTTTTCTGTCATTCTGAACATGACAAGTATCATAGCTAACATTTAGCTTTAGTTTTTTTCTCTTATTACAGAGTATTTGAAAGTTAGGTCACATGATCCCGAAGAGGCTATTCGTCATGATGTCATTGTTACTATAATAACAGCTGCCAAAAGAGACCTTGCCTTAGTAAATGATCAACTCCTTGGCTTTGTAAGAGAAAGAACACTGGATAAACGGGTAAAATCTGAGGAATTTTATTCTTTTGTAATTTATTATATTTACAATGTTTGCTGAAGACAAATTATTTCTAAAGTTTTAATTTACCTTTTCAGTTATGAGTTACAATAGAATAGTGAGTGATCACCTATGTTTTTTTTCTTACAGTTACCATTTTCAAAAGTGACCATGTTGTATAAACTTAGCTGGATCTGTCATTCATTAGGCTAAAAGAATATCATATGAAAGTGATATTTCTATATTGCTATGCCAAGCTAAGGGCTGAAGTAACAGTTGTATGTTCAGATACTTTTTTGTGTGATTTCCTCTCTGTGGTTACAGTTAAAAACATGATTTGTTAAGGAAGACTAGTACTAAGAACAACAAAACCTGTTGCTAAGGAATAGTGTCAGCTGTAAGCCAGAGACAGACATGCAGGACAGGCTGATCAGACATCATATTAACAACTTGAACACAAGTTACCTTTGCAGTGTGCTGTTTTATTTGGGGCATAGTTGAAAACACACTGTCCTGGTAAAACCAGTGTCCTTTAGCAGTAGTTTAAGAGTAAAACTATATTTCTTGGTTATAAAATACAGCAAGAGGTATTCTTTAGGTTCTTTCTAACTATTTTGGTAGAGGAGGCAAGTATGTCAGACAGACGCTGTTTAACATGTTCAACTGTATCAGTAATTATAACTTTGAACAAGTTTTTCCTCTTGGCTTTTATTTAAATGAAATGAAGCTCTACCTGTCGGTTATTTAGTAACTCTCCCGCCCCCACCTCCATACACACACTTGATTGAAGGTGTTACCATTTGTATTATTTCTTCCTTTTAGAAACATTTCACTCCTGCTTCTGCTAATGTTTGTTGATAGTTTCTGAAAGAGTTGAATAAATGCATCTTCCTGAAGCTGTGTGATATGGTCATAATAGCATCTACTGGATATTTTTTAGGACCCCAATTTTGGTGCAGTAAATTAGATGACCTTGTGTACAGCCTTTCTGAAATTTGTTTTCTCCTCTATAAAATGTGGGGACAGGACTTATTCTTAGATTTCACTGCTTACATTATTTGGTTTCATGTGTGAAACGTCAAAGGCATCAGTTACCTGTTATATGGGAACAAAGTTTCATTCCATCTAAATAGCCTAAAAATGAGGAAATTATACAAAAGATTGTCAAGAAATATTAATGTAAATAAACCAAAGATCATATGCTCTGATTTGTTATTGAGACAAATATCTTTTTTAGTTGGTTTTGGGTTTTTTTGTTTTTTTTTTTTTTAATTACATCTCACTGTCATGGTTCTAACTGTAGGTTTTTATAGTCTCCTTTTTTTATCGACCTTCTTCCTGCCACCTTTCTTTCCTCCTAGCAAACTGTTCCAGTCTCTAGAAGTCCCAAAGAGTCTTCTTCCACTAACTAGTATGTGGCTAGGTAAATCATTTGCCCTTTTAATCTATAAAGTAAAGAAGTTCACTTAAAATGATCACTAAGGTGCTTTCCAACTTTGTAATTTAGGATCCTGATACTAAATTTTATTTTTATTCTGAGTTAATATCAAAATGAATGTAATTAGGATAAAACATTACAGATGATAGGGCTTTTGGTTGCAGGGTAAATCACATACTTTCTCTTTTACTTTTTCATCAGTTTTAAAACTTGGGCAGATTTTTTAGACAGAATCTAATGAAATCATGTGTAAGATTTACTACTGATTGCTTGGCTGTGAGGGAAATAAATTAGTAGGTGATTTAGTAGTATTTGCCTTAGACAATCTTTTTAAATAGTCTGATTTATGAATAGGAGTATTCAAAATTATTGGTAAAGCAATTTGTTGCTTCTTAGGAAAATAAGTATTATGCCAGCTTAGGTACATATAAGTCTGAATGTAAAACCTAGTGAAGAAATGCTAATTTTTGCAGATTAGTATACTAAAGTTTGGTATCTTGCTCATTCAGTAAACTTTATACTTTTTAGTGGCGAGTAAGAAAAGAAGCTATGATGGGTCTGGCTCAGCTTTATAAGAAATACTGTCTTCATGGTGAAGCAGGAAAGGAAGCTGCAGAGAAAGTCAGCTGGATAAAGGACAAACTTTTGCATATTTATTATCAGAATAGCATCGATGACAAGTGAGTCTGGCATGTTGGTAGAATGGTTGACTATAAAAGTGCTTTTGATTTTTTTGACATATAATATACTTCTTAATTTTTTAATTGTTTCTAAATTTGGAAATCACTTTCTACATATTTATACATTCTATGTTTAAATAAGACTGGTACAAATTGTCAAGTAGCATAATTAGTGAAGTGGGTATGGGCTTTGGGGTCAGACCAGAGACCAGATCTTCATTCTGCACCTTATTAGACGTGTTCTTATACACAGCTGACTTCTGTGCACCTTGGTTTTATCTAAAAAGTAATAAAGCTTTCCATACAAGATGGTCATGTGGATTAAATAAAAAACGAACATAAAGCTCCCTAGCCCAAGCCTGTCAATATGGGACTATTCAATAACTGCTAGTTACTATTTTTACTTTTTTACAACACAGTAGGTATCAATAGAGGCAGTGCTATGATGTTTTTTTAATTGAGGAATAATCGACACATAACGATTATAGGTATATAACGTAATGATTCTGTATTTGTGTATATTGGGAAGAGATCACCACAGTATGTCAAATTAACATGCATCCCCATACTTGTTACAAAATTTCTTTTCTTGTGTTAAGGACTTACATTGTTTTCATTTTCTGAATATTACTTGTAATTCTATATTGGGTTGTAGTAATGATTTTGGTTTTTGCAAAGTGCTTTGCAGTGTTTGATAGAATTAGACTGATAACTTATGTATCACTGGCTGTGTATTTTATTGATTAATGAAGATTTCTTGTATTATCTTATTCTTGTGGTTCTAGTTAGGTTATTCCAGTATCATTAAGGAATTTAGACTGTGGAGAGAAGAGAGATCAGATATACACAGGAAAAGCTAAATTTTCAGGAAGTAGTAATATGAAGGAAGATCCCCCTGATTTTAGATGACCGCATGGGAAAGGAGTTGGATTGTAACTGGAGGAAATTAATGTGTGGGTGTGTGGGTTGGGTTGTTTTGGTTTGGTTTTGGGGTTTCTTTCTTTCTTTTTTTTTTTTTCTTTTTTTTTTTAGAATTAGCTGTTCTTGACTGATAAGTAATTTCCTATAGCTCAGGAGTGATGAAGAATAGTTGGCACAGCCTCGCACCCTGTATTTAGGAATAACATATAAACCTTTCTAGAACAAATGTTCCATACTGACAAAAAGTGAAGCCACAATAGCAACCATAGCTCTAAATTTTAAAATAACTATACCCCAGGGTGCCTGCCTGTCTCAGTCAATAGAGCATGCAACTCTTGATTTCACGAGTTCAAGCCCCACATTGGGCATAGAGAGTACTCCAAAAACAAAAAAACAAGAACCACCAACAATCAAATAAAAACTGTACTCCGAGGAAAGGAACTGGTCACCTACTAATCTTTTCCATTGTATTTACACACATAGATCTGGTATCTTTGCATGAGGTGGTTAAAATATAAAAGGGCTATTGCTTCTAAAAAAAAAATAGAATAATTGTTATTGGGATTTTTTTGTTTCATAGACTGTTGGTAGAGAAAATCTTTGCTCAGTATCTTGTCCCCCACAACTTGGAAACAGAAGAGAGAATGAAATGCTTGTATTATTTATATGCTAGTTTGGATCCAAATGCTGTCAAGTAAGTTACTTTTTAAATGATTGTTTGGAGTTAAAGATTTTGTAAAATTACTTTACCTTATCTAATTGTTGATGGGATTGTTGCTTCTAGTTGAATCAAGAACCTCAGGGGCGCCTGGGTGGTTTAGTCAATTAAGGGTCTGACTCTCGATTCTGGCTTAGATTTTGCTGGGGGGCTGGGCACGGAGCTTGATTAAGATTCTCTACCTCTGCCCCCACCCAACCCACCCCTTGAACTCACACAAGGTCTCAAGGAAAAAAAGAACCTTAGATCATGTTTATACAGAAAATTTTTAGAAATTCAAATAAATTAAAAGCAAAAAATATTCCAATATGTGTAGACATATTTGGCAACTGAGTCAACAGTACAGTTTCAGGGATTCAGAGAAATCCCCTTGTCAAAATTACTTTTGTCTACCTGTTGACAGGGATCTAAATTACATTATTGGAGCTTTATAGTACAAATCCTAAGAACTAAATACTGCTTCTTAATCAGGAAAGTATATTCAAATCACCCCTGTGTAGAATGACCACGTGATTGTTTGTCTGAACTGGGATATTTTGAAACTGAAAGGCACTATTAATATTTTTGATCCGGCAATTGGCATAAACTTTAACTGTCCCAGGTCAGCTAGAATGTGTGGTCACTCCATTGTAATAAAGCTTTTTAAAAAATAAACACGTCCTGTCACTAAGAATTCCGATTATCCTGAAAAGAACCTCAACTCGTGTGTGTGTATTATTATAATATGTGTATATTGTATTTTATGTATTTGTCTTTTAACTTTCATATAATTTCAAGCTTATAGAAAAGTTGCGGGAATAGTACAAAGTGTTATGATATGCCTTTTACCCAGATTTGTCATTTGCTTTATCATTTGCCATTTGCATATACTTTTTCTTTCTCTCTACATAAATATTTTCTTCTGAACCATTTGAGAGTAAATTGCAGACATTAGATCCCTTTACCCCTAAATATTTCAGTGTATATTCCCTAGGAGCAAGATATTCTCTTATATAACCAGAGTACTCTTACCAAAATCAAGAGATTTAACATTGATACAATATCATTGTCTAATCTAATGTGTATTTAAGTTTCCTCAGTTGTTCCAGTAATGTGCTTTATGAGATTTTTTATTTTCCATTCTAGGATTACAGATTGTATATTTCATTGTCATGTCTCTAGTTTCTTAATTTGGAGCCATTCCTTGGCCTTTCTTTATCGTTTATAACTTTGATGATTGGGAAAGAGTATTGCATGGTCCAGTTCAATTTTATAAAATATCCCCTCAATTTGGGTTCATCCAGTGTTTCCTCATTATTAGATTGGGCTTATGCATTTTCAGCAGAAATTCTGCAGAGTAACTTATGTTGGGTCCTTAGTGTATTATATTAGGGGACATTGGCCATTTTAAAAATTTGCAGGTGATTCCTGATGCTCACCCTAGGTAGTAAATCCCTGGCCTAAGGTTTTGATCTCTCTATATTTCAAAATATTGGCAAATAATACTCCAACATAGATTACTATCTCAGAGATCCCTCTGGGCACCTGGAATTATGAACTGGGTTTGTGAGAGAAGAAAAATTGCTTTCATGGAGAGAAGGAAGTCTAGAATAATAAACACTCAAGTTAAATTTGATGCCTTGAATATGCATCATTTCTGTGAAGTTCATTTCTGCAGCCCTTCATTCATACCTCTTAGCCTACCATGAAAATACCTTTATGATCTGATCCTTTTCTGCAGTATGTTCCCGCTTCCTGATAATACTTCATTCACACTCTGTGCCCCAAATCTGTAAAAAAAAAAAAAAAATTGTTACCTATCCCAGGCATTTTGATGACATTTTATCTTTTTTTGTATTAGAACATTATGGTTTCCTCTGCTTAGAATGTCTTTCAGTCCAGGGCACCTGGGTGGCTCAGTTGGTTAAGTGTCACTCTTTGGCTTAGATCATGATCTCGGGGTGCCAGGTTTAAGCCCCACGTCTGGCTCCCTGCTCAGTGGGGAGTATGCTTCTCCCTCTCGCTCTGCCCCTCCCACAACCTCCCACTTTCTCTTTCTCTCAAACAAATAAAATCTTAAAAAAAAAAAAAAAAAGTCTTTCAGTCCCCATTTACCTAGAAAGAGCCTATTCATCCTCCTAAAACTTCTTAAATACTTTCTTTCATAAGAAGCCTTTTATTTACTACTTTAAACTAACCTGTCTTAATCCTATAAATAAATGCTGGTGCTGCTGCTTAAAATTTTTAAATAGATGGAGAAGCATGATGTATCTGTCCCATACAGCAAGAAAAATAGTAAAGTTGAATAATTACCAGATTGTTATATTACATATTTTTTCATATTTATTAACAGAGCTCTCAATGAAATGTGGAAGTGTCAGAACATGCTTAGAAGTCATGTACGAGAACTGTTGGATTTGCACAAGCAACCTACAGTAGGTTCATGATTTGTTTAAATTGTTTGTTATGGTCATTATTCAGTTTTTGTGTAGTTACATATAATGAAGCAAGTGAAAACTATTATTGAGTGTTTTCCAAATTTTGGTTACACATAATTTCTCTAGTTTTCCAAGCTGTATTTTCACTGTAAATGAATATAACAAAATATTATTTTCTAGCATGCACAAATAAATGGTAATTTCTAGTTTATCATTTTAGATACTGAGAATTTATACATGGTTCATCCATTTTCAAATAATTAGAATTAAACATCGAGATAAAATTTTTTGAGAAACCATGATTTGGGTTTTTTTTACTCCATGATTTGGGGTCCTTCATTGTAGAGTCAGTATCAAATTAGGTACTAATTCTATAAATATGGCAAAGTCAAATTAACAAAAAATTCTGCCCGGTGTCGTCTGGAAGATGGGGGAAAGAAATGTGAATAATTTCTTAATATATTTCTAAATGTGTTTGCTACTAGAATAGGTGTTCTTAACTAGGAACTTGTAGACAGAGACCCTTCAAGGGTCTATTGATGCTAAAGCAAGGGTTGGCAAAATTTTTTTATAAATGATCAGATTACAAAAATTTAGGCTTTACCAGCCATAAAGTCTCTGTTGAACTGCTCAACTCTGTTTCCAAAATCACAAAAGCAGTCATAGACAATAGTAAATGAACGAATGTGACTGTTTTAGCAAAACTTTAACAATAACAGATGGTCCATGGGACCATAGTTTACCGATTCCTGATCCAAATTATTCCAGTGTCATACAAATTTAGTAATAAAGTAATACTTTATTATTGTATTGGACTATACAAAATTACTTTTTGGAAGGCAGAGGACATTCTGAGGTTATTTAAGTAATAGGCCACAGAATAGTTAATAGAACTATTCAGAATAGGAAGAAATATTTTTCTACTCTTAACAATTTTAGTTAATTTTCTTTGATGTATGGTTTCACAGTAATTTTGATGAGAATTATTTCCATTATCTTCAGTATTCTGGCAAGACGTTTTCCTTGTGGAAGTTATGTACTCCTTTTTAATATTTAAAACCTCTTTATGACACCACCTTTCCTTCTTTTTGTCCTAACTTAATAGTTGTTGCCACTCCACAGTTCTTTGTTATCAACTTAAGGTGTAGATTTTCTGGTGACTGGTTTGTGATGTTTTTTGTTTTGGTTTAGTTTTGTTTGTTTGTTTTTCTTTAAAAATGTGTAATTGGATTTTCTTACAGAAATTTGTAACACATATGACTTAATTTTGTTTCTGTTTTAAATTTCAGTCAGAGGCTAACTGTTCTGCCATGTTTGGAAAGCTGATGACCATAGCAAGTGAGTTTGTTTATTCATTCCGTATATATGTATAATAAACATCAAAACAGACAAATAATTTACATAATGGGACTATCAATTTAATAAGTAACTAAGTAACTAACTAAGTACTAACTAAGAGAGAAGTAATCATCTTAATTTCTAAGAACGAGTGAGGCTGATTGTTTTTGATAGCTCAGCATAATTTTTAAGAGAGCTTGCTTTTAGTTTGGTAGTTTTTCTTTTATAATACTGATTCTCTTTCAATTTTACAGAGAATTTGCCTGACCCTGGGAAAGCACAAGATTTTGTGAAGAAATTTAACCAGGTTCTTGGTGATGATGAAAAATTGCGATCTCAGCTGGAGTTATTAATCAGCCCAACCTGTTCGTGCAAACAGGCAGATGTTTGTGTGGTTAGTAAATTATACTTCTGCACGTGTTCTCTTGGCTTTGCTTTGTTGAAATTTATATTTTATTAAAGTCTGCTTTACATAAATTATTTGTGTTAATTTAACAATATTGTGAACTGTAAATTATCCGGAAGTATTATCTGTGGTTAGCTTAGCTCTCTTACCACTCTTTAACCAAATTCTGGGAAAAACCTAGAGAACTAAGCCAGGGAGGTTGGTCCTAGGAATTGAGCAGGACAGTATGCTTTGTATTTAGTAGACATTTGTTAAGTAAATAGAATTTTCTAAATGCTTATGTGTGTATGCATTTTCTTCACTCACGGATTAGCATGGAAATAACCCTTGTCAATAAATTAGCAACAGTTACATTGCCATATATGCATTTATAGATAAGGTAATTCCTTTTAGGCTTTTGTCTTCATTCTATTCCTGGATTCTTTATTTTATAGAAAACCAGTATTCATTGAAAATATCAGGAAGGAAAACTTCATCCATTCATTTATTCAGCATTTTTCTGTGTTTGAATTTCAGCTGTACCATTAACTACCAGTGTGACCTTTAGTAAGTTCTTCAGTATTTTGTAGCCTCATTTTTCTCATCTATAAATATTAAAAAACTCATAAGATGATTAGAAAATTTTGTGGGTGTATCTGTGTATATATATCCTAATGCCTGGCCCTGCACTGCCCTGTAGGATTTAATTAAATTATATTTCTGTCGTATTACATATGTTACAACTACTGTGTTTGGGACCAGGCTTACAGAGCTGAGTAAGAGAAAAGAAAATTATTTCAGATATTTATGTCTAACTTTGTTCTAGAAAGAATTAGAATGCAATAATTATTTGTGTATAAAGAGATGAGGACTATAATAGATGTATATACAAAGTGGTCTGAGAGCATGGAATAGGTATTTTTTATTCATTCTTGGAATATTAGGTCTCTAAGTGGATTTAAATAAGAATTAGGAAGAGATGAGGGGAAGCTAATTTAGGGAAGAGAACTGTGGACTCTTCTCTTTGGCCTAGGGATGAAGAGATGCCAAGTGCTCAGACTGCCTCTGCTTTTGCCTTTCTGAGCAGGGTGGTTTGCTGAAAACAGTTAAAAGGTTGCATTTATGTCTTTGGCATTTATTATTCTAGTTCTAGAGTACTGTGTCCTGCAGGGTATCTACTAATTCATAGAATGAAATATTTTGAAAAGACCTTAGAAATAGTTGCTTTAAGGGCACTAGGGTAGCTCAGTGGGTCAAAAGTCCAACTCTTGATTTTGGCCCAGGTCATGATCCCAGAGTCGTGAGATGGAGTCCCACATGGGGCTCAGCGCTCAGTATGGAGTCTGCTTGAGATTCTCTCTCTCCTTCTGCACCTCTCCTGGCTTACACATGCTTGCTCACTCGCACTTGCTCTCTCAGATTAATAAAATCTTTAAAAAAAAGAAAGGGTTGGTTTAACCACTTCATTTTACAAATAAAGACAGTGAATTTTAAGGTTTTAGCTGGTGATGGTAGCTGAGCTGCAGGTAGAGTCTAGATCTTACAGGTCCTCAATAGTGTTCTTTCTATACATTCCATTGTTTGTAGGAGGAGCCAGTACAGACTGAGTACTGCTCAACAAATGACCTTGAGAAAGAACAATCAAGTGGTGTTTTTGGTCTGAGAAAACAGAAATTGAGCTTGAGTTTGAAAAAATTGCAAATAACATGAATTCCTACTATTTGTCGGACCATAAATATCTTAAGAGTTTCCGAATCCAAAAAGTATATGTAAAACAGATGTTTGTAACCAAAATATCTCAGGATGAATACCACGGCCCTGCAGTGCAGCCAGTCAGCACTCCTGATTTTAGCAACCCGCAAAGTAGAGATGAGGACCGCGGTTGCACTGGGAAGAGCACAGTAATAATACTTTTTGGTGGGCTTGGGGGGTGGTTATTCTGAGGATATTTTAAGTAATGGTCCACAGAATAGCTAATAGAACTCTATTCTAGAAGAAAAAAATTCTGCTAGTCATGTTTTTTAGTTTATTTTCTTTGATGGATGTTTCACAGTAATTTCTGGCTTTTACATTAGCATTGTGTATTCTGAGCACATTATTTAACTTATCTGTATATTATTGAGTACAAAATAGGATTTATAATACCCTTTAAATTCTCAGCAAAATGGCCACTGTTAGAAGAGTTTTCCTGTTTTCCAGAATATCTTTATCCTTTTGTCTTTATCCACAAGGGCTGCTGGTACTAGTTAACATATACCCTCTAGTATCACATTCCTCTTTTCCTGACCGCTTCATTCTGAAGTTTTAAGAAAAGAATAAAGAAGAATTACACAAACACTGGGGCACCTGCATGGCTCAGTCAGGTGTCTGCCTTCTGCTCAGGTCATGATCACAGGCTCCTGGGATCCAGCCCCACATCGGGCTCCCTGCTGAGCAAGGAGCCTACTTCTCCCTCCGCCACTCCCCGTGCTTGTGTTCCCTCTCTCACTGTGTCTCTCTCTGCCAAATAAATAAATAAAATCTTCAAAAGAAAAAAAAAAAAAGAAATACACAAAATTTATTTTCTGTTGCTCTATGTAGCTTTTGTTCCATCTCTGAGAGTCCCTTTCTGTCCCCTGCTACTGTGTATATACTACCACTTCCTTTTTTTCTAAATGGCAGTCACTTCTCAAGAGGTGACTGTTATCAGTAACAGAATTTGTGGGACTGGAGATCAAACACTTTGAGCAAGGAGTAATAGACACATACTGTGGATTAATACATGTATACATGATGCTGTAGTGAGAGAGAATGAGCAATGGTATTATGATATGTGCTGGATAGATTGGCTTTCCCTTTGGACTTCAGGTTTTGAGTTTCCACACCTTGGTCCTAGAGACAGATTGCATATTTGCCATAGCATGAGCTCTGCTTGCTCTTTTATGCTGTAGCACCTCCCTATGAGCTAAACTTCAAGATTTTCCAGGAAGCTTATTAATTGAACATTTGAGACAGTCCTAGGTTTGAATTTCAGCTGTGCTATATACTACGATTGTGACTGTTGGTGAGTTACTCAATATTTCTGAGCTTCCTTTTTCTTCACCTATAAATATTACCAGCCTCATAAGATTGTTAGAATAAGATAAGATGAAATTTTGTATATGACCTAATACAAGATCTCTTGCACCGCCCTGTGAGATGCAAATGAAAAGTAATTCTTGTGGTGTTACATATTTATAACGAACACTTAAAATAAGTGGATAGGGATCCTAAATCTTCATCTTTTTAACAGTCTTAAAGTGATTCTGATACCAGTCTTTCATG
This sequence comes from Martes martes, assembly GCF_963455335.1. Taxonomy (NCBI): domain Eukaryota; kingdom Metazoa; phylum Chordata; class Mammalia; order Carnivora; family Mustelidae; genus Martes; species Martes martes. The sequence continues at coordinate 171,879,518 of NC_137889.1, read as the reverse complement.
GACCACACCTTAAAAAACCCTTCCCTGCAGGGTTATCTGAATATGCATTGTATCTTCTGAAGGCCAAATTTTGGGTTGTCCCTCGATCAAGGGACACCATTATAGATCACTGAGTGGATTTAGTAAGTTGTATTGTACATGGTCTCTCACTGAAGTTGCAGTTTAGGTGACAGAGGCAGGCAAATATTTCAATAGAGAATACGGTGTGGTAAGTATTCTGATAGAATCGTGCACTTTGGTAACAGAAAGGAATAGCAGGGGTGGAGATGGGAATAGCTTACTTTAGAATAAGTGATCCCCGAATCGAACTTAAAGGGCGAGTGGGGATTAGACCACTACCTCAAGAATGACTGCTGTATTTCTAGCTTAGTGATTGGTTAGCAGGGAATATGTTTGAAGGGTAGGAGAAGATAACAATATGTGGCCTTACAGCAGCTGTGTTTAGAAGTCTGAAAGTTAAGGCTGGTTGGTATATATTAACATAGGTATAGTTCCTGGAGGAAGTAGAGAAGAAAAGAACAAAAGGAGAGAGAGATGCTAACTCAAGATATTTAGTAACAATCATCATGTGCTTCCTCTTTTCTTTTAATTTAACCTTTCTATGGTTCAGTGAGAATGATATGAGGTGTGATGTGATTTATAGTAAGAAATACATATTGGGTCTTGTCCCCCATTTCTGGCACAGAACTAAAACCCTTTAATTTCCTAAGTGCTGAGAGACGGGAAGTTGTCTTTTGTTATGTTAATGAGTTCCTTTGGAAACTCACCTGAGGGTGGGGACTGCTTCCCTGCCTAGCCAGTCACATGATTAGAGGGTTAGAACTGTCATTCCTACTACCCTCTGACATCTGGGAAGAGCAGAGGGCCTGGAAATTGAGTTCATTCACCAGTTGCCAATGATTTGGTCTTCAAACCTATGTAATGAAGCCTCCATTAAAAACAAGAAAGACAAGATTCAGTGAGGCTTCTGGGTTGGTAGACATGTGGAGATTTGGGGAGAGGGGCAGGCTCACAGAGGGATTAGGAGTTCTCTTTCCTTTCCACATACCTTGCCCTGTGCATCTCTTCCCTCTGACTCTTCCCTAGTTCTACATCCTTTTATAATAAACCAGTAATCTGGGAAGTAAAGTTTTATGAACTACTCTAGCAAGTTTGTCAAACCCAAAGAAGCAGGGGATCGTGGGAACCTAGATTTACAGCCAGTTGGTCAGAAGTGTAGGTGACAACCTGGGCTTTCAACTGATGTCTGGGGGTTGGGGGGAAGCAGTCCCTTAAGACTGAACTCTTAACCTCTGGGAACCAACCGATGCTACCTCAGGGTAGACAGTATCAGAATTGAGCTGAATTGTGGGACATCCTGCTTGTGTCTGGAGAATTGCTTATTGGTGGGGGAACCCACCCATCTCTCTCTATCTCTCTCCAGGAACCAAAAACAACAGGTCACTGTAACGTGAAAGTTAAACCTTTAGAAACAGCTTCTCATGAGAATTTGCCTTTATCTAGTTTACTGTTTGCAGCTGCAAGAAATATTGATACTGTAAAATCCTCTTATGGGATATTTTGATTAGGAAAACAAAAGTATATGAGAGGGAACACTATATGTGAAAGAATACTTTTTTTTTTAAGCAAACATTTTTTTATTGTCAAAATGAGAAAAGAAAAATGTATGAAGAACAAAGGATATATAGATGCAGACTTTTTTTTTTTAAGATTTTATTTATTTATTTGACAGAGGTAGAGAGAGATCACAAGTAGGCAGAGAGGCAGGCAGACAGAAAGGGGAAAGCAGGCTCCCTGCTGAGCAGAGAGCCGGATGCAGGGCTTGATCCCAGGACCCTGAGACCATGACCTGAGCCGAAAGTAGAGGCTTAACGCACTGAGCCACCCAGGCGCCCCCAGATGCAGACTTTTTAAGCTGTTTTGTAATAACAAAATTAATAAATTGTAAGCTTGTTAAAATAGGGGTTGGGGCACCTGGGTGGCTCAGTCGGAAAAGTGTCAGACTTCGGCTTAGGTTATGATCACAGGGTGCCCGGATCAAGGCCTACCTCTGCCTCCTTGCTCAGCAGGGGGTCTGCTTCTTCCTCTGTCCCTCTCCCACTTGTTCTTGAGCTCAAGTGCGCTCAAATAAAATCTTTAAAAAAGAGAGAATAGGAACTATTTCTGTATTTCCTTGATACTTGTTAAGGGTGCTTAAAATACTAAATAATTTATGTAATTAGTAAATATCAGTAGTAGTATCAATCTGCGTTGTTACCTGAGTTGGTGAGAAATTTTGGAAATACTGTCAGGGATGCAGAAAGAATTCATTTTCTTTATTCTTTCCGCTGTCGTTTCCTAAAAGGATTACAAATGATTACTTCTGTTTGAAGCTTTGTCAACTACTTTTCAGTTATAAAATTTCTTGTTTGTGCACTGAAAGTATGTGTGAGTATACTTTTTTTTCTTGTGTAAAGAAAATAAGGAAACTGTTGATTTGTTGCTACAAACTAATGAGTTGGTTTTTGTTGTCACAAACTAATTTAGCTTGCTGCTTATCCCTAGTTTCACTTAAGATTATCACATATCATTGTTATGCGAGAATACCTAAATATTGCATGCATAAAATATTATTATGAGGGATTACTTAAATGTAAGGTTATATTGGAATACAAAAACATCATGTTTTAAAAGTTAATTTTGTCAGTCGGGTAATCATCTCATTCTTGATCTCAGTTCAGGTCTTGATCTCGGGGTCATGAATTAAAGCCCTATATTGGGCTCCATGCCCAACTTTAAATACACTTTCAGGTTTTACTTTAAAAGTTTATTGTGTCTAGTGTTATTGTTTATGTACCTAGGTGTATTTTATAGTGTTATGACTTATTAGGTAATTATGAATTACTCTTATTCCCTTTAACATTTCCTTTATTTTTTCTACCATTACTGTTTCGCCCAATGCCTAGTTTTTCCTTTTTTAGTAACCTGTTCCAAAGTACTGACTTTATAGTTTGTCTAGCAATTTTCCAATAGATTTATTTGTTATTAAATGATCACTGACTTTATCTTAGGTTAAAGCATTTAAATTTTTTTACTAGGAAAAAAAATTTCCTTTTGGGGAGATCCACACAAAATAAGTTTGATTTCAAAAGATAGTAACGTACTTAAATTCAGATTTAAAATGTATACCTATGGGTTAGAGCAAAGTATGTAAGGACTGAGCACTAACTGAAATATTTTTATTTTCTCAAATGCTAAAATTTTGCTGAGTTGATTACAGCTTGCAAAATAAATCAGGCATCTCTTAAAGACTAAGAAATTTTCCTGAGACATGCTCTGTTAACAAATATGGATGGTATCTAATTTAATATTTTTATAATTAATTTATGTCAAGATGTCACTGAAACTACAGTAGGAATTTTTTCCTTTTCCCCTTGTCCCTCTGAACATGTATCACTAATGTTGGGGTTGGTTGTTTTTTTCTTTTTTTTTTTTTATGAAAAGTGACTATTATTTGTTAGTGCTTTTATATTTTGGAAAGCACTTTTAATGTGCTTTATCCTCTCAAAGTTTGCATTTACTTATTACAGATAGCAATTAAAAGCTTCATTATTAAACTTCTTTCCCCAGTGCCCAGCACTTTGTAAATTTAACCTTCTCTTTGGAGGCTCTATAATCATTAAGTCCTAATATATTTTAGAAATTCCTTCAGTAATGTGTTTTCTTTGTAGAAGATATTTGATGTAATACCACTGTCTTTGAAATCAGCTATGCTCTACCAGAACTAAAAAAACTTTATGTACCACTTTTACTTTTACTTATGTACTACTTTTTACTTCTTGTAAAACTTTTAGTACTTTATGTACTAAAAAATTACATACTTACGAATCTTCCCCTCTTTAAAAAAACAAATCACTAACTGAAATAAAACACGTATTACAAAATTATTATGAAATAAACATTATGTTTATTAGTTTGAAATAAATTTTGAAATTAACTAGTAAGACATATTCATGAAAGTTTAAATTTTTGACTTTTAAAAGTAGAGCATTAAAAATGATTGTTTACTAAGCAATAACTTCATGGGAGAAATTTGAGAAAGAAAGCATAAGTCTTACCATGTCGTCCCCTTTCTGTTCTCCACAGTCCAGATTTTGCATTGATTACCTGATGAGTATATAATTTTAGTCAGGGTCTAAGACAGAAATTTAGTCAGGTCTAAAGCAGATTCTGCTGGTTTTGGATCTTTCAATGCTTTTGATACCTATAATCATTCTTATTTTGAAAAATCACACTTACGGTAAAATCTTTCCTTTCTATAGAGAGAAATAGCTCGAAAACTTGCAAATCCTAAGCAGCCAACAAATCCTTTTCTAGAGATGGTCAAATTTCTGTTGGAAAGAATTGCACCTGTGCACATTGATTCAGAAGCCATAAGGTAAGCTAGGAAATTTATTCACTCAAAAATACAACATAATCTGAAACCACAGTGTTATAAGTTGAAATTCTGGGTCCCTAAGAAAACCTAAAAAGTTCCTCTGTATGCCTTTTTAATGGCAGAAGGATGTATTATTGAAGTTGAAAGACGGGCCTGCTTGTTTTCTGGTCATTGTCTTATTTCAGTGCTTTTTTATTTTTTAAGCGTTCTTATCTTTAGCCTATATGTGCTTATTAAAGAAAACCTGGAGCATCAAGAATGGAGAAAGAAGAAAATTTTATATCTGTAGGCTATCAATCAGTCTTTGAGTTTTCTTAACCATTTTGATGGCCACACAACATTCCTTTAGTATATATCACTGTTTACTTGAAATATGTGAAAAGAATAGTGTTTTGAAAAGAGCACAAGTTCCCCTTAGACTAATCTGGTTTTATAACCGGTGTCTACTGCATACCAGTTTTGTGGCTTTGGAAGAAGCCCAGTAATTTACCTGAGTTTTCATTTTATTTTTAATTCCAATATGTTTGTCATAGCTCCCTGTTGGATGATTATGAGAATCAGAGATAACATGTAACACTAAGCAGCCTAGCATAATAGATAAGTTATATGTCTTCGTTTTCACGTTGGGTTATTACAAAGCACTTAACTGGTTCTCTCTCCCTCTTGGTTTGGTTTGGTTTGGTTTGGTTTGGTTTGGTTTGGTTTTATTGGTTCTCTTTTTAAACAGCCTTGGATTAGAGGAGCTGGTTCTAGCTATTAGTTATTTAATGATATGTGAACTACTGCTTTTGTTGTATTGAAATGCCAGTTGTATTGACTTTCTAGGGCTGCCATAACAAAATACCACAAACTGGGTTACTTAAACAACAGAAATTAATTTAATCACAGTTTGGAGGCTAGAAGTCCAAGATAGAGGTGTCAGCAAGTTTGATTTCTTCTGAAGCCTCTCTCCTTGACTTGCAGATGGCCTCTTTCTTGAGGTCTCCTCACAAGGTCTCACATTGTGTTCTAATCTTTTCTTCCTATAAAGACTATAGTCATATTGGATAGTGCTCCACACATTTCACTTCATGTTTTTATTATATCTTTTAAGGCCCTTGTTTCAAGTGTAATCACATCAGGTACTGGAGGTTAGACTTCAACAGTACACAATTCAGCTAATGACAGCGATGTTTGTCTTTTTTCTCTTTAACTGATAATTCCTTTTTATTTAATTTTCTTACTTGTGAATAAAACTAAGGATTTTAGAAAATAAGTGATTTGTTCACAGCTGGGTAATGACAAAAACCATAAATTTATTTGTTTATTTTTCCAAAGGATGGTAGTAATTTTTAATTTTTTTTTATTTGGGTCTACTTCAAAACACAATGTTACATTAGTTTCAGCTGTATGACATAGTGATTGAACATCTCTATATCAATGGCTCACCACAGATATAGCTCCCATGTATCACCATACAATGATATTGTATGTACATGAACTATATTCCTTATGCTGTACTTCTTATTCCCATGACTTATTCCATAACTAGAAGCCTATATCTCCCACTCCGCTTCACTCATTTTGCCCATCTGTCATCTGTCTTCCCTCTGACAATCATCAGTTCTCTGTATTTATAGGTCTGATTCTGCTTTTTGTTTGTTGTTTTTTTTTTCTTAGATTCCGCATATTAGTAAATCATATGGTATATGTCTTTCTCAGTCTGACTTATTTCACTTAGCATAATACCCTCTAGGTCCATCCCTGTTGTTGCAAATGACAAGACCTTGTCTCTTTTTATGGCTGCATAACATTCCACTGTGTGTGTGTGTGTGTGTGTGTGTGTGTGTGTGTGTGTGTATCCTTTCATCTATCAGTGGACATTTAGGTTGTTTCCATATCTTAGCTATTATAAATAATTCTGCAGTAAACAAAAAGGTTCATATATCTTTTCAAATTAGTGTTTTTATTTTCTTTGGGTAAATACCCAGTAGTGGAATTATTGGATCATATGGTATTTCTATTTTTAATTTTTTGAGAAAACTCCATACTGTTTTCTACAGTGGCCATACCATTTATATTCCCACCAGATTTATTATTTTGATTTCAGAGTCCTTTGCTCTATGCCATTTAATTCTAATGGGGTAAATCAAGGATGTAATACATGTAAGTAGTACTTTTGCCTTTGCGTATTGACTGTGAAAGAGACATATAAGGGCATTTGCTGTTTCCATGAAACTTCATAGGATTTCATTACTTTTGTAAATTATAAGCTAGTGTTTAATTTCCAGTCTTAAAAGACCAAAACCTCAGTTTTTTCAGTAACATCATAGGTGTTTAGGCTCAGAGAAATCAGCTGTGGGTTTCTGAGAGAGTAATTTTATGCAAAATTCCAATTTATTAATTTTAATTAGAAATATATATGTCATATGATATTCTTTCTGTGTAATCAAATCTTCGTGACTATTAAATTACAAATAGATGGTTTACTTATTCATGTAACATATATTTAATGGAGCAATTTGTAAAATACATTGGGTAAACTGGAGAAGGATAGTTAGATAACCCAAATTGTGTGGGATGGATTTGCTGTTAGAGAAGGCTCTGAAATAGATCACATATAAATGGATAATGAAAGATCAGTAGGAATTATGGAGGGTAGCCAGGTAAAGATTGCAGGGGAAGAGCAGCCCAGGCCACTACCCCTGTGTCTTTGGGTAGATTATTTAAGCTGCTCTGAGCTTTAATTTTCTTACCTTTAAAATAAGAATAATACATTACAGTAACTGGAATTGTTGAGAGGCTTAAAATGACATAGATATATAAAATACTTAACACAGTGCCTCACATGTCGTAATTACTAAATGAACAGTGGTAGCTATTCCAGGAAGAAAAAGTAGACAAAACAAAGGCAGAAGGAATCAACAAGTAGTTAGAAAAGTGCATGTACTTTTAACCATAAGGAAGGAATTTGGAAGAAAGGAATGAGGATAGTAGAAAATCATCCTAAATATAACCCTCAGGGAGAGGGTAAATTTTAAAAAGAAAAAGGTGAGGACTGAATCCTAAGGAAAATTAAGAGGCTGGCAGAAGATAAGAAATTCATCAAATTCTTAGAAATTTTTAATGATGTGGTATGATGACAGGTGTAACTAGACTTAATGTGCTGACCATTTCATAATGTTTATAAATTCCAAATCATTATGCTTAATACCTGAAACTCATATAATATCGTATGATAGTTCTTCAATTAAAAAAATTTTTTTAAGGAGGCATGGTCAAAAGTGGAAGAAAAATTGGAAAAGAGTGATAACAGAAAAGACAGACTAAAAGGTGGAGGGGTCAGATGCTACCCGGAAGTAAAATAGATACTAAAAAGCATCCATTGGATTTAGAAAAGGGAGAAACATCACAATGGCCAGAATAGTTTCTTTGGGGGAGCAAGGGCAAACCCAGATGACTCAAGTATTGAGAAGAGCTTAGGATAGTCCTTCTCAACATGCACATCATGATACACAGAGAAAATGATAATATTTCAGCAGAGGAGAGATAACTGGCTCAGAGGTAACTGGCCTGACTCAACAGGATCCCACTAGGTTCTTCTTAGCAACCTTTTAGGTATGAGAAAATCAAAGGGGATAAAGACCTTGTCACACTTTGAAACTCTGCTTTAGGAGATAAATAGGGATGTGGGACAGCCACTATGGACAGTTCAGCTATAAAAAGTAAAGGAGAAAAATGAGATGATGGGAAGAGAGTGAACTTGAAGAAGGGTCTTTTGTTGTTTTTAATGAAGGAATTTTGAATATTGAAATACCTTTGAGGGGTACTAATAGAAAAGAAGAGAGGTTGAAGATGGGGAAAGGGGAATAGAATTATGATAGGGCAACATCCCTAAAGAAGAGGAACAGGAAGAAGGAAATCTTCACCTATGACTTGAAAAAAATAATAGATACAAATTAGAGGAAGTTAGAAGGTAGGGGTATAGAAAACTGGTTTTCACTCAGGGCCTCCATTATTCTCTGTTAGGTTAAAGGTAAAGTAGGTAGTCTGCTCAGTGGAAGGATTTAGACCTGAGGTAAAATGGTGAAGATTTGTATTCATTGTTATACAGCATAGAAGAGAAAGAGACACATAGATTTCCCAAGCAGTTTTGAACATGTACTCGAATTGGTAATAATCTTTTGCTGCATGACACCCCTGTGAAGTATATGGAGTATGTATTATTTCTCTAATTTAGAAACGAAAGTACTTTAATAAGAGGAAGGACTATAGTCCTGGTTTCAAGACTTATAGCTCGACTCATAATGGTGATCAGCCCACATTATAATGAAAAAAGATTATGCCTGTCTTGTTTTGCACTATATTTCAGGACAGATCCTAAGACTTGGCATGTAATAGGTAGTCAATAAAACTTACTAAGTAAATGCATGGCTGACCTCTTACAAATAATCAGATACATTTATAAAATTTTCAAACACATTTATAATCTTGTTAAATACATGTATCATTTTATAGCATTTCCTCCTAACAGAAAGTTTAATTCAGAGTATTTTCCTCAAATTAAAAATAACTTTTTAAAACTATATAATGTCAGAGCTAATAAAACTTATAAAACAAAGTATGTGGTCAACAAGATCTCTTAAATGGGACATAAAAAGCACAAGCAGTGAAAGAAAATTAAATATTTTCTCCTTTTTGCAAGACACCATTATGAGAAAGAAAAGCGAAGCTACAGACTGGAAGAAAAGACTTGCAAAGCATATATCTGATAAAAGATTATATCCAGAATATAAAAAGTATTCTTACTACTCAGACAAATGATACAATTTAAAAATGGACAGAAGGGGTGCCTGGGTGGCTCGGTGGGTTAGGTCTCTGCCTCCGGCTCAGGTCATGATCCCAGCGTCCTAGGATCGAGCCCCGCATCAGACTCTCTGCTCAGCGGAGAGCCTGCTTCCCCACTCTCTCTCTGCCTGCCTCTCTCTCTGCCTACTTGTGATCTCTGTCAAATAAATAAATAAATAAACAAACAAACAAATAAAATGGACAGAAGATTTGAACAGACTTCACCAAGTAAGATACACAAATAGGAAATAAGTACAGGAAAAGACAGTGAACATTATTCCTCATTAGAGAAATATAAATCTGGATTACGTGACAAATACCATTATACAACCATTTGCATGGCTAAAATTAAAGATAACTGTCCATACCAAGTGTTGATGATACAGGAGACAATTTGTTGTAATATTAAGTAGACATATAATGTTACCATATGACTCAGGAATCCCAATACTAGATATTGCCTACAAGAAAAAAAAACATAAAATTGCCATAAGTACATATACTTAATTGCATATAAAGCAGCTTTATTTTTATCTTTAAACTAGGAATACCTAATGTCCATCTGTTGGTAATTAGATAATCATACTGTGATATATCCATATGATATAACACTTTTCAGCAGTAGAAAGGAATAAACTACTGATTCTACTCAACAACATGAAGGAATATCAAAAGAATTATGTCACATAAAAAATGTCAGACACAAAATAAATGAAATTTTAGAAATGGTAAGATTATAGTGACAGAAACTAGATCAGTGATTGCCAGCATGGAAAAAGGAGATTGACCACACAAGGGGATATAAAGCAATTTTTTTGTGCAGAGGTGGGAATGTTTTTATATGTGTGTGCATACACACAATGAAACACCACTTTACACCCACTAATATGGCTGTAATCAAAAAGACAGAGGAGTTGGAAAAGATGCAAAAAAATTGTTACCCTCATATATTGCCCGTGGGAATGTAAAATGGTAGAGCGGCTTTGGAAAACAGTTTGGCAGTTCATCAAAAAGATAAAACATAGAAAGTTACTATAGCCACCAGCAATTCCACTCCTGCATATATGACCAAGAGAAATGAAAATATATGCCCATACCTGTATATGAATGTTTATAGCAACATTATTCATAATAGCCAAAAAAGTGGAAACAACCCAAATGTCTATCAGTTGATGAATGGGTAAATTGTCTTATATTCACATACTGGAAGAGTATTCAGGAATAAAGTAAGTGAAATACTGATGCACACTACAGCATGGAAAAACCGTAAGAACAGGGGCGCCTGGGTGGCTCAGTGGGTTAAAGCCTCTGCCTTCGGCTCAGGTCATGATCCCAGGGTCCTGGGATCGAGCCCCGCATCGGGCTCTCTGCTCAGCAGGGAGCCTGTTTCCCTTCCTCTCTCTCTCTGCCTGCCTCTCTGCCTACTTGTGATCTCTGTCAAATAAATAAAAAAAAAAATCTTAAAAAAAAAAAACCGTAAGAACAGTTCGCTAAGTGAAAGGAGTCACAGAAGACCATATATTGTATTTTATTTATATGAAATATTCAGAATCGGCAAATGTATAGCAGCAGAAGGTAGATTAGTAGATGACTAGGGCTAGAGGAGGTACAAGTGCATAGCGGTGACTCCTGTTGGAAAAGAGGTTTTTTTGGGGGATGGGAAGAAATCTAAAATTAGATTGTGGTAATGGTTATACGACCCTATGACTATACACTAAAAACCACTGAATTACACATTTTAAATAGGTGAACTATATGATAAATTATATTTCAGGCTAATGTTTACATACCCCCCTAATTTGTTTTCTCAAAAAAAAATTTTTTTTATTAATTGAAGATACTTAAGGTTTTTAAGTTATTCTTGTGATGTAAAAAAGGAAAAAAAGTACCAAAAGTGGTTTAAATTGTATAGATGATGCATCTGTGCTTCTTATATATTTTGTACTTAAAATTTTTTAGATAATTTAAAATATGCATGTTTTTCCAAAGGAAAAATCTTAACCTAAAACTTTTATCATTAGCTTCCATTTGTTAAATATTTGCTATGTACTAGGCCATTTGCTGTAGTATTTAATGTCCTTCAAAATAAGGTAGTAGTATCTTCAGTTCACTGCTGAAGACGCAGTCTCAAAACTAAAAATCACATCTCCTTTTACTTAAAATAGTACCATGTTGCTACAAGCCTGGTTTTTATTGACCAAGTAATATTGCTTTGTGGTGGTTAGGTATGTTTGAAAAACTAATTCCATAATGTTAGACAATTAAGTGGTTTTTAAAATTTTTACTTAAATTCTAGTTAGTTAACATTCAGGCAGTACTGGTTTCAGAAGTAGAATTTAGTGACTCCTGGCTTACATACAACATCAGGTGCTCATCACAAGTGGCCACCTTATCCCCATCATCCTGCCCATCTTCCACCTACCTTCCTCATCAACCCTGAGTGTGTTCTTTATTGTTAAAAGTCTCTGACGGTTTGTCTCCCTCTCTCTTTCTCTTTTTTTCTTTTCCCTTCACATATGTTCATCTGTTTGTTAAGTTCTACATATGAATGAAATCATATGGTATTTGTCTTTCTGATTTATTTCACTTAGCATAATATACCTTAGTTCCATCAACATCATTATAAATGGCAGGATTTCATTCTTTTGATGGCTGAGTAATACTCTGTGTTATATATGTACCACCTCTATCCGTTCTCCTGCGGATGGACATATGGGCTCTCTTCACAGTTGGGCTGTTGTTGATAATGCTGCTTATAAACATCAAGGTGCATGTGCCCCTTAGAGTCTGTATTTTTGTAACTAAATGGTTTTTAATTGATGGGTCTATTTATGAATATAACATGATGCTTTTGATGAACTGCTTCTTTGCTATGAGTTTCTAGGAATATAATTACTGATTTGGTAAATTACTTATCGGATTAATAAAAGCATCTTTGTCAACATTTTGCTTTGAGTGAATTGTCATTTGCCCATTTAGGAACAGCCATCTATTGTTTTTCCTAAGATTGTAAATGATACCTTTATATATAGAAATCAATATTAACTTAAATTATATTTCCAGTATGTGTCCTTTAATTTCAATTGTGTTGGTTTGCAGTAGAGTTACACATGGAGTTTGGGAGGTGGTGTGGGGAGAGAAATTAAAAAAATAAGCTCAGCTGTCAAAAAAGGAGCAAAGTTTAAAAAGTTACAAAATAGGGTGCCTGGATGGCTCAGTGGGTTGGGGCCTCTGCCTTTGGCTCGGGTCATGATCCCAGGGTCCTAGGATTGAGCCCCACATCAGACTCTCTGCTCAGCAGGGAGCCTGCTTCCCTTCTTCTCTCTCTGCCTGCCTCTCTGCCTACTTGTGATCTCTGCCTGTCAAATAAATAAATCTTAAAAAAAAAAAATTACAAAATAACTTTTACCTCCAGGAGCATGTTTGTATCTGATGTTTAGATTCCATGTGTATTCTGCCACAAAGCAATTAGGATACAGTTACTAATCTAGTAAGGTTACTAATTTAGATTTTTCTCGTTTTAATAGTGCACTGGTAAAACTGATGAATAAATCAATAGAGGGGACAGCAGATGATGAAGAGGAGGGTGTAAGTCCAGATACAGCTATTCGTTCAGGACTTGAGCTTCTTAAGGTACTTTTGAGATAATTTTGTCTCCATGCCTTTCCAGTTTTAATTTGAACTCCCTTAAGTATATGCAAAAAAAAAAAAAAAAAAGGATATGCAAGGGTTGAGCTTTATTTCACTGGAAACTATTTGAAAGATTAAACATTTGTGGTAGAAATCATAGTTTATAAAAACAGTGTATTTATTTTACATTACAATAATGTAATTGTTTTACATTATAAAATAATAATTTGGAGGGGTTTGAGGTTTTATTTATAATGCATACCTGTATTTAATAACATGTGTTTGTAACAGTATGTTCTAAATAATCCAGTCTTACCTTTCATCTGGACTAGTAGGAATATGCTCGCAGGAATTACATGATAGCATCTGTCTGATCAGGGAATTTTTAAACAATTTCTAATCATATTTATATTCTTATGCCAAAGAATTAAAAGAGTAGAGCAATTAATAAGAGCCAGGTCAGACAAGACTTTATGGACAAGGTATGACTTAATCTAGGGGAAACACAGCACAAAGAAACACAAGAAAATAATTCTTGGCATACTTTAGGAACTGTTGGGAGTCTAGTTATGCAGAGAAAAGGATTGCTTTGAGGAGTAACAGGAAACAAGGTTGGTTTTAGATTGTGGAATGCTGATGGAGCAGAAAGGTATTATCAGGGTCTTTCATTCTGTCTTTTAATATGGTAACAGAACTTGACAGAGCTTTCATCAGATGGAGTAAAGAGGAGAAGAAATTGAAGGCAAGGAAACATTTAGATCACTATAGTATATAAGCTAAGTGAGAAAAGACAAATCAATGTAGTGAACATGAGGTGGAAAAGAGAGTGATGGGATTGTATTGGAACAGTCTTAAACATAATTTCATGGAACGAATTTATATGCTTAGCAAGAAAAATTCTAATTATATTTTTAATGATGAGGTTATATTTTTAAAGTAATTTTAAGGGTGAAGTCTTTAGGATAAACATTTTTAATAGGTTGCTTCAGTTTTTCAAATTTGATTCTCCCATTTTTTTTCTAAGTAAAACTTACAAGGTTTTATATTATCAATTTATTAACATGTCAACATATTATCTAGGTATTGTCAACAAGGACCTAACCAAATGAGACCGTCTCTTTACTTTATAACCAAGTAAATAAGTGCTTATTAAATAACTTAATGAAGACTATATACTCCATCCCCTGCTCCCCACTTTTCCACTTTTAGCCCTTATTCCTGATATTATGCTAACTAAATTGCTTCCACTTCATGGAAAGTAAACTTTGCAGAAATGTTATGTCTAACTTGCTGTACATTACTTTGGGATAGACTGGAACTTATGTAGAAATAAATAAGGCAGTAATTACTTATGTTTGTAATCATGATGAAAGTTCACAATTATGGCTTGCTTATAGTTCCAAGCAGTGAACTTTTTCTGATGGGTTCCACTTAAAATAACCCTTATAGAGTATCTTTTTGCCAGCGAAGTAAAGCTTTGTGTTAACATTTTGTTCACATCACAGTATCATAGTCCATGAAAAAGAAGCCACGTTTTCTGCATTCCCAGAATCAGAATAGACTAAGAGGGGAAGAAGAAAATAGGGCAAGGGCTATAAATCAGCTCTCCTAAGGAATCTAATGCATGATACTTCTGCTAATGTCTCATTAAATGCAACAAGTTTCAAAGGAAGCTATGAAATAAAATCTTCATTCTGTATAGCTAGCATATGCAACCCAGTATTTTGAATTGTATTTATAGTAGAAAATAATTACCTTCTTTTAAACCATTAAAACCATTGTCTATACTTCTAAAGTTGTATCTGTTCCTCCAGGTTCTGTCTTTCACACATCCTACCTCGTTCCACTCTGCAGAGACATATGAGTCCCTGTTACAGTGCCTCAGAATGGAAGATGACAAGGTAGCAGAAGCTGCTATACAAATTTTTAGAAATACAGGCCACAAAATAGAGACAGACCTACCCCAGATACGATCGTGAGTATATTTTTTCTCCTGGTAAACACAAAGGGTTTGGTTTTGTTTTGTTTTGTTTTTTTAACACAAAAGTTTTTTAAGTGTGGGAGCCATGCAGTTTTCCCTTTCATGGAGGAAGATAGGAAAGGGGAAAGTGAACTTTACTTAGAAGCTACTTGTCTGGGGGCAACTGGGTGACTCAGTCGGTAGAGCATCTAACTCTTAAACTCAGGGTCATGACTTCAAGCCCCCCCACATTGGGCATGGAGACTCCTTAAAAAACAAAAAACAAAAAATACTTCTTGGTATCCTTTGTTTTATCTTTTCTCTGCCTCATGTTACTCCTCTACCATTAAAAGAACAAACTGAAGAAGAAATTAGGCAGAACAAACTGAAACTTTGTTTATAACAAGATTATTTTTAAATATTAATATTCAGGAGTTTTCACAGAATTTCAAGTTTCTGGTTAATATATCTTCCTTATCTATATATGTTCATTTTTTTCCCTCTAGCTGGTTTAAATTCAAAAGCTGCTACCTTCATGTCTCACCAAAGAATGGGATAATCAAGTAGTGTGCTTAATAGTGTATCTTATTAGTTGCTTTGTTATTGACAATGGTCTTTTATAGTTTTGATCTCTCCCTCAAGCTTACCTTTCCCCTTTCATCATAAGAATGAAATGCACTTTGGTATTTTTGCTTTGGCATCTTAAAGAGGTTGCCTTAGGATCAAACTTGTGCTCAGAGTTTATATTTAGACAAAAGAGTGGGAGATGTCTTTTGGAGGAAAAACACATTGCTGATAGCTGTTGAATCACATGTTCAGGATATATGCAAATAGTTGCAGATATATCCAAATGAAACCAGTTTTTCCTTACAGGATAATAATAGGATGAGAGGACTCCTGACTGCTAGTTTTTATTAAATTTATGAGCTATTAGTTTCATTTGAGAAATAAATCAATATTTTGTACATCCTCTTCATTCTCAGAACTGTACTGGCTAATAATAAAGAGTTATCACAGTCCCTGTTCTCAAGAAGTTTATAGTCTAGAGAGAATAATCTTTATATTTGTACATTGAGAAAAAAAAATTCACAGTAGGATAAAGTTTCTGGTGAGTTTTTAACAAGGTTGGAAAGCCTTTTTTAAGGTAAAGGATTTATTCGTAAAGGAATTCTATCCCAAATGAAGCAGTGGAAAAATGGGGATAGATAGAATAGTTAATTTTGGACACAAGAAATAAAACCTCTTAATCTTTTTTTTTTTTTTTAAGATTTTATTTATTTGGGGCGCCTGGGTGGCTCAGTGGGTTAAAGCCTCTGCATTCGGCTCGGGTCATGATCTCAGGGTCCAGGGATTGAGCCCCGCATCAGGCTCTCTGCTCAGCAGGGAGCCTGCTTCCCCCTCTCTCTCTCTGCCTGCCTCTCTGCCTACTTGTGATCTCTGTCTGTCAAATAAATAAATAAATAAATAAATAGTCTTAAAAAAAAAAAGATTTTATTTATTTATTTGACAGAGCACAAGTAGGCAGAGCGGCAGGCAGAGGAAGAGGAAGAAGCAGGCTCCCCACTGAGCAGAGAGCCCAACTAGGGGCTCCATCCCTGAGCCGAAAGCAGATGCTTAACCACTGAGCCACCCAGGTGCCCCAAAACCTCTTATCCATAAGACTAGTGAGGAAAGAAGGGGAGAATCATTGAAAAGCAAAGAAGCACAACAATGCAGGCCTTAACAATAATCTTGAAGGCATCATTAGATTATAGCACACTAGAATAACAAGGAAAATGTTTAAAGTTGATATATGTGTCCTTATTACATTAGACTAAGAAGAATAAATAATACATTTAACAATAATTTGATCAGTGCTCTGTCTCCCTTTGTTACTTGTATTATAAAAATTGTTACTGGTAAATAAGATTGTGAGAGAAAGACAGTACTCAGTTAAGGAGGCTACTTAGGCATAGAAATCCCTAATTTATCATTCTAAACCTACATACAAAGAAATGTGGCATACTCAGAAATGTCAAATCCGACTTACACTGAGTAGTGTATGTTCCAGTTTTTTGGCTGAGGTGAATGACCTGGGATCTGGGGTATCACTCTTAATGTCTACCCTTCTGTTTTCATGAGAAGACCTTTTGTCACCATGGTATTTGACACCACTGACTTATAATCTATAAAATAGGACCCCACTGCAGTAAATGAATGACAAGTATATTTCCTTAGAGTTTTTTTGCCTTAAGTAGATTTTCTTATGATTAAAAAAAAATACTTGTTTGTTCATTGTAAAAAGGTGAAACTTCAGGAAATATAAAAGAGAAAGTCACTGTCAACAATTTGGCATCTCTTATGAGTATTTTATCTACTTGATGTGTATACCTGTTCTCTTATAGGTTGATACGCACATGCTGTTTTCTTCGTACAGTTTTTCCCATATCATCAACTTTTAATGCTTAAGACTGTAATGTAAGACAATAAAGTACATATTGTCCTGAGGCAAGATTGTTTACTTTTGATCTTCAGTGTCAATATGGAGGTTAAGTGCATGGATCTTAACAGAAGTACACATCTTCACATCCCAACCTCACCAGATCCTAGCTTCATCAACTTAAGAAACTTAAATAAATAATATTTTTGTGCTTTAGTTTTCGTATCTGTTTAATAGTCCTCCTTGGGTGACTATGAGGATTAATTGACTTAATTCATGTAAAGACATTTACAATGGTACTTTACACAATTTCTCAATAATTGTTAGATGCTTTTATTACTCCTCTACCAATATGTACATATATGTGTCTGTATCCTCGCATACTTTGTTTCACTGGCATCATTTCAACTTTTTAATAAATCTTGGCCTTTTGCTACTTTTTTCCCATGACTACATTAAAATAACTGAAGGGGCTTGTAAAAGGGGAATGGAAAATTAGGAATATGTACTTGGAAGGTAAATACAAAAGTATGGCATGGGGCAAATTTTGGATTATAAATTAAGGGTGGCTTGTTTATTTCTCCATATGAGAAATGAGGTAGCTTTAAAACAAAAATTGTCTCCTTTAAGTACCTTTTTCTTGAGACATTGTGTTTCTTGGATTATAATTGAGGACAGATAAGGAGCTTTAAATCTTTCTATAGATGAGCTAATTTTTAAGGGAGTCTTCTTGGGGCACCTGGCTAGCTCATTTGGTGGATGATGCAAATTCTCGGTCCTCAGGGTTGTGAGTTTGAGCCCCAAGTTAGGTGTAGAGAATACATAAATAAACTTTTAAAAAAAAGAAGAAGAAGAAGAAGAAACTTCTCTACCAACATACCTCCAAACAGCTATGGGAAAGGAATTAGAGGAGACAACCAAAAAAACTACTTGTGGTATATGGGCTTTTTTTTTTTTTTAACTATGGTATTTTTTACAGGACCTTAATTCCCATTTTACATCAGAAAGCAAAGAGAGGTACTCCACACCAAGCAAAACAGGCTGTTCACTGTATACATGCCATATTCACAAATAAGGAAGTCCAGCTTGCACAGATTTTTGAGGTATATATAATATATAGGATGCGTTTATGTTGATTTTTATTTTTATGCTGTGTGGTTTGATGAAGATAGATGGTAGTTTTTTTGGAGGAGGGGCTATTTAGTCTTATAAATTCTGTGGGAGCAGGGGCTGTCTTTTTTGAGCACTGTATTCACAGCCTTTAGATCACAGTGTATGTTCAAACACTATATACAGAAGAATATTCTGTGTGTTTGTGTTAGAACATTTTACTTAGTTTTAGCTTTATTGGCTCAGTGATATATATCCTCAGAAAGTAACTTTGAACTACCCAGTTTTTAAAGTACCTGACAACCCTATCTGAAAATTAGTCCTGTTTGCCTTTTCTTATGTATGATCCTTGGCCTGATTCCACTACTGGAAGGGTGCTCCTGTTATTCTAAACAGTGAACATTTATTTAATGGTCCACAGTCTTTAAAATGTCCAAGTCCGCCAACATAACAAGGCTGTTACTATAGATGGCTTGAAAATAATGCTGATTTGATGATGCAGAAATGTTCTTGTTTTTACTTCTGCCTTTTATGTGTACTTTATTTTTTTCTTTCTTTTTTTTCTGGATTCTTTCTTACCAAATTTCAGTAGTTGAAATAAGAATTGAGTGTCTAAACTATCATATGATCTCCCTGATATGAGGAAGTGGAGATGCAATGTGGGGGGTTAGGGGAGTAGGAGAAGAAGAAATGAAACAAGATGGGATCGGGAGGGAAACAAACCATAAGTGACTCTTAATCTCACAAAACAAACTGAGGGTTGCTGCGGAGAGGGGGGTCGGAAGAGGGGGGTGGGGTTATGGACATTGGGGAGGGTATGTGCTATGGTGAGTGCTGTGAAATGTGTAAACCTGGCGATTCACAGACCTGTACCCCTGGGGATAAAAATACATTATATGTTTATAAAAAAATACAATAAATTAAAAAATTTAAAAAAAAAGAATTGAGTGTCTAATATGGCTGAAGCTACTTTTGATCATATCATTAGAACAGCTTTGTTTGGGCACAGCAAATTCAGGAGGGTCAGGAACATTTACTGTTTCCATAGAATGTCTGGATATTTATAAAACAAACTGGTAATGTTGACTCTTTCATTTTTATAGCCACTCAGTAGGAGTCTGAACGCTGATGTACCAGAACAACTTATAACTCCACTAGTTTCATTGGGCCACATTTCTATGTTAGCTCCAGATCAGTTTGCTTCCCCAATGAAATCTGTAGTAGCAAATTTTATTGTGAAAGATCTGCTAATGAATGACAGGGTAAGTTTCTAATTTAATTAAATATAGAATAATGATACTAAAACTGTTTACATCTTTATCACAAAAACATTTCTGCTTCTCGATTTAATTTTCTTTTCCTCTTAAATTACTGTGTTTTCCCTCCTTATTTACTTAAATTTCCAAACGACATCCTGATTTCATGTAGCTATTACCAGAACTTAACATTTTAGAAAAAATGAGAACATAAGATGGATGAATCATGAAGTAAAAAATATAAGTCAAATGCTATTATCCTAACATTTGAAGGACGATTTACTGGAGTGCTAGAATTTTATCAGATGTTGTTAAAAATATGAGTGGATTTGTATTTAACTAGTATTTTGAAATATAATTACATTGCATTTTTGGCACTAGATATATATTCTGTTTTAGTTATTGAAGTGTGTGGGTGGGTGGTACATGCACATGTGTGTGCCCACATGCTAATTTATTAACTCTGGGCTGGAGTCTGGGAATATATAGCATGAAAAGGCACCCCAGGTGATTCCTGAAACACACCTCTGATTAAGAATCACTACTTAAAAAAAAAAAAAAAAAAAGAATCACTACTTTACCAAGTAGATCTAAATTAAAAAGTCGTTGAGTGAAGACAAATCGGTTTTACCTACTGGATCATTGTGGATGACTTTCAGTGTAGTGCTAATTTATCCGACCTTACCTTTTCCTTCTACATGACCCAATAGTCTTAGAGCCTTCGATATCCAAACTTAAAAAGGACATTTGCCAATACATTCCATCCTCTTTTTTCCCCCCATTTGGATGTAATAGACAAGAATGGAAGAGCATGGCCCAAGTGTCATTTCCCACTCAACACATTCAGGCTGTACTTTGTTCTATTGATAGATGTGAATGGCAATAAACGTGAAATTTAAGACACCTCTTAAGATGACTAGATTGTAGTTTACAATGGCTCTTTTTTTGTTGTTGTTTGTGTGGTAAAATATACATAATATAAACATTGGCATTTTTGCCATTTTTAAGCGTGTATCACTTATATACGCCAGCATTCTTGTTTTTGTTGTTGGGTGGGTGTTTTTGTTTGGTTTGGTTTTTTAAAAAATAAAGTTTTGTACCCTGTATGCCTCCTCTGTACATAGGAAATACCCAGGAAAGCCAAACAACTCTCCAAAATGACCCAAACTACCCATATTGTAAAATATGTACCCATATTGTTGTGTAACTGTCACCACTATTTTCAGAATATTTTAATCTCAGACAGAAACTCTGCATTCATTAATCAATAACTCCCATTACCTCCTTCCCACAGCCTCTGATAACACCTCTGTTGCACATTCTTCTGACTTTGTAGTTGCCTCTTTTAGATACCTCTTACCATATAAAATTTGTCCTTTTGTGCCTGGCATATTTCACTTAGCATAATGACTTCAGGGTTCATTTGTGTTACGTATTAGAAGTTCATTCATTTTATGCCAGAATAATACTGTTGTATGTGTAGCCTACATTTTGTTTATTCATCAGTTAATGGACATTTGGGTCTTTTTGCACCTTTTGACTTGTGAATAATGCTGATGTGAACATCTGTGTCCCTGTTTTCAAATCTTTTAGATAAATCCTTGGAGTGGAATTGCTAGGTCACATGGTCATTCTTTGTTGTACTTTTTCAGGGATCACCACACTGTTTTCCATAGTGGCTATACCATTTTGCATTCCCACCATCAGAGCACAAGTCTTCCAATTTTTGTCACATCTTTGCCAGTGCTTCCTCTTTTCTGTGTTTTTGATAATGGCCATTCTAGTGAATGTGAAGTAGTATCTTGTGGTTTTGGTTTGTGTTTCCCTAATGACTAACATCATAAGGGATTTTTTTTTTCATGTGCTTTTGGCCATATTTGTATCTTCTTGGACATTCAAAGTCCTTTGCACACTTTTAATTGGATTATTATTGCTGAGTTGTAAGAATTCTTTATATATTCTGTGTATTAAACTCTTGTCAGATACTTGCCAAATCAAAGATGATAAAGATTTTGCCCTGTATCTTCTTTTAAGTGTTTTAATAGTTTTAGCTCTTAAATTAAGGTCTTTGATGTATTTTGAGTTAATTTTTATATGTGATTTAAGGTAAGTTCATCTTCTTTTTTCTTTTCTTTTCTTTTCTTTTTTTTTTTTTTCTTGTGGATATCTTGTTTTTCCAGCACCATTTGTTTAAGTAATTAGGTGCCTTAGCAACCTTGTTAAAAATCAGTTGACCATATATGTGAGTTCACATATTTCTATTTCATTCCATTGGTCTATATGCCTATAGTTGTCAGTGCCACCCATCTTGTCTTGACTACTATAAATTTGTAATAAGTTTTGAAATCAAGAAGTTCAAGTCATCCAACTTTGTTCTTTTTCAAGCTCTGGTGACTCACTTAAAGGTTTCCTAGAGCACTGCATTGTTCAGCATGAAAAACATAATGAAGAAAACTAAAATTCTTTCTAAGAGTTAAATATATTCAATTGTCTGTAGTCAACAGGTGAGAAGAATGGAAAATTATGGTCTCCAGATGAAGAGGTTTCCCCTGAAGTACTAGCAAAGGTAAATTTGTGTAGGCCTTAATAATTTTTGTGTTATAATAATGAACATTCATAGATACTCTTTTTCTTTAACCTGACAACTAATAGTATTTTTAAATGAGGTACTTTATTTTTAAATCGAAAGTTGTTTCTCTCAAAGAAATTGTAGTCCTCATTGAGTTATTTATATATAGATCTATGTCAGGATCTTCTGTAGAACTTCCCACCTGCTAAAATAATTCCAGTGAGGCTGTTTCACAGAAATTGTTTGTAGGATGTTGATGCTCAGAAGCCTCTCGAGTGTAGCCTCACTACCACTGTCTATAAAAATATGAATATTAACTTGGCAAAAACAGATGCTGTCATCGAATTTTTGATAGATACAAAATGTACCTCAATAAAACTAATTTTTAAAGTGGTAGTATTGGGATTGAAGGCAAGACTTATTTCTTACCATCTTCCTTGATTAAAATGTTTCACCTTATATAACTTCCTAGTCGTGTTCCGTCAATTCTTTTTTCCAGGTTGTCAATAAATATAGTAAATAACACCTAGATCCTTTAGCTAGTTCTTTGACATGCACTGGTAGCAATCTTTTGAGTATAAACCTCCAGGTAATTATGACCACAAATAATTATGGAATCTCCTAATTTTTTTAATCGGGACAGACAGGATCAGACTTAATGATTTCTTCAAAATAGTTTTTGCAGTATTATAAAAAATATTAAGACCTATCTAAATAGCTCATTTTAATGGCTATAACAGGTATAGTTTAAATAGTTATTTTTAAACAGTATATTTTCAAATAATTTGAAAATCTTAGGCAAGTGTGAAAAGCCTGGGTTCAGAAGCCAGACTTTGGGCATGTTATCTATAATAGTATCTATTGGAAATAAAAACACCTGCCTTGGAGGCTTGTTTGGAACATCAAATAAATTAATACATGTACAGCTCTGGGGAGAGTGCCTATTACAGATTAAACAGAATAAATATTTTTACTGTTATTGTTATTATCCTATAGACTTATTTAGTAAAACATGTCCACCAGCAATTAAGCAACCTCACTAATCTAATTGACATAAATTAATCTTCCCTTTAATTGGAATTTTAAGTTCCTTTCTTTTTTTAGCATGTTAATATTTTATAGGTACAGGCAATTAAACTTCTGGTAAGGTGGCTGTTGGGTATGAAAAACAACCAGTCTAAATCTGCCAATTCAACTCTTCGATTATTATCTGCGATGTTGGTTAGTGAGGGTGACCTGACAGAGCAAAAGAGGATCAGGTGAGATCTTTCTTCCTTTCCAATTTTTACAGCTCAAAATGTTGGTGGAACTTACATAGGAATTATTTACCTAATTAACACTGAATGTTGTAATTACACCATATGCTTTGGGATCAGGTCTAATGTACTTCATGGGGTTTTCATCTCAATGATGATGGAATGTTTCTTCTCTAAAGACCAAACTTTTTCCAGTAAATGTTTAGTTATAATCACTATATGTTACAGTTGGCTTCAACATATGGTTCACTTAAGCAAATACCTGTTGAAATACTGCTCTTTGCAAAACACCATGAAAAGCATTGCAGCAAAAACAGAGAAGATTCAGTTCCTGTCTTTTACCCTGTAGTGTAGTGATTGAACAAGGGAGGTGACTTAGTACCATGAAAAGAATACATGCTTTAGTGGAGGAGTTCAAAGGAGGAAAAGTCACAGCCCTCCTGGTGGTTTACAGAAGATTAAAACAAGGTTCTGCAAATGAAAAAAAAAAAAAAAAGTTTCCATTTCTGCACATTTTCAGTGTTTTGTGAAATTACCATTTCTTCTTCCTACTCATTTTAAGATGAAAATAAATGCAAATTTTTCATGATCCTTGTTTGTTTCAAATTCTTGATTTACTAGGGTCCAGGAGTACCAACAGATAAAACCATTGAATTCTACTCGTGATATGTTCCTACTTTCAAATGTGTAATTACAGGATAGATTTAATTCATTTATGCATTCATTTTTTATTGAGCACTGTCATCTTGGGCACTGCTATGGTTTTTTTTAAAGATATAAAATCTCTCCTTCTGAGGAATATGCATTCCAGTGGAGGAGATTAGGAAATGAGCAAATTACAGTAGAGATGCTGACTGCTTTGATAAACTGAAGGAAACCGTGGAAAATTATCTTTGTCATAGAATAAGTCAAGGGTAGTTTTGTAGGAACAGATTAGAAGATTAGAGCTGAGTTAGGGATAATAAAGTTTTAAATTGGGGTAAACTATGGCAAAGGCTTAATAATGAGCTTTTAATAAGATAAATAGGCAGGATCCCCAATAGAGATGAAGACTACGAATTACCAGTTTATCTTTTTAACAATGTTTAACATCACTAAATGCAATAAATACAGTTTAAACTTAGTGATACTTGCCTATCAAATTAGCAAAAATATTTTTTAAAGTAATCACTGCTTCTTGGGTTCAGGAAAATGGGTCCCCTCATTAGTCCTGTGAATATAAATTGGCACAGTCTTGGCAGGACAGTTTGGCATTTTGCGTCTAGATCCTTATAAATGTTACCCTTTTGACTCTTTATTTTTACACTCATGAAATAATAAAAAAATTATACAAAAACATATATACAAACATATTCTTTCCAGCATTTTTTATCATCACAGAAAATAAGGGAATAGTTAATTGTGGAACACACATGTCATGAAATATTAGGCAAATCTTAATTAGGTATTATATATACCATGGTTTAGCTTGAGCTCTAGAATCAGAAACTTCTGCAACTCTACACTGTGTTTACTAAGTGTGTGAATTCTGTAAATCACTTTTCTAAGCATCAGTTTCCTCGTCTTACAGAGTGAAAATTAAATGAGATAAAGCCTGTGAAGTGTTGACACACTGCCTAGCACAGACTTAAGCACCCAGATGGTAGCTGTTTTTTGTTAATTCCTCATTTGTCTGAGAAGCCATTTGAAGTTCCCTCAAGAATACCAGTGTTCACTTTGATAGTCCTATTGTTCTGGAGTGCCACATTTTCTCCTCTTGTATGGTAGTGATGGACTCAGCCAGCTTTCCACATTTCCCTAAGTCTTTAAAATGTCATTACCATGTGATGTTTAACATAAGTTGAAATAAGACTGTTCTTTCATCCCGTTTATTGTCACATTTTACCATTTAGGTAATAAAAAACTACTGGGCAGGAGTGGAAGTGCTGGACCTCCCGGGGTGGGGGGGAGCAGTTGGGCTTACAAAAGGAAGTCTGCCCCAGAGACTAGTAGCCCAGATGGACACTGGCTCTCATTTCCATATCCTTTCCTTTTAGATATTTGTCTGATACCTCCCCTTCTGTGGTGTAAATCAGTTCCTCATTGCTAGCCCCTCCATTTCATCAGATGTTACACGTGTGTATATATGGATGTGCATTTAAAAACTGTAGGAAATAGATTTAATATGATAGGTGATTTAATCGAGTATTTTACAACGAATGTGTATTCCTCCTAAAATGAGGAATATTATTCCTGATATAAATGGTTCTTCTTGGCATTGCAGTGATCATAGTTGTGATCACAAGCAGAGCTGCTTGTTTATGGTAAAGGATCTACACTAGAACATAACTGAAAACGAAGGCAGATAAGTTTATCATTAGTCACAATGATTTGAGCCTTTTTCCCTGTGTTGAGTTCAAGGACTCAAGGTAACTTTCCCAGATTTGTACATTATCTGTCATTTTAAGCATAAAGTTAAAGACCTTAACACTCAAAAAGGGATCAAAACATTGTTATCAGTGATAATGGTTATAGGAAATGTTTATTTCTTTTTTGTTTGTTTATAGTAAATCTGATATGTCTCGCTTGCGATTAGCTGCTGGTAGTGCCATAATGAAGCTTGCTCAGGAACCTTGTTACCATGAAATTATAACCCCAGAACAGTTTCAGCTCTGTGCACTTGTTATTAATGTAAGTAATCCTCTTATTTTTGTCAATTACTTGGCCTTCAAAGTTAAATACATTTACTTTCTGTGGATACAGATCCATTTACTGTGTGCACAAAAGGCATTGCTATTATAACTATTCTAACTAAATATCTTCTAAGTATTGTTATGTATTCCCCAATAAATCGTTTTTTTTAAATGAGGACTTTTGGAACAAACTGCTCTTTAGTAAATGTTTTCCAGTTTTTTTTTTCTGAACTAGGTTATTTTGTCATGGTTTTAAAAGTACTGACATTTTTATTGAAGTATTTTTGGTTTTATGCTGCTGTAGGATGAGTGCTACCAAGTAAGGCAGATATTTGCGCAGAAGTTGCATAAGGCTCTCGTGAAGTTACTGCTCCCATTGGAGTATATGGCGATCTTTGCCTTGTGTGCCAAAGATCCTGTGAAGGAGAGAAGAGCACATGCACGACAGTGTTTACTAAAAAATATCAGTATACGCAGGGAGTACATTAAACAGAATCCCATGGCTACTGGTAAGTAATTTTGAAAGCTCCAAGTGTGCAAGTGTATCTTGTGCGTGTATTGATTTGTAAGGGGTGTTTATTTCATATCTTTCCATTGTAGTATATTTGTAAGAACACTGCAGTTTTTATAGAACGCTGTTGCTATAGTTGTGATATACTTAACATCTAAAGTCCTGGTTTCTGAGTGTTATTTATGATATATAATACTGTTTGGAGGAATTGTATTTTTCTTATGGGATCAGCAGTGTGGCTTAATTTAAACACATTGCTCAGATGTCAGAGAGAAGAGAATTATTTTCCCAGCTTTACGAAGGATTCACTGTATAATCTCAAATTATCCTTTTGGCTTTAATAACTTTCAACACTGAAATGCATTTCAGTATCATCTAGATAGCAAGTTGCCTATGATTTTAAAATAACTGAGGAAATGAAAACTGGAGTGGTTTGAATGCAAAATTAGAGGGGCATTTTGTAAAAGCTGTTATGACTATTGTTAATAATAATGTTTTCACTTCAGAGAAATTATTATCACTGTTGCCTGAATATGTAGTTCCATATATGATTCACCTGCTAGCCCATGATCCAGATTTTACAAGATCACAAGATGTTGATCAACTTCGTGATATTAAAGAGTAAGTCACGTTGATTTTCAAGAATTTTAGAAACTTTTACTTATTGAAAAATGATAAATTTTTTCCTGTTACTATTCCCATTAGAATAAAAACTTCTTTGTGGTTTTGTTTATTATAAATTTCATCCTAGAAAATTTTCCCCATCTGTCAGGTTCTTTTTGATTCTTTTGTTTCCTATTTGCAATTAACTGAGACTTTGAAATAGGTTGGTTTGGTTATTTTAGTTTTTATATTATTTTCACTATTTGTATTAAGATAGGTTTCAGTTACATCAGCTAGATAATTTTGAAAGCCATGTAGTAAAAATTTCTCTCCTTGAAACTAAACTTTACTTTCATACTCAAAAGATGCCTTAAAAATAAGCATGTACACATGAAATATTCTGTGGCAGGATTATGGTAGTACAAAATTAGGCTTGTTACACCAGTCATAGAGAGATTTGTATCTAGTGGAAACACAGGCAAGTAAACAGTTAAAAAACACTTGTTGAATAAGTGGTACTTGTGTAAAACAGAACTTTGTATATGATACAAGGTGAAAGAGTGAGAGGCAACGTGAGTTTGTCTACAGATGACCACCAATAAACTTTTTTTTTTAATGGGGAAACAAGAATTGGTTTGTTTTGCTTTTAAATTCCACACAACAACATTTTACTGAAAATGAAGTGATTTTTAATCTACAGATAAACGACTTTTTAAATGATACTCAGGTTGTTTTTTACAAGTTTGGTTTTAAAATAGATTTGAATTCACAGTAGATCTTACACACAATGATTTCAATAAATCAGGCCCTCCAGAACACAATGTGGAGGTGTAACAATTATGTGATGACTTCTTAATAGTCCAAGGGTACAAAGACCTTTGAAAGAAATTAATCTTCCTACAGTATTAATCCCTAAAAGCAGTTTTCCTTTATAGATGACAGCAATATTGCCAGTTTCATTTACTTTTACTTTATAAAAGAACTCCCAGAGGAAGAAATTTCTGGAGGTTTTCCCTGATATATACAGCTATATTTTCTGTTGTGCTTACAACATCTGCACAATATGGCACATCCAGATCCAGATTCTTATGATCAAAGGCCTTCATAACTGCCTCTTCCATGTACTCTCTGAGGTCAGTCAGATTCATAACCATTCCTGCAACAGGATAAGTCTTCATAACTGTGCCCATAGTCATTTGGATTGTTGAATTTCCCAAACAGTTTCAGATTTTCATTACTCGGAGGTTTGCTATAGAGCTGATGGGTTGTGCTGAGGGAGACAAGGTGGGACAGTTAGGCCCAGTGGTCAATGACAACCACATTGATTGCCTTGCCTCCACCCTCCAGGAATCTTTAAAGCAGTATTTACTTTCTCTCCTCTTATCATGATTTTGCTTTGCACTCTTAAACTGGTATCCTCAACTTGTATATGAAAGTATTATAGGGGCACCTGGGTGGTTAAGTTGGTTGAGTGTCTGCCTTCAGCTCAGGTCGTGATCCCGGGGTCCGAGGATCAAGACCCACAACAGACTCCCTGCTCAATGGGGAGCCTGCTTCTCCCTCTCACTCTCCCTCTGAGCTCTCTCTCCCCCTCTCTCAAATAAATAAATAAAATCTTTTAAAAATAAATAAATAAATAATTGTAGTATGATTTTTGTATGTGTGGCATTAAACCTTAATCCTGATCTCATTTAAGTTTGTAATCAACATTTATCTCTACCTCCTTCAGCTTTCGTCACTGAAAATGTGTCAATATCTTAATTTGAGGAGGTGTTATATCTTGTCCAACGTTACTGTTAAGCATTGGGCTATGAGCTCCTTACATTTTGAGGGCTTGTCATTTCATTGTTGCTGCTTCCAATACATCATCCCAGTAATGTAGTCTTTCTATTTCAAATGCTTGAAAATAAGTCTACGTTTAAAAAAAAAAAAAATTTAGGGCTTTTAGTTGATCTATATTTTAAGAAGGCACATAATTAGGTTCTAGTCCCAGCTGTATGACTAAAAACTTTACTTCTCTGGCTCTCAATTACCTTACCCATAACATACAGGAGATAAAATAATTCCCCAAATGTCTTCTAATTCTTATTTTGTTTGTCTTGTAAATGTTTACATTTGTATTTACAGGTTTTTTTCTTTAAAAACTTTTAGTTTGGCATTTCCCAGAAAGCACTTCCATAAAACAAAAACATGATGTATGTGTTTGCCTAGGACACAAGGTCTAGAGGTCTAGAGGACGTTTTAGTATATTTCATTTGCAAAGCAGTCATGTGGAAGGATTAGACTTAAGAGAGAGAACTGTGATGTGGGAAAAAGAGTACTGACATACTAGAAGTTACTGGAGTTAGAAGTGAACTCACTGGCACATGTTTTCTGTCTAGCACACAACATTTTTTAGGATCTTTAAACAATCAAGTTAGCATGTAATTTGAAGTGTTAAATTATATATTCTTCAAAGTGTGGTTTTTAACTTTGTGGAAATTATTAACTTATTGTGTCACTGGCTATTCAGAGTCTTTTTTGGTTTCATATAAATTTCAGAATTATTTCTTCTAATTCTGTGAAAAATGCCATTGGTAAGGATTGCATTGAATCTGTAGGTTGCTTTGAAATAGTATGACATTTTAACAGTATTCTTCCAGTCCATGAACATGGAATATCTTTTCATTTATTTCTAGGTTTTGCAGTATCTTTCATTAATGTCTTAAGTTTTTGATCTATAGATCTTTCACCTCCTTGGCTAAGTACATTCCTAGGTGTCATTCTTTTTGATGCACTTATAAATAGGAATGTTTTCTTAATTTCTCTTTCCAATAATTATTAATGTAAAAAATACAAGATTTGTGTGTATTGATTTTGTATTCTGCAACTTTATTGGATTTGTTTATTCTAACAGTTTTTCGATGGAGTCTTTAGGATTTTTTGTGTATAATACCATCTCATCTGCAACTAGTGACAGTTTTACTTCTTCCTTTTCAGTTTAGATGCCTTTATTTCTTTTTCTTGCGTAATTGTTCTGGCTAGGACTTCTACTACTTTGTTGAATAAAAGTGATGAAGAGTGGATATCCTTGTCTTATTCTTGATCTTAGAGGAAAAGCTTTCAGCTTTCACCATTGAATATGATGTTATACATGGTCTTTGTTATGTTGAAGTATGTTCCCTCTGTACCCACTTTGTTGAGAGTTTTTAATCATAAATGGTTGTTGAATTTTGTCATTCATTTTTTCTACATCTGTTGAGATGATCATAACAATTTTTATCCTTTATTTTGTTAATGTGGTATACAGCTGAACCGTGCTTCCATCCGTGGAGTAAAGCCCACTCAGTCATGGTGTATGATCCTTTCATTAATGTATTGTTGAACTCAGTTCCCTAATATTTTGTTGAAGATTTTTGTATCTAAGTTCATCAGAGATGTTGGCCTGTAGTTTTTCTTTTTTGTGGCCTCCTTGCCTTGTTTTGGTACCAGGGTACTGCTAGCCTTGTAAAATGATTTTGGAAGCATCTCCTCCTCTTCTCTTTTCTAGATGAATTTGAGAAGAATTGGTGGTAATTCTTCTTTGAATGTTGGTAGAATTCACCAGGGAAGCCATATGGTCCTAGACTTTTGTTTGTTGGGCGGTTTTCAATTACTAATTCAGTCTCCTTCCTAGTAATTGGTCTTTCAGATTTTCTGTTCTCTATGATCCAGTCTGGGTAAGTTGTATATTTCTAGGACTTTATCCATTTCTTTGGAATGTTCAGTTTGTTAGCATGTATTTTTCATAGCATTCTGTTATGGTCCTTTGTACTTCTGTGGTATTAGTCGTAACCTTTCGTCTTTGATTTCTGATTTTTGAGTCCTCTTTTTTCCTTCATCAGTCTAGCTAAAGATTTGTCAATTTTCTCTTCTCAAACAGCTCTTAGTCTCATCCATTTTTTTTCCTATTGTCATTTTAGTCTATTTCACTTATTTCTGCTCTGAATTTTCTTATTTCCTTACTACTTCTACCAGCTTTGGGCTCTATTTGTTCTTCTTTTCTTCCATCTCCTTCAGGTGTAAAATTAGTTTCTTTCTGGAGATAGATGTTTATCACTATGAATTTCACTCTTAGAGCTTCCCTGGTTGGGTGCCTTTGCTGTATCCCATAAATCTTGGTATGTTAATTTCCATTGTTGTTTGTCTCAGGTATACCCTTTATTTCTCTCTTGATTTTTCCTTTGACCCAGTGATTGTTCAGTAGCATGTTGAATCTATACATATTTGTGAATTTTTCAGTATTCTTTGTGTAATTAATTTCTGATTTCATACCATTATAGTCAGAAAAGATGGTTGATATTATTTCAATCTCAAATTCATTAAGACTTGTTTTGTAGCCTAACATATTCTGTTTTGGAAAATGTTCCATGTGCACTTAAGAAAAATGTGTATTTGTTGCTTTGGTATGGAATGTTCTGTAAATAACTGTTAAGTCCATCTGGTCTAAAATGTCACTTAAGACCATGTTTTTTCTTCTTGGTTTTTCTGTCTGGTGATTTGTTCATTTGACTAATTGGGGTATTAGAGTCCCCATATATCAAAAAGTATAAATACCGTTATTGTATTTCTCCTTTTAGGTCTGTTAATACTTGCTTTATATATTTAGGTGCTCCTAAATTATGTTGGGTGCCTAAATATTTACAAAGGTTATATCTACTTCTTTGTTGACCCCTTTCTCATTACGAGTCACTCTTTGTGTATTACTACAGTCGTTTTAAAGTGTATTGTGTCTGATACAATTGTAGATACTAAGCTTTATTTTGGTTTCCATTTGCATGTAGTATCTTTTTCCATCTCTTTACTTTCACTGGGTATTTCTGTTGTAGGCAGCATATAGATGAGTCTTGTTTTTTTAATCCATCCAGCCATTCTGTGTTTTTTGATTAGAGAATTTAATGCATTTACATTCAAGGTAATTATAGATAGGTATGTGCTTATTGCCATTTTGTTAATTGTTTTGTGGCTGTTTTTGTAGTTCTTACCTATTCTTCTTTTGCTTACTTTCTGTGTGGTTTAATGACTTTCTTTAGTGGTATGCTTGTATTCCTTCCTCTTTATCTTTTGTGTATTTACTGTAGGTTTTTATTTCTTGGTTACCATGGTGCTTACATACAACAACTTATAATGGTATAAGTTGATAACAACTTAAGTTTGATCCCATTCTAAATCTCAACTTTTTTTTTTTATTTCATGGGATGCTATTTTATCTATTTATTTATTTATTAAAGATTTTATTTATTTGAGAGAAGGAGTGGGAGAGGGGGAGAGAGAAGCAGACTCCCCACTGAGCAGGGAGCCTGGCAGGGGGGCTCCTTCCAGGAACTTGGGGATCATGACCTGAACTGAAGGCAGACACTTAACTGACTGAGCCACCCAGGTGCCCCTAAATCTCAACATTTTAACTCTTCTCCCCACATTTTATGTTTTTGATGTCACAGTTAGCATCTTTTTATCTTGTGTATCTGTTAATTATTGAATCATAGTTACTTTTAACCTTCATACTAGCTTTATAAGTAATTCACTACCTTTACTATACTATATATTTACCTTTCCAATGATACTATTTCACATGTGTTGTTATTACTAAATAGGGCCTTTCTTTTCTACTTAAAGAAGTCCCTTTGATATCTACAGTGTTTGTGCTGAACAATGTGTTAGGTAGTCTTATGGGGATTCCCTTATATATAACCATTTTTTTTCTCTTGTTGCTTATAATATTCTCTTCCTGTCTTTAACTTCTGACATTTTAATTGTAATGTGTCTCCGTGTAGGTCTCTTTGGGTTCGTATGTTTTGGAACTCTCTGGGCTTCCTGGATCTGGTGTCTGTTTCCATCCCTGTGTTTAGGAAGTGTTCAGCTATATTTCTTCAAATAAGATTACTGCTGCTTTCTTCCTCTTCTGAAAGCTCTACAATTCAAATATTAGTCCATTTGATATCCTTTGATTTCCTGAAGCTATTTTCACTTTTTATTTCCTTTATTTTTCTTTTTGCTGCTTTGATTGGGTAAGTTCCACTGCCTTTCCTTTAGGTTGACTGATCCTTACTTTCTGTTTCATATCTAGTCTGCTGTTGAACCCCGTTGTTGTATTTTTCATTTCCATTATTATAATCTTCAGCTCTGAGTTCTTTTTTTTTCTTTAAAGATTTTATTTATTTATTTGACAGAGAGAGAGGGAACACAAGCCGCGGGAGTGGTAGAGGGAGAGAGCCTGATGCGGAGCTCAATTCCAGGACCCTGTGATCATGACCTGAGCCGAAGGCAGACACTTAATGACTGAGCCACCCAAGTGCCTGGCAGCTCTGTGATTTCTGTTTGGTATTTCCCTTAATTGGCATTCACAAAAACTGGGGTTCCAAATGAGTTTATGAGCCCTCTTCTGGGAGATAGCAACAAGCTGGAGAAAGACTGAGAGCACAAAGATGGCGTTTATAGCCTTTGTTCCTTGAGGAAGCGCCATGGGCCACTAAATGTGTGGCAAACCTAAGTCCTGTCCTTTGTCCAAAGCTCCAGAACAGAGCGGCCTTTTGACAGGAAAAACGGGGTCTTAGCCTGCCAACAGTGGTCCCTCTGATTACCACAGTCCCTTGGGACTCTGGAATGCAAGACACTCCAGCCACCACAGCCACGTGATTAAGGGGTGCATCAGGCACTAAAATCAGGCACAAGACTCAAAGCTCCCTTCCAAGAGACACTACTCTGGAGCATGGCATAGGGTGAGTATGAAGATAGCACCTGCCCTCCAAGGTCCCTAGAAAGGATTTCAGTCACATCTAGATGATTGTTTTAATTAGAAGCCTACCCCTCAGGTCACAGTTATGATGACTGACTAATAGGCCTACTTCACAGAAAAACCAGGCCCTGGGTCAGTTGCTTTTTTCTGTGCCTGGGAGGGTGGGTAGCTGGTAGCTCTTTAGGCACTCTTTGTACACTGGTTACAGTCCTTTGGGACCCAGGAACATAAGCCCCAATGACCACCAGTGTCAGATGATGTAGAAGTGTCCCTTGGCAGCAGTCACAAAAATTGGGGCCCCAGGGAGGGGTCTCAATTCCTTTCTAGGTGATTATTACATTCCTATGTGACCAGACGCACAAGTTTCTTTGCTCTCCAGAGCCAGGTGTTCAAGAGATGACCCCCTGGGCAGCACCCACAAAAATCAGGGCACCAGACATGTGTCAAGGTTCCCTTCTGGGAGCTACTCATCCTCTGGAGCACAACAAAGGGAGAATGTAAAGATGGTACTCTCCAGTCTCCATTCTGGAGAGCGTTCCAACAGGCTCCTAGATGTGTAAGTTGAATTAGACGCCTGCCCCTCGGGGTTAGGTTTTAAGCAGGTTAACGTTCTTCACTTTAATCTGCTTCTGAGCTGGGCCTTGGAGGGGGTCAGTTCCAGCACACAAACCCTTTAAGTGGCATTTCTCCGATTACTACAGGCTTGTGGGACCCACTATGGGACATTATAGGGACTCATCTCTGAAATTCCGCTTTTAGAAGTTGGGGTGACCAGTGTGGGATTTGAACCTTTCACCCCTCAGGAAGAAGCTCCAGGTATTTGAGTTCCTTCCCAGTTGTGGGTCACAGCACCAGGTGTGGGGTTCCTGGTGAGACTGTGTTGCAGCCTCTCCTACCCATTTTGATGTGTTTTTTTCCCTTGTTTGCCTAATGTGTAGTCATCACTCAGTCACCTTTAGGTTTTTTAAGAGGTAATTGGTTCCATATGTAGCTTAGATGCAGTATGTTCCTGCGAGGAGGTGAGTTTTGGGTCTTACTACATCACCATCTTGAATCAGACCAAGTTCTCTGTTTCTTACTGATCTTCTGTCTGGCTTTTCTCCATCATTGAAAATAAGTTACTGAAGGGGCGCCTGGGTGGCTCAGTTCATTAAGCGTCCAAGTCTTGATTTCAGGCTAGGTCATGGTCTCAGGATTGTGGGATTGATCCCTGCATCAGGCTCCACTCTCAGCAGGGAGTCCGCTGGAAGATTCTCTCCCTTTGCCTCTCCCCCAATTCGTGCTCACTCTAATGCTTTCTCTCTTTCTCTCTGAAATAAATACATATATCTTACAACAAAAGAAACTAAGATATTGAAATTTCAGATTATTATGCAGAATCATGCATTTCTCTTCAACTCTCTCGATTTTTGCTTATGTAATTTTGGGACTCTTAGGTTTGTATGTAATAGTAATATCTTTTTGCTGAATTGAACCTTTTATCAGTGTAGTACTTCTCGGTCTCTTACAATCTTTTTTTAGCTTAAATCTGTTTTGTCTGATCATAAAATAGCTACCAGCCTTCTTTTGGTTATTATTTGCATGAAATATGTTTTTTATCCTTTCACTTTCAGATCCCTTGTGGTTTTACTTCTAAAGTGAATCTCTTGCAGACAGATATAGGTCGATCTTTTTTTTCTCTCTTTTCTTTTTCCATTCTGGTTATCTCTGCCTTTTGATTGGGGGCTTTAATCTATTTTCATTTGAAGTAATTACCGGTAAAGAGTTATTTCTGCCATACAGCTATTTGTTTTCTCTGTCTTACATATGTTGTTATTTAATATCCTTCATTACAGCTTCTCTTTTTTGTATTTACTTTTTTGTAGTGAGCCTTTTTGATTCCCTTTTCTGTGTATTTTTAGTTATTTTCTTAGATTCCAAATAATATTTGTAACAACCTAGATTGAACAGTAGCAGCTTAGTTTCAATAGTACACAAACACTCTGTCCTACACATCTCCATCCCTCTCCCTTTAGTATTGATATTGTGATATAAATTATATCTTTTTACATTATTTCCATTCACATAGATGGAATTACTCCTGCATTTTCCTTTAAAGTCTTTATGTAAAAATAGTTGAAATTGAAAGTACAGTAATGCTGGCTTTTACATTTACTTACGTGATTACCTCTAGTATTTGCTAGTGTTCTTTCTTTCTTCTTATGGTTTTAAGTTACAGTCTAGTGTCCTTTTATTTCAGCCCGAAGGAGTTACTTTAATAGTTCTTTTAAAACAGGTCTATTAAAAATGAACTCCATTAACCTAGTGCTATATTTCCCCCTTACAGTAGACTCTCAAAACATTTACATAGAATGTAGGCAAAGAAGTATGCATTCGTTATCATCAAATGATTTCTCCCCTATTGACACAATAAAGAAGTAAGTCCCATGGCTGCCTGAGAATCATCCTGGGAACTATTACAAACAGGCCTTTCCCTAGATTTGTTGATTTAGGTTCCCCAGGGATTCTGATGTTCATCCTGATTTGGGATTCACTTTTACTTAGAAATTCAGGTGTTCCTTCAGATACTTTATGTGTTAAATGAGTATACACTAATAAGTGGAAAAGCAAAAATAGTTTGAGATGTGACTGCTTAGCTGAATGACTGGTTACCGTGCGCATGCAGTTCGGAGCCATGTCACAGCAGAATTCCATACAAATCCTAGACATGCATAGTTTGCAAATAGTCAGAGTGGAAAGACTTTGCTGCCTGCTGGTTTCCTCGTCATTGCTGGGCAGTGACACATGTCAGATCATCTAAATGTCTGTTGAATCCCTACTGAATGAATCTTTACATGCCTCCTCAAACTGCCAGACTTTCTTATATTAAGCTATGTTTCATTTTTAATATTTTATGGTTTAGTTTATATTTTACTCTTACTTTGTTATATCCAAACAACAGACCTTCCCAATAAGATGCTTAATCCATTAAGCAAAGCACCTACATTTAGTCTCTTAATAGGCAAATATGTTCATCATTTAGGTGCCTATGGTTCATGCTTGAAGTTTTAATGACAAAGAATGAAAACAATAGCCATGCCTTTATGAAGAAGATGGCAGAGAACATCAAGTTAACAAAAGATGCGCAGTCTCCAGATGAATCCAAGACAAATGAAGTAAGATATGTGTTAGGCCAGTATGTATTAAGATAATTACAGGAAAAAATATTACAGTCCTTGTCCCACTTGTTTTTTCTATTACATAATAAGTCAGATTACAGAATGTTCATAAAAATACATATTTATGGTCAGTTTTATTGTATTTTATTATAATTGAATTCCATTATTTGAGGACTGTTTATTACCCTGAAAAGGACATTAAAACTTCTACAAAGCAGGGGGATAAGAACTAATAAAATTTACTATTCTGTAGCTGTCTTAAAATTTTTACTAAGTTACAGACAAGTAGATACTCCTTTCTGTATGTTTCCCTTGGGTTTAGTTGAATTGATTTGTTGTTAATGCATACTCAACACTCATGTTAATTAGGTAAAGGGTGTTTTGTTTGTTTTTTATTTTTTGTTTTTACCAGGAGGCTCCATAAGAAGAAATTCAAACACAAATGTGAACTGTTGGAGGAATAAATAATACCCGCATATCCCTCTTTTGATTTCATTTTATACATCAGGTAGAATTGGTACTTGTGGTTATTTTGTGCTACTGAAAGTTATATGTGATCTTTCTTTCCTCCCTAGAAACTTTATACAGTATGTGATGTGGCTCTCTGTGTTATAAATAGTAAAAGTGCTTTGTGCAATGCAGAATCACCAAAGGATCCAGTCCTTCCAATGAAATTTTTTACACAACCTGAAAAGGTAATTTTTTTCTCTTTACTGTTCTACCACACGAACTGATTTAAATTTCATTTACCATCAACCCTAGTGGGAAACAGTGGATTGTCTTGACTACAAAGTAAGAAATACCTCTTCATATTTATATCAATGATTGGGAGGTTGTCTTCCAAAACCCTGAACAAACACCATTCTCACCTTGCAGAGTACGAGAATGCAAATCAAGCTTTATGGTGGTGCTCTTCCGTGAGCTCTTCCTTCTGGATATTTCTAGTGTGGAAAAGGAGTTTTCAGATTTCTTAAATTATTTTAATTTCATTTTATTAAAACACTGTGTTTTATTAGGCAAGAAACAAAATGGTATAAATAGTATAAATATTATAATTACATATATAATAGAGATACTATATACACACACACACACACACGAAATAAAATGTTAGAATTAACAGAACTGGTCACAGCAGATGATAAACCAGTATTCTAATCAACAGCTTCTAACTTAAGGGACTTTAGACAGGTTAACTCTTCTAAGCCTCAGTTTCTGTCTCTCTAAAATTCAGGTGATAATACCTATGAAGAATTACTAATATTATGTCTATAATTTTATGTTTATGAGAGTTTGTCACATAGTAAGCATTCAGTAGATGGTAGTAATAATACATCGTTTGTTCTGCTATCATCAAACTAAGTCTTCTGTGTAAGTAAATTTTCCAGCTAACTAAAAGCTCTTTGTTTTCCAACTAAACTTTTTTTAAAAAAGTTTTCTATTTATTTCCTGCTTTAAGGAAGTATTTGGAAGTTTAACCTTCCTGTGCTTTGTTTAAAAAACAGAATCCTAATTTTTTTTTTTTCTTTTAAATTAAGTAGGCTTCATACCCAACGTGGGGCTTGAACTCAGGACCCTGAGGTCAGGAGTCACATGCTCTTACCAACTGAGCCAGCCAGACAACCCCAGAGTCCTAAATATTTTTAATTGGAAAAAATACATCATTTAAAAATTTTTATACATTTTTCAAACCTTAAGATATGCTTCAGGGTAATACCCTCCCTTGGAGTATTTTACAGAACATGCCCAGGAAATGGAACTTCCTACTTTTAATGCCATACTTTGACAAAATTTTTAAACAGATTTTCTTTAATTTAGTATTTAGCACTTAGTTTGCCTGGTTTTTGATAGGAATAATAAAGATTGCAAAGTTATTTGCTCTCTAATTTAATAGGTACTGGTCTTTGTAAGTAGTCCTACCTGAGCTCTTGAATTTAAATTTACTTTTATTATTGACCTAGGATTATTGTGACCAGAATAGTACCCCAATAGAACCTTCATATAAGGGGTGCCTGGGTGGCTCAGCTGGTTAATCGACTGCCTTCAGCTCAGGTCATGATCTCAGGGTCCTGGGATTGAGCCACATGTCAGGCTCCCTGCTCAAGGGGGAGTCTGCTTCTCCCTCTCCCTCTGCCTGCTACTCCACCTGCTTGTGCTCTCTCTCTCTCTCTCTGTCAAATAAATAAATTAAAAAAAAAATGTTCATATAATGGTGATCCCATCATTAAGAATTAAATTGCTGGGGTGCCTGGGTGTCTCGGTTGGGCATCTGCCTTTGGCTCAGGTCATGATCCCAGGGTCCTAAGATCGAACCCCACTTCAGGAGCTCTCCCCAGCAGGGAGTTTGCTTCTCCCTCTCACTCTCCCTCTATCCTCTCCTTCTCTCTCTCAAATAAATAAATAAATAAATCTTTTAAAAGAGGGGGGAATTAAATGAGGCACCTGGCTGGCTCAGTCAGTGGAGCATGTGATGCTCATTATCGGGACTCGGTCAGGGTCGTGAGCTCAAGCCCCATGTTGGATGTGAAGCCTACTTTTAAAAAAGAAAACAAAGAATTAAATTGCTGTTTGTAAGTACACCAAAGTTTATTTTAGTTGGTTTTGTTTTGATATCTGAAACTTAGTGTTTTTAGCCTTCTTAAGAACTAGGTTGTTTGCTTTCTGTTTTTTGTTTTTTTTTTTAATTAACATATAATGTATTATTTACCCCAGGTGTACAGGTCTGTGAATCATCAGCCTTACACAATTCATAGCACTCACCATAGAACATACCCTCCCCAGTGTCCATCACCCAGCCACCCGTTGCTCCCCCGCCAACCCTCTAGCAGCCCTCAGTTTGTTTCCTGAGATAAGAGGCTCTTACGGTTTGTCTCCTTCCCTACCCCCATCTTGTTTCATTTTTTCCCTCCCTACCCCCCACGACCCCCCAACCCTGCCTCTCAAATTCATCATATCAGGGAGATCATATGATAATTGTCTTTCTCTGATTGACTTACTTCACTTAGCATAATACCCTCTAGTTCTATCCATGTAGTTGGAAATGGTAGGATTTCAGGGGTTTTGATGGCTGCATAGTATTCCATTATATATATACACGGCATCTTCTTTATACTGTTGATGGACATCTAGGTTCTTTCCATAGTTCGGCTATTGTGGACATTGCTGCTATAAACATTCGGGTGCGTGTGCCCCTTCGGATCACTATATTTGTATCTTTAGGGTAAATACCAAGCAGTGCGATTGCTGAGTCATAAGGTAGCTCTGTTTTCAACTTTTTGAGGAACCTCCACACTGAAGAACTAGGTGTTTTGTTTTTTTTTTTCAATGAACAGCTTTCCTCATTTCCTTTTCTGATATGTTGCTTTTAATCTGGTATAAATTTAAACACTAGGAAACTAAGCGTATTGAGATAATGAGCCTAGTGAGACTACACTATGTCTTGATGGATAAAGTGAATGAACGTTGGTACCCAGGCTTTGTAACATTGATTTAAGCTGCACAAAAGCTTTGGCGGGGGGGGGCGGTGGATATAGCTGTGCCTGGAACACATGCTAAAACTGTTATGTCTTTACCATCTGTTCTTCCCTATGACACCAGTTTGAAAGTAAACTTAATAAAAGAAAACAAAGATAATTTTTTAAGTGAGAGTACTTAAAAAATTAATAAACTTCTTGGTCATAGTGAATCACTTTACTTATATGACATCATTGTGGTTCATACGGGTGCTGTTCCCCAGATATTTAACAGAAGCATCAAAGTACTCTTAGGCTTCATGTAGGTAAAACTTTCAAGACATCAGTGTCCACATTAGGCTTAATTCATTTATTAACTATTAAACATCACTGCCGCCAAAGAACATTATAATTCACTTAATTATATTTTGGCAGTGTATTTACCTTCATTATTTGGACAGTCTTATGGTTCTAAGAAACAGTACTTTCAATGAAAGTGACAGTTTTTTTTCAATGAGAGTAATTTTCTTGAAATCCAGTGTGGAGTTATTTTAGTGAATATTAAGTGCTTAATATATGCACTGTACCATTTTGAATGCTTTGGGAATGAAGTAGGTTTTACAATAGAGTAGAGAAAGTAGTTCAGTGAATAATCTGGAGACTATTTACCCTGAACTATATGAAAAAATAGGAATGTGTTTTATTTAAAATGTGATTTAAATAATTGAACTCTGATATTTGCCAAGTCTTACGTGCCATTGAGTTGAAGCTAGAGTTAATGACATGGTTCATTAAATATGCTTTATTTGAGGAATTAATATGTATCCTGGCCCAAATGTAATTGTTATCATAATGCACAGTGCCTGAAAAGACTTGTTTGGATAGTGAAAATACACTTGTTCACTTGATTTTTTTTTTTTGGTAGGATTTCTGTAATGACAAGAGTTACATTTCAGAAGAGACCAGAGTACTTCTGTTAACAGGAAAGGTATTATGTACTAGATAATTTGGAAAGCTTTGTCTCATGTATATATTACTTCTGCTGTTCTTAGAAATAACTTTTAAATGTCCCGTGGATTTTATAGTTCCTGATTCTTAAGGACCGTATTGTGGATTGTAGCATCTTGTTCTCAGGCTTTTTTCTGCCATAAGTGACTCTTGAATTACAATCATGTGTTTTCATCAGTAGTAGTAGGCTTCAAGTTACTCAGAATCCACAAAGCAGATTTTCTTGAAAATTGGTATAATAAATTTAGATATGTAAGATTTAAAAAAAGAAAAAATTTTAAAGTATTAATGAGTTAGATAATTTATATTCTATAAAAGTATTATGACATCTAAAAGAGCAATAGAAATTTAATTTTTGATAAAAATAAGTGTCTAAACTGTTATTATATACTTGTAATTGTTTATTTGTAAGACATTATATCTTATGTATTTTGCTGTGTGTTTCAGGGGTACTTTTTATTTTGATTGAACAATAGGAAGTAACTAAATACTGCCTATTTAAGTAGAAGTAATACTTCTGACTTGTATTCAGACAAACCCAATTTTACAAAATTATCATTTCTAATAAATTTAGAATTAAACTTTCCAACTTAACAGTTTCTTGGCTTAGGCTAAACAGTATCTTTTACACATAATAAATCCTTTATTATGTGAATCCCTACAGTAAGGTATAAAATAACATGCATATGTGTAATTTTTAGCCAAAACCTGCTGGAGTACTAGGTGCAGTAAACAAGCCTTTATCAGCAACGGGAAGGAAACCATATGTTAGAAGCACCGGAGCTGAGACTGGAAGCAACATTAATGTAAATTCAGAGCTGAACCCTTCAACCGGAAACCGATCAAGGCAATGTTTTTCCTCCACTTGTCTTTGTTACTATCACTCTCTACTTGTTTCATATTTTATTTTTACCTAAAGCACTAGATCACAAAAACAGACTTTAGGAAACATTTTGGCAAAAAATAATAGTGCTGACTTTTAGTATAATTAATGATGGAAATTCAGAGTACACAATTACATTTTGAACCCATGTAACATCCCAAGTGTGTAAAAAAGTAAATGGAACAGAAATGGAAAATAATTTCCTTTTTTTTAAGATTTTCTTTATTTGAGAGAGAGAGAGTGTGTGAGAATGAGAGAGAGATCACAGGGAAGGGTAAGGAGAGAAGCAGGCTCTGCCCTGAGCAGGGAGCCCGATAGGGGGCTCAGTCCCAGAACCCCAGGATCATGACCTGAGCTGAAGGCAGATGCTTAACCAACTGAGCCACCCAAGTGCCCCAAATTTAAGCATATCTAATATATGTTACAACGAATTTACATAGAAATGCCTATATAAAAAAATCGAACACTTAGGAAAACTATGATCATAAAACTCTTAAATTGAATTTATATACATTTTAATTTTAACTCAATAAAATTTGTATAGCATGAGTTAAGATAAATTGTTGTAACATTTCTACTTATAAGAACATTCTATGTTTGGGACGCCTGGGTGGCTCAGTTGGTTAAGCGGCTGCCTTCGGCTCAGGTCATGATCCCAGGCTCCTGGGATTGAGTCCCACATCAGGCTCCTTGCTCAGCAGGGAGCCTGCTTCTCCCTCTGTCTCTGTCTGCCTGTGCTCACTCACTCTGACAAATAAATAAATAAAATCTTTAAAAAAAAAAAAAGAATATTCCATGTTTATTTTAACATATTAGGTCTTTACCATGTTAGCTGCATAAAAATTTCCATCTGACCCTACTCTAAATCAACACTAAAAATAGAAGCTTTTAAAGAGTTTTATTCTTTCTCATGAAATTTTAACTATAAACTCAGTTTGTTTTGTCTTAAACACATTCTTAACAGTAGAACCCCAAAATATAAAATAAATTAACATGGAACATCTGTGGTTTACAGAAATGGTGGGTCTCAAAACTCCTCCCCTGCGACCTCTTCTTCCAGCTCTCTTCCTTGCAGAGCATAACAACACAGACTGGAGGGGCGCCTGGCGGGCTCAGTGGAGCACGCAACTCTTGATCTCGGGGTTTGGAGTTCGAGCCCCACTTTGGGCCTAGTGGTTACTTAAAAATAAAATCTTAAAAAAAAAAAATAAAAAACACACACTAGAGACAACACAACTATGCACTATCTATATTACACCGATCACTGTACTTTTACTTTAGGGTTTCCTACCCCCAAGAGAAATTCTTAGTACAGTTGTATGATTTTGTAGCTATCTCTCTGTTGGTCTTAGGCAGTCATTTGTGTCTTACATTAGTAAGGTTAAAGAGAATCAGTAACATGATATAATACAGCAGTGGTCTATAACCACAGAAGATGAGAATCTTGCTAATGCTGCATCATTTGACTGGGCTTCTAAATTAGCCTACACTTGTTTCCTCATTGGTTAGTGAAAGGGTAGGCTCTCTGTCCATGTGAAATAAAGAAACTTTGGTTTATTTTTCTTCAACAGGGAACAGAGTTCAGAGGCAGTAGAAACTGGAGTCAGTGAAAATGAAGAGAACCCTGTGAGAATTATTTCTGTCACACCTGTGAAGAATATTGACCCAGTAAAGAATAAGGTAAATTTTTAAAATTTAACAAATGGATTTCTTGCAGAGATTATCGGTTTCATGGTAGACGTTAAGCAGCCCCCACTTGACAAGTGACTGCGTACTACGTATTCTCCATTCGCGTATACCGCCTCTTGCCATGCTCTCACTGTGCTTCCTGTGTCCTTCTCCCGCACTGCTGCACCCAGAACTGGAAAGACTAGGAATTCAGAGTTTTTGAGAGCTTTCAAAGTTTATTGACTCCTATAAAGGATGTGTATACTGTTTTTATTTCTGTTATATTTTTTGAACGTTAAATTTATGAGTAACCTTTTAAAATGTACTTGAGTTTTTGTTTAATGGCTACATTCTTTATTGCTGACCTTATAATTATGGCACCCGATTTTCTTAACAGTATCGTGGCAGGAGAAAAACAACGGTAAGAATCAGACCTGAGTCTCAGTCTCGGCTCTGCCACTCATTGGCTGTGTGTTTACTTAGACAGATTGCTTGACTTCTCTAATCTTCTGTTGAACTATAGAATGAAACCAGTCACTTACCTCAGTAGCAATGGCATGGGAATACTGTTACTTCTTTTCCTACAAAATCATATTCTCAACATATTTATCTTTTTATTGCCCACCATATATTTATAGTATTCATCAAATGTTTTAGGAATTGCCCTGGCGTACATAAAATACAAGACTGTACAGTTATTCCACAAGAGCTGAACTATGCATGCTCATTATGTGAATTCAAACTGAACAGATGAGGATACTTTTTTAGTCAATCTTTCACTAT
The DNA here is from genome assembly GCF_963455335.1 of Martes martes. Taxonomy (NCBI): domain Eukaryota; kingdom Metazoa; phylum Chordata; class Mammalia; order Carnivora; family Mustelidae; genus Martes; species Martes martes. The sequence goes on along the minus strand of NC_137889.1, from coordinate 171,834,582 downwards.
TCAGCCTCTTGCTGTGTGTTATCTGAAGTTCGGTATGTCAGTAGATTCAGCTAACAGGGAGCCTCTCACTGCCAAAACTCTTGGAATTCAGAAACCAGTAGACTTGAATATTGTGGGATTCTTGTATAGAATTAAACAGTCTTGATGTAAACAAACTTAGATGCAATAATGCATATTGCCACAGACATTCATTTAAACATACTTGTAGAAAGAGATGGTACAGGGGATAAAGATGTTTATCTGGCACAAAGAACTATAATTTTTCTAGCCTGTGATCTAAAATTCTATGTAAGATATAAATTGATGTTATATGTCAGTTATACTTTAATAAAAGATAAATGGGATATTTAAATTCTAATTTTTGAAAAGCCAAAATGGTAATTTATGATTAATCTATAATATTGTTCCAAACCCTTATTTTAACTTTTTCATGCTTCCAAAGAATTTTTTTGAGAATTTTTTTTATTTTTTGTTTTTTGTTTTTTTATAGATTCCATTAATTTATTTGAGAGAGAGAAAGTGAGCACAAACAGGGTAAGGGGCTCAGGGAGCCTGATGTTGGGCTCAATCCAGGACCCTGGGATCATGACCTGAGCTGAAGGCAGACACTTAAACAACTGAACCACCCAGGCGCCCCTCCAAAGAATGTTTTTGTTTTTAAATATTTCATTCATTTATTTGACAGCGGGAGACAACAGCGAGAGAGGGAATACAAGCAGGGGGAGTGTGAGAGGAAGAAACAGGCTTCCTGCTGAGCAGGGAGCCCGACGTGGGGCTCGGCCCCAGAATCCCGGGATCATGACCTGAGCCAAAGGCAGACGCTTAACAAATGAGCCACCCAGGCACCCTTCCAAAGAAAGTTTTAACAAATTTTGATATAGCTCTGAACACACAGGAGTTGTATTTTGACAAAACTTAATCATCTCCCAGTCAGGTCTCCCATAAGTTAGTGTTCTCATTTCTTTCCAAACTCTGAATCCTCAGTCTTCTAGGCTCAAAAAACTGTCCTGTTGGTATACTAAAGGAAGATAAAGATCTAAGAGAGTGTTTCTTGCTGACCAATTTTTCAAAGAGATTAATGCATAAACCAATTTATTATGTGTATAAAAATAATCCAGCAAACTAGATATGGGTGTTGACAAATCAGGACATTCTTGAGGCGCCTGGGTGGCTCAGTCAGTTAAGCATCCGACTCTTGATTTTGGCTCAGGTCAAGATCTCGGAGTTGGGATGTCAAGCCCCACACTGGATTCTGCGCTGGATGTGGAACCTGCTTAAGATTCTCTCTCCCTTTGCTACTGCCCCGCTCCATCTCTAAAGGGAAAAAAAATCAGGACATACTCTCCTGTTATTTACTGTGTGAGAGAGATTGGATTAACAGTCTTGTAATATGAAGGATGAGTGAAGGAAGTAGTTAAAAGAAGCAAGACTGAGCCCATGGATTCAGGAAAGAGGTGCTGCCTTTGTTGTCCGGAAGGAGTCTTCTTTTTCCTCGTACCCGTGGCCAACCAATGGGTTTCTTCTTTCATTTGCCTTTTAATGAGTTCTTCAAACATATGCACATGTACATAATATGCATAAATGTGTAAATACAGTCATGTGCATGATTTTTAATGTAGTCTTGTTCCTTTTAAAAAGTAATGTATTACTTTTTTTCTTATCTTACCATTTTTACGTGTGTATACACATAAACTTAACATAACTTCCTTAAGGAGTTCATTAGAAGCCTTGGAATTCCCGGTCCTGAGAATACTTTCAAAATAATTCATTCCAGTACAGATCTTGATATTTAAGGAATTTATGTTTATAGAATTGTTTTGTGCTCTTTTAGGAGATCATTTCTGATCAGACCACCCAGGGCAACATCAGCAGTGACCGAGGAAAGAAAAGAAATGTAGCAGCAGCTGGCGCAGAGAACATCCAGCAAAAAACAGATGAGAAAGTAGATGAATCAGGACCACCTGCCCCTTCCAAACCCAGGAGAGGACGCCGACCCAAGTCTGAATCTCAGGGCAATGCAACCAAAAATGACGACATAAACAAACCTCTGGGCAAAGGAAGAAAGAGAGCAGCGGTCAGTCAGGACAGCCCTGGGGGTCTGGAAGCAGGTAATGCCAAAGCACCGAAACTGCAAGACGGAGCCAAAAAGGCAGCACCAGCAGAGAGACAGATTGACTTACAAAGGTAACGGGCCGTTCTGTCTGGACGCCATTGAGACGTTTTGTTTTCTTTTTAGCATGTGCCGGTCACCCCCAACCTCCGAGGCATTTGGGTCTGCAAACAGCCCTTTGTTTCCTGAGTAGGTTATAACAGCGTTGGTTTCGATCTCATAACCTCCAGGATGCCAGTTTGAAGAGAGATCTTGTTTCTTTTGGTTAATTTTTAATTAGGATATCATGTTTTGCATTTCTGCTTACTAGCAAGGACAGTACTAAATTTTGCTTAGTATCCTTCACATAGTTACATGGGCTTTCCTTCATTTAAAGGGCTGCCTTTGGGTAAAAAGGTCTCAGGATGGGGCACCTGGGTGGCTTAGTTATGTGTCTGCCTTCGTCTCAGGTCATGATCCCGAGGTCTTGGGATCGAGCCCCAAGTCAGACTCGTGCTCAGTGAGGAGCCTGCTTCTTCCCCGCCCTCTGCTGCTTCCCTGCTTCTGCACTCTTGCTCTTTGTCAAACAAATAAATAAATTCCTTTTTAAAAAGTGGGGGTCTTGGGGTGCCTGGGTGGCTCAGTGGGTTAAAGCCTCTGCCTTCGGCTCAGGTCATGATCCCAGGGTCCTGGGATCGAGCTCTGCCTCGGGCTCTCTGCTCAGCAGGGAACCTGCTTCCCCCTCTCTCTGCCTGCCTCTGCCTACTTGTGATCTCTGTCAGGTAAATTAATTTTTAAAAATCTTAAAAAAAAAAAAAAGAGGGACTGTCTCAGAATGGAGAAGACAAAAGTCATAGCACACAAACAGGTATATCCTGCTCTTGAATTCCACTTGTTAGAGTTAATTTTAATACAAGTCAACAGTTTACCTCTTTCCCCCACTCTCCAGTGAAACCACCTCACAGCTACTCCTCTTTGATCATTCTTGGGTTGGATCTTCAGTTTCTCTGTCCTATAATGGTGGTGTTCCAGCTGCAGATCTAGAAGTTGGCTCCTTTCGGACTTGGCCTACAGTTAGAACTTAGCCCTGCCCCCTTCTTTTTTCTTTGTATATCTGTACTGAATTCATCTCCCCTTGAATGAGGTTGAAGGCATCTGAATTCTTTGTAGGAAAGAGACAGTCTTGATCATCTTAGGATGATCCCACCAGCTACCACAGTGTTACCTGAAGCATATGTGTTAACAAGTACATTTTTTACATTACTATTCATGTTAAATTTTCTTATATTTTAAGTGTCTCAAGCTACCTTTTACAACATCTCATGTGAGCAGACCCAGGCCCAAACCTGATCTAAGTAATGGGTGTTTCTCCTACTCACTTCTAGTGTTACGGACTAAAGATCTAAATCTTCGACCTAGAACATCATATTTAACCTCAGCCTCCTCTTTGTCATCAGTAAGACAGCATAATAAATAGGGGCGCCTGGGTGGCTCAGTCGAGTAAGCCTCTGCCTTCGGCTCAGGTCATGATCCCAGTGTCCTGGGATCGAGCTCCACATCGAGCTCCCAGCTCACCGGGAAGCCTGTTCTCCCTCTCCCGTTCCCCCTGCTTGTGTTGCCTCCCTCGCTGTGTTTCTCTCTGTCAGATAAATAAAAATTTTAAAAATCTCAAAAAAGAAAGTATAATAAATAATACCTTCTTCAAAGGACTGTCTTAAGAATTAAATGGATGAGTAAATATAAAGCACTTAACCAAGTTAAGCATAGAATAAGTGCTCAGTCATTGTTGTAAACATGGTTTGGAATTCTGGTTTCTCTACCCCTTAATACACTTTTCCAGTTACACAAAAGTTAAATAGTGTCTTCAAGATGGCCAGAATTTTCTGAAGGGTTATTCTATTCTAGACGTTCCATTAGTACTGATCACCACACAAAGGCCACTTGGGCCACCTGACCTGACCTCTTTTCACTGTGCTTTTTTTGCCTTCTAACCCAAATATCCAGGGTACTTACTTGCTCCCTGAAAGTGTTTTCAGTAACCACCAGACCTTGTCTCTGATTAGCACCTGGTCAAGCCCCCAGCTCTACTTCTGCTGCACCATGTGCCCCAACATCACCAAACCAACAAAAACAGCTTCTATGCCAGAAACTGCTTAAAAATAGCACGGAGCCTTCTTGAAAATCTAAAAATTTAACAAAAGATAGAAGTACATTCTGAAACTTTCTCCCAGGCTTCCTTTTATCTTTTCCTAAACCTGATATGCAAGTCTGCCCTTCTGTTCTAGCTTTATGACTTAAGCCTGGACTCCTGGTGAACTGCTGAGTGCAAGTTCACATACTCCACAAACTCCCGCTCATGATCCCCTTTCATGTAGAGCTGAATGCCTTGTAGGCACATCAGCATTGCTCCTGGTACTCGTCCTCCGTTCTCTTAACCAATACTCAGCTGATAAGAGTGCTGGGCATCATCCTGGGTGTTGGCGATACAAATGTATCCGAAGTGGAAAGGTTCTTGCCCTTATTTCCCTAGCATGTCAGCTCCAGAAGAGACCAGAAAACTTTCGCATTTGGTCTGCTGAATGATACTGTAAAAGTATAGGGTTTTTTTTTGTTTTGTTTTAAGATACATTTATTTGACAGCACAGGCAGGGGAAGCAGCAGAGGGAGAGGGAGGAGCAGGCTTCCCGCTGAGCAGGGAGCCTGATGTGGGGTTTGATCCCAGGACCCTGGGATCGTGACCTGAGCCGAAGGCAGATGCTCAACCGACGGAGCCACCCAGGCGCTCCTAGGATTTTCTTAATTACTACATAAAAGAGAATGAAATTCCAACACATCCTATAACATGGATGAACCCTAAGAACATTGTGTTAAGTGAAATGAGCCATACCCCAAAAGACAAATGTCGTTTGATTCACTTTATCTGAGCCACCTAGAGCCATCACATTCGTATACACAGAAAGTAGAGTGGTGGCCGCCAGGGTGATGAGGGAGTAGAAAGCTCTAGTGTTCAGTGGGTATACAGAGTTTCATTTGGGGAAGAGGAAAACATTCTAGAAATGAATGGCCTTGATTGTACAACATTTTGAATGTACTTAATGCCACTGAACTGTGTACTTAAAAATGGTTAAAGTGGTAAATGTTAAGTCATAAATTTTACTACAACAAAAAAATTGCTACATATGAAAAATGATCTCCAACACTTATATAGTACTGATTATGAGCCAGGCTCAATTCTAAGGTCTTTGTTAATCTATTAAATCCTTAAAACACCTCTTTGTGGTAAGTTCTACCATCATTCCCAGGTCACAAAGAACAGGAAACCCAGGTATAGGGACCCCATGTAGCTTTTGCTCTCTGCTTATATAAATAGTGGGGCCAGGATTAAACCTCCAGAGTTTGTAACTGCCATGCTAAATTGTATTTTAAATAAAATTAAGTCTTGATTTTTAAGGCAGTACACATGCACACGAAACTGGTATGACAGAGTGCTTTGAAAATACTTCTAGCGGCGCCTGGGTGGCTCAGTCTGTTAAGTGTCTGCCTTCAGCTCAGGACACGATCCCAGGGTCCTGGGATCAAGACCTGCATGCGGCTCCCTGCTCGTCGGGAAGCCTGCTTCTCCCTCTCCCTCTTCCCTGGCTTGTGTTCCCTCTCTCTCGCTGTCTTTCTGTCAAATAAAATCTGGAGGGAAAAAAAGGAAAATACTTCTATATGTTATTTTCTTGTATACCTTAAATAGTTAATGTAGTTCATAAGTGTAATAGTTTCCATAATGGAGTCCATTTGCATTGTTAATTTTTATAACTCTTATGTAAAAAGCTAGTTTAGTTAGTTATTTTTAAGTTTATTTAAGTAATGTCTGTACCCATCGTGGGGCTCGAACTTAAGACCTTGCGATCAGGAGTCGCATGCTCTTCCAACTGAGCCAGCCAGGAACCCCTAAAGCTATTTTATTTAAAAAAACCACAGGTTAAGCCAAACAGACTAACTATCGTCATCTTTTTAAGCTTTTCCGGAGTACATGCAAACAAAAGCCCCTGCTTGTTAGCGTCAGGGAGGAATAAAGCAAGCAGTAGATCAGAGTGTCTTGGAAGCGGCGCACTTAAAGAAAAGGAAGCACCCCATGCTAAGAACGTTGTCAGACTGATGAAAATTGGGTAGAATAATGTGCAGAATATATTTGGGGTGGGGCTTGGCGTATTTATTAATAAAATAATAGTAATAATAGGGAAAGGTTGTTAAACATCTATTTGCCTTGCCAACAGTCAGTATGAAGCAGGTACAAGCCTAGGTTAGAGTTAAGGAGACCTGAAGAGACTGTCTCTGGGCACCTGGCCGGTGCCATGCAGAGCATGACTTGGGACCCAGGAGCATCCCTTAGTGAGCACCCCAGTGTGCTGGTCCCCCCTGTAGTTTATGCCGTATTTCGAAACATTTTTAAAATAACCATGAACTTTCCGAACTCTCTTTTTCCTCTTAAGATACTGTGTAATGATGTAAAAGATAACGTGTAATTACCACCAAAAGATGGAATAGGCACACCAAGTCAAAAGTTCCTTATTCGTGATTCAGCTGGTATTTGAACTATCTCAACTTAAGGAGAAATCAGGTCAAAATCCTGAAGGTACTGGCTTCATTTTTATTTCATGGTGGGACTGTAGCTTCCACCTTCCTACAAGATTAAGCCTACTTCTCATTGGGGCATCTGGCTGGCTCAGTAGAGCATGCCACTCTTGATCTCAGGGTCGTGAGTTCGAGCCCCATGTTGGGCATAGACTTTACTTAAAAATTAATAAATAAAAATAAACATACTTCTCATTAACTACAAGTATTACTTGTGATTGATTTGACATCCCACCTGCATTTGCCTGAGACTGGTGAGGATCACATACAGATTAAAGCCCATGACTACAGTCCCCAGCATAGAGCTAATCCAGCGCCTCGAGTCATCCTGTCAGGTCGTCATTAAAATTTAAGCCAGCTACTTACTAAGAAAAGATAATAGGGTTGCGGAGCTTGAGAGCCATCGAACACTAAATCTGTGAGTGCAGGATGACCCCAGGGTGATCGCTTGCTCATCGCCCTGGAGACTCAAAGCCTCCCTCCTGGAGTGAGATCTGAATGGCTACACGGAGGCCGTTCGCCCCGGGCTTGAAGCGAGTCTTAAAGGCGAGACTGTGGTAAGTCGGGCGCCGTGCCCTAGTGCCTCCCTGCGGCCCTGCGCTCTAACTCCAGATGCCACTTCAGTCTCTTCCTCAACCTTTCATTATTCTTCACACCTTTTACTTGATTGATTTGTTACTTGCCAGATGGTCCGTTCCTGCTCTGGTCACAGGTTTCCACAGTAACGTCCGAAAAGACCCCCTCCCCTCGGCGTTACCCACTCCGCTTTACTCCGCGTCTTCGCAGGCCCTCCGCGGCTGCGGCCTCCTCACGGCGGCCAGGCCACACCTCCTGCTAGCACCGCCCCTCGAAATCTCGCTCCGTCTTCTAGCTTGATATGTGTAGTACCATTGTGTGATTTTATTATTAATGAAAACCATTTTGGGGACCCCAGGATATACCAGCCACAGTCTAGATACTTCTGTACGCCACCTTGTTTAATCCTGCAGCACTCTTCAGTAGGACTCTTGATAAATGGTAGCCTCTAGAGCTGTTCTGATACCACGGCCAACACTTGTAATGTGTAGTGCGCTGACCCTCTAGAATTCCTCTTACTCGGTTCTCTTCCTGAGAACGATAGGTCAATAATAATTACTTTTAGTATGATTCCTACCTGTATAATTTCTTTATTAATTCAAGGGTGGATACTTTATCTAAAACATGGCTAGTATATACAGAAATTTACTGGCCTAGATTTTGCTTCTTTAATCTGGGAATTGATACTTGTAAACTTAACTATAGAATTTTTAGATAGCCTTGGATTTTTGCAGTAAATATATTATTCCCTCAGCTGTTGCATGTGTGTGCGTGCGCATACACATGCACGTTCCAGTAAATGTGCCTGTCTGTATTTTGGGCTATATTTGGAATTGTTACTTTAGAAAATTCCTGGAATTTATCCTATACATTTATAATAATTAGCCATTTATTTATTGTCAGGAAACAGTATCTGACAACTGGACAATTAATGTTGGTTTTCTGAGTTTTGGGTGAAGGGTAGATCAGTGTTTCAGTTACTAAGTTTACTTCTTTTTCCTTTATGTTTTTGAGCTGTTATCCAGACGGCAAACAGTCCAAACATTTTGCATTGTTGATTCTTCAGTATGTTTTGCTTACACTTAAGGCTAATTTTTTTTTTAAAGATTTTATTTATTTATTTGACAGAGAGAGAGACAGCGAGAGAGGGAACACAAGCAGAGGGGGTGGGAGAGGGAGAAGGAGGTTTCCTGCTGAGCAGGGAGCCTGATGCAGGGCTCAATCCCAGGACCCTGGGATCATGACCTGAGCCGAACGCAGATGCTTAATGACTGAGCCACCCCAGGGCTAAATTCTTCCACAAGGAAGAGACTATCAGGAGATACCAGTGGAGAAACAGTCCTTAAATTTGGGACTTCTGAAGAAACTAAATATAAAGAAATTTATCTGTAGGAAAATAGACTGTAGTTTTCCCTTCTTTGGATGAGTATGTTTTGCTTAGCATGCTTAGTGTAGAAGTGTTTAAGAATCTTGGATTTTTTTTTTTTTTAAAGCAAAGAATTTCCTACTTCCTGTGCTCATTTGTGTATTGAGAAAGTTTCCTGTCATTACCTGGGTTCATATCTTAAAATCATAGTAACCCCTCAGTATGTTCCTCATGAGTTACACAACCATGTATTACTTTGATATGAATACTTTTTCAGTAATAGGTGAATTTTTATCAAAATAGTACGACATTTCTTCGAAGCCAGGTGCTTGGATATGATGACAGTTCACTTTGGGACATAGTATCAAGTGCATGGAATTCTTCCAGTGATCTGGATCGTTGAAGTCTGTGAGAGCGCCCAGGAAGATACTGAGAACTCAGAGCTGGTAAAGGGAAGCTTCCTGAAGGTGCAGCAGGCAGCTTCTGGAAGTTTTGTTTTGGTTTTTTTTTTTTTAAGATTTTATTTATTTATTTGACACACACAGAGAGAAATCACAAGTAGGGAGAGAGGTAGTCAGAGAGAGAGAGGGAAGCAGGCTCTCCGCTGAGCAGAGAGCCCAATGCGGGACCCGATCCCAGGACCCTGAGATCATGACCTGAGCTGAAGGCAGAGGCTTACCCACTGAGCCACCCAGGCACCTGGAAGATTTTTTGATAGAACATTAAATCTGTTTTATATATTATAACAAATTAAGTCTTCTTAAGAATCTTAATCACTTAGGTGGTTTTTTAAGCACTGTCATCTTAGTAATATGATTCTATAAGATTCCATATGTAGTGGAATACAAGTAAACAACTTCCTTACCTTTCTCCCAAGTTTGGAATTGTTGTGAAGGAGACCCAGTTTTACTGCTGATATGGCTGAGGAAAGATGGAGAAATGACAGGCCAGGTGGTTACTAATGCCTTGCCTCTAAATTAAACAACCACAGGCAGACCTGAATGCCCCTTTTGGAGGCAAAAGAAAACAAATCTAGGAGAGGATAAGCCCAGCATGCTTAGTTTCTCCCACCCCTCGCCTCTCAACTAGTAGATGGGTTCTTTCTCCTCCCAAAGAGGAGTTGGGTGAGAGAAGAGAGACCATATCCCCCATGCTCATGCTTCCAGAAATCAGACTGTCTCTCCTTACTGGGGAAATGGGACCTGTGGGGATTTGATGCCTCTAAATTCTCCTTGTTTTTTTGGTTTTTTTCTTTTGTTTTTAGTATACTGAAATGCATGTGTTTGGGGAGCCCCTGGGTGGCTCGGTTGGTTGAGTGTCTGACTTCGGTCTGGTCATGATCTCAGGGTTCTGGAATCCAGCCCCCACATCAGGCTCCAGGCTCCATGCTCCGTGGGGCGTCTGCTTCTCCGTCTGCACCTGTCCCTCCCTTTGCTCAGGCGCTCTCTCTCAAATACATAAATAAAATCTTTTAAAAAAATAAATGAGGGAGGAGTCAAGATGGCAGAGAAGTAGCAGGCTGAGATGACATCGGGTAGCAGGAGATCAGCTAGATAGCTTATCTAACCATTGTGAACACCTACAAATCCAACGGGAAATTGAAGAGAAGAAGAGCAACAATTCCAGAAACAGAAAATCGATCACTTTCTGAAAGGTAGGACCTGCGGAGAAGTGAATCCAAAGCGACAGGAAGACAGACTGTGGGGGGAGGGGCCGGCTCCCAGCAAGTCGCGGAGCAACAGAGCACAACATTAGGACTTTTAAAAGTCTGCTCCACGGAGGGACATCGCTCCAGAGGCTAAACCGGGGAGAAGCCCAGGCGGGGTCGCAGAAGGACCGGGGGCGTCTGAGTGCCGCAGAGCTCGCAGGTATTAGAGCGGGGAAGCCAGCTACAGCGACAAAGCCGAGGAGTGAGTTCTCAGCCCGGGGTTACCTTGTGCCGGTCGCAGGCTGCGTGGGCTCGGAGCATGGCCGGAGGCCACGGAGACGGAAGCGACCGGCGCTTTTCTCCAAGTGCCAGCAATTGACTGCTTCCCTCCAGGCACGACCGCAGGCCAGGGAGACGGGGCGGTTGGGCACTTTTCTCTGAGGGTGCACTGAAGAGCGGGACCCCAAGCTTTTGGCTCCTCCGGGCCGGAGACTAGGAGGCCGCCATCTTCATTCCCGTCTTCTGGAACTCTACAAAAGTGCTCAGGGAACAAAAGCTCCCGAAAGCAAACCCGAGTGGATTACTTAGCCCGGCCCCTGGCAAGGGCGGTGCAATTCCACCTGCGGCAAAGACACTTGAGAATCACCACAACAGGCCCTTCCCCCAGAAGATCAACAAGAAACCCAGCCAAGACCAACTTCACTCACCAAGAACAGCGGAATTCTATAGGAGGAGAAAGCAAATCTTATCTGGACAAAATGACAAGGCAGAAAAACTCACCACAAAAAAAAGAACAAGACGCAGTACCGAAGGCTGGAGACCTGATCAATACGGACATTGGTAACATGACAGATCTAGAGTTCAGAATGACGATTCTCAAGGTTCTAGCCGGGCTCGAAAAAGGCATGGAAGATATTAGAGAAACCCTCTCCGGAGAGATAAAAGCCCTTTCTGGAGAAATAAAAGAGCTAAAATCTAACCAAGTTGAAATCAAAAAAGCTATTAATGAGGTGCAATCAAAAATGGAAGCTCTCACTGCTAGGATAAATGAGGCAGAAGAAAGAATTAGTGACATAGAAGACCAAATGACAGAGAATAAAGAAGCTGAGCAAAAGAGAGACAAACAAATACTGGACCACGAGGAGAGAATTCGAGAGATAAGCGACACCATAAGAAGACACAACATTAGAATAATTGGGATTCCAGAAGAAGAAAGAGAGAGGGGAGCAGAAGGTATATTGGAGACAATTATTGGAGAGAATTTCCCTAATATGGCAAAGGGAACAAACATCAAAATCCAGGAAATGCTAAGAACGCCCCTCAAAATCAATAAAAATAGGTCCACACCTCGTCACCTGATAGTAAAATTTACAAGTCTTAGCGACAAAGAGAAAATCCTGAAAGCAGCCCGGGAAAAGAAGTCTGTAACATACAAGGGTAAAAACATTAGATTGGCAGCGGACCTATCCACAGAGACCTGGCAGGCCTGAAAGAACTGGCATGATATATTCAGAGCACTAAATGAGAAAAACATGCAGCCAAGAATACTATATCCAGCTAGGCTATCATTGAAAATAGGAGGAGAGATAAAGAGCTTCCAGGACAAACAAAAGCTGAAAGAATTTGCAAACACCAAACCAGCTCTACAGGAAATATTGAAAGGGGTCCTCTAAGCAAAGAGAGACCCTAAAAGTAGTAGATCAGAAAGAAACAGAGACGATATACAGTAACAGTCACCTTACAGGCAATACAATGGCACTAAATTCATATCTCTCAATAGTTACCCTGAATGTTAATGGGCTAAATGCCCCAATCAAAAGACACAGGGTATCAGAATGGATAAAAAACCAAAACCCATCAATATGCTGCCTACAAGAAACTCATTTTAGACCTGAAGACACCTCCAGATTTAAAGTGAGGGGGTGGAAAACAATGTACCATGCTAATGGACATCAGAAGAAAGCTGGGGTGGCAATCCTTGTATCAGATCAATTAGATTTTAAGCCAAAGACTATAATAAGAGAAGAGGAAGGACACTATATCATACTCAAAGGGTCTGTCCAACAAGAAGACCTAACAATCTTAAATATCTATGCCCCTAACATGGGAGCAGCCAACTATATAAACCAATTAATAACAAAATCAAAGAAATACATCGACAGTAATACAATAATAGCAGGGGACTTTAACACTCCCCTCACTGAAGTGGACAGATCATCTAAGCAAAAGTTCAACAAGGAAATAAAGGCCTTAAATGACACACTGGACCAGATGGACATCACAGATATCTTCAGAACATTCCATCCCAAAGCAACAGAATATACATTCTTCTCTAGTGCACATGGAACATTCTCCAGAATAGACCACATCCTGGGTCATAAATCAGGTCTCAACCGGTATCAAAAGATTGAGATCATTCCCTGCATGTTTACAGACCACAATGCTCTGAAGCTAGAACTCAATCACAAGAGGAAATTTGGAAAGAACGTGGAGACTAAACAGCATCCTTCTAAAGAATGAATGGGTCAACCAGGAAATTAAAGAAGAATTGAAAAAATTCATGGAAACAAATGATAATGAAAACACAAAGGTTCAGAATCTGTGGGACACAACAAAGGCAGTCCTGAGAGGAAAATATATAGCGGTACAAGCCTTTCTCAAGAAACAAGAAAGGTCTCAAATACACAACCTAACCCTACACCTAAAGGAGCTGGAGAAAGAACAACAAGAAAGCCTAAACCCAGCAGGAGAAGAGAAATCATAAAGATCAGAGCAGAAATCAATGAAATAGAAACTAAAAAAACAATAGAACAAATCAACAAAACTAGGAGCTGGTTCTTTGAAAGAATTCATAAGATTGACAAACCCCTGGCCAGACTTATCAAAAAGAAAAGAGAAAGGATGCAAATAAATAAAATCATGAATGAAAGAGGGGAGATCACAACCAACACCAAAGAAATACAATTATAAGAACATACTCCGAGCAACTCTACGCCAACAAATTTGACAACCTGGAAGAAATGGATACATTTCTAGAGACATATAAACTACCACAACTGAACCAGGAAGAAATAGATAACCTGAACAGACTCATAACCAGTAAGGAAATTGAAACAGTCATCAAAAATCTCCAAACAAAGTCCAGGACCAGACAGCTTCCCAGGGGAATTCTACCAAACATTTAAAGAAGAATTAATTCCTATTCTCCTGAAACTGTTCCAAAAAATAGAAATGAAAGGAAAACTTCCAAACTCATTTTATGAGGCCAGCATCACCTTGATCCCAAAACCAGACAAGGATCCCACCAAAAAAGAGAATTACAGACCAATATCCTTGATGAACACAGATGCGAAAATTCTCACCAAAATACTGGCCAATAGGATCCAACAGTACATTAAAAGGATTATTCACCACGACCAAGTGGGATTTATTCCAGGGCTGCAAGGTTGGTTCAACATCCGCAAATCCATCAATGTGATACAATACATTAATGAAAGAATAAGAACCATATGATACTCTCAATAGATGCTGAAAAAGCATTTGACAAAGTGCAGCATCCCTTCCTGATTAAAACTCTTCAAAGTGTAGGGATAGAAGGCACAGACCTCAATATTATCAAAGCCATCTATGAAAAACCCACCACAAATATCATTCTCAATGGAGAAACTGAAAGCTTTTCCGCTAAGGTCAGGAACACGGCAAGGATGTCCGTTATCACCACTGCTGTTCAACATAGTACTAGAAGTCCTAGCCTCAGCAATCAGACAACAAAAAGAAATTAAAGGCATCCAAATTGGCAAAGAAGAAGTCAGACTATCACTCTTTGCAGATGATATGATACTATATGTGGGAAACCCAAAAGGCTCCACTCCAAAACTGCTAGAACTTGTACAGGAATTCAGTAAAGTGTCAGGATATAAAATCAATGCACAGAAATCGGTCGCATTTCTTTACACTAACAACAAGACAGAAGAAAGAGAAATTGAGGAGTCAGTCCCATTTATAATCACACCCAAAACCATAAGATACCTAGGAATAAATCTAACCAAAGAGGCAAAGAATCTATACTCAGAAAACTATAAAGTACTCATGAAAGAAATTGAGGAAGACACAAAGAAATGGAAAAATATTCCATGCTCATGGATTGGAAGAACAAATATTGTGAAAATGTCTATTCTGGGGCGCCTGGGTGGCTCAGTGGGTTAGGCCGCTGCCTTCGGCTCAGGTCATGGTCTCGGGGTCCTGGGATCGAGCCCCGCGTCGGGCTCCTTGCTCAGCGGGGAGCCTGCTTCTCTCTCTGCCTCTGCCTGCCTCTCTACCTGCTTGTGCTCTCTGTCTCTCCCTCTGTCAAATAAATAAATAAAATCTTTAAAAAAAAAAAAAAAAAAAAAGAAAAGAAAATGTCTATTCTACCTAAAGCAATCTACACATTTAATGCAATCCCTATTAAAAACCCCTCCATTTTTTTTTTTTAAGAAATAGAACAAATAATCCTAAAATTTATATGGAACCAGAAAAGACCTCGAATAGTCAAAGGAATATTGAAAAAGAAAGCCAAAGTCGGTGGCGTCACAATTCCAGACTTCAAGCTCTATTACAAAGCTGTCATCATCAAGACAGTATGGTACTGGCACAAAAACAGACACATAGATCAATGGATCAGAATAGAGAGCCCAGAAATAGACCCTCAACTCTATGGTCAACTAATCTTCGACAAAGGAGGAAGGAATATCCAATGGAAAAAAGACAGCCTCTTCAACAAATGGTGCTGGGAAAATTGGACGGCCACATGCAGAAAAATGAAATTGGACTATTTCCTTACACCACACACGAAAATAGACTCAAAATGGATGAAGGACCTCAATGTGAGAAAGGAATCCATCAAAATCCTTGAGAACACAGGCAGCAACCTCTTTGACCTTAACCGCAGCAACTTCTTCCTAGGAACATCGCCAAAGGCAACAGAAGCAAGGGCAAAAATGAACTATAGGGATTTCATCAAGATCAAAAGCTTTTGCACAGCAAAGGAAACAGTTAACAAAACCAAAAGACACCTTACAGAATGGGAGAAGATACTTGCAAACGACATATCAGATAAAGGGCTAGTATCCAAAATCTATAAAGAGCTTAGCAAATTCAACACCCAAAGAACAAATAATCTAATCAAGAAATGGGCAGAGGACATGAACAGACATTTCTGCAAAGAAGACATCCAGATGGCCAACAGACACATGAAAAAACGCTCCACATCACTCGGCATCAGGGAAATACAAATCAAAACCACAATGAGATACCACCTCACACCAGTCAGAATGGCTAAAATTAACAAGTCAAGAAATGACAGATGCTAGCGAGGATGCGGAGAGAGGGGAACCCTCCTACACTGTTGGTGGGAATGCAAGCTGGTGCAACCACTCTGGAAAACAGTGTGGAGGTTCCTCAAAAAACTGAAAATAGAGCTACCCTATGACCCAGCAATTGCACTACTGGGTATATATCCTAAAGATACAAACATGGTGCTCCGAAGGGGCACGTGCACCCGAATGTTTATAGCAGCAATGTCCACAATAGCCAAACTGTGGAAAGAACCTAGATGTCCATCAACAGATGAATGGATAAAGAAGAAGTGGTATATATACACAATGGAATACTATGCAGCCATCAAAAGAAATGAAATCTTGCCATTTGCGACGATGTGGATGGAACTAGAGGGTATTATGCTTAGTGAAATAAGTCAATCGGAGAAAGACAACTATCATATGATCTCTTTGATATGAGGAAGTGGAGATGCAATGTGGGGGTGATGGGGGGAGGTAGGAAAAGAAAAAATGAAAAGATGGGATTGGGAGGGAAACAAACCATAAAAGACACAATCTCAAAAAACAGACTGAGGGTTGCTGGGGGAGGGGGGAGGGGGGACGGGAGAGGGTGGTGGGGATATGGACATTGGGGAGGGTATGTGCTATGATGAGTGCTATGAAATGTGTAAACCTGGCGATTCACAGACCTGTACCCCTGGGGATAAAAATACATTATATGTTTATTAAAATAAATAAGTAAATAAATAAATAACATTGGGGCGCCTGGGTGGCTCAGTGGGTTAAAGCCTCTGCCTTCGGCTCAGGTCATGATCCCAGGGTCCTGGGATCGAGCCCCACGTCGGGCTCTCTGCTCAGCGGGGAGCCTGCTTCCTCCTCTCTCTGCCTGCCTCTCTGCCTACTTGTGATCTCTCTCTCTCTCTGTCAAATAAATAATAAATAAAAATCTTAAAAAATAATAATAAGAAGAAGATGGATGTGTTTACCCATTTCGGAAGTCAGAACTTCTTTTGCTGCTTATAAATAGTGCCCAGTAGGGTGCATGGGTGGCTCAGTTGGTTAGGCAACTGCCTTCGGCTCATGTCATGATCCTCTAGTCCCGGGTTCCAGTACCGAATCGGGCTCCCAGCTCCACAGGGAGTCTGCTTCACCCTCTGACATTCTCCCCTCTCATGCTCTCTCTCACTGTCTCTTTCTCAAATAAATATATAAAATCTAAAAAAATTTTTTTAAAAGTTTTAAGTAAAGTGCCCAGTAACTTTTTTTCTGTAATACAATTTTGAAATAATACTAATGACAAATTATAGTTATTTCAAATAAATAGCTTTTATTGTTTTGTTGTAAGCAAATCTGCCATTGGGTAGCAGCGCCTAATGGCTGAAAATAAAAACTTCTTCATTGGTGTTTTGTGTTTATATAGTTTAGAGAAGGATTCCTTAAAACAAGGTCTCAGATGAAAAATGGGAAAATAATTTTGAGATTTTTAGATCATAACTATAGAAATGAAGTAATTCTGGTTTGGTGTGTTTTCCTGTTTATGTCTTTTCTAACTTTGCTTTCTTCTACTCCCCTCCCCAAGGTAAAAAGAAAACTCATTTGCAAAGGGAGAAAATGAAAGCCAAGCAGAAGCAGGCTCCAGCTTCTGCAAAAACTTGGATTCAAAACATCCCTGAACAGAAGATGAAGTTAACTTCAGAACACACTTTCTGCCTTGAAAACTGAAAGAAACTATTACTTCCTTTTCACATGACCACAAGTCCTTTGATGGAAATGTACAGCAGAAACTCTTGAGAGAGAGGCTAAAGCAACTCTATTCTTCCCTTCCCCTAGACTTTTCTTAGGAAAAGTCAATAATTAAGCAAATTGCTTAACACTTGGTTCCAGTTCCTGCATATCTGGAGTTTAAAGGCATAATACACCATTGATTTCCATGCTGCAGTTTTTATTTTAAAGAAAGTAACAGGATGTCCTTACACTGACACTGAAAATTCATCAATTTTAGAGCCAGGAATTCCCATGTTACACAGAAAACAAACAAACAAAAAACAAAAAAAAAAAAAATAGAAGTCTACTGAATTAATTTTTTAGAAGAAAAGAGATCAGATTAAATATTTCTTTGTTTTTCCTTTTGGAAACTTTTATGTATAATTCTTTCTGCCTGCCTACTTTTCTGCAAAAATGAGATGTACAGATTTCAGTTCCCTGCTATGAAAAGTGATGTGGTGGCAATTTTATAAATGTTGCTTTCTGATTTTTATCAGAGTGAGAAAATAATTAAAATTATTATTGATTTCATATCACTTCATATTTTGATTTCCCCTCCATTTTAGTTTAATATAATTTGCAATAAATGTACATATTGTTGTTTGTTTCATAAAGCATATCACTTTAAAATGGTTTTTACTCCTGTGATTATGTTGGAATATTTGGAATTTTAAAGGAGTAAAGACTGCCCAGCATTTGGTTTTATAAATGTTTGTCACCAGATTTTTATTATTGATGTAAAGAAAAAGTCAATTTTTTTAAATAGTTGGACTTTGGCAGCTTTGTAAGGAAAGTTGGAGGTGTTTAGGATGGCTATCAAGCTTCAGCATTGTGCTGATGGGAAATAAGTATTTTGCTTTTGTCTGCCGGTCTGGGCTCAGTTTTTATGTTTATTTTAGAAGACAACTGTTGCATCAATATATTGTTTCTTGGCATTGTTCAGCATAGGTAATGTGTGCACTTTTTGTGTACACATACTCATATTTAAGTTTTTTGCATAAAATAAATGCTTCTAGATGTCATATGGTAGTCTTTTTTAATCTCTTTATCATATTATGTTTTCTTGTGAGTTTCTTTTTATGTAAAGGGCTAAAGTCATAACATGATTACAGTCAACTCTCCATTATCTATATAAAATAGTGACTATGCCTCGGGTTTCAGGTTTTGCAGTCATAATTTAAATCACAAACTTAATGAAACCAAGTATATTGCAAGAGCTAATTCAGGAGGAACTTGAACTTTGTCCTTCTTCATGCTCAGAGTTATAGCTGCCCCCCATTCTGTACTTGAGGCTCTTTCCCAAAGCCCTCACTGAATGTGCTCACTCAGTTCCTTGCACATTCCTAGTGAGGGTCAGAAGACATAAATGACACTTGCATTAGAACTTGGGTCTTAGGAGGCTGTAGTCTACAAGGAATGTAAAACAGCGAACGTGAGCTATGTCAGAAAATAATTACTATGTTAAATGTGAAATTTGCTAGCAGTAAATGTCACTTATCTCATAGATAATCAAGAGTTGGCTGTATATTGACTCAGTGAAAGATGGGTAATTCTTTCAAATATGCATGTACACACATTGAGGTATCACGTGACAGTTAGGGAACAGTGGATACAAGTGACAGAAAACAATACCTTTGAAAAGGGCAAGAAAAGCCCTCACTCTTCTTGTTGCCTCTTCATAACCCTTTAGAAGGAAAGTATAAAATATTGCCTCCAACATGCTGAAAAAGAGTATCTATGCATAAGCATCAGAGAAGTCCCTCAAGCAAACAGTGGACATGTATATTTAGAAAGATTTTAAAGTGCTCTTAGCATCAGACATCTTGATTCTTAAGGCCACTGATCTGTCACCAATAAGAAGCACACTGGTAGGGACCTTTTCAACTCCTTTTGATTACTCAAGAGTCACAGCTGACTAGATTACCTAGTGTTAAGTCATATTTATAACATAATGTAGCAGAACCATTTGCATCTGTTTGTGGCTGCTTCGATTTTTTTTGCAGGAGAGGAGTTTAGCTAAAAGGATTTGGTCCACAGGTGTATGTAAATGGCCCCCTGGTTCATTAATCCGACGAGGCAAGCGTCTGGCACTAAGGGAAGGGAGAGTAGGAAGATGAAAAGATTGAGATGATGGGGAGGGACTTAAGGGACATTTGTCAGTTTTCCTTTGAAAAAAGGAAAAAGTTAAATCCCTTAGGAATTTGATATTCACATCTCAGAGAAATACAACACAAAGTGCAGACTTATATTTGAGAATTAATGTTAACCCTTTGTGTCTAGTTTGAAGCTTCTTGTATTTGTCTAAAACTACAAGCCAGAATTTTGTATCTCCTTTGATAAAAAGTGTGTATAATGTAAAGTAGTTTTGCATATTCTTGTGCTGCACATGGGCTGAATTTTTAAAAATTTTTTTAAAGACTTGAAGCAGAACCTTGTAATTTGTGTAAATGATGAGTGTAAAATCCTACCATAAAATGCTAAAAATATGCATTGTTTCAAATAAAACCAAGAAATGCAGCATTATATAGTAGTGTGGAACCCTGAATATTCATGTACCCCCTGGTATGTCACAAGCTGATAAAATATCTGCATATCCTTACAAGAAATCAAATGTAATCATAAATTGAAAAAATCAAGCCTTCAAACTTACTGGCTACGTACTATGATCTGACCTACAGTGACAGGGAGAACATAATAGATGATAAATTCTGATAGACATTTGTGAAACTTTAGAAGTTGTTTTTTTACCCAAGAACTTAAAAGTGGCCTTTCATTTATACTGATACATCTCTTTATTGCAAACTTTGGACATGCACATTAAGTTTAAAAACTGATGGAGAGCAAGCAAATTGCATGTATCTGGAATAAGAAATGCACAGAATGAGAAATAAAGCTAGCTATCCTGCCTGGTTCTGTATTTTACCCTCAATGGGATTATCATTCTACACCTTGGTATTTGTATTGTCACGACTTCACTATTCACATGGATAAACTTCATATAAACCACTGGAGAACAGCCAAGTTTCAAACAGTCTGATGACAAACTTTGCAGCCTGCCTCAATAGTAATGATGGCACTGCTCACAAGAAGTAGAAGTTGGCCATAAGCCAGTAACAGTGTAGAACAATGGAAACGAATGTGCATAACCGCATACCTCCTCAGCCTGTAAATCAGAGCTCTAATTTTTCACTTCCGTAAGAGTAATAAACCTTCTTAACTTCATCTTGTGTCTTCTTTGAAAGGCCAAGTGGGACGCCTGGGTGGCTCAGGCAAACTTCTGACTTCAGCTCAGGTCATGATTTTGAGGTCCTGGGATTGAGCCCCACATCGGGTTCCCTGCTCAGCGGGGCCCTGCTGCTCCCTCTCCTGCTCCCCCTGCTTGTGCACACTCCTTCTTCCCTCTGTCTCTCCCAAATAAAAAAAAAGATGAAAGGCCAGCAGGAACATGCGGGTCCCATTTCTAAGGAATCTGGGCTAGGATGGTGATCAGGATTTCAGTTTGGGGGTAGTTCTCAAATAACATTCATCGATACTGACCGCCAACTAAGGGCACATTTCTTGCCCCTCGTTCTCCAGTTACTCCTATTCTCTAGCAAAGACCATGCATTCTGAATAAAATCCATCCCTTTTAGGAAATAGCCCTGTATCAGATTCTGCAAGAAGCCTGGGAAGCAGTCAGTCGGGGGTCAGTTATACACGGAAGGAGGAAGGTCCGAGTCTCCGGAAGCCAGCAAAAACTGAAGGGTAAAGGGTAGCGATTTTCCTCATTACAGGTATTTGGTTATTATCTGTCCAGACTAGACACAATGCCGGAGGCTTTCATGGAGAACACTGGTGTGGGGCCTTAGGAGCACTAGCAATATAAAGCAAATGGCACACAGGCAGGTATGACTGTTTCAGGTGATACATTGTCTGGACTTCAGAGCCTTGACAGGTGCTGTAGAAACAAACCGTACCTTTTCTATATAGAGAAATGCAACTCTGAGAACTGTTAGGAAATGTAGGCTCTGAGAAAAGGATTGGGCTGAGCAAGCCTCTGCCGCACAAGGAGCTGGATCTGATGCAGGAGGCGGCTCTTCAGGTTGAGGACTCCCGTGGCAGAGGTGACCGTCAGGAGGGGCAAAAGCCTGCTAGTTGAACCGCGCGAACACCGAGCACTTGCCACGCAAGCGTTCCTCCCCCTGTAAACAGGAAGACCTGGTCCCAGCCCCCAATCCTTGCTCACCCGCTGTCCTGAGTGCACTTCCCTCCCAAGCACAAATTGGGGTGTGCTGACAATGTGCTGACAAGCTGTGGCTTCTTTGGACAAACTCTGTGTAACCGTAGAGTCTTACTACACTTCTCCAAAGAGCAAATGCTGGTGGAGACCCAGGCAGTGTCCCCTTGAAGCACCTCCCTTAGTTTTATTCTCGGCCTTTTTAGAAGAGACTCACCCTGATGGCCATACACCCTCAGCCCAAAAAAAGTGCCTGAGACCATTTTCCTCTAAAAGGTTTGGCAGTTTAGCCGTCTGGTTTCACCTGGCTTACAATGGAGTGTACCCGTCAAGAAACGGGCCAGCATCAGAACACGAGAGGAACCTGCCCCTTTGCAACCTACCTCAGGCTAATAACTGAAAGGCAGAAGGCTGGTGCCCTTAAAGCCACCTAACCTGTAACCATTTTACGGAGGTTCTTTTAAATGTCCTGTGTGGAACAGGCCTAGCTTGGTCTGCCCGTGGAATCTCAGAGTTATGAACAGAAGGGCCTGCCTCTTTTTAGAAGCCAGAGCTCACTGGGATCAAAACTAGACAGCCCCCCGTGCTCTTCTCTCTCTCCACGCACACACACACAACTAGGATCTTCTACTGATCACAAGCCACCCACCATGCCATGATAGTCAAGCAGGTCCTAGCCTCCAAAGCTGATTCAGAGGAAAGCTTTCACAAATATTTATAAACCAAGTATTACATCATCTCCAGTCTCCTGCTGATTCCACCTTTTTGTGACATTAGCAACATAAATAGCAGCAAAGTGTTTGCTGTCCAAAGACCTGATCTCCACTGAGGCATTTCTATCTGACTGATAATTCTGGCATTGTGTTTTAAGGGTGAGAACTACCTAAATATTACAATTCCTATGAAAGGATGAAGGAATTATGCATTTTCCATAACAGTTAGTAGAGACAAGAAGAAAGCCATTGTGCAAACATGGGCTTTGTTGTCATTTGGCTTTGGGGAGAATAAGGTTCTGAATGTGGGAAGGAAAAGATAAGAAAGATTTCTGCCTGAGTTCATGTCCATTTTAATATCCCTTTTGTGATGAATATTTTTCAACAATAATAGTTGAGCAAAGAGGGGTGCCTGGGTGGCTCAGTGGGTTGGGGCCTCTGCCTTCAGCTCAGGTCATGATTCCAGAGTCCTGGAATCGAGCCCCACATTGGGCTTTCTGCTCGGTGGGGAGCCTGTCTCTCCCTCTCTCTCTGCCTGCCTCTCTGCCTACTTGTGATCTCTCTCTGTCAAATAAATAATAAAACCTTTAAAAGGTTATTGGATAGTCTTGCCCTTAAAAAAAAAAATAGTTGAGCAAAGAAGCTCAGAAAGGGCTGCATTGCAATTGGAATCTCTGCCCCTAAGGAAGCTGAATCATCGAGAGTACAGACTGGTGAAACACAAAGACGTTTGCTCTGTGAATTCAGCCAGGAACTCTGGAAGGCATGGTGAGTACCTCACAGCAGCAATGAGACGACAATGAGGTGGTGATGTGTATATACAGTGGAATACTAAGCAATAAAAAGGAAGGAATGCTACAACATAGATGAATCCCAGAAACATTATGCTAAGTGAAAAAAGCCAGGGCATCTGGGTGGCTCAGTCACTAAGCATCTGCCTTCGGCTCAGGTCATGATCTCAGGGTCCTGGGATCAAGCCCGGCATCGGTCTCCCTGCTCAGCGGGAGGTCTGCTTCTCCCTCTCCCACTGCTTGTGTTCCCTCTCTCGCTGTCTCTCTCTCTGTCAAATAGATAAATAAAATCTTAAAAAAAAAGAAAGAAAGAAAAAGAAAAAGAAACATGCCAGACACAAAGAACTACATATCATATGCTTCTATGTATATGAAATATCCAGAGAAGCCAAATCTACAGAGATATAGACTAGTGGTTGGCTAGGGCTAAGAGCAGGGATGAACTGTAAATGGGCTCATGGGATCTTACTAGAGAGATGGAAATGTTCTAAAACTGGATCGCAGTGATTGTCACACAACTCAATAAATTTACTAAAAAATACTGAATTAGGAGGCACCTGGGTGGCTCAGTGGGTTAAGGCCTCTGCCTTCAGCTCAGGTCATGATCCCAGGGTCATGGGATCGAGCCCTGCCTCAGGCTCCCTGCTCAGGCGGGGAGCCTGCTTCCCCCTCTCTCTCTGCCTGCCTCTCTGCCTACTTGTGATCTCTGTCTGCCATATAAATAAATAAAAATCTAAAAAAAAAATACCGAATTATATTTTATGGTAAGTTATATACCTCAGTAAAGTTTAAGATAAATGAGACATGGGGCACCTGGCTGGCTCAGTCAGTAGAGCATGTGACTCTCAATCTCTGGGTCTTAAGTTCAAGCCCCATGTTGGGAGTAGACATTACTTAAAAGAAAAAAAAAAAAGACAAATGAGATATCTTTGAAAAATCTTTACACAAAACAATGCAGCATCCACTTAAGCACAAGACTGTCAAAACCCACATCATGTCAAAAACACCATTATTGGGGCGCCTGGGTGGCTCAGTGGGTTAGGCCTCTGCCTTCAGCTTGGGTCATGATCTCAGGGTCCTGGGATTGAGCCCCGCATCAGGCTCTCTGCTCAGTGGAGAACCTGCTTCCCCCTCTCTTTCTGTCTGCCTCTCTGCCTACTTGTGATCTCTGTCAAATAAATAAATAAAATCTTTAAAAAAAAAAACACCATTATTAACAATAACTGAATTTGCAGGCAAAGCACCCTTCTCATCAGTGAGTCCCACTCCTCACAAGGTTAGTTGCTGGCGTCAATCTGATTCTCAGCTAGGCAGTCTGGAAACCATTTTCTCCACCATGGTCATGGTCACAGTTGACTTTACTAACCAAAGATACAAAAGACTATGTATAAACAAAAGGCCAACATATTCACAGTGACTGATCAGTTCCTTCTCTTAGGAGTTCCTGTCCTTACGAGATATCGGAGAACTCACTTGTGCACCCTCTCTCCAGCTATACACATGGAGGAAAGGCCATGTAAGGACAGAGTGAGAAGATGGCCAGCTGCAATCCAGGAAGAGAAGCCCCACCAGAAAATGGATCCCCTGGTAGAAAACAAGCTGAGGGATGGGGCTTCCTCGGTAATCCTGACCTCTCCCAGCAGTAGGAGCCTCTAACGATCTGGTTCCAGAGTGGTTTTCTGCTCCTTTCCAGTGGGACAGGGATCTTTTTCTTTCCCCAACCTTATCGGATCTTCACCTATACTCTGGGGTAAAAAGTTGCTTTCCTTTCCCAGCAGCTATGAGCTTTGTTACATGGGGAAGAAGAGTCTTTGACAGAGCAGCAGGTGCTCACCTCCCCAGGCCTGCACTACCAAGAGAGGCTTGTCTCTGGTCTCCACCTGTGCCCAGCAGTCCCCGTGAGTGTGGACGAATAACCACATGAAAGCACCTGCGAGTAGATGAAAACTCCCCTTGTGTCTGAGGCACCTTTGCTTAGATTTCAGGCCATGTGGTTACTTCAATTCTCTGATGGATTCAAGAAAATGACCTTGTGGATTAGTAGTAAACACCCTCTTCATAGCTTTCTTCATTTTCTAGGCAGAATTCCTAGATCCAAAATAATCAGATAAAGAAACTACCTTAGTTATATCAGTTTTGTCATTCTTTATGACAACTTGGGAGTTTTGTGTTTGAATTGTTCTCTGTTGGAATTGCTAGAAGCAATCCCGAAAAGCAAGAATACTAACAATATTGCAATATCTGGAATACACTGTGACATGGGACTTTTATGAAATTCTGACATACATAAACTTAAGCTTACGACTTTTCCTATAATTTGTTGATCTCTTGATTCATGCAATACTTTTCAAAGTTAAAATAGTGTTCTTTGCTTAACTATGAGTGAGGACAGATGACAAATCTTCGTATAGTCTTTTTTGAATGATATAAAAAGATTTTGACAATACCATTAATAAATCTGAAGAACTTAAGGCTCAAAAAACTTCAGGGAAGAAGGCAAAGTAGGAGGATCCTAAGCTCACCTCGTCCCACAGATACACCTAGATAACACCCACATGAGTGTAAATAACCCAGAAAATGACCTGAAGACTGGCAGAACACAGTCTACCCAGCTAAATGTAGATAAGAGGCCACATTAAAGAGAGTAGGGAGAGTTAAGACAGAGTCAGGAGCCATAGGCCTGTCTGTGAGAGGGAAGGACTCCACGAACATGAAGAGTGAATAGGAACAGGGACGCCTGAGTGGCTCAGTGGGTTAAAGCCTCTGCCTTCGGCTCAAGTCATGTTCCCAGGGTCCTGGGATCAAGCCCCACATGGGGCTTTCTGCTCAGCAGGGAGCCTGCTTCCCCCACCTCTCTCTGCCTGCCTCTCTGCCTACTTGTGATCTCTGTCTGTCAAATAAATAAAATCTTTAAAAAAAAAAAAAAAAAGAGTGAATAGGAACAGACCTCCCCACATCAGCCATGCCTGGAAGACAAATCCCTATAACATTTAGCTTTGACAACCAGAGGGGCCTAACTTCGAGGTATACAATCAGTACGGCTTAACACCTGGAACTTTCTATCACTGGGTTCAGCTCTGGGAGAGACAGGAGAGTGAAAGGAAACTGAGTCTTCACCCTTAAAGAGACACCACAACAAACAGCCCACTGAGATACAGCAAAGCAGCAGCAGTTTGAGAAATGCCTGAGGTATACGGGAACATTTATTTCCCTGTCTCACAGCAAGTGCTGGAGAACAGGGATCTTTGGGAGATTTCTCCAAGAACAACATAGCTGGCAGGTACCATTTCCTTCTCACACACACCCCGCCTAGACACATGGACACCACAGGAATCAGCACAGCATGAATGCTCTCCAACTAGCTTGTTAACAGCGCATCCCACCCCATGCTCTCCTGAGGACGTGTGCCCTCCATCCAGCCTATAAAGCGTTCCCAGGCAGCTGCAAGACCCTTCCTGTAGCAGCAGACTGATGAGGACGTTGTTGGCACTATATGCCCCACCCCCACATTCTCCTGCCAATCTGCTCCCCAACACGCCCTTGGCAGTTATCCATCCAAAGTGGTGCCACAAGCCTGGAAATGTGCAAGCAGCCCCAGCAGGGACCAGGACCACTCCAAAGTGACTCCCTCCCCAGGGAGAGGGGCATATAATCACCCGTACCAGTCAGACTGTGGCCACAGCAGTGGGCTGGGAGCAAACATCTGTTCTGACTGCAAACCCCACCCACCAACAAAAGCTTTTCAAGGACCAATACAGGAAGAGTGCCCTGCAGTTTGGTGCTACTGCAGCTCTGGAAACTGCCTGATCTGATTCAACTCAAGTTACTAACAACAGAGGGATCAAACCCTGCTCACAATAAGCAAAGACAGTCATTGCAGACAATCTGACTGAAGGCAAATGGAGTGCAGCCACACTAGCGGGATACATCTGACACACACAGGAGACACCCTTGAAGCACCAGAGACAATGCACTACAGGGCATGAGAGGATCTCTCTCTCTTCATAAAGCCACTACTTTCAAGAGCAGGAGATGTATCTGACTTTCCTAACACAGAGAAACAAAGAGCTAGACAAAATGAGGAAGCAGAGGACTACGTCCCAAATGAAAGAACAGGCAAAATCACCATGAGAGCTAAAAGAAATGGAGATAAGTAATATGCCTAACAGATAATTTAAAGAAATGCTCATAAAGATACTCACTGTACTGGGAAAAAAACAAAAAACAAAAAAAACTGGAAGGCCTCAATGAGACCATCAACAAAGAGAAAACATTTTTAAAAAATCAGATATGAAGAACTCAATAACTAAAATTTAAAATACACTAGAGGGCACCAGTCTGGCTCAGTTGGTAGAGCGTATGACTCTTGATCTCAGGGTCGTGAGTTTGAGGCTCACCTTGGGTGTAGAAATTACTTCTTAAAAAAAGAAAGAAAGATAAGAAAAATGTGGGGAAAAAAAGGAAGGAGTTGGTCCCTGGGTGGCTCAGTTGGTTAAGCATCTGCCTTCGGCTCAGGTCATGATCCCAGGGTCCTAGGATCGAGTCCCACATGGGGCTCTCTGCTCAATAGGGAGTCTGCTTCTCCCTCTCCCACTCCCCACCACTCATGCTTGTGAGCATGCTTTCTCTCTCTCTGACATTAAAAATAAAAACAAAAATCATCAAAAATACACCAGAGGGGATAAATAGACTACAGGAAGCAGAAGAACAGATCAGCAACCAGGAGGACAGAATAATGGAAAGCAATCGAGTTAAACAGGAGAGAGAAAATAATAATAAAAAATGAAAATGTACTAAGGAAACTCAGCAACACCATCAAGCATATAACATGCAAATTATAGGGATCCCAGAAGGAGAGAGAGAAACGGTTTGCAGAAAAATTACTTGAAGAAATAACCAATAGCTGAAAAGTTCCCAAATGAAGGAAACAGAAATATGGATCCAGAAGGCACAGAAAGCCCCCAACAAAATCAACCCAAGGAGGTCCACACCAAGATACATAGAAACTGAAATGACTAAAAGCAGTGATAGAGAATTTTAAAAGCAGCAAGAAAACAAAACAAAACAAAACAAAACAGATACATACAAGGGAAAACTTCCCTTGTATAAGGCTATCAGCTGATTTTTCAGCATAAACTTTTCAGGCCAGAGAATAGTGGCATGATATATTCGAGGTACCGAAAGAATAAACCTGCAACCAAGAATATTCAATCCAGCAAAGGTATCATTCAGAATAAAAGGAGATATAAAGAGTTTCCTAGACAGAGGCACCTGGCTGGCTAAATTGGTAGTATGTGACTCTTGATCTCAGGGTTGAAAGTGCAAGCCCCATGTTGGGTATGGAGATTAAGTAAAAATTAAAAAAAAAAAAAGAAAAAAGAAAAATCTTTTAAAAAAGAGTTCCACACAATCAAAAATTAAAGGCATTCATCACCACTAAACCAGCCATACAAGAAATGTTAAAGGGGACTCTTTGAGTGGAAAGGAAAAATCATGAGCAAGAGTAAGAAAAGTAGGAAGCACGACAGCAATAAAATTAACTATGTCTATAAAAATCAGTCAAGGGGTTCGCAAAATAACAGGATATAAAGCATGATAATTTATACCTAAAACATGGTGGTAGAAAGAGGAGTACAAATTTAGTGTGTTTAGAATGGGCTCAAACTTAAGCAACCATCAACTTAACACAGACTGCTATATGCATAAGATATTATATATAAACCTAATGGTAACCACAAATAAAAAAATCAGTAGTAGATATGAAAAAATAAGAAGAAAGGAATCCAACTATATCATTAAAGAAAGCCAGCAAAGCCATAAGAGAGCAAGAGAACGGTACAGACAAAAAATAAAAAAACAACCACAAAACAAGTAACAAAATCGCAATAAATACATATCTATCAATCATTACTTTGAATGTAAATGGACCAAATGCTACAATCAAAAGACATAGGGTGATGGAATAGATAAAAGAGCAAGACCCTTGGAGAGCCTGGGTGGCTTAGTCCGTTGAGTGTGACTCATCTCAGACCTAAAGACCCAGGCAGATTGGAAATGAGGGGATGGGGGTGCCTGGGTGTCTTAGTGGGTTAAGCCTCTGCCTTCGGCTCAGGTCAGGATCTCAGGGTCCTGGGATTGAGCCCCGCTTCGGGCTTTCTGCTCAGCAGGGAGCCTGCTTCCCCCTCTCTATCTGCCTGCCTCTCTGCCTACTTGTGATCTCTTTCTCTGTTAAAAAAAGAAATTTTTTAAAATCTTTAAAAAAGAAAAAAACAAACAACAAATTATTCACTCCAGGTGTTAAATACACTGGGTATGTCACCAATAGAAAATGTAACAGAACTGATTAGGGTGAATGATCTATTATTACCAAATAGGGAAATATATTACTGTTCCACAGTAGTGGCGGAAAGGGGTCTGGGGTAATCTAGGGAAACTAGTGTTCTATAAAAAGCTGCCTAATCTATTAAGGAGTTAGCTGATGGAAGGTGAATTTGTAATAAAGGGAAATCATAATGGTGACACTTGTCAGCTACTGTGTCATTGACCAGTTGCAGATATAAGAAGCAGCAATGGACTATGATTTTTTGCCTTATGATTTGAATAACATTTACATAGTTCAGGAATCTATATAAAATTTATATTATATATATTTTATTTTTAAGATTTTATTTGAGAGAGAGAGAGTGAGAGAGGGAATACAAGCAGGGAGAGTGGGAGAAGAAGCAGCAAGCCCCCTGCTGAGCAGGGAGCCCGACTTGGGGCTCCAACCCAGGACCCTGGGGGATTAGGACCTGAGCCGAAGGAAGACTTAATAACTTAATAACTTAATGACTGAGCCACCCAGGTGCCCATTTATTTATCTATTTTAAGCTATTTTCCACTTTTCTGTACTATTTTACATAGAGTATGTTTTGCAATTAAGTTTTCAAATTAGTCCACGGATTACGTAGTATCTAGACAGGATCAGATTAAGAAGAGAAACAGAAATTACCCAGAGATCCTAGGCCAGGACACAGTACTAATGGTATTTGATTTAATCCCTTTAAGAGGACATAAGCACTTAGGATGTATAACAGTTTCATACTTGCATAGTCTTCTTGTCCTTGGACCTAATACAATTATTTTACTTGTCTTAAAACTTGCCTCAAATTTTTTTGATACTTGTAAGTGTACAAATATGAAATACGGGAAGAAGGAAACGTAGGAATAGACCCTTAAAAGAAAAATACAATATACAGCCCTTATAAAAAGAGCTTTGTTACACTCAATTTCACTTTCCTTTTTTTCCAACTCATTTCTGAGAATAGCCCTTCGCTTGACTTTCACAGAGGCCTAAAATTCTGATCACTAGAATTACCCAAGTCCTTGGGGGCTTAAGACACCTCATATTTCTGTTTGGCTATTTAGATGCCCTATGTTTCCAAAATTTTGTCCACAAGCATAAATTGCCTGGATATCTTTGGCATGGCTTATAAATAGCACCCGTGGGACGATTTCCACAGATCAAAACAATTCATAACAAGAATTCCAATCTGAAGACACAGTTGAGCACCAGTTCTCTGCCAGTCTTTACGCTACGGATAAAAGTAAAGAAGACATGATTCCAACCCTTAAAGAGGAAATGACTGACATGAAAAGAAATTGTGTTAATGCTATAATAAAAGTTTACACACGAAAAATAGGAGTCTAGAAAAAATTTACTGTGCCTAAGAGGGAATTTAAAGAAACTTAAAAAGGTTTCAGAAAACTGACATTAAGGGCGCCTGGGTGGCTCAGTGGGTTAAGCCTCTGCCTTCGGCTCAGGTCATGGTCTCAGGGTCCTGGGATCGAGCCCCGCATCGGGCTCTGCTCAGCGGGGAGCCTGCTTCCTCCTCTATCTCTCTGCCTGCCTCTCTGCCTCCTGGTGATCTCTGTCTGTCAAATAAATAAAATCTTAAAAAAAAAAAAAAGAAAACTGACATTTAGTTAAATAGGATTTCATCAGGAGGGAGACAGGTATTTTAGACTGAGTAGGGAAATAGGGAGAATATAGATTTGGAAACAGTACAAATCCCAGCTACATGATTCATTAACAATGTGTAAATGAACTTAGGTAAATCACAATTCAGCTTGAATTTCTCACCAGCAAAATGAGATCTGCCTCAAAGATCTTGACGGTTCCTCCTACTGACAGGGTATATTTGCAGCCATCTATACTTCAGACAATAATTCCTTCAAAATAGTTACATCAAACAGCATTTTATATCAATTTATATAAATAATTTAATATATGCAATATATATATATATTTTAAAGATTTATTTTTAAAAGATTTTTACTTATTTGAGAGAGGGAACCAGAGAGCAAAAGCAGGGGGAGCGGCAAAGGGAGAAGGAGAAGCAGGCTCCCCGCCAATGTGAGGCTCGATCCCAGGATCCTAGGATCATGACCTGAGCCAAAGGTAGATGCTTAACCGACTGAGCCACCCAGATGTCCCTAAAGATTTTTTAAAATTTTTTATTTTTTAAGAATTTATTTATTTAGGGGCACCTGGGTGGCTCAGTGGGTTGGGCCTCTACCTACGGCTCAGGTCATGATCCCGGGGTCCTGGGATGGAGCCCCGCATCGGGCTCTCTGCTCAGCAGGGAGCCTGCTCCCCCCCCCCCTTTTTCTGCCTGCCTCTCTGCCTACTTGTGATCTCTCTCTGTCAAATAAATAAAATCTAAAAAAAAAAAAAAAAAAGATTTTATTTATTTATTTTTGAGAAAGAGAGAATGAGAGAGAGAGCACAAGAAGGGGGAGGGTCAGAGGGAGAGGCAGACTCCCCTCCAAGCAGGAAGCCCAATGCAGGACTCGATTCCTGGACTCCAGGATCATGACCCGAGCCGAAGGCAGTCGCTCAACCAATTGAGCCACCCAGCACCCAAGATTTTATTTAAGTAATCTCTACACCCAATGGGGGCTCAAACTCACAATCCTGAGATGAAAAGTCACATGCTCCACAAACTGAGCCAGTCAGGCGCCCCTTTATATATTTCTTGATTATAGAATCCATACTTGTTCTGTATCCCACTTTTCTCACCAAGAGATTATTTTCCATCTCCCCGCATCTTTTTCTCTCTCCCCAGTGACTTTTCTCCTTTTGTCACAAAATGTGCCCATGCACAAGTTTTTCTTGCTTTAGAAAGCAAACCTTCACCTGACAATACTTGGTAATTATTTTAGTACTCTTTTTAACAGCCACACTTCTCTATTTTAGCTCACCATTCTCTAACATTTAAGCTAATTGTTAATTCCATCAGTTTGTCAAAACTGCTCGGATACTGGAAGGAAACTAACAAAATGCTGAAACTATTGCCAATATGCAATGACTAGCTCTCATCTGCTCCATCATTCTGATGCCATTAATGTTGCTGATAGGGCCCTTCTTCGTCACATTTCCTCAGCTTTTGATATTTCTTCCGTACACATTTGACGTTTATTAAGCACCAAGGTTGTGTTTAAGGAGTTCACTATCAACAAGGGAAAATAACCAGCAAGAATATAAAGTAGAATGGATATATATACTGGAACTTATAAAGTTCCTGTAAGAGATTTGGGAAGTCTCATGGAGGTGGCAGCATTTGAGGATAGATTTGAAGGAGAAGATTTCAACTTACAAAAATGGAAGAGAATCATATGCAAAAAAAGCAACAGTAATTTTACACAAAAAGAGGTAGGAAACACAATGTGTACTTAAGAGAAACATTACAATAGAGAGAAAATGAAAGACCTACTAACACAAACTTTTATTTTTGGGACACCTGGCTGGCTCAGTCGGCTAAGTGTCTGCCTTTGGTTCAGGTGATGGATTGAGTCCCACTCTGGGCTCCCTACTCAGTGGAGTGCCTGCCACTCACTCTGCTTGTGCTCTCTCTGAAAATAAATAATATCTTAAAACAAAACTTTTATTCTTATGCAAAGAATAAAGTGGTAGTGAAAGAAAGAATAGGCTTATAATGAGTCAATGAAAAAATAGGCTTATAATAAAATCTCTTCTGCCTTTTCCAGTCTCTGGCCTACTCTGAAGAGACTAGCTTTCTTAACTGTTTCTTCACAGAGTTGCCATATTTTTATGTATTTATTTGAGAGACAGTGCTTGCGTGAGTGGGTGGGGGAGGGGCAGAGGGAGAGAGAGGATCTTTAAGCAGGCTCCATACCCAGCACAGAGACCAACTTGGGGCTCAATCTCACGACCCTAAGAATAGGACCTGAGCCGAAATCAAGAGACAGACCCTACTGAGCCACCCAGGAGCCCAGGAGTTGTCGTATTTTTAAATGATATACTTCGAATACGATTTCTTACCATGTATATTCTGCATACATCCAAAATGTGCTCTAAAAGATGAAAATCGGGCATTTTTAGAGCTCCCCTCAATTTGCAATACAGAATTATCACTACATTTGGTTGAACAGATTATCAAGTATTTATTGTCTTATGTTTGACTCATAAAGAACTAATTTGTATATTTTAATTGTATTTTTCTCTTGAGAGGACCTACAGAATATTAGTTAGGAGTACCAGTTCTGCAGCCATACTGGAGTTCAAACTGTGGATATAACATTTTCTAGCTGTGTTAACTTTGAGCAATAAACTTAATCTTTCTGCCCATTTCCTCATCTGTAAAATAAGGATGTACATATCTGTAAAATCAAATGAAATGAGTTATTGCTTGTAAAAGTACTCAGAACAACCACAGTGTAAAAAAAAATTAGTTATTCCTATTACTATAGGGTCTTGTTCTAAAGTTTACAATGGTCTTTCTCTTATGCATTTCCAGTTGCTTCCTCCATGGAGGACACGAGCTGTCCAACTACAAGGGCCCAACTCCTGTGGTAAGAATAAATGAGGTTATGCAAAAAGGCAATCTCTTTCCATATCAAGTATTTTATCAAATCCTCTTTTCTAAGAGTCCTTCCACCCAAAGCCTCCTGTCCTGCTCTAATACAGCTGCGGGCTTTGTGCTTTGTTCATGGGTTCTTCCTATATTGCTCCTCTGGATTAGATGTAGTTTCTTTGACTCCAAGTATCTTTATTTCTTGATATACTCCATTTTCCTACAGCAGAATATCTACAAGTAATTTCTTACAATGGTGTGTGTAAGTAGTATTACTGAAACTTTTCATGTTAAAAAAATGTTTTATTCCATCCTAACAAAGAACTGATAAAAATTTAAATGGAAAAAAATTTTTTATCAGCATTTAAATACTATTACAACTGCCTTCCAGAATACAGTGAGTTTTTAAGAAATCTAATGCTACTGATTCTTGCTCTTTTCTTTCAAGGGACATTTAGGATCTCTGCTTCTGCCCAGTGCTCTAAAATTTGATAAATATCCTTGTCTTTTTAATTGATAGCACTGAGCTGGTGAATCTTTCAATCCGGAAACTTGTGTCCTTCAGCTCTGAGATATACTTGTACTATTTATTTGGTAATATAATCCCACATTTTAAAAATTTTCTTTTGATAGAGTTTGTTCTCTTACTGGGATCAGTTGCTGAAACCTCTGAGTTGATCCAGCATATTCCTCATATTCTTGCTTCTATTTTCTACCTTTTTTAGACTCACTGAGACACCTTCTACTTTATTAATTACCCTTCTATTCATTCATTTGCTCAACAAATATTTAATGATGACTGACCTACTATATTTTTCTATGTTCCAGGCAATGTTCTGGGCATTGCAGATTAAAGTAGTGAGTAAGACATCTCAAACCTTATGTTGGACAAAATGTTAAGAAGTAGGTTAATAATAAATGCCATTAAAAAATTAACAAGTGGGAGGCCTGGGTGTCTCAGTCAGTTAAGCTTCTACCTTTGGCTCAGGTCATGATCCCAGGGTCCTGGGATCAGTCCCCGCATTGGGATCCCTACTGAGTAGGGAGCCTGCTTCTCCCTCTCCCTCTGCCTGCTGCTCCCCCTGCTTCTTATCTCTGTCAAATAAATAAAATCTTTTAAAAAAATTAACAAGTATGGGGTTCCTGGGTGGCTTGGTCATCAAGCGTCTGTCTTCGGCTCAGGTCATGATCCCAGGGTCCTGGGATCAAGCCCCACATCAGGCTCCCCGCTCAGTGGGAAGCCCGCTTCTCCCTCTCCCACTCCCCCGCCTGTGTTCCCTCTCTTGCTGTGTCTCTCTCTCTGTTAAATAAATAAATAAAATCTTTAAAAAAAATTAACAAGCAGAGGGACAGGTGAATAACATGAATAAATGATTCAGCAAGATATGTGAGGATACAGGAGAAGAGCATTCCAGGCAGATAGAACAGGCTGTTCAAAGGACCTGAGGTTTTAAGAACCCTGGTGTATCTGACAAATACCGTGAAGCTAGTATGTCTAATAGAGGGTGAGCAGGCCAGAGAAGAAAGCGATAGAGCTGGAAGAATAGTTAGGAGCAGAACAGTACATAGTAAGTTAAAGTAGAGTATTGTGGCCATGGTGAGGAACATGGATTTTATTCTAAATTTAATTAAAAGTTATTTTGAGCTGGAAGTACCACTTAAGAAAAAAAAAAACATTCTGGCTGCTATGTGGCAGATGGGTGATAGAACCTCAAGATTGGAAGGAAAGAGGATGTTTAATAGTCAAAGCAAATGTGACAGTGGCTTGCTTAGGGAGGTATGATGGCATTAAGTGGAAGTCAGAACCAGAATACAGTTAACCCTTGAACAATGTGGGGGTTGGAGGCACCAAACCCCTGAGCAGTTGAAAATTCACATATAGGGGCACCTGGGTGGCTCAGTGGGTTAAAGCCTCTGCCTTCGGCTCAGGTCATGATCCCAGGGTCCTGGGATCGAGCCCCACATCGGGCTCTCTGCTCAGCAGGGAGCCTGCTTCCCCCCTCTCCCTGCCTGCCTCTCTGCCTACTTGTGATCTCTCTCTCTGTTAAATAAATAAAAAATATCTAAAAAAAAAAAAAAAGGAGGAAAATAACATTTATTAAAAAAAAAAAGAAAGAAAAGAAATTCACATATAATTTTTTACTTCTTCGACTTCGAATAGCCTACTGCTGACCAGAAGTCTTACAGATGACATAAAGAGTTGACTAACACATATTTTGTATGTTGCATGTATTATAAACTATTTTTTTTTTAAAGATTTATTTATTTATTTATTTGACAGACAGAGATCACAAGTAGGCAGAGAGGAAGGCAGAGAGAGAGAAGGAAGCAGGCTCCCTGCGGAGCAGAAAGCCCGACGCGGGGCTCAATCCCAGGACCCTGGGATCATGACCTGAGCTGAAGGCAGAGGCTTTAACCCACTGAGCCACTCAGGCGCCCCTATAAACTATATTCTTATAATAAATATAGAAGAAATGTTTAGAAAATTATAATAGAAAATATACTTGGGGCACCTGGGTAGCTCAGTTGGTTAAGCATCTGCCTTCAGCTCAGGTCATAATCCCAGGGTCCTGGGATCAAGCCACATGTCAGGCACCCTGCTCAATGGGGAGTCGGCTTCTCCCCCCCATTGCCCCTCCTACCCCCTTCTTGTGCTAATAAATTAAAAAAAAAACTTTTTTTTTAAACATGTGTCTTTTTTTTTTTTAAGATTTTATTTATTTATTTGACAGAGATCACAAGTAGGCAGAGAGGCAAGCAGAGAGAGAGAGAGGAGGCGGAAGCAGGCTCCCTGCAGAGCAGAGAGCCTGATGTGGGGCTCGATCCCAGGACCCTGGGATCATGACCCAGAGGCTTTAACCCACTGAGCCACCCAGGCGCCCAAATAAATAAAATCTTAAAAAAAATATATATATATATATATATATGTATATATATATATAATTTATTTTTATTTTTATTTTTTTTTACAGCATTTGTATTCATTGGAAAAAAATCCACAGAGTGGACACACACAGTTCAAAGCAGTGCTGTTCTAAGGTCAGCTACATACTTAAAGGCTGACGTAGTAAGAGTTGCTAATGAATATGGGCCATAAGGCAGAGAAAGGAGAGAAGGTTGATTTGGAGTAGAGGGGGCTGGCTTGAGCAACTGGATGAATAATGGTACCTTTCAAATGCTTAAGGAAAGATGGAGGAAGCAGCAGATTTGGGTGGAGGTGAAGAGGGAAAAAAGTTTGTTTTTTTTTTTTAAAGATTTTATTTATTTATTTATTTATTTGACAGAGATCACAAGTAGGCAGAGAGGCAGGCAGAAAGAGAGGGGGAAGCATGTTCCCTGCTGAGCAGAGAGCCCCACGCGGGACTCGATCCCAGGACCCTGAGATCATGACCTGAGCCGAAGGCAGAGGCTTAACCCACTGAGCCACCCAGCGCCCCAAGATTTTGTTTTTTTAAACCTAAGGCTGAAATACCCTGCACAGTGTTTAAAAGTATGGAGATGGTCTGCATGAGTTCAAATCCTGGACCAGATGGGATATGGAGTCTATAAAACTTTCCTTGTTCTCTTTAAGGTGGAGATATTATGAGTTTGCAGGCTGAAGTAAAAAAAATAAATAAATAAAAATAAAAAACTTTAAAAATTTAAAAAAATGAGAGAGAGAGAGAAATGAACAACATAAGAATAAAAGATGGGAGGAAAATCCCAAAACAGAGGAGATGGAAGACAGAGTATATAACAATAGATGCAGGTAGGCAGATATATTTGATGATGAAAAGATGCAGTGCTCCTTGCCTCTATCTCTCAGTAATATAAGAAATTAGGGGGTACCTGGGTGGCTCAGTCATTAAGCACCTGCCTTCAGCTCAGGTCATGATTTCAGGGTCCTGGGATTGAGTCCGATGTGGGCTCCCTGCTCAGCAGGGAGTCTGCTTCTCCTATCCAACCCCCTGTCCACTCTCACTCAGATAAACAAAATCTTTAAAAAAATATGTAAGAAATTAGTTTGTTAACTGTGAAGAATTAGAAGTAGCTGATGTAGATTGGAGGCAAGTACATTGTACAACAGTCACCTCAGAGAACAGAAGATTGAAATGATCAGGAGGTACAAGACCAAAGCTAAGTGTTAAAAGCACATTTGAAAATAGCGGTGACCAGCTTACAATGAGAACATGCAGCTTAACTGTGTATGTTTTGCTCCAGCTAATTCTGCTATGAAGGGATAGGAATTGAGTAGGCAGACACACGAAATTTTGCAAGGAAGATCAGGAACCAAGGGACAAGGGATAATTATGATGATTACCCATGGAAACTAAGTTGGGTAAAGAGGAAGGTAAATAAAAACTATACATGTCTCACCTTCAGGAATTTGGGCTGGAAATTTAAAACTGCTGGGAATTTTAAATCAACCACATCAATGATCACTTTAAATGTAAATGGCCTAAATACACAAATTAAAAGACGGAGATTGCAAATAAAATCTTTAAAAAGAGGTGAGGATGTAGCAGCGCCTGACTGGCTCAGTCAGTACAGCATGAGACTGTTGATCTCAGAGTTGTGGGTTCAAGTGCCACAGGGAGTGTAGAGATTACTTTTTTTTTTTTAAATGAACATTTAGAAATTTTTTTTTAAAGATTTTATTTGTTTATTTGACAGACAAGATCACAAGTAGGCAGAGAGGCAGGCAGAGAGAGAGAAAGGGAAGCAGGCTCCCCGCTGGGCAGAGAGCCCGATGCAGGGCTCAATCCCAGGACCCTGAGATCATGATCCAAGCTGAAGGCAGAGGCCCAACCCACTGAGCCACCCAGGTGCCCCTAGAGATTACTTTAAAAACAAAATCTTTGGGGCACCTGGGTGGCCCAGTCATTAAGCATTTGTCTTCGGTTCAGGTCATGATCCCAGGATCCTGGGATTGAGCCCCGCATTGGGCTCCCTGCTCGGTGGGAAGCCTGCTTCTCCCTCTCCCACTACCCATACTCCTGTTCCCTCTCTCACTGTGTCTCTCTCTGTCAAATAAATAAATAAAATCTTAAAAAATATATATAAATAAAAACAAAATCCTTAAAAATTTAAAAAATAAAGAGATTGTTAGAGTGGATTAAAAAGCAAGATCCAACTCTATATATGCTAACTATAAGAAATCCATTTTATTTATTTATTTTTTAAAGATTTTACTTATTTGACAGAGAGAGACAGTGAGAGAGGGAATACAAGCAGGGGAAGCAGGAGAGGGAGAAGCAGGCTTCCTACGGAGCAGGGAACCTGATGTGGGGCTCAATCCCAGGACACTGGGATCATGACCTGAGCCAAAGGGAGATGCTTAATGACTGAGCCACCCAGGCACCCCTAAGAAATCCATTTTAAATATAAAGACATAGACGTGTTAAAAGTAAAAGGGTAGATAAATATATCATGCAAACACTAGCCAAAAGAGAGCTGGAGTATGCAATTTCAGATAAATAGACTTAAGAACTAGGAATACTATCAGAGACAAAGAGGGATATTAGAAAATGACAGATGTCAATTCTCCACAAAGGACAATCCTAAATTTACATGAACCTAAAACAACTGGACTTCAATATATACAAGGCAAAAATAAATATGAAAATAAAAATAGATACATCTAAGTATAACTGAAGACTTAACATTATGCTCTCAATAATTGACAAATAGGCAGAAAATTAGTAAGGATAGAGATGATCTAAGCAACACTACCAATCAACCTGACATGATATTCAGAATATTCTACCCAAAAATGTCAGATTATATATTCTTTCCTAGTACACATGGAATCCCTACCAACATGGGCCATGTTCTGGGCCATATGGCAAATCTTAAATTTAAGTAACAAAAATATGAAAATATATGTTCTCAGTCTATAACAGAACTAAATTAGAAATGAACAGAAATATTTAGAAAATCCCCAAACATTTGGAATTAAACAATAAGCTATCTAGTTGTTAGATCAAAGAGGAAGTCTCAAGAGAATTTAAAAAACAATTTAGTCTGAAAGGAAATGAAAATACAACACAGCAAAATCTGTGAGATACATCTAAAGCAGTGCTTAGAGGAAAATTTACAGCATCTACAGCATTAAATGTTTATATTAAGAAAAAGGAAGATCTAAAATCAGTAACTTAAGCCTTCACCTTAAGAAAACTAAGCAAATTAAATCCAAAGCAAACAAAAGTACGTAGTAAGATTAAAGGGAAATTATTGAAAGTAAAAATAAAAAAGCAAAAAAATAAACAGAGCCAAAAACTGGTCTAATAAAGCAATATGACTGATAAAGCTCTAGCCAGAATGACTAAGGAAAAAATGACTAAGGAGAAGAAATAAATTACCAGGGTGCCTGGGTGGCTCAGTGGGTTAAACCTCTGCCCTCAGCTCAGGTCATGATCTCAGGGTCCTGGGATCGAGCCCCAAGTCAGGCTCTCTGCTCAGCAGGGAGCCTGCTTCCCCCTCTCTCTCTCTGCCTGCCTCTCTGCCTTCTTGTGATCTCTCTCACTCTGTCAAATAAATAAATAAATCTTTAAAAAAAAAAAAAAGAAAGAAAGAAATTACAAATATCAGGAACAAAACAGGAAATACCACTAGAACTCCCACAGACATTAAAGAATAGTAAGGGAATACTACAGAAATCTCTATACCCATAAATTCAACACCTTAGATGAAATGGACTACTTCCTTCCTTGAAATCAACAAAACACACTCAGGAGACAATCTGAAGAGTTCTATATCCATTAAAGACATCAAATTAGTATCTAAAACTCTTCCAAAAGAGAAAACCTTAGGTCCAGATGGTACCTGGTTGGCTCAGTCAGTAAAGCACAGAACTGGTTTTTTTTTGGGGGGGGGGGGATTTGTTTGTTTTTGTTTTTGTTTTTTTGAGCAACAACTCTTGATCTGGGGTGGTGAGTTCAAGTCCTATTTCGGGTGCAGAGCCTACTTAAAGAAATAAATTTTTTTTTTTTAAAGTATAACCACCAATTGAGGAGACTCCAGGGAAAACAGTGGTCTCAGGAAGTAATCAAGAACCAATTTTGCTTCTGAGAATTCTATGAATTAGGGTATGGTGAAAGGAGGTGGAGAGGGCCAGTTAGTAAGATTGGGACAGATCAGAAAATAGCTTCATAGGGTTAAAAGTCTAGATGTCATCAAATAACTTTAAGAATCTTGAACTGGGGATGCCTTGGTGGCTCAGTTGGTTAACTGTCTGCCCTCAGCTGAGGTCATGATCTCAGGGTTCTGGGATCAAGTCCCAAATCAGGCTCCTTGCTCAGTGGGAGATTGCTTCTCCCTCTGCTTGCCACTCCCCCTGCTTGTGCTCTCGAATAAATAAAAATCTTAAAAAAAAAAAAAGAGTCTTGAACTGGGTGAATGGGGTAAACCAAGACAAGAAGCATGAGATTATGCCTTGAGAAGTTTTAGAGGTTGGTTAATAAGTTATGATTATAGCTTCCTTATTGAGATCAGTTTCTTGGGCAGTTGTGATAAAGTGGGTGACAGATGGTGGTGGTCTTATCAGTATTAAAAGGAATGCTTAAAAAAAAAAAAAGGAATGCTTTGGGTGTCCCTTAAAACTGGGGGGAAATCAAATTTAATTTTTTAACTATGTAAGCATTGAAATTTTTTAGAGCTCTTTGTTATTCTAAGTTCCTTTTTCACAGCATCTTGTTCTTTTTGGATGGGTGCAACGAATTCTTAACTAGGTTTTTTGTTTGTTTTAAACATTTTTTTCATTAAAGATTTTATTTACTTATTTGACAGAGAGAGAGATCACAAGTAGGCAGAGAGGCAGGCAGAGAGAAGGGGGGAAGCAAGCTCCCTGCTGAGCAGAGAGCCCAATGTGGGGCTCGATCCCAGGACCCTGAGATCATGACCTGAGCCGAAGGCAGAGGCTTTAACCCACTGAGCCACCCAGGCGCCCCATTAACTAGGTTTGTTTTAACCACTCTTCTGCTCCCTATGTTATTTCCTCCAGGTTCTT
The DNA here is from genome assembly GCF_963455335.1 of Martes martes. Lineage (NCBI taxonomy): Eukaryota > Metazoa > Chordata > Mammalia > Carnivora > Mustelidae > Martes > Martes martes. The sequence continues at coordinate 171,792,635 of NC_137889.1, read as the reverse complement.
TTTTTTTTTTTTTTTTTTTACACTGGTTTCTCTTTTATGGTACGGCTTTCCTCTAATTTTTATCTTAGTTTTCTGTACATGGTTAATAGTGAGGCACTGCATGATGATTAAGAGTACTGTGACTAGTTATGGACTGTCAGGCTTTCCCTTTTTTTTTCTTTTTTAAAGGAGTTTTTTGTTTTGTTTTGTTTTTTTAATTTATTTATTTGACAAAGAGAGACACAGGGAAAGAGGGAACACAAACTGGGGGAGTAGGAGAGGGAGAAGCAGGCTTCCTGCTGAGCAGGGAGCCTGATACAGGGCTTGATCCCAGGACCCTGAGATCACGACCTGAGCCAAAGGTAGATGCTTAATGACTGAGCCACCCAGGCATCCTGCCAGGCTTTTCCTTTAAGATAATCTTTCAGAGGGCACCTGGGTGGTTCAGCCAGTTAAGCATTTACCTTCAGCGTAGGTCATGATCTTGGGGTCCTGGGACTGAGCCCCATATCAGGGTCTCTGCTCTGTGGCAAGTCTATTTCTCCCCCTTACTCTTTCTCTGTGCTCTGTCTCAAATAAAATCTTAAAAAAGAAAACAAAAGAAACGAAACGAAACAAGATAATCATTCTGGGCAGGGGCACTTGGCTCAGTCAGAAGAGCATGTGACTCTTGATCTCAAGGTTTTGAGTTCAGGCCCCATGTTGGGTGATCAAACCCCACATTGGGCTCTCTGCTCTGTGGGGAGCCGCCTTCTTCCTCTTTCTCTCTCTCTCTGCCGGCCTCGATGCCTACTTGTGATCTCTGTCAAATAAATAAATAAAATCTAAAAAAAAAAAAAGTTATATGTCTTTATTTTCATTTAATTCCCATTTAAAGCCTTTATCCAACTTATATCTTCGCATAATACCTTGCTCCTTCAAGGTCCATCTTCCTCCATAGTTCAAAGCTCTCTGCATTCTAGCTAAGCTGTGGCTCTTCCCATATGTAGTATTACTTCACACCCATTGGTTCCTACTTTCCAGGATTTTGCTTTATCCACTGTTGAGTCTATCTTATTTTCTTCATTGTTATCAGATTATATGTATAATTACCTTGTATTCCTTTATTTTTTTTAAAGATTCTATTTGTTTGATAGGGAGAGGATAGAGGGAAAAGCAGACTCCCTGGTAAGCAGAGAGCCTGATATGGGGGTTGATCCCAGGAACCTGGCATCATGACCTGAGCAAAAGGCAGATGCTTAACCAACTGAGCCACCCAGGCACCCCCCTTGTATTCCTTTAAATGTGGTCTTTAAGGAGAAATGAAGAATAAATATGCCAATCCATTTTTGCTCTAATCAGAAGTCAGCACTGAAATGCTAAAAAGAGAAATCAGATATTTAATATAGTTTTGAAAATAACTAAGGTATCTCTTAACAGGATGATAAAATAGGAACATAGTACTAAGTTTGGTATCTGATTTGGTTGGGTTACTATCCATTGAGTCCTTGTCAGCTACTCATCCTGTTTCTTCAATTGTAAAATAAAGAGCATTTAAAAAGTACTCCATTTGTTTTGAAGTATTCGGTGAGATAATACATACTATCTAAAATGCTACCTGAGGACGTCTGGGTGGCTCAGTCGGTTGTTAAACTTCTGCCTTTGGTTCAGGTCATGATGCTAGGGTCCTGGGATGGAGTCTCACACTGGGCTCCTTTCTCAGCAAGGAGCCTGCTTCTCCCTCTGCCTGCCGTTCCCCCTGCTAGTGCGTTCTCTCTCTGACAAATAAATAAATAAAATCTTTAAAAAGTAAACAAAATACCATCTGATATAAAGTAAAAACCCAATATTAACTTCCATTCTGCTTTAAAAAAAACAATGTTAAGATTATTCTTAAAGAAGTATTTTAACTTTTTAAGATTTTATTTATTTATTTGACAGACAGAGATCACAAGTAGGCAGAGAGGCAGGCAGAGAGAGAGCAGAGGAAGCAGGCTCCCTGCCAAGCAGAGAGCCCGATGCGAAACTCGATCCCAGGACCCTGAGATCATGACCTGAGCCGAAGGCAGAGGCTTTAACCCACTGAGCCACCCAGGCGCCCCAGAAGTATCTTAACTTTTAAGAAAAAATTAAGACTTCAAAATTCAAGTGAACAAGGAAGCTAAAAAGAGAGGAATACCGATGTAAATTAACACTTGAAATGATGCCCAACCACAGTATATCTTAAAAATCTTAAAAACAAACCCACATTACTTGTACCTTCACAGTATTTTTTTTCAAGATTTTACTTATTTGACAGAGAGAGAGAGAGAGAGGGAGAGGGATAAATAGGCTACTTGCGAGGCAGAGAGCCTGACAGTAGTATTTTTTTTAAAAGATTTTATTTATTTTATTTACTCTGTCTGACAGACAGAGATCACAAGTAGACAGAGAGGCAGGCAGAGGAAGAGGGGGAAGCAGGCCCACCGAGCCGAGAGCCTGACGAGGGGCTTGATCCCAGGACCCTGAGATCATGACCTGAGCCGAAGGCAGAGGTTTAACCTGCTGAGCCACCCAGGCGCCCCAACAGTAGTATTTTTTAAATGCTTACATTTCATAAAGAGTGGGGTGATCCTTTAGTGTATGTTAGTGGTAATATTAGTACAAGATCATAGGAAAGTATTTTAGCAATAAAGCAAGCCCCTGCAGATAGTCCTTTTTAAAATTTACTTTTATTTGAGATTTATTTCAGAGGGGCACCTGGGTGGCTCACTGGGTTAGGCCTCTGCCTTCGGCTCAGGTCATGATCTCAGGGTGCTGGGATCGAGCCCCACGTCAGGCTCTCTTCTCAGCAGGGAGCTGCTTCCCCCTCTCTCTCTGCCTGCCTCTCTGCCTAATTGTGATCTCTGTCAAAAAAAAAAAAAATCTTTAAAGATTTATTTCAGAAGAGAGCGAGCACAATGAGCATGGGGAGGGAGGGGTAGAGAGAGAATACCAAGCAGACTCTGTGTTGAGCCATGGAGCCTGACACAGGGCTCAATCTCATGACCCTGAGATCATAGCCTGATGTGAAACCAAGAGTCAGATGTTCTACCAACTGTGTAATCTTTACACCCAATATGGGGATCAAACTCATAACCTCAAAATGAAGAGTCACCTGCCCCACCAACTAACCCAACTGTGCTCTTGAAGATTGTCCTTAATTAAGAAAATAATTTGAAATACATAACAATTGGCATTTTTCATTTTATCAAAGTACTATGTATAGATTTTAAGTCAAATGTTACTAAAGGATTATTATTATTTTTTTAAAGATTTTATTTATTTATCTGACAGGCAGAGATCACAAGCAGGCGGAGAGGTAGGCAGAGAGAGAGGAGGAAGCAGGCTCCCCGCCGAGCAGAGAGCCTGATGCGGGGCTCGATCCCAGGCCCCTGGGATCATGACCCAAGCCGACTGCAGAGGCTTTAACCCACTGAGCTACCCAGGTGCCCCTAAAGGGTTATTTTTGATAAAAAATACATGACTAGTAAAGGTTGCATATTTTTGGAGTAATGAAAATGATTAAAATTGAGCTAAAAGATGTACAACTCTGTGATTATATTAAAAGCCACTGAACTGTACACTTTTATAGTTTTATTTATTTGACAGAGAGAGAGCAAGAAAGCACAAGCAAGGGGAACAGCAGAGGGAGAGGGAGAAGCAGGCTCTGCTGGGTAGGGAGTCCAATGTTGGTCTCGATCCCAGGACCCCAGGATCATGGCCTGAGCTGAAGGCAGAAGCTTAAACGACTGAGCCACTCAGGTATCCTTGAACTGTACATTTTAAATGGGCAAATGATATGTATGGTATGTGAATTACACCTCAGCAATTCTGTTAAAAACACATAGGACAACATATTTTGACACATTTCTCATTTCATTATTTTCTTATTTAGTTTTTAAAAGATTTTATTTATTTATTTGACAGAGATCACAAGTAGGCAGAGAGGCAGAGGGAGAAGCAGGCTCCCCGCTGAGCAGAGGGCCCAATGAGGAGCTGGATCCCAGGACTCTGAGATCATGACCTGAGCCAAAGGCAGAGGCTTAACCCACTGAGCCATCCAGGTGCCCCATTTCATTCTTTAAAGGCAAATATTTTCAAAATAATATGCTTACACTGCTATGTTTGTATTCGTTGACTTAAAACATACTTTAAACGTAGACAAGTTCTTGGCTCTCTTATATCATCTATCCCCCTTATATTCTTCCTTAGTATTTGGCAAGTCTGGTAAAATAGTTTATATTATGACTGTGGTTATTGTCTGCTAAATGACCATACTTTGAAAGTTTTTTACATCTTTGTTTTCCTACAACAATTACATCTTCTTTCTAAGACTCATTTTAGGGGCACCTGGGTGGCTCAGTTATTAAGCGTCTGCCTTCAGCTCAGGTCATGATCCCAGCATCCCGGTATGGAGCCCCACATCAAGCACCCTGCTCAGCAAGAAGCCTGCTTCTCCCTCTCTCTCCCACTCCCCCTGCTTGTGTTCCCTCTCTCGCTATCAAATAAATAACCAAAATCTTAAGAAAAAAAAAAAAACTTATTTTAGAGAGAGAGCAAGTGTGAGCAATCAGGGGGAGCAGCAGAGGGAGAGGGAGAATTCTGAAGCAGACTCCCCAATGAGCACAGAACCCAACTGGGGGCCCAATCCCGGGAGACTACGATCATGATCTGAGCTGAAATCAAGAGTCGGACACTCAACTGACTGAGGCACTGCAGTGCCCCACATTTTTTGGATTAGCTTTCCGTACCCACTAATATCAATTTATTCCTTGCACTCTAATTAATTCCAATGTAATTTCACACATGGTAAAATATATTAGAAAATCTATTAGTTCCTTTCATTTTGCTGATCTTCTCCAGACTATTTCATCCTTCTGGTGGATCTTCTATGTATTGGAATGGCTGCTCAAGCCTGCTGCATGCACAACTGGCATTCTGCATTTCTCTTCACTCATTCCAGAAATAACCAGCTCCTATCCTGTATCTCATGTCTTTCTTTTGCATGGCTTATTCCACCGTTTTGGTGAGTGTATCATTCAGGTGCTTCCCAAGAAAAAGACAATAAAAGACACAAATGTTTTCAGACTTGAATATATGAAAACTACCTTTAGCCTACACTGACACCTCAGCTGGGAACATAATTTAGAAATTTTTCATTCAAAACCTAATGACCACTTCATTGACCTACCTTCCCATATCACTGTTGAGAAACTTGAGGACATTCTTAACCCCCATTCATTGAAGGGAGCTATTTCCCAAACTCCCAATTCCATTTTTGGGGCTGTCTCATTTTCCTAATCTTTCGAAACAAAACATGCCTCACTGTGTGTCTTTTTCCATTATGTTGGGTACTCAACAGTCTCTCTCAGAGTAGTGTCCTTAAATGTCCCTGATTAATACTTTGCCTCATTCCATTTTAAGTTCCTATTAGAGGTGTCTGGGTGGCTCAGTTAAGCAACCAACTCTAGATTTCAGCTTAGGTCATGACCTCAGGGTCATGAGGCTGAGCCCTGCATCGGGCTCTGTGTGTAGTCTGCTTGAGATTCTCTCTCCCTCTCCCTCAGCCCCTTCCCTAGCTTGTACTATCTATCTCTAAAATAAGTTAGTAAAATCTTTGAAAAAAAAGTTCCTATTAGATGTTGGACCTTCTGAAGTGATCCTGTAATTTTAAACATTTTGTATTTTTAAATTTTTATTTTACCTACTTTCTTTTTCTAAAGCTTTCTTTTTCTAAAGAGAGAGAGACTGCATGCATGAGAGCCAGGAGAGGGGCAGAGGGAAAGGTAGGGAATCTCAAGCAGAGTTGTCTGAGAGCTCAGAGCCTGATAAGGGGCTCAATCTCATGACCCTGAGACCATGAGCTGAGTGGAAATAAAGAGCTGGATGCTTAAGACTGAGCCACCCAGGCGCCCCAAACTTCAAATTTTTCAACCAAATTTTGTTTTAATAATTTACAAAATCTGGGGTGCCTGGGTGGCTCAGTGGGTTGAACCTCTGCCTTCCACTCAGTTCATGATCTCAGAGTCCTGGGATTGAGCCCCACATCGGGGTCTCTGCTCAGCAGGAAGCCTGCTTCCCCCTCTCTCTCTGCCTGGCTCTCTGCCTACTTGTGATCTGTCAAATAAATAAAATCTTTATTTTATTAAAAATAAAATCTTTATTTTAGTATTTTATTGAATATTATTAATTTACAAAATCTAGTTTTTAAAAAAATTTTATTTATTTATTTGACACAGAGAGTACAAGCAGGGGGAGCAGCAGGCAGGGGGAGAGGAAGAAGCAGGCACCTGCTGAGCAAGGAGCCTTATGTGGTAGCCAATCCCAGGATCCTGGAATCATGACTTGAGCCAAAGGCAGTCCCTTAACTGACTGAGGCACCCAGGTGCCCCAAAATCTACTTTTAAAGCATTCTGTACTTTTCTCATGGACATAAAAACTTATTTTTGAAAGCAGTTATATTTTCAGATTTTCTTGTTTTGGTCTTGGTCATTAGCATTGGGGCAATTTTCACAGATCTGCTGCTTGTTGGAGTGCCTGAGTGGCTCAGTCAATTAAGTGATGGACTCTTTTTTTTTTTTTTTTTAAAGATTTTATTTATTTATTTGACAGACAGAGATCACAAGTAGACAGAGAGGCAGGCGGAGAGAGAGGGAAGCAGGCTCCCTGCCGAGCAGAGAGCCCGATGCGGGACTCGATCCCAGGACCCTGAGATCATGACCTGAGCCGAAGGCAGCGGCTTAACCCACTGAGCCACCCAGGCGCCCAAGTGATGGACTCTTAATTTCAGCTCAGGTCATGGTCTCAGGGTCTTGAGATCAAGCCCCACAGTGAGCTCCATGCTCAGAGCAGAGTCAGCTTGAGATTGTCTCTTTTCTTCTCCCCCCACTCTTGTATACTCTCTAAAATACACAAATAAAATCCTTTTAGAAAAATCTGGTAATTCTTGAATTTGTTCATACTTTGAGGTTCACTGTGTAGGGTACTCTGCTTTCTCATTAGAAAACCTTCAAATGTCTGAATACCTTAGAACATCTTTTTCCTGGCGGCACCTGGGTGGCTCAGTGGGTTAAAGCCTCTGCCTTCAGCTCAGGTCATGATCCCAGGGTCCTGGGATCAAGCCCCGCATAGGCCTTTCTGCTCAGCAGGGAACCTGCTTCCCTTCCTCTCTCTGCCTGCCTCTCGGCCTACTTGTGATCTGTCAAAATAAATAAATAAAATCTTAAAAAAAAAAAAAGAACATCTTTTTCCTGAGATCATGGAGTTTCTATAGGAAAGGATCCTGCCAGGGCACCTGGGTAGCTCATCAGTCAAATGTCCAACTCTTGATCTCAGCTCAGGTCTGGATCTCACAGTCATGAATTTAATCCCCACACTGGACTCCATGCTGGGTGTGGAGAGTACTGGGGCGGGGGGGGGGGGCGGCGAAGATCCTTTTCTCCTTTTCCCTGAGACTGTCAGCATTTTATTTATTTATTTTTTTAGATTTTATTTATTTGACATACAGAGATCATAAGTAGACAGAGGGGGCAGGCAGAAAGAGAGAGAGAGAGGAGGAAGCAGTCTCCCTGTGGAGCAGAGAGCCTGATGTGGGGCTCCATCCCAGGACCTTGGGATCACGACCTGAGCCAAAGGCAGAGGCTTTAACCCGCTGAGCCACCCAGATACCCCAGCATTTTAGAAACTAGGAATCTATTATTCAAGTATACTGAATTTTAATTGATCTTCATTTTCAATTTATAACTGGTATCTGAGTCTGAAGACTTAAATTCTCAAGAGTAATTCTCCTCCTGGGGTGCCTGGGTGGCTTAGTGGGTCAAACCCTCTGCCTTGGGCTTGGGTCATGATCTCAGGGTCCTGGGATGGAGACCCACATCAGGTTCTCTGTTCAGCAGGGAACCTGCTTCTTCCTCTCTCTGCCTACTTGTGATCTTTGTCTGTCAAATAAATAAATAAAATCTTTAAAAAAATATTTAAAAAAAAAGAGTAATTCTCCTCCCATGGTAAGAGCAGTTACAGAGTATAGCCTAGGTTACTCCTATACTTTTTTTTTTTTTTTTTTTTTAAGATTTTCTTATTTGACAGCCACAAGCAGGGGAGAAGTAGGCAGAGGAAGAAGCAAACTACCCACTGAGCAGGGAGCCAGATGCAGGGCTCAATCCCATGACCTGAGCTGAAGGCAGATGCTCAGCCAACTGGGCTACTCAGGCGCCCCTATTGATTTCTATTTTTTAAAATACGTCATTTCAGTTGAATTTTAGGAGGAAGCTCTATTAAAGCATTTGTGGTACTCCTGTTTAATCAGAAGGCCCTGAGGCATAATGTGTAATCGAAAAGAATCTACACATCTGATAGGGTAACTGATATGTAAAATATGGGAAACTTACTCAATGGCCTATCCTTAAGGATTCAAATATTTACATAAAAGTTTTTTTTTTTAAGATTTTATTTATTTATTTGACAGGCAGAGATCACAAGTAGGCAGAGAGGCAGACAGAGAGAGAGGGAGGGGGAAGCAGGCTCCCTGCCGAGCAGAGAGCCCGATGCAGGGCTCGATCCCAGGACCCTGGGATCATGACCTGAGCTGAAGGCAGAGGCTTTAACCCAGTGAGCCACCCAGGCACCCCTACATAAAAGTTTTTTAAAGAGCTGTGATGATCAGTTTTACAAAGCTGAATATTGAAAATTATATAGGATTAGCTTAGTTGCCTAAAGACAGTACATTAAAGAGAATACTCCAGTCTATTAAGTAGCAGGATTAGGGGTTTTTTTTTTAGGACTTTTAAAAGTTTCCTGAATGAGCCCATTTTTATCACACCCACACACCCACACACACATGCGCGCGCGCACGTACGCATTTAAGAATGAAATAGGAAGGGGTGCCTGGGTGGCTCAGTGGGTTAAGCCTCTGCCTTCAGCTCAGGTCATGATCTCAGGGTCCTGGGATCCAGCCCTGCATGGGGAAAAATCTCTGCTCAGCGGGGAGCCTGCTTACCCCGCCCCCCTGCCTACTTGTGATCTCTGTGTGTCAAATAAACAAACAAAAACTTAAAAAAAAAAATGCAATAAGTACAGTGGATAGAAAACCCAAATTCTTAATCCGACAGTCAACGTCAGTCATCAGGTTACTTTTAGGCAAGTAAAGACCTCATTTTTTTTTTTTTTTTTTGCCTCTAATTTGAAGGACTGCAGAACTTTCAGACCAATTTTAGCAATTTTCAGGCCAAGACCCAAATTGGGAGAATTAAAGAATAAGGAAAAGTTTAAGGAAGCAAACTATTCAGGAAGCAGCATTTTGTGAAGTGTGATAAGTGTGGTAGAAAGCACACAAAAGAGCAGAAAATAAAAGCATGAACAGTTTAATGGAAAAAGACATTGGAAAAAAGAACTGCTAGATGACAAAAAAATCATCTAAGACCCATGGCTAGTAATAAAGAATATAATGATGTATGTCTGGGAGGAGAAGCTCCTGAAAGGCCCAGTGAAAAAAGTATTAACCTACTCAATTAAGTTGAGAGAGTTGGGGATAGAAGGTTAGAACAGCAACTTGAGCGCGTTAAAAGGATTACCATTTAGGGCCCAGGTTTTTGGTTGCACTCCCTACATGGGCGTCTTCCAACACTGCACTCCTTTCCCTTCCTATCTTGCCCTCCTCAGGTTTACAGCCTTGATCTTTCACTACATTTTGACTTTCCTTTCATTCATGTAACAAACCTCCCTCAACCTAATTCCACTGTAGATCTTCAACTTATAACAGAGTTACGTACCAATAAAATAGTAAGCTGAAAGTATCATAAATTGAAAATATACTTAATATACCAAATACCACAGCTTAGTTTAGTCTATTTTTAAAATTTTTTTAAGACTTTGAGTGAGCAAGAGAGAGAACACACAAGCAAGGGCAGAGGGAGAGGGAGAAGCTGTCTCCCTGCCGGGGAGGGAGCCAGAGGCAGGTCTCAATCCCTACCCGGGGATCACAACCTGAGTGGAAGACAGATGCTTAACCAACTGAGCCACCCTCCCAGGCACCCCAGATCAGCCTATTTTATAATAAAGTGCTGAATACGTCATGTAATTTATCAAATACTGTACTGAAAGTAAAAAACAGGATAGCTACATGTGTACAGAATGGTTCTAACTGTATCATTATTTACCCTCATAGCACGTGGCTAACTGGGAGCTACAGCTCACTCTCACTGCCCAGCATCACAAGAAGATTATCATACTGCATACTACTAAACCAGGAAAAGATCATTATTCAAAATTTAAAGTATAGTTTCTAAAGAATGCATATTGCTTTTGCACTGTCATAAGGTTAAAAAAAAAAAAGTAAATTAACCCACTAAAAGTCAGGGACCATCTATACTAAATGATGGTTAGGGATAAAAACAGGAAGTCAAAAGATACTACATATAATTGATGGAATAGAAATGTAATTAACATAGGTGTTACAAACAAAGCCCAGAGTTACCTGAGGTAACCTAAAAAGGAAAACCAGAAACATTTAAAAGCTACTTTCTCAATGGATTAGTGCTATAGTAGGAAGATTATAGATTTCCCATTATGAAACTTCACTGCTTTCGGTTGTTAAAAATGCACGTTTATAATTTGAAAACATATTTTTTTAAAAAGGAAAATCAACCATGCTAATAATCACCTCAGCAGACTATTGAATTTTTTTTTTTTTTTTTCCTGAGTAAGCTCTATGTCCAATGGGCTTGAACTCATGACCCCCACCGAGATCAAGAGTCACATACTCTACCTACTGAGCCAGCTAGGTGCCCCACATTTGTTCCTTTATAAAAATTTTGCCTTTTGATTATACCTCTACGTCATGACATCGTAGTAAAGTTAACCTGAAAGGAGCTACACCTCATATACACAGTATAACATTATTCAGTTATGAACTGAAGTATCTATAATGGAATAAAAAATTAAGATAAAAATAATAAAACAAATGGAATAAAATGGTTTTTAGAGCCAATTAGATTTTGTGGTTTGAAAGATCATTTTCTATGGGCTCCATAAACCAAGAACACTATCTGTTCTATTATTACAACAGAAAATAGTATGTTTGGTGCATGTAAAGCAACTTCAACAGAAGTCATGGAACCTTAAATACAGTTGAAGCTAGTTTACAAAAACATTCTGTTCAATTCATACCACTGATTTCACTGGTTTGGGTACTTTCCTTGAAGACCTTACTCCCACCTGAACTGGTTTTCCTTTTCATGCTTGCAAATGATCCCTTCATATTTCCTATTTTTAAGGAAAACAAGAATAGCATTAAAATGTCTTAAAACACTACCAAGTTTAGTAGGCACATATAAATTAACAATATGATGGGGTTCCTACAACAAAAACAAAAAGGTATCCAAGTCATTTAATTTTCTATACAAAAAAAGAGCAAGCCTGGAAACTCCCCCCCTTTCCCTTAAATTCTACAATTCTATAAATATGATTAGAAAATACCAGTGCAATGTCAATGCCATTACTCGTTCTTCAATATTGCTCAGAACACAAGGTCATTCATCTAACAATATCATGCAAATAACAATGTGCACAAAAAGGAATATGTATTTCACATATTAAAAATGAACTGAGGAATAAACACAGTAATTAAAGAGCTGTATGTTAGTTGTGTGAGTGAAGAAAAGGCCCTACTAGTTGTCCTTAAATCCAGTTAGGCATATTCTGTACATGCAGCAAAGCTTTTATGCTGTAAATGATAAAGTATTAGGTATATTAACTCTGTAAGAAATAAAATATACTTTGGGTTTCTCAAATGTTGTCCAGTTTTATAGTATTTGTCTTATTTTACCTATGTGTATTTTAAAAAGGCTCTACAAATACTATATACTGACTAAACAGCTTGGCCTTCTTGACTTTGGTTCTGTATCTTATTAAAAGGTAATTTACAATAGGAAGATTAGAATAATACAGTTGTGCTTTAATGTTTTTACTGAAATTAAATGGGGCAAAATGAACATTACAACATGAACACATGGACAGTATATTACTGTGGGACATACTCCTAAAAGGCATTGGAGAATGCATGTTATTTTACTGAAAATCTTTAATTCTTTGACGATTGAAACAAAACATATATCAAGTGTTTACTACTCTTTAAATCTGACCATCCCTTTCCTAGGGTTTGGTATGAGAGCTCACTTGATTTCCATCTGTTATTCTTGACTTAATATGTAAAGATCCAGCTTGCTCCATGAAAAGAGCACTCCATACTGGTATTCCAGTCAGGAGCAATTCCATCTCCAGGCTAGAGAAAAGTCACAGGTCTGCTGAAAGCTGGTTATGAATGCCCTAGAGACATAAAGTAACAATCAGTTTTGCCATGTGAAAAAACTAGTACAAATCCTAACCGATATAGCCTATTATAATTATGAGGCAGGGAGTAATCCAGGGTAGTAACCCAGGACTTTCTGAAACATCGAGTCTTTTCCATGGGAACAGTCACCCTCCTTTCCAGAATGATTTGTGTACATATATGAAAACAGGATAAACATTATTTTCAGTACCAATTCACTCCAGATTACTCTAAATTTTGGACTAGAACTTACCCAAATAATGTCCTATTTTCAAATTAATAACTTTAAAGTTTCAATGGATTTTAAAATTCAAAGATCCAATATAATTTATCCCCTTTATCATCATAAGCTCGTTACTATGAACTTTGTCTAGGAGACACCTCTACTTGCTTCTTTCTCTTGCTCAAAGTAATGTTGAAGTTTAACCGCCTACCTAGATGTACCCAGAAAGAAGATATAAACCATTTTCGGGGAAAACATGCAGGCATTTATTTTTAAGAATTCCCAGTAAGGGGGGAAAAAAAATTCAACATCTTTAAAAATGTGTTTATTTTTTAAAAAATCAGTTGTGTACAAAAGTGTTTCGTAGTTTTTAATTCTCAAGACAAATACCCAACCCTCCACCCACAGCCCACCCTGCTTCAATGGTCTTTCTGGTAACCCTCCCATTTTCCCCTTACAGGAAGTTAATGGCTCAGAATAGACCCTCCTACAGAATTTATCATCACTAACAGATTATTTAGAATAGAGATCTAGAGAAGCTAACAAGCAAGGTTCTTTCTCAGTGAGGTTAATGAGAATCCCTATAATGGCAGTAGACTTCCAGCAGACACCACAACAAAGCACCATCAATTGCTGAAAGCTAAAAAATAGATATTATTTTCAATAGTATTTCATTTTCTATTGGAAAAGTCTTTAAATTACATTAAATAAGTCTCTTTCCCCCCAAAGAAATAGTCTAGCTTTTATTATGATGCCTGTAAAAAGTAGGTAACAGCAAGCATACAAGGATCATTTAACAGCACAGTGCAATGATTTGTATTCACTCACCCCCTAGAACCAAACTGATAAACCGTGCCACACCTGATTATATATAGCAGCATGGTTGAAGTAACCAAGCAAAAGGTGACACTTTCACAACTTACATTTAGGTGATGATCACAGGTTTATGAGGGTAGATCAGTCCAATAAAGCAGTTAACAGAATAAACGGGACAAGGGAGAGACTAACATTCCCCTATCCCTATGCCACAAGATTTTTGATCCATATTGCAACAGTGCAAATAGAACATGTGACATTATATGTTAGACACTGCAGAAAAGTAACATTTGGGAAAAAGGCTATTTATCAGTAAATACTTCAAGTTGCCTTCTTCCCCAGTGATAGCAAACAGCTGATGTTAAGCATTTATTTTAAACTGGTACTAAAGGAATGGAAATGCAAATTTTTTAAACCAATGGTTTGTACCCTGGAATTGAAATTTCTTGAATTAGAAAAAGTGATTAATACAACATCATTTTGTAAAAGTCCATGAAAGAAAGTTAACTGTAAACAGAGGGCTTCCTTTATCATGTCCAAACATTGTTTCCATCTATGTACAAGAAAGTATACCTGGCTCCAACCCTTCCCTGCCCGAACCCATCTTAAATTTTTAAAACAACAACAAAAATGTTTTATTTCCTGTGTTGCTACAAGTACTGTGGAAATATTATCATACCCCTACTGCAGAGTTTTAAAAGCTCAAATCAGGCATACACTTATAGCCAAGATCTGCTTTTCACATTGATAAACTTATTGATAAGCAGCCTAAACAGTAACACAATATGCTGCATTCTGTAGTGCATAAATAAGCAATATCCATTTTAACTGCCAATTCTTTCTTACAGATATTTTAAAAAATTATTTTTGCATAGTTTTAAGCGCCACCAACAATCACAAATGTGAAATACCTCCAAAATGAAAAAAAAGTCAGTCTTACTTTCATTTCATAGATTACTCTCCTCAAAAGCAAAATACCCAGAATCCAAACATATATATACTTGAATGTTATTATGTATTTAAGTAAACCACAGTCACAATTCCAAATATTTTGGGGAGCTAACTCAGAGAATCTAATTTAGTACAAAGTTCTCAAATATTGATATACCACCTACTGTATACTTACTTGGGTGACAAATCACTATTTGTGCATTCAGTAATCTGTAGTGAAATACTACACAACTAAGTATTTGTCCTTTTAAAAGTTGGGCACATACCCAGGAAATAGACCCAATTATAATAAAAACCTACTGGAATATCAGTGACCTCTAGCAAATCTGCCTGCCCTAATGAGATTTTCACATATATATATTCCATAATTTTTGAGGTCTTTACAACTGACAAATCACAAAAAATTGAGAATTATAAAAATAATTTCCACCAGGGTACCTTTTCTCTAGACCTGCAGTTTTAGTGTCCTTTTCCCAAACCCGTAAGACCAGAGAAAAAAAAGCAACTGCCTTAGTTTTTATGTTTGGGGAAATACATTTATCTGTAGAGAAGTGAAAAACAAGACAGGAGGACAGTGGGAAATGTACCAGAAAGGAAAGAGGGATTATCACATTTAATGTAAATGAGGTAAATAAATTTTTGAAATGAAAAATGAACTATGGAGAACCTCTTATACCAAATATTGTACTTTTCAATTTCCTGGGCACTGAGCATGTTGATTGCAGTTGGATGAGATTACCTATGCATTAATGTGCATAAAAATCAAAGGCAAGGTATAAAGGTATAGCTGCCTCCAAGAGCTAAGTAGGTAATGTTTGACCTTAGTAACCTCTGAGTTTATTCTCTCTTTTGTCTAACCACAGGACAATTAAATATACCCTGATAATATAGGCAAATAGTAAATTGGGTAGATGCGTTTGATATTTAAAATAATCCAAATATTACCAAGCCAACCCTCCACTTTAAAAAAAAAAAAAAGAAAGAAAAAAAAAATCTAACCAACGGTGGAAAAAAACTGTCCACATTTCACACAATCCCAACCTTACTTCAAAATATAAAGAAAAGTACAAGGTTTTAGCTATTTAAAATAAATAAAGAAAAAATCTTGTTTCCTTTGGCATCTTAGAAAGTAACTAAACTATAACAATTAAAAGAGGTGATTGTATAAAGAAATTTATGCTTAAGCAAATATATAGGGGAAAAAAACATAGCAACTTGTGTTTAGTATGTAATATTAACTACAAGAGCTTACTATTAATTAGGAAAGCCTTACAAGCTTTTGGAAGAACCTTCACATCTTTAACATTACAATATATTTAATAATGGTTCTTTTATTGCTTCTAAGATTATTGAGAAGTCAAATGAAATTATACTGAATTTATGGTTCAAAACTATTTTCCAAACACTTAATGATTATAATTTAGGATAAATAACACTTGAAGAAAGCAAACCTTTTATAATACGACTTCCAATATACAGCCTTACTTTCATTCATTTTCATTCCATTACATTTTTCTTATTTTGCATTGGTCCTGAAAATTTGATAAGAACTGTGTTTCTATGTATAGAACTGCCTGCATAAATCCATTTCAGCCTTCATAAAATGGTCACATTAGTGTTTGAGCTTGCAAAACTAACAATTTTCAAACTTTTGAACTTAGAATGAAATGTAACTTTAATACGAATAAAAGTCTGACTATGTACAAGAAAAGGTAAAGTTTTCAATTCTCATATTATCAGAAACATCATAAAGAAAGCTAGATTTATAACACACTTCTATTCCTATGTGTATCTGAAGTATGTACAATAAAACACCACACAGCTTTCAGGCATCAATAGGGGCAAATGCAAGCAAGAGTGACTGGGAAAGGACCTGCTAAAGCAACCTCTATGAAGCCAAAATTAGTCTAAAAAACTGCCAACAGCTGATTGCATCCTTGCAAGTTCTCAAAGAAAATTTCATCAGTTTAAAAATAGATGTCAAATTCACTGAAAAACTAAGTTGGGTTCTTCCATTGAATCTTGGGAATACTGCAACATCAAGTATTTATTGTTTTTGCAAGAGGAACAAAATTGGCAGCTCCATTTTTACATTATTACTCACACAGGAAAGTTAAGAGTGAAGAACTATAACAAAACATTCCAAATTTACGACCTAAATATGGAGCAAGGGATACTGCCCCGAGGCACATTTCTCCACCAAAGAGAGAAATTTACTACTGGAATATTCGCTGTGTGTGGTGAGAGGGGGAAAAATAGATATGGTGTCCCAGTCTGCTGACAAGGACAAAAAGGCTCTGAATAGGTCACCATCTTCGATTCTGGATAAATCTCATATTTAATAATTCTCAAATGCTTAAAATGGTGGTCTTTTCAGCTACCCATTCTAAGAAGTCAAGTACAAGCATGCAAGTAAATTCACAGGCACAGAGGATCCATGTTAAAAACAGTTAAGGTAGCTGTGATGCAAACACCAACAATTTGAATGGCCCTGACACACTCAAAATATTATCTTAATTATTCAACGAAATCCTGAAGCAAACTCTTGCTAGTCTTGGTACACTGCTAAACACTAAAGTAGCATGTTTTTTCCATGGTTTTAGCTTAGCTCAAAGAATTTTTACACTATTAAGAAAAAAATTAAAGTATTTCCCCTTTTTAAATTTACACAGACGTTTAATTAGCTTTATTTACAGAGCAGGGATTTTTTTCAGTCTCCAATGTTGCCTAGATAACATCATTAGGCAAGAATGCCAGTTTAAAAGAAATCTATGCAGAATCCTAAAAATAACAGATGTTGATGCTCCTCAAGAAGGGGCAAGCTTGACTATATCAGCAGCTTTCTCTATGCCTCAGTTACTCAGAAGCAATTCTGTTGCAGTCTCTACATCCCATGATTTTGAAGACAAGGCCACTATTACCGCATTCTGTAGAGGAGAAAAGGGAACAAAAAAAATCAAATCTTCAAAATATTTTAAAAATACTGAATCATAACTATATATTGACAAAGCACACCTTGGTTTTTTTTTTTTTTTAAGTTGCCTTGTATTTGTAGTGCATAAAAAGCTTCTAAACCAATGACTGGAATTAGCAAAAGGAAAAGAAAAAAATCACTGATTGTAGTAACAGAATAAAGTTTATCAAAATTAGATTCAGAGTATCTTTTTTTTTTTTAAAGATTTTATTTATTTATTTGACAGACAGAAATCACAAGTAGGCAGAGAGGCAGGCAGAGAGAGAGGAGGAAGCAGGCTCCCTGCCGAGCAGAGAGCCCGATGCGGGGCTCGATTCCAGGACCCTGGGATCATGACCTGAGCCGAAGGCAGAGGCTTTAACCCGCTGAGCCACCCAGGCGCCCCAGATTCAGAGTATCTTTGAACCACTTTCGTCAGCCAAGGATTTGCAGCAATAATTTTAAATCAATGTATCAAAATAAGCAAGCCTTTTGGTACTTACCCTATCAAAGCCCATAGCACATAGGTTTTCTATTTTTTTGGTGTATTCTGGACTAGAAACTGGTGCTCCAGCATACACATGTGCCCAAAGTCGAGCTGTCTGTTTGAACATTTCGGGATTTTGTTTGTACTATAATGAAGAAAAACATTGAAAGACATGACAATGCAGTCACAATACTCAATACTTAATTACCTAAGAACTGGCTTTTTCTAAGTAAAAGTAATTTACATTTAAAATGTGACTGACTCAACAACTTTCTTTTGCAAATGAGGTCACTCAAGAAGTCTGACCTGAAGCTGTGATTCACAAGTGCTGACCAAAAAAAAAAAAAAAAAAAAAAAAAAGACCAATTATATTTATCAACTTAAATCTCCAATTTCAAGAGATACAAATAACAGAAAACTAATATGAAGTGAAGTGAGGTACAAACATGTTTCCAAACTGCAGTGTCAAACATTATACAACCAAACCGAATAATTTGCTTCTAAAACCTATGGACATTAACTAACAAATGTGACCGACTTTTGTATTAACCACAGCTCAGAAAAAAACACAACTAGACTTTGCTGTTTTGTTAGAACTGTATTAGTATGCAATGATTTAAGGAAATACCATGTGCAAAGTCTTTTTAAAAAAAGATTTTATTCTGGGGGCACCTGGCTGGCTCAGTTGGTACAGCATGCATCTCTTGTTCTCGGTGTTGTCAGTTCAGGCCCCGTGTTGGGCATGGAGCCTACTTAGAGGAAAAAAAAGATTTTTAAGTAATCTCTACACCTGTCATGGGGCTCAAACTTAGAACCCTAAGATTAAAAGTCATGTGCTCCACCAACTGAGCCAGCCAGATGTCTTGATATGCAATCTTAATTTAAAGCATGTTTTGAGATGTTTAGGAACTCACCATACAGTACTTTTAAAAGGTAAGACTTCCCATTCTTATTAGAAGAGATAAATTTATTCTTAAATACTCTGGAACCAACATTACTTAACTAAGTATAAATTTAAAATAACTGTCCAATTCAGTTTAATATTTCTTTTAAAAGTATTTTACATGTATTGACTATTGTAAGACTGATCAGATTCTATTATATATTAAAATGACAAATCTAGTTTCTACCTTGTTAATTCCTAACGAGGAAGTAAGTCAAATTATTGAACTGTTTTAGTAGCTAGAGGAAAGCTCTAAGTCCAACTTTAGCCTTTAAGGCTCAGAACTCCACAGGAAATCAAAGCTGAGATTCAAGCCATGCCTCTGACTACCAAAAGCAAATGAACAGCACATACATACAGCATGTAAAACAGTAATTCTAAGCACACCGAGACAAACAACAGTAGAATGTATTAATGAAGATATATATAAAATAAGGAGTGAACAGCTTTTCAAGGGAAAGGAATAGGTTTACTAAGAGGAACAGGCAGAGGAAAATGGCAGATTGGGTGAAATGACCAGCAGAAATGAATGCCATCTTGAGAAAGCAGAAGTCCAAGGAACAGTAAGAATTTAGGAGATGAAGCTGGGTTTTGAAGACAGTTCAAATCATGGAAAGACTGTGCAAACTAAAGAATGTGGATTTCCAAGTAGGTGACAATAGAGCTTCTAACAGGTTTTTAGTAGTAAAGTAAAGTAAGATTTGTACTTTAAAAAGCTCACTGGCAACAATGTAGAAGATGGGATGAGGAAGAGGCCAAGGAAGGCATAGCTATCAGAGCAGTTAAATTGAGAAAAATTTTTAATTTTATTTATTTACTTACTTACTTATTTATTTGAGAGAGAGAGAGAGAGCAAGAGCACGTACACAAGCGAGCATAGAGGGGGACTGAGAGGGAGAGAAGCAGACTCCCAACTGAGCAGAGAGGCTGTTGTGGGACTCTATCCCAGAACCCTGAGATTATAACCTGATCCAAAGGCAGACATTTAAACAACCAGGCCACCCCGGTGCCTGAGAAGTTTTTTAAAATGTGAACTAAGGCAAATCAGAGAAGTATGATGACGGAGATACTAGGAAGAGAATCACCAAGAGAAAAGGAAGCACAGAGAATTCCAAGTCTGTGGCTTAGATATTTAATTAAGCTGATGATGGTATCAAGTAAGGGTGGACAAGTTCGCAGGATTTAAGATTCTATGTTCAGTATGGGAATGCTGTACTGAGGTAGCCATGAAACATTCATATAGAACTATCCAGTTCTGAATAGACTCTTGCACTCAGGGAGAGGTCAAGCCTAAACATTTTCTCAACTGACAGGTGATAATATCAGTCTGGATATGATCATCCAAAGTGACTATGTAATGGAAAATAAAAGGAACAATGTCTATACCAAGGTACTATATTTAAAAGGAGAAAGAAGAGAAATAATTGTAGGAACTAGGAAGAAACAACTACATCTACCAAGATGAGAAGAGAGTAGTAACTCAGAAGTCAAGAGAAGAAAAAAATTTTAGGTGGAGGGGCGAGAAAAAGGATCAGTAAATCCGAATGTATTAGAATAGGGACTGGCAAACTTTCTCACAGGACCAGATAATAACTACCTCAAGCTTTCAGATCATACTGTTTTTGTTGCAACTACTCAACCCTGCCACTTGTGGCTGGGAGGTAAACAAATGAATGTGGCTGTATTCCAATAAAACATTATTTACAAAAATAACTACTCTAGTTCTAATTTGCTGACCTCTGCCTTGGAGATCAGATCAGAACTGAAAGATCAGAACTGAAAAATATTTATTCCATTTGGCAATTATAATAAGATCCTTGGTAACTTTTACCATGCCACTTCAGCCATAGCAGGAGCTGGTTAAAATTATCATCAGGTCGGGGAGAACAAGGAGCAAATGTTTTACAACCTGAACCTCAGAACTGTGATCCTCCAAGGAGAGTTCTACTTGAAGAAAAAACATTAAATGGCTTCTCAGGGATTTTGTTTTTGTGCACATAAAAGCCATAGTTCCAGTAGAGTGTTTTGAGCACTCAGATTTGTTCTCTTAAATGTGAAAGAGGATCGAGTGACCGTTCACTGCTGTTCTGTAACTAGTGTAAAATATGTACACGTTTATCTTTATTTTTATAACATAGAAATACATTTAAATTTATACAATTACAAAAAATTTTCACCAGGGAGGGATTATCACTAAATGGAGGGATAGACAGATGGATACACGTATGATAAAGCATGTATAGTAAAATGTCAATCACAGAATCCAGATGTAGGTAGGAATATCAGTGTTCACTGTATAATCTTCTGACATTGTGTGTCTGAAAATTTCCATTAATGTTTTTTTAAAAAGCATCTATCATATATCCAATTAATATAGTAAAAATAAAGTTTTCACTATCACATCTGACAAAATAATCTCACCACAAGAAAGAAAACCAGCTCCAGATTTAGTTCCATAGAACTACACACATGTGTTAATACTGCAGACCATTACAGTAGTAGAGACTCACAGGTAAATATAAGGAAGTCTTTCAAAAGCAGCTACCTTACCTGATTTGCTACTACTGCATCTTGTGGATCATCTGGTTCTGCAGCTGCCAAAAGGGCTTGCAATGACAATAATACCGTGCGGAGAGTCATTGCGGCTGCCCTAAAAATCAAGACAGGAAAATACTACAGTTAAGAACATGCTGCATGACAAAAGCAAAGTGGATGTTTTCTGAATAAAATATAAAAACCAGTGGAGCTAAAAATAATCTAGATTTTATCTTAATCATGTAATTTACAGAAATTTATATATCTGCCTATCACATTATTCTCTTTTTACTTTACAAAATGAAAGAATGAGCTTTCCATTTTTTAAGACAAGTCAAACCATTCTGAGCTGGACTTGCTTTTCTTATTGTTGCCAATATCCTTCTGGTCAGCTTTACTCACTGACTTAAATTTTTATCCATTTCTCTAGACATAAAGTTAAGGTGATAAACTACTATATTTAACTTACTTTCAGTGCCACTCCTAAAACAAAATATCATCAAGCAATTATCCCTTACTTTGAAGCAAGTGTGATATCATTCCACAACATTCTGAACTAGAGCAAGTTA
The DNA here is from genome assembly GCF_963455335.1 of Martes martes. Lineage (NCBI taxonomy): Eukaryota > Metazoa > Chordata > Mammalia > Carnivora > Mustelidae > Martes > Martes martes. The sequence goes on along the minus strand of NC_137889.1, from coordinate 171,770,854 downwards.
TTTGCTTAAAATGTATCACTTAATTCACGTATGTATATAACACAAAAATTTACGCAAAAGTTTCATGACATTGGAGCTGATAATGATTTCTTGGATAGGACATCAAGAGCATAGGCAACAACAGAAAAAATAGAGAAAGCGGTCAAACTACATCAAAGTTAACCGTGTAGAGAGAAAAACCTCCTTTGTAAAGGATAAAATCAATAGAGTGAAAGGCAATCCAAAGAATTGGAGAAAATATTTGCAAATCATGTATCTGATAAAGGGTTAATGCCTGGAATATATAAAGAACTATAACTCAATAACAAAAACCCAATTAAAAAATAAGAAAGGACTTGGGACGCCTGGGTGGCTCAGTCGATTAAGCCGCTGCCTTCGGCTCAGGTCATGATCCCGGGGTCCTGGGATCGAGTCCTGCATCGGGCTCCTTGCTCAGCAGGGAGCCTGCTTCTCTCTCTGCCTCTGCCTGCCACTCTGCCTGCTTGTGTGCTCTCTCACGCGTTCTCTCTCTCTCTTAAAAAAAAAAAAAAGAAAGAAAGGACTTAAAAAAAATTTCTCCACAGAAGATATATAAGTATCTGATAAGCCCATGAAAAGATGCTTATTATCACTAATCATTAGAAAAAGAAATCAACGAGATAGTACCTCACATCCATTAGAATGGCTACTATCAAACAAAACAAAACAAAGACAAAAGTTGCTGGTGAAGATGTGGAGTCACTGGAATCCTTATGCCCAGTTGGTGGGAATGCAAAATGGAACAACAATTACAGAAAACAGTATAGCAATTCTTTTTTTTTTTTTTTAAGATTCTGTTTATTTATTTGAAAGAGAGAGAGAGAGAGAGACAGTGAGAGAGGGAACACAAGGCTGGGGAGTTGAAGAGGGAGAAGCAGGCTTCCCACTGAGCAGGGAGCCTGATGCAGGGCTTGATCCCAGGCATGACCTGAGCTGAAGGCAGATGCTTCAGCTCAGCCACCCAGCTAAGCCACCCAGGCAGCCCCAGTATAGCAATTCTTCAAAAAAAATTAAACAACAGAATTACCATATGATCTAACAATTCCACTTGTAGGTACATATCCAAAATAAATGAAAGCAGGGACGCAGATATTTGTACACCCATGTTCATAACAAGCATTAATCACAATAGCCAGAAGGTGGAAGTAACTCATTTCCATCAACCCATGAATAAATAAAATGTGGTATATATACACACACTGGAATAGTATTCAGCCTTAAAAAGAAAGACAAATCAGACACATGTTACAACATGGATGAATCTTTTTTTTTTCCTTTTGGTAAGATTTATTTATTTGACAGAGAAGGACACAGCGAGAGAGGGAACGCAAGCAGGGGGAGTGGGAGAGGGAGAAGCAAACCTCCCATCAAGCAGGGAGCCCAATGTGGGGCTCGATCCCAGCACCCTGGGATCATGACCTGAGCTGAAGGCAGATGCTTAACGACTGAGCCACCCAGGTGCCCCAACATGGATGAATCTTGACATTATGTTAAGTGAAGCCAGGAATAAAAAGACAAATAGTATGATTCATGAGGTACTTAGAAAAGCCAAATTCAGAGACAGAAAGTAGAATGGTGACTGTCATTGCTTGAAGGGTAAGAGGAATGGGAAGTTATTATTTAATAGGTATGGTTTCAGTTTTGAAAGATGAAAAGGTGGGAAGGGGTAGGAAAGGATGAAGAGTGAGGGCTCAGAGGACTTCTGGGGGGGTGTGTATGAAAATATTCTGTATACCATAATGATGGATACATGTCATTACACACTTGTTCAAATGCATAGAATGGACAACACCAAGAGTGAACCATAATAAAAACTAAGTACTTCGGGTGACTGAGATAGGACAATGCAGGTCCCTCGGGTGTAACAAATGTACCATTCTGATAGAGGATGCTGATAATGGGGGAGGCTATGTGTGTGCAGGGGAGGGAGTATATAGGAAATTTTTGTACCTTCCTCCCAATTTTGCTATGAATGTAGAACTGCTCTAAAAAAAAAAAGTCCTGGAGACTGGTAGCATAATGATGTGAATATACTTAACAATACTCATCTGTACACTTACTTGAAACAGTGAAGATGTCCATATTATATGTCAATTAAAAAAACCAAGATGATAAATTTCATGTTATATATATTTTACAAAATAAAAAATTCTTTTATTTTTATTATTTTTTGAAGATTTATTTGATTATTTGTTTGTCAGAGAGAGAGAGAGAGAGAGAGAGAGAGAGCGCGCGAGCACGCGCGCATGAGAGCACAAGCAAGGAGAGGGCAGCCAGAGGGAGAAGCAGGCTCCCCACTGAGCAAGGAATCCAATGCAGGACTCCTGGGATCAAGACCTGAGCCAAAGGCAGATGCTTATCTGACTGAGCCACCCAGGCATCCTTAAAAAACTTTTCTTAAAGTGAGAAGCTCTTCCCTCAGAGATTTGTAAGTTTGTATTATAAATACTTCCTACTTTTTAGTGACAGTTACCTTTTATTTATTTTATTTACAGTCTTTATTGGGAGGAGACAAACTATTACAGACCTCTGGACTTACAACTTCAAAAATCAGAAACTAAGGAAATAAAGATGAACATGTTGAAAGGGACAGTTTGTTCTCAATATGAAAGGAAAAATCTTAGATTTGATTCCTAACAATCTCAATAAGAAAAAGGTATGTTTTCTGTACGCTTCAAATTTCATAACGAAATACTGGGGGAGGTATTTATAAACCATTAAGAATTAGTTGACTAAAAAGAAGTCTAAATGACACCTGAAACTAATATTGTACATCAACTATACTTCAATAAAAAAAAAGGGGGGGGGGTGCCTGGGTGGCTTAGTTGTTAAACGTCGTCCTTCAGCTCAAGCCAGGATCCCAGGGTCCTGGGATTGGGCTCCACATCAGGCTCCCTGTTTGGCAGGAAGCCTGCTTCTCCCTCTCCCACTCCCCCTGCCTGTGTTCCTTCTCTTGCTGTCTTTGTCAAAAAATAAAACCCTCAAAAAAATACATAAATATAAATAAAATTAAGAAACAAAGAACTGATTTAGATGGTTAAGTGTCTGACTCTTGATTTGGACTCAGGTCATGATCTCAGGGTTATGAGACCCAGCCCCATGTTGGGCTCCATGCTGGGTGTGGAGTCTGCATAAAATTCTCTCCCCCTCTGCACCCCCAGCTTAAAAAACAAAACATAACAGAAAGAGTGAGTGCAGGTAAAAATGAGGGAATGAATGAATGAATAAATATTTTAAAATGGTAAGGGGGAAAAAAAAAACTCTAAATGCAAAGTTTTAAGCTGGACAAAAAATTAATGGTAAACAATGACATTATTTTAATCATCAGTTGTAATAAAATTATTATTAAAACAAAACTCAGTCTTCTGGCTCTACATACTATAGAAATTATAACATCTTTGATAGTGTAAAGAAATGTATACGTTTTAGGGGGCACCTGGGTGGCTAAGTTAATTAAGCGGCTGCCTTCGGCTCAGGTCATGATCGCAGGGTCCTGGAATCAAGCCCTGAGTCAAGCTCCTTGCTCAACGGGGAGCCTGCTTCACCTCACTTCCCCAAATAAATCTTAAAAAAATTTTTAAAAAATGTGTATGTTGACTGATCTACATTAATTTTTAAACCTAAATTTAGTAATGTGAGAAAGTATACAGTAGAAATACAATCTTTCATTCTAGTTATTATTCCTTTTACACAGTACTGACTAAATTCATAATGCACTAAGATTATTTAGGATTCTGTGTGTGTGTAAAAAACAAATCCTAACAGGTTAACAGGAATATGGAATTTCAAAATGTGTCAGCTAATTTTAATAGTCAATGGATGATGGACCTTACAAATCTATCTTCAGTAAATTAATTTTGCCAAAACCTCAATAAACACAGTTAAAATGGCTAATTAAATATTCATGCATACAAACTCAGCAGAGCCTCCAAAACATACAGAGCTATATGAACTGTCAATACTGTTGACTTTCTGTTAAGGGTCTTCAGAAGACCATCCATATAATTGATGTTTATTCAAAACACTGCTACTTAAAAGAGTAAGGCAGCTTTTTTGTTATAACTTTTTATTAAAGCATAACAAACAGAGTTAAATGCTCTACATCTGGATGAATTTTTATATATGTATATACCCATGTAACCATCACATAGATCAAAATTTGGAAAATTTTCAGCACTCAAAAAAAAAACCTCTCTTGCATTCCCTTTCACAACCCTCACCCACCCCCACCACTATCCTAATTTCTATCACCATAAATTAGTTTTGGCTCATTTTGAATTTTATAAAAACAGAATCATATAATATGTGCTCCTTTGTGTCTGGCTTTGGTCACTCAACATGTCTGTGAGAATTATCCATGTTGTTTGTGTCAATATGCTTTTTAAAAACCTACTATTGCAGTGTTTCACTGGACAATTATTCCATTATATATCCATTTTCTTATTGACAGGTATATGGGTTATTGAATAAACATGATACAAATATTCTCGTACAAGTCTTTTGATGGACATATGCATTCATTTCTCTTGGATATAGACCTAGGAGTGGAACTGCTGGGCCATATCAAAGATGTATGTTTAGCTCTGGTAGATACTGCTGGCTGAGTAGTTGAACCACATTCCTACCATCAATGCATGAGAACTATTTGTAAGTATGTAGTAGTATCTAATTGTAATTTTAATTTGCACCTCCCTAATGACTAATGATGCTGAACATTGCTTATTAACCATCTAGGTATTCTCTTAACCCCTGTTCATGTCTTTTAGAAGGGCAGTATCACTGAGTGCACTTTTTTTTTTTTTAAGAGGTTTTATTTACTTATTTGACAAGAGAGACAGCGAAAGGGAATACAAGCAGGGGGAGTGGGAGAGGGAAAACCAGGCTCCCCACTGAGCAGGTAGCCCGACACAGGGCTCCTTCCCAGGACCCCGGGATCATGACCCGAGCCGAAGGCAGATGCTTAATGAATGAGCCACCCAGGTGCCCCCTGAGTGCAATTTTTATGTGTAGTCATTTTCTTCTATTTCCTCAGGTAAACAGATACCTGCAGTCATAATAGGTGTCAGTGGAAAAACATCTGTAGTTTCCACACAGAACACATTGTGGAGTTAATAAACCATACTAACATAAAGCTGTTAAATATTAAAGGTAACTTGCCGTATGTATTCACAAAAGACCAAGACAGTTTTCTAGCACACCTACCTCAAATTATTCAATGTTTAGTCAATTTATTTTCCTGAGGATTACTATCCTTTAGTTTTCTTTACCAAATTCCAGGTCTGAGGCCTAAATAAACATGAATATCCACTGACTGTCAACTATACCTCAATAAATTGGGGAGAGGGGCTTAAGATATCCATGTATATCTCATCTCACTTATTTTTTTTAAAAGACTTTATTTCTTTGAGAGAGAGAGTGCATCAGAGAGAGCACAAGCAGAGGGGAGAGGCCGAGGGAAAGGGAGAAGCAGACTCCCCACTGAGTAAGAATCCCCATGTGGGACTCAATCCCAGGACCCTGGGATCATGACCTGAGGCAAAGATAGCCACTTAACTGACTGAGCCACCCAGGTGCCCCTGTCTTTGACATTTTAAAATATTTCAATTATTAAATTCAGCTATTTCACATCTGCCTAATAGGAACAGTTGACAAAAAGTGTTTCAGTACAACAGTACCAAGTTCTCTCTCCACATATACACCATAATCTTTCAACAGTCGGAAGAGATAATCAGAAGTGGTAGTACTGCTGACTTAACTGAACAAAAAGGGGAGTCAGTGGGAAATTTTAGTCTGGAGCTGTATTTGTTTTTGAAAAGGGATGTGGGGAGGGGGGCACAGGGAGAAGAGTATCACTCTTTGAGAACTGCTGAGTAGGGCAAATTCAGAAGCAGGGAGGTTAAAGAGGTAATGTGACTTGGGCGAGGTAGTACTAATGAAAGTGAAATTTATTGGAAGTTTCACCAATAAAATCTGCAAATGGGGTACAGGGTACCAGAGAAACAAGAACCAAGGATCATCATGAAGTTCTGGCCAAAGCAACTGCAACAATGTAGTTGCCAGTAACTTAAATGGAATGATGCAGGTTTTGGGTTAGGGAGTATCAGTTGAGTTTTCAACATGTTTTAAGTTTGAGATGTCTACTACATACATACTGAAGTACAGGTGTTAAGCAGGTAGCAGCATATGAGTGTGGAGTCCAAGGAAGATAGATTTATGAGTTGCTGGTATTTAAAAAGTGAAGTTCTAAAATCAGATAAGCATACCAGAAAATGACTATAGATGAAAAGTAGCAGAGGTAAAGACTTAGCCCCAAGGTACTCTCCTAGAAACAAGGGAGAACTAGTTAAGAAATCGGGGAATGGGCACAAGAAAGGGGAGAAGAGAGGAACTAATGTCCCGGAAACCAAGTGAAAGAGGTACAATGTCTGCAAATATTCATTAGTATGACTGAGTGTTCTAACTATTATAAGGGGCCACTGAGATGACTTTATGGATAAAAACACTGAGACCTCCAAATTATGAAAGATCACAAGTTAAAAGAATGACAGAATAAAATTAGTTCTATTTCATACAATTCAATGTTTAAGGGTATGGAATACAGATCAAGAAACTAGACCTCAAGGGATGAACTGAGGGAGGAGGCTTTACTCAGATGTGCTATTAGAATGGAAAAGCAAAACCAAACCAACAATTCTTGTCTGTTTATCCAATTACTAAATAAACCAAATTCCCCAAATAGTAAATGTTGTCATTTGTTTCACCTTGTTCAGGTTCCATTCTTTCCCTTTCTTAACAAATCAAACACATAGCTTATTACTGTTTTCACCCACTCTGACATCTTTTTTATATACCTCTTGTCTTAGTTTCTCTTCCATTCATATTGCTAGAATATGGCAGGCTGTAATCTAAGAAAATTACATAAAACAATTCATTTAATCCTTTTAATAGCCCTATGAAGTAGGTATTAACCCCATCTTGTGAGATGAGGACAACTAAGGCACACAGGCTAGGTAATTTGCTCAAGACCACAGTTTAGTAAATGGCAGCGTCATGATTTGAACTAACTCTTAAACACGCTGCTGCTAAAATCAAATCAGACAAAACATGTGAAAGCACTATAAAGTGCTATGCAAATGAAGATATCACTTATAAAAGTACTCCTTTCTTTGAATCTGAGAACCTTAACTAAGCTCACTTAACACAATTTTTAACATTTTTGTTGCCTACATTCCACCCGGATCAGAGCTGATTACTTCAATACTTATTTTTCTAGTCTTTTACAAGTATCTTTGAGAGACAGGAAAGAACCAAATTTACCAAAATAAATGAAATCAAGACTTTTCAAGATGTAAAGCTAGCATCTGACATAACCTAATAAGTCACTATTTTTTTTAATATTTTATTTATTCATTTGAGAGAGAGAGACCGCAAGTAGGCAGAGCAACAGACAGAGGGGGGGGGAAGCAGGCTCCCTGCTGAGCAGAGAGCCCGATGTGGGGCTCGATCCCAGGACCCTGGGATCACGACCCAAGCCGAAGGCAGAGGCTTAACCCACTGAGCCACCCAGGCGCCCCACTATTTTTTTTTTTAAGATTTTTATTTATTTTCTTGAGAGTGAAAGCAATCACAGAGGCAGAGAGAGAAGCAGACACCCCACTGAGCAGAGAGCCTAATGCAGGGCTCGATCCGAGGACCCTGAGATCATGACCTGAGCAGAAGGCAGACGCTTAACAGACTGAGTCACCCTGGAGCCCCATAAGTCACTATTTAAATAATGATTGTGATCTCAATTCTAACATACATTTTTTTAAAAAAGATTTATTTATTTTACAGAGGTGGTGGCAGGGGCAAAGGGAGAGGTAGAGAAAATCTCAAGCAGATTCCACACTTAGTGCAGAGCTGATGTGGGGCTCAATCAAGCTCATGACCTGAGCTGAAACCACGAGTCAGATGTTTAACCAACTGCGACACCCAGACACCCCAACACATTTTTGATTATGTACTTGAGACTTCATAAAGTTTTAAATTATAGCCCAAATAAGAGAAAGTATAATATATGCTCATGTTTTGAGGCAATTACACGTTTAACACTCTAAGCATACCCTTGGAATTCATTGAGAGGGAAGAAAGTGAATTCAAAATATCTTACCATTGATCTTTCAGGATATCCAAACAAATAGCCCCTGTGACGGAACTAATATTAGGATGCCATATTTTAGTGATAAACCGGACCTAGAATATAAAGCACACTTGAGTTTTTAAGTAACATAAATAAAACTCATATAGTTCAAGTATAACTACAAGAAAATGAAATCCTCAGATTAAAAAAAAAAAAAGTCCATACTTACATTACCATCATTTTGCCTAGCTGAAGGGAAGGGTGTGAAAGACAAAGCATTCAGTTAAGCTGAATGCTGTCACTGACATACATTTTTATAAAAAACTTTTTAATAAATGTTCCGCCCCTAAAGAAACCCAATAATTACCAGGTGTTTACAATTTACCTACCATAATAGTCCATGCTACGACAACTACAACACAGACTAAAATCTAGTTAGGTAGATAAAGTAACATAAAATAAAAACTAATATAGATAGTGAATGGCAATTTATTCAGTGTCAAATAGGATGCAGGACAGCTTTGAAGGACAAAGTAAACAAAATCAGTACATGGAAGCATTTTAGTAGTAAGTGGCTCTAAGATGGCTCCTAAATTTTCTGTAGAAATTGTTCTCAGATAAAAAAAAAATTCAAATTTGTTTGAAAGACAATGGCACTCAAGAGACACTGAGGCTTACAGTTTAAGAAATTTATCCAAAAATCCAGTAACAAGTTAGCAATAGAACAATACGCAAACTTACACAACCTCATTTCAGATTCTGAGTCTCTAATCACCTCATTATTTGTCTTAGGATGGATAAGAAACCAACAAAACAAAAATACTAACTCTAACAGATCACCATGAAATGAAATCCGGTTCATCAGGTCTTACTTACAAGCTTTTGAAGGACCAAATATTACTATTTTGGGGGGGGGGCTACTGTTATTTTATCTGATACATATATAATAATCACCTAAGTCAAAACTCCTTTTTACTTAACACATTAAGTACTGTAAGTCAAGCAATGGTTTTTTTGTTTTGTTTTGTTTTTGTTTTTTTTCTAAAGTAGAATCCATGTCCAGAGTGGAGCCCAGGTGGGACTGAACTCACCACCCTGAGATTAAGACCTGAGCCCATATTAAGAGTCTGATATTTAATCAACTGAGCCACCCAGGTGTCGCAAGCCAAACAGTAAGTATTCTACAAAAATTAACTCGTTAATATGTGCTCTAAATCTAAGCTATTTACGGAAAGCAGCTAAGCAGACAGTTTCCACTTCTCTCTTGGTGACGGGATTTGTCGATACTACCTGTTAATCACTTCTTCACCTAATTACACACTAAATTATATGCTAAAAAAGAACTTCAAGTTACCAATGACTTCAAAACACCTAAAACTGATGGAATCTATCCATGCCTTGATCCTTTTTAATTCATGCTTACAAGAGTAGACACAAGGTATCTACTCTCAATCCACATAATCACACAACTCGTTAAACAAGACCATCATTCTACACTTGGGTTACTAAACAGTCCACTGACTTTAATAACTTCATTTTGGTTCCTTTCAATCCATTCTCCACACTGAAATCAAGAGCGCCCTTTAAAACAACTGATTCACTATTCTACTTAAGGCCCTTTAATGACTTCTCATTCCCTTTATGTAAGTCTGCACTCTTAAACTGTCCCAGCCCATCTCCCATGTCATCTTTAAAAAAAATAAATAAATAAATAAATAAATTTTTTTTTCCTCCCTTGGGCTTTTTTTTTTTTTTTTTAAAGATTTTATTTATTTGGCGCACCTGGGTGGCTCAGTGAGTTAAAGCCTCTGCCTTCGGCTCAGATCATGATCCCAGGGTCCTGGGATCGAGCCCCACATCAGGCTCTCTGCTCAGCAGGGAGCCTGCTTCCTCCTCTCTCTCTCTCTGCCTGCTTCTCAGCCTACTTGTGATCTCTATCTGTCAAATAAAGAAATAAAATCTTAAAAGAAAAAAGACTTTATTTATTTATTTGACAGAGAGAAAGAGAGATCCCAAGTAGGCAGAGAAGCAGGCAGAGGGGAAGGGGGAAGCAGGCTCCCTGCTCCCTGCTGAGCAGAGAGCCCGATGCAGCTAGATCACAGAGCCCTAGGATCACCACCTGAGCCAAAGACAGAAGCTTAACCCACTGAGCCACCCAGGCGCCCCTCCCTTGGGCCTTTCATACCTGTTTCTTCTCTTAGTAACACATGTTGATGCCCTCTTCTCCTGGCTAATTCCTACTTAATCCTTTAAGTCTTAGTTTCCATATCACTTCTTCCCGATCAGTTCTCACAGCACTCTGTATGTTCCTATTTCATCATACTGACCACACTTCTATAATTTCTTCCTTCTATGTTTGGCCTTCCCTAAAAGGCTCAGTATCTAGCCTGCTTACCAGAGCACCCCAAGTACCTGAAATGTCTCACACTGAATGAATATGCAATTAACATCATGACAAACCTATTCTTAGACCTAACCAGCATCCCTCTCAAATACAAAGCTGGTCAAAGAAAAGAGGCATACCAGGCCTATGTACAACAAACATTTCTTCCTAATAGATATAAACATGATAGTCTTATCATATTTTCTACCATTCAATGAATTTGAAGCATAAAGATACAAAATAACCATATGCCATAATTTCAGTAACTCAAGGACATTACAGCATTTTGTGACTTTAAAACAAAAATTTGTTCTTAGTCGGTTAAGCGTCTGCCTTTGGCTCAGGTCATGATCCCATGGTCCTGGGATCAAGCCCCACATCGGGCTCCCTGCTCAGTGGGGAGTCTGCTTCTCCCTCTTCCTCACCCCCCCCAAACCATTTGTGTACTCTCTCTTACTCACTCTCTCTCAAATAAATAAAATCTTAAAAAAAAAAAATAATTGGTCCAATCTTTTGAACACTGGAAAAAGATTTTTATTTCATTTTTAAAAAAGATTTTATTTTTTAAAGATTTTATTTATTTATTTGACAGAGAAAGAGATCATAAGCAGGCAGAAAAGCAGGCAGAGAGGGGGAAGCAGGCTCCCTGCTGAGCAGAGAGCCCGATGAGGGGCTCCATCCCAGGACCCTGGAATCATGACCTGAGCCGAAGGCAGAGGCTTTAACCCACTGAGCCACCCAGGCGCCCCAAAAAAGATTTTATTTTTAAGAAATCTCTACACCCAACATGGGATTCAAACTCACAACACGGAGATCAAGAGCCACATGCTCCACTGACTTAGCCAGCCAGGTACCCCAAGAATTTGAAATTGCTACTTAAGTCATCAGAAGGTTTATGGTTGGGCGCCTGGGTGGCTCAGTGGGTTAAAGCCTCTGCCTTCGGCTCAGGTCATGATCCCAGGGTCCTGGGATCGAGCCCCGCATCGGGCTCTCTGCTCAGCAGGGAGCCTGCTTCCCTTCCTCTCTCTCTGCCTGCCTCTCTGCCTACTTGTGATCTCTGTCTGTCAAATAAATAAATAAAATCTTTAAAAAAAAAAAAAAAAAAAAAAAGAAGGTTTATGGTTAGGCAAGTGATCTAAGTGATCTCTTTCTTTTTAAAGAGGAGTCTTCAATACATGATCTCTGCAGACTCTATATGAAAATAAATACATGTATATGTAGGATCAAGGAAATTATTAAACTATTTGTTACTTTGTTCTAATCAGTTTTAGGAATAGATACCTTTGAATTTGCAAATGATGTAATAAAAATCTTTTCAAGAGGACACTGCATCACCCACTAGTGTGGATATAAGTACCTTAGTAGTTTTTCTGTGGTCTACCACTCTTTATCTTCTATTCCTCTTTTTTAAATTATTTATCAACTATCTCATTTCTTAGATTTTTCATGTCTTCTTCTTTCTCAAACCTTAATGTCACTAGTGGTATCCACACATGTTCCAGAATTGTATCCTATTATTCTATACACAATTAATATCAACTGTATTTGTCACTTTTTCTCATAGTACTAACACCTCTGTTGTATATCAACAAAAATGTAGACTCAAAAAAATTTGGAAAGGATGAAGCATAACGGTAAATAACAACTCAAGGACATTTATTATGACCTGCTTCAGTCACATTTGACACTGATTACAAAACAGGTATGAAATGGTTTATAGTATTAAAAGACTTACTAATCACAATTCAGGCCTCCTTATTTTCACCTATGAAACTAATACTAGCACCATCTGGGTAGCTTCAGAACACTCATTACCTCTGAGGAACACTCAAAAAAACCTTTTTATATAGAAATATAAAAATATGTAAATATAAACAAATATTTATAAAATAAAAACTTTCATAAAAATACTTTTAAAATTAAAAATATTAAATATCTTATACAGAAACAAAAATCCTTTTTTTAAAAGATTTTATTTATTTGGGGCATCTGGGTGGCTCAGTGGGTTAAAGCCTCTGCCTTCGGCTCAGGTCATGATCTCAGGGTCCTGGGATCGAGCCCCGCATCAGGCTCTCCGTTTGGCAGGGAGCCTGCATCCCCCTCTCTCTCTGCCTGCCTCTCTGCCTACTTGTGATTTCTGTCTGTCAAATAAATAAATAAAATCTTAAAAAAAAAAAAAGTGGCCCAATATTTTCAACACTGGAAAAATTTATTTCATTTTTAAAAAAGATTTTATTTTATTTTTTAAAGATTTTATTTATTTGACAGAGAGAGATCACAAGCAGGCAGAGAAGGGGGGGGGGGATGCAGGCTCCCTGCCGAGCGGAGAGCCCGATGCAGGGCTCGATCCCAGGACCCTGAGATCATGACCTGAGCCGAAGGCAGAGGCTTAAACCACTTAGCCAACCAGGCACCCCAAGAAATATAAATCTTAACACCATATACACAGTGTTACCAGACCAAAATGAAGGAAGGAGACTATTCTTATAATCTATACTGGCACACCATTATCACTAATCTATTTTTTTTTTCCTTCACTAATCTTATCTCCTCCTGGAGGACAGTATCCTACATTCACTCTTTAGTTCAAACATTTCAGCAACTTCATGGCAAATGGAAGCTCACATTTCCATTGAATTTCCAGTTTCAAACTTGGAACTCAAGGATGTTATGGTATTAAACCAGCTTTATCTAACTTATTGTACAAAATAAAATGCTATTTTATTTTAAATATGCATGTGCAGATGGGCAGACCCATTAAAAGTTATTAGCAATGATATTTACAATCAATTTTACATATAAAACTACATTTATAATGTCAAGGAAAAACAGAAAAATTCACAACCTAATCTCTAATTCATAACTGGGCAAATCATTGAGCTAGAGGTTTCCCAATTTAATTAATTTTTTCATTAACAGTATATTACAATTCACTTTAGAAATAACACTGGTTATATGCATTGAATTAAATTCCTTCTACACTATACTCAGCTGACTCAAAGATATACCTTCTCTATCTAGAAGCAAACCTGCTCTTCAGGTTAATAATTTATTGCAGAATAATAAACAGGAAATACTCTGTGCCCACTGTTATCAAATATGTAAGTTTCAACCTTGTGCAATTTTAGCTGCACAACAGTGAGAATATAACCAGCTACTTTTAATACTTTTTATCTCATGAGGCTTAAAATTAAACCTGAGCCTACATATTAAACATACACAAACAAAATCCAGCAAGAAATTTACAAATACTCCCAATTTTTCCATTATATTTACCAATCAGTAAAACTTCAATATATCTCGAAGCTCAACATATTTAGAACATATTTATAATACGTTCGTTTACATTACAAAAGCTTAATGCCATAAATGGAATGAGTACCATATTTAAAAGAATACTAAATTACAACTAAGAATAACAGAGGGAGACTTTTCTAAATATTGAAGCTACCTCAATGTGGAATGTCTGGAATCAGGATAGTAGTGGCCTGAAGAACAATAGGAGCTCTGTTAAGTTATGAGTCTATTTTTCCCACTATGCTAGAAAATGAGGGTGAGAGAGGGACTAATAAAACACTGATTTCAATGATTAAAATAATGTGTCAAGTGCCTGAAACAGAGCCAGGGCTATGCAATCACTGTGGAGCTATATAAAAGACTATAGAGGGAACTAATAAAACACTTTCACTGAGATTATAATTCACCCATTTAAAGTACGTAACTCCATGACAGTTTTCAGTATATACACAGAGCAACCATGTAACCATCAGCAGTCACTCCCCATTCCTTCACACACCCTCAGTCTTAAACAACCACTGACCTATTTTTTGTCTCTGTGGATTTGTTTCTTCCGATGTTTCATATAAATGAAATCATACAATGAGTGGCCTTTTGTGTGTAGCTTCTTTCATGTAGCATGATGTTCTCAAAATTCCTCTATATTATACATTATCAGTATTTCATTTGTTTTTATAACCAAAAAATGTCCCATGGTATAAATATGCCACATATTATTTATCCATTCAATTAATGGACATTTATTTATGTCACTTCCACTTTTTGGCCATTATCAATAGTGCTGGTATGAACATTTGTGTACAAGTTGTTGTGTGGACATGTTTTCATTTCTACTGGGTAGGTACCTGGGTAGGACTGATATAAGTCATAAAGCAACTCTGTTTACCATTTTGACCAAACTATGTATCAAAGCAGCTCTAACATTTTACTTTTTTAAAAAATATATTTTATTTGTTTATTTGTCAGAGAGAGAGAGCACAAGCAGGCAGAGTGGCAGGCAGAGGCAGAGAGAGAAGCAGGCTCCCCGCTGAGCAAGGAGCCCAATGTGGGACTCGAACCCAGGACCCTGGGATCATGACCTGAGCCGAAGGCAGTTGCTTAACCAACTGAGCCATCCAGGTCAGCAATGAATGAAAATTTCAACTTATACTGGAAATGTAAGTGCCAATGTTATATTTTCAAACAATGTCACAGAAGGAAGACAAAGGCTACTTCAAGAAGGGCCTTTTATTTATTTTATTTTAAAGATTTTATTTATTTGACAGAGAGAGAGACAGCAAGAGAAGGAACACAAGCAGGAGGAGTCGGAGAGGGAGAAGCAGGCTTCCTGCTGAGCAGGGAGCCCAATGTGGGGGCTTGATTCCAGAACCCTGGGATCATTACCTGAGCCAAAGGCAGATGCTTAACAACTGAGCCACACAAGCACCCCAAGAAGAGCCTTTTAGAGTGGGAGTCACTGGTTAATGCTAATATTTACACAGTGCTTACTCTGTGTAGCAAGTTATAAGTATTACTATTTCATTAAATCTCAGGTACCATGAATTATATAACACACCATTACTTTATGTACCCTGAGAAAGAAAAACTCTGCCAATTATATTATGACATGTCATCCATTGTAAGGTGTATCTTGATTTCACAGACATTAAAATATGTGAAAAAGGGGTGTCTAGGGTGGCTCAGTTGGTTAGGCATCTGCCTTCAGCTCGGGTCTGGGATCGAGCACTGAGTTGGGCTCCCTGCTCCTTGGGGAGTATGCATCTCCCTCTGGCCCTCCCCCTACTCATGCTCCCTCCCTTTCTCTCTGTCACTCTCACTCTCAAACAAATAAAAAATTTTTTAAAAATGTGAAAAAATGTTTCACAGAATTATTACAATAATTTATACAAGGATTAATTCATTTAATCTTTTTTTTAAGATTAAGATTAAGATTTTTATTTATTTATTTGACAGACAGAGATCACAAGTAGGCAGAAAGGCAGGCAGAGAGACGGGGGGAAGCAGGCTCCCCGCCAAGCAGAGAGCCTGATGCGGGGCTTGATCCCAGGGTCCTGGGATCATGACCTGAGCTGAAGGCAGAGGCTTTAACCCACTGAGCCACCCAGGCGCCCCAATTCATTTAATCTTTATAAGCAATCCTAAGTGAGGATTTTATAGATGAGGCAACTAGGGCACAAAGCTTGCCTAAAATTGTAAGGCCAGGGGTGCCTGGTTGGCTCAGCTAGAGCATGCAGTGATTGATCTTGGGATAGTCCCACATTGGGCAGAGATTAGTAAGGGAAAAAAAAATTATAAAGCCAGTTAAATGGCCGAAGTAGATTTGAACTTTGGTGGACTGCTCTTGTTCTTGGGGGAGTCATAGTCACTGTTTTAGAGATTATGCCCTCACTCCTTCCTCAACAGGATCAAAAAAGTAGAGCACACTGGGCCTTATGGGATTTGGGTTCTACTTAACCTCTAAGCCTCAGGTCCCTCATTTATTAGAACTGTTAAGACTGGGGCGGTCTGTCATGCATAGGGCTCCCTGCTCAGTGGGAAGCCTGCTTCTCCCTCTCCCACTCTCCCTGCTTGTGTTCCCTCTCTCACTGTCTCTCTCTCTCTGTCAAAAGAACTGTTAAGACTGTTTCACAAGTGACAGTGGCTACTGCCATTCTCTAATAGTAAAAAATGTGGTGGCTGAAAGTAGTCTCTATTGAGGGCTTTTCTTTTTTCTTCCTCCTTATTTCCATTAAAAAAGTTTTTTTAGGCTAAGAGGGCATCCTTATCTTTAAACATTTAAAATCTTTTGTTAAATTTGTGGTATTCAACAATTAAAGTATCCTCAATTATGTATTCATTCCAATGATAACATTAAAACCTAGGCTGAATCCAGTGGAGGGTAACCAGGATGAGTATGAAAACTAAGTCACAGATATAAGATGATAGCTTAATAATAGTGTTATCGCTAAATGGTCATTTTGAAAAATCCTTTCTTTTTTTATAATTTATTATATAACTTTCTCAAATTTCTACAAAAAGCACAAACTACTTAAAAAAATGTTTATTTATTCTAGAAAGAGAGACAGCAGGAGCAGGAAGGGGTGGAGGAAGAGAGAGAATCTGAAGCAGGCTCCATACCCAGCATGAAGCCTGATACAAGGCTTGATCTCACAACCCTGAGATTATGATCTGAACCAAAATCAAGAGCTGGATGCTTAGTCAACTGAGCCATCCAGGTGCCACCAAACTGCTTTTATAATAGAGAAAAAAAAAAGGGAAAAAAAAATCAACCAGCTTAAAAGCAACCAAATGTCCCTTGATGGTTGAATGGATAATGTGGCATATATGAAAAATGGAATACTATTTAACCTTAAAGAGGAATAAAATTCAGATACATGCTGAAATATGGATGAACCTTGAAGACATTATACTAAGTGAAATTAACCAGAAACAAAATGACAAATATTGTGATTCCACTTAATTGAGGTACCTAATCAAATTCATACAGAGAAAGTAGAACAAAGGTTAGGGAGCTGGGGCCATAGTGTAAGGGGGAGTTATTATTTAACAGGTTAAGATGAAAAAGCTCTAGAGATGGCTAGAGGTGATGACTGCACAACATGACTGTATTTAATACCACTGAACTGTATACTTAGAAATGGTTAAAATGATAAATTTTATATTATGTCTACTTTGCAACAATTTAAAAGAATCAAATGGGCGTATGAGAAAATAGATGTACATAAGATACAGAATAGACACTCCAAACCAGTAAGTGACCCAAGTGCACCCTGGAACTTCCATTACCATGTCTATTCCTAAATGGGAACCACCAACAGGCTGAATGAATTCTAGAACATTTTCCAAGTGACTACTATCATATGCTCAAGGACACTCACGGAGCCACAGAAAATGCAAAGATATATTAAGACATGGTCCTTCACCTGAGGGGCATAAAAGCTAGTAAAAGATACATACCCCAAATAATAAATTGGTACTGTATTTGTATTGGTACTACAGCTGACCTTTAAATGACATGGGTTTGAACTGGTCAACTTATATTGGATTTTTTCTGATAAGTATAGTATAGTACTTTAAGTATATTTTCTCTTTATGATTTTAATATTTTTTCTCTAGCTTTATTATAAGGATACAGTATATAATACATATATAAAAATAATGTGTTAATCGACTTTGTTATTGGTAAGGATTCTGGTTGACAACAGGCTATTAGCAGTTTAAGTTTTTGGGGAGTCAAGAGTTATATAGGGATTTTCAACTGCATGGAGATTCAGTGTACCTCACCCCCACTCTGTTCATAGGATCAGCTGTGTATAAATAATATAAAATGTTATTAAAAGAGTAGAGGAACGTCACAAAACAAACTGAGGGTGACCAGGGGGAGGGGTGTAGGGAGAGAGAGGTGGGGTTATGGACACTGGGGAGGGTATGTGCTATGGTGAGTGCTGTGAAGTGTGTAAACCTGGCAATTCACAGACCTGTACCCCTGGGGCTAATAATACATTATATGTTTATTTAAAATTTTTTAAAATTATTAAAAAAAAAAGAGTACAGGAACAATTTGATGGATACAGCTTAATGTAAAGGGTGATATACTTTACCTAGACCTCAAAAACACCCTAAAATTTTATATGATACAGATAATGATTCAAGTGAAAATGACAGAAAAGTATGAAATAATAAGCACCATCTACAAACAGCAAATAATCTAGGTTGGAAAATGAGACCCATGTTGTGGGTATAGGTGGTAGAAAATTAGGACTGAAAAGATAATTGGGGTTAGGCTGTTAAGAGGTTTCAAATGCCCAGCCAAGGAGTTTAGACTTTATTAACAAAGAAAGAAAAGAAACATCAAAACTTCACTTCAGGAAGATTTACAGAACAGAACTGCAAAGAATGAATACGTGTGGCAAAGACAGATTAAATAATAGGCAAAACAGGAAAGTAATAAAGCTGAGGGCCTAAACTAAAGTGATAATAGCAAAAGTAAAAGATAAAGGAAGCTATTCAGTGAAAAATTAAGTTTAGGTTAGTTCCCTTTGTTATACATGAGCTAGGGTATTCCATTTCCTCTTTTAATATTCATCAGTTCCAATTATTTGTTCATAAGATTTTCTTCTGCTAGAACGTGAGCTCCGTGAAAGCAAGGACAGTGAAAGCTCCGTGAAAGCTACAGTACAGTGGCACACAGTACTCAAATAACTACTGAATGAATTCAGAATATACTCTTCCCTAAAAAAAAGAAAAAGAAAAAAAAAAAACATACTTCTTTGAGGCAAGTACAAATCTGTATAAGGGTTCTCAAAACTTGGGAGCATTGTAAATTTTTTCAGACCTAGAATTTAAGCCACTGGCAGATGAAAATCCTATTCCTGTCTATAGCCTTACTAGCTACCTCTGAGTAAGCTTGCTTTTCATTCTAAAGTCAGCAACAAAGTTTATTTGACATTACCTGAATGCTTGTCCCTACTAAATTTTATACAGACAATAACTCAAAAAGCTGTAATCTTAATAAGCACTAAAATATAAATTAAATGGGAAAGAATTTAGAAGTTCATGCACAAAAAATAGGCTTACAGTACCTTAGGGGGATTAAATGGATATGTTTCTGGTATTTTTATCTCTAGCTGATATCTTCCTCCTAAAAAATGGGGAAAACAGAAAGTTAAGAATGCTGCTCACCTCAAATATTTGAAACAAAATATAGTGACATGATTTTTCAAAACACGTACTATTTTATATTCAATTATAACAAATTCATTCTAAAGTTGAAACCCAAAAAGGAAATAATAAAAACACTAGTTAACTTAAAGTTTATTTAAAACATATAAAATAGCCATTACACAACTATATTAGTTTATCAGTGAATAAAAGAGCTTGAGATAGACAAATACATTAAATCCAAAGACAATCCAACACTTCACTGGGACAGTTAGGTAATATACGTCCCGTCTCCTTTTGTTTCCTCTAGTCCACAGAGAAGAGCTGTTAAATAACAAAAAATATAGAAAAAATAAAAAGACAAAAAGAAGGTAAGGAGGTATAAGGGCATAGACGGTAAAGAGAAAAAGGACATATGGTTATGTCGTAAACTGAAAAAAATCTACCACTAGCTGGTTCTCTCAAATGTAAAAATGCCCCAAACTTTTAACTTGTGCCCTCAATGAAAGGCCAACGCTTGCTAAAATTTTAAAACTAAAATTCAACAATAACAGGTAGGCATAAAGACAAAAGACTGTTCTCTTCTCCTCAATAGGTATAGAAAAGAAAACACTTTACAAAGAGATTGTTTTAACCAGTAATATGTAAAAAAACCACAACATTCTGTTTTGAAGTCATCTTGAGCAACTAGCAGCCAAATACATATTTAAGAAAACTTTATCTAGCTTCCCATAACTGGATAATTCAAGAAAAGGTAACTGTCGCTCAGGAAACTCTGAAGGGGGGGGGGGAGTCTTCCACTGGATGAGGGGGTGGATTTGAATCCTAACTTCAAGGAACCTTCCAATCCTAACATTTTATGATCTATTAAAATAGAATACACACTATTCCAGAATGTAACAAATAAAACTGTACTACTGAAATACTATGCCTAGCATCTGCTTCAAAATAATAAAGGGATGAATTAGATCAAAGACTGGCCCTAAATTGATAGTTATTAAAGCCAGATGATAAGTACACCAAAGATTCATTATACCATTTGTCTTCTATAGATACTTAAAACCTTCCATAATAAAAGTAAAATAAAATAAAAATTATGCACTAGCATTATTAACTTCAAAATTTCATAATTCAGGGGCGCCTGGGAGGCTCAGTAGGTCAAGCCTGTGCCTTTGGCTCAGGTCATGATCTCAGGGTCTTGGGATCGAGCCCCGCATGGGCTCTCTGCTCGGCGAGGAGCCTGCTCCCCCCGCCCCTCTGCCTGCATCTCTACCTACTTGTGATCTCTGTCCATCAAATAAATAAATAAAAATATTTTTTAAAAATTTCATAATTCAATTTTCAGTATCACCCACATTCTCTCAAATCCACCTCCCTCCATTGTTATAGATGAATGTGGATCTGGGAGAAAAACAAAGGGGCAATTCACTTAGTAACACTTTCTTCAACCCTTTCTGGTTCCAATTCTTCTTTTCTTGTTAATTCTTTTTAATGATATCCCATAGTGACTTATGCATGAGTTGAACTAGATGCCTGAATCACAGAGCATATGGCAAGAGCGAAATCAATATAAAGGAAAGTAGTCAAAACAAACAAACAAAAAACCAAGTAAGATAGGTAAGAGGAGAGTACCTGAGAAAATTCCGTTTATAGATAGAACTGTTTTTGTTTAGAGTTATAAATGCCAGCTTCAAATATATGTATAATAAATGTAAAATGAGTAAAATGTAGGTTTTTTTTCCTTCCTAAGAATATTACTTTTTCGGGGTGCCTGGGTGCCTCAGTGGGCTAAGCATCTGCCTTCGGCTCAGGTCATGATCTCAGGGTCCTGGGATCGAGCCCCGCATCGGGCTCTCTGCTCAGCGGGGAGCCTGCTCCCCCCCATCTCTCTGCCTGCCTCTCTGCCTACTTGCGATCTCTCTCTCTCTGCGTTAAATGAATAAATAAAATCTTTTTAAAAAATAAATAAATAAATAAAAATAAATTAAAAAAAGAGTATTATATATAAAAAAAAGAATATTACTTTTTCTGTTAAATTCTAGGTGATTGTTTCTATAATCTTTCATATAAAGTTGTTCCTTCTTGAATGTCCAAAACAATTTCTTAGGAGCAGTGAGAGCCCAGAAATACTACATAAATAATGCTGGCCCCTAGAGTCCCCCCCCCCAGCCCATTTTTACTCCACATGCTATTAATATGCTCTACTAATATGCTCTGTCTTGCATTATTATCTGACAACTTTCAATATATAACCACCATAACATTAACCATAGCATTATTTGTTTTATATATGTGTGTGTGTGTATACACACATATATCAGAGCAACACAACTAAGCAAGCTTTATAACTACATAATTCATATTTTAAGTTTTCACCATAAATCATTTCTTCTTAAATTGCTTTTATTATTAAAATTTTATAATTTTTAGACTTCATTTAAAAAGAAAATGGGGAAGGGATGATATTTTTAAAAATACCAACAATTATTCCATAAATTCAAAACAACTCTTAGGAAGAAAGGTTCAAAAACTAAACTGTTCCTTTGCCACTATTACAGCAAAAGAAAAAAACAAGAGTTAAGTAACACGTGCAATATGGCTAATTTTCCCATGGGTATTCTACTTTTCAATCTGATTACTTTTAACACAACATAAAATAGTTTCCTCATTAGTTAATCATTATAAACAGTTTAACATTCCACATGGAAACACTTGCCTTAGTTATAGAGATTAAAAAAAAACAAAAACTCTCAAAAACCACCAAGAGCCCTGCAATAAATATTATCAAAATACATCTTCAAAATATTCTTCATGTACATGTTTCCAAAAAATATCTTAGTTTATGCCCTTGAGTAGTGCTTTTCCTAAATAAAATGAACAATTTCTCCTTAACAGTTTTATGACAAAAAGGCCACAATTTATACCCAAAAAGCATATTAAAATTAGTCTTATCAAAACAAAAACTAGTATTATCAAACATTAATATCTCATTTAGTGGCAGCAGCAGAAACACTTAAATATGACCAAACTTGCTTCCAATCAATAAAGAATATGGTATATTTATAACTTAATTATCCTACAAATGAGTATTATCCAATTTTTTAAAAATTCATCTACTTTTCCCCTGGGGATAAAAATACATTATATGTTTATTAAAATTAAAAAAAAATTCATCTACTTTTATTAAGGGTTTCTAAGAATGTAATGAACATTCTGCCTATTAAGTTCAGGAGGTACCTTGTTTATAAATATCCATTTGCTGGAAGAGTTCTAGAATGATAATGCTATTGCCATACTATCTTTTAAAAATACATCTAAACAACCTAAAAAAGATGCAAGAATATTTATAATGCCTACCTTTAAGAAGCTAGTGTATCATTCCATACACTATCTACTATTAAGATAAGAACGTGATTTCTATAAGATAACTAATGACCTTTTTCCATCTAATGATTGTCAAAAGGACTAAATGCATGGTATCCATGAAAGCATCCAGATGAGGCCTGGCATATAGGAGTCACTCAGTAAATAATACAAAACTAAATAATGTTAAGAAATGGCTCATATGCTGGCGCCTGTGTGGCTCAATGGGTTAAAGCCTCTGTCTTCGGCTCAGGTCATGATTCCAGGGTCCTGGGATCAAGCCCCGCATCAGGCTCTTTGCTCAGCGGGGAGCCTGCTTCCCTTCCACTCTCTCTGCCTGCCTCTCTGCCTACTTGTGATCTCTGTCAAATAAAGAAACAAAATCTCTAAAAAAAAAAAAAAAGAAAGAAAGAAAGAAAGAAATGGCTCATATGAACTATAATACAGGAAATAAAATTTTACCGTTTAAGATTTAGCAGGATATGCTAAAGACATTCTAGGGTCTTTAAAAATTTAATGAAAACTAAGATATTTTAGAATGCTGGGTTTTTCTGATGACTTTGGGTTAACTGTTTATTAAGGAATTATAAGACGACCTCATTCAAAGTAGACATAACCACCACTTCCAATATTCAGTCAATCCTCATTTATTCAAAAGCAGAAAGTAATTAGAAACACTGGCTTTGAAGTCAAAGGCTATTAGGACTCAAATCCCAGCTGTGCCACTTAGATGTCTTACCTTAAACAAGGCACTTAATTTCTCTGAGCTTAAGTTTCTTCATTCTATAAACAGTGATAACTACTTACCTCGTAAGATTTGTTTTAAGGATTAAATGAGAAAATACATGTAAAGCTCTGAAAGTAAGAACTCAGTAAATGCTACTATGACTACAAATTCTGTTATGATTTCTACTAAGCATATATCTGAAGGCAAGAACCTTGGATATGCTACATAACCCAAATTTACAATAATATTCATTACTGAAGATTTGCCTAATGAGGAAATAAAAAGCTATAAAAAAGCTTCTATCCTTATCTTATCACCCAATTCCATAGTCTAAAGTAGCTACAGACTTAGTTTGTGAACACAAAGTTCAGCAAAGTTGCCTCCTTTCTTTTTTCTGTCTTGAAACGATCATTCAAAGCTTTCCTGAATAAAGAAAATTAAATATTTGGAATACAGCCTGTGTGAAGACATATGAATGAATAAAATACTTAATGACAAACAGGGGAGAGGAGCTTTATAAAAAAAATAAGTATTTTATCAGTCAGAAATTTAAGGCAAGATTTGTTATAAATACCATATGAAGGGTAACTGAGCATCTATAGTCCATATATTAGAGGCTTAACATGCTAGATGTTTTCTACTGTTAAATTCTAACCTATATAAATTGTAACTTGGTTCTACTAAATCTATGTTGGGGAAAGAAAAAAATTAGCTAAAATTGAGTAAGAAAAATCAGTCTACAGCAATATCTAAATTTATTATTTAAATGTTGTAATATCCTAAGCCAAATGAAGTTACCTTCCATGTAATTTATAGATACTTAAGATTAATCTGATTTAATGTTTCAGGTAAGTTCTAATACGCACAATATTTTGATACAGAAAAAAGTACTTGCCTTCATATGGTGTGTCTGGAGGTCCTGCTATTTCTCCTCTTAATTCTGTAAAATTCTCATCTACAAGATCTACTTTAATTTGATTTTTGCTCGTCTTAAAAATAAACAGAAAATAAATGTTAGTTATATCAGCAAGAAAAAAGCCTATTTTAAAGTATTATCTATAAAAAAATTTTGAAACCCCCTCTTTAATAAACTTGATTATCTGCTCTAGTAAAAAATAATAACCTATGCTTTTCTAGGATTTAATTAGCCAGTTTTAAGAATATTCAAAACCAAAAAACTAACAAATTTTCACTTCATTGTTTTTAATGAAATAACACCACTCTGAACAACAGTACAATGGCTTGTTAACTTTATTGGAATGTTTAGAGAAAAAGAGCAGACACCTATTTTATATTTCCAACTTCATGTATGTTAGGTCCAACGTGATGAGTCTATTATTCTTCTGTAGATGAACGCTGCTATACTGTACCCCAGGTTACATGGTTTCTATCCATATAAACAGAAAACTCAGGGTCATTAAAAGCCATGTAGGGTATAAACTCTGACTTAAACTAACCACAACAGTTCTAGATGTTTAGGTTAACTAAAATACTATTCCATCCACCCAGCTGGTGAAAACTCGAAGCATCTAACTAATTTCCCTTTCCATAAAAATTCCTGAAGCCTAAAATGCCTCACTAGAATCATCTAATGCCTTGTATAATTTGTTTTAAGTTGCTTAGTTTAAACTAAGCTACACTGCTTAGTTTAATTCAGTGGCAACTACCTACTTTTCAAAACAGACTTATTTTAAATTTATCTACATCTATTTATTTTGCCCATTACATTTCTCAAAGTCATTTCATATCTATATTATCATTTCAATTTCTCAATCTGTTAATGGTGACCTTAAATGATTCAGAAAACCCTCCAAGGGGATTCACATTAGTGTTCAAAAGTACCTGTCTGCAAACGAGCTCTCCAACTCATACTTTGTAATCTACACTAATACCTTACTGGTCCTAAGTCTAAATTCCTAATATGATAAGCTTTCTCTTTTTTTCAATTGTTAAAAACATACATCCTTAATATACAAGTTATGTTTTCATTTTCTTGGTTACGATTTCATATTTTTACCTATGTAACACAACATATCCACTCTTAAAAAAAAGCCTTGCAGGATTTCAAGAGTAAATTTTTTGCTTTCAACTCTACCTTCTTAAGCTTGTTTACTGGATGAACAATGTAAGAATTACTGTTTAAAAGTCCATGGCTTCCTCCCCCAACCTCCAACAAGTAGATACCAATTTTACTCTTTTTCTATACTAAGCAGTTTATATTAATACAGAATGATAAGTACTGAAAAAATATATAACTTAAAACCCAAATTTTAAAGATTTCATATGACTTCTAATTAATCTTATCTTTTAATAATAACAAGATTTAGAAACTTTATACATTTGAAAAACATTCTAATTAGTAGGTTTATTTTTATATAACCTTTTTCTATTTTCACCTTTGGGATTAATGTATTTCATTTTTTTCTGAAGTTAATTTTACCCCCAAATTAAAATTAATTACAAATATACACATGAGAAACTTCTTCCTGTGCCCTAAAAAATCATTATCATCCTTGATATTTGCGGTGGAGGATGAAATATACAATCTTACCAATGATAAAATACTTTGTCCAGTATGCACAGGAATTAATAATGTTAAAATGAAAATCAGAGAAACCATACTTCCACTGACCAATTTAGAAGCTGCAAGTAGAACTATAAGACTTCCAATTCTCCCCTGAGAGTTCTAAGTAAAGCAAGAGTAATCCAATCTTGCAAATCATCAATGCTTTCAAAGTTCTTTATAGCTTTCCACAATATTCCCTTTCCAAAAAGAAGTAAACAACCCTAAAATGTCAGGATACTAAAGGACATGATTAAAGTTTGGGGGAGGAAAAGAAGAAGTAAGAGAAATCAGAGAAGCTGCCTTCCAGATGGCCCCCAAATCTCAAGTTAGTAAAATGCTAAATAAACAATTACTAATTGTATTAGTATTCCTCTGTCCTTGTTTCTGTCCTCATTATCCCCGAATTATAATTAGAAGAAAACAGACTTTTTTCTCTACAGAAAGCACACTATTAATGTATGAAAAATGTACTAAATTAGCTTAAAAAAAATACAATCACCATGATGAATCCATTATAAAGAAGCATGCTATGTGGTCTAGACAGAGTAGGATCTTTATCTCCAGATAAGCAAAGATAAAAAGAGAAAATGGAAAGTTAAAGACAGATTTTTCACAGCTTAATTTTCCACCATGCAATAATTATCCTTTATTATCTCCACAGTTTAACGTCCAGTTACTCCACAATCCAGATTTTTGATCCCAGTGCCCCCAACAAACTAACTTAAAATCAAAGAACTGTAAGGAAGATACAAAAAATGGCAAAAAAATGACAGTATTTTAAAAAGTATGCCCTTTGAAGTCTGACAGATGTGAGTTGAATCCAAGTTCCGCCACTCAACTGGCATTAATTTAGGTAAGTCACTTAACATCTCTCAATTTTATTACTCTAAAATGAGAACACAGATCTCAAATTTAATGAGAATCTTCAAGAAAAAAGCATAGCTACCCTTCCCCAATAATATTAATTATAAAAACCTTTGATTTCAAAGCCCTACTTTATAAAATTTACTTCACAGCTCTGTTTCCAGTCTAAGAATGGAAATGTTATTTCTAAAAGTAAGTAACAAAACAATATGTTTGTTATTCATTTTAATGACCAGGAATGCTAAGGCCTTTTGGATGAAACCCTGAAGAACTGTGTTACCACTGTACTACATTTTTTGTGGCAAGAGCTGCAAAACTGATTTTATTTTCTTCTCCCAACTCAACTAAACACACAGTTGGACCTTTGGTAGTTCTGTTTTTTTTAATGTTCCTTTGTGGCTCCAATGGGATTCTAACACATAAAAGGAAAAGACATGAATAGAAGTTACAGTTTCTAGCAAACATTTCTAAAATCAACTATTAAAAAATAAAGTATGCATAATAGCACATAATGTTAAATCTTATATGGATGTCATAAATTGGCATTACTGCTAATAAAGCAACAGTGCAGAATTTAAAGCAATTCTAATGGCTTTCCAAGGCCAAGTCTCTGGGTGAATTGATATCATCACAAAATTCGTCTAAATAATTCCTGGAGTCTATTATATGCCAGAAAGAAATCTCAAGTGTTAGTGAACAAAACTAAGTCCCTGCCCACTTGGAGCTTACATTCTAGTGAGAAAAACTAAAAACTGAAAGATTTTATCAGAAAAGCTCTAAGTACATTGTTATTTAACCTACTTAAACTTACATGTGACCTCAAGCAAGTTAATTAACCACTCAACCAAAGTTTCAACCTCTGTCAACTGGGAATTTTAAGAGTACTTACTTATGTACAGTTCTTGGGGGAATTTAATTAATACAATATATAAAACAATGTCTGCCAAAAAGTAAATGCTGAATGTATAGTAGTCACTTAACACTGTAATATGTTGACTTTTAACAATGATGTTGTAGGAGCAGAAAACTTCCGCCTAAAGTAAATACTGTATTTTTTTTTAAGGACCACTTGTCGCATTACACTCACTTGTATTTATTCAGGAAGATTTATTCTGAAACAAAATTTCAATCTAAATTTCAAATTTTAAATCTAAATTACTCCTGAAGTTATAGATTATTCTCATATGCTATAAAGAAACTATCAGTTTGTTTCCTAGTCAAATCACAACTACCAAAATTTAGGAGCACTGTTTATCAGTATCATGCAGATAAATGTGAATTTCATTCTTCCTAATTTGTTGGAAATGAGGCTTAAAAGGTTTAAGAGTTGCCATTATTTTCCCCTAAGTTAGTATGAATGACTTATTTTCCCCTACTATTCTAAGGCCCCCCAAATAAGAAAGATTTCCACTTTGCAAGCAGTTAATAAGTAAAAACTATTCTGAAGCTTGGGGCATGTCATATACCCAAAGCAGGTTGACATAGAAACTTAGAGCCCAGAAGGGAACTGAAGCCATGGGAACATTTATGGGAATGGGAACATTTATGACCCTTACTAAATACAAGTTTTAGATCAGTGCTATCCAACAGATATATAATAATATAAGCCACAGGGCACTTAGGTGGCTCAGTCAGTTAAGCATCTGCCTTCGCTGGGGTCGTGATCCCAGAATATGGGGATCAAGTCCTGCATCAGGCTCTCTGCTCAGCAGTCTGCTTCTTCCTCTTCCTCTGCCTCTCCCCTACCCCCGCTCATGTTCTCTTTTTCTCTCTGTCTCACAAAAACAAACAATAAAATCTTTAAAAAGAAAAAAAAAAGTAAGCCACAAATGTTCTTCAAGATTTCCTAGGGGCACCCTGGGCCCCTAGATGGCTGGGTGTCTGCCTTTGGCTACAGTTGTGATCCCAGGGTTCTGGGATTGAGCCCCACAGCAAGCCCCACATCAGGCCCCCAGCTTGACAGGGGGCCTGCTTCTCCGTCTCCCACTCCCCCTGCTTGTGTTCCCTCTCTTGCTGCGTGTGTCTCTGTCAAATAAATAAAATCTTTAAAAATAAATAAATAAAATTTTCTAGTAATCACATGAGAAAGAGTGAAGGAAGTACAGAAATTTACTTTAATAATAATTTATCTCCTATATATAAAATTACCATTTTAACATGTAATCAAAATAATAAACTCTGAGATATTTTCATTTTTTTTTTAAACCAGTGTCTTTGGAACCCAGTGTTTAATTTACAAATCACATGCACATTTCAATTTGGACTGCCCACACTTCAAGTGTTTAAAAGCCACATGTGACAGTCAAATCTACAGATATAGAAAGTAAATTATTGGTTGCTAAGAGAGGAGAGGGAAGGAAGAGATGGGAAGGATCTGCTAATGGGTGCAAGGATTATTTTTAAGGATATGAAACATTTTGGAATTAGTGGTAACAGCTGCACAACTTTGTGAATATACTAATAACCTCTGATTTGTACATTTAAAAAAGTCTAAAAACAGTTTTTAAAACTTGAAAAAAAGTCACATTTGGCTAGTGGCTACAATATTGGACAAGTGCACCTATGATACAGAACCAGGAAATAACAGTCTTTCCAATTACAGCAACAGTCTGTCATTAAAATTTTACTTTCTGGATTTCTGTCACCATACTTCACACAATATGTAATGCAGAATAATTAAAGTTCTGAACATATTAATCCCATAATATTTCCTGAGTACTCACTATTCACAAGGCAAATAGGTACTGAGTTCTAAAATGATCAACCAGAAATGTTCTCTAACCCACCCTATCCACATCTACAAAAGTTTCATTCTAAGGTATTAAACAATAAATTATACAATTTTTAAATGAAGTACAGAATATCATGAGAGTAATATTTAACAAAGAGAATCCAGAGGATAAGAAGAAGCTTCTCTGAGGAAACTACCTTGAAAAGATTTATGAATGATGCCAGTGATGGCATTTCAGGCAGAAAGTCCACCCTGTGCAAAACAGAAGCAATAATGGACCTGGCATGTTTAAGAATTGAAAAGCTACCAATATGCCTGGAATACACACAAAATAAAGGAGCAGAAATGAATTGGGGAAAGTAGGCAGGAACCAGATTACAGGGTCAGGAAGAACAATGAGAAACATTTAAAGCTGTGATTTAACAATCAGATTTGAATCTTTTCAAGAACAAACCACTGTAGTGAGGAAAAAATGCCTGGAGGTAGATTAAAGCAGATACAGAGAGAAAGGTTAGGAACCAGTGAGAGTAATTAGAAAGTCCATTTTGGAAAAAAAGGAAGGAAGCAAGCAAGCAAGGATGGAAGGAAGGAGAGGGGAAGGGAGGAAGACAAGAAGGAAGTAAGTTCACTTTGATGAAAAGAAGTAAATCAATCAAGAGAGAGAAGAGATTCGGGTTGCTCAGTCAGTTGAGCATCCCACTCTGATTTCGGCTCAGGTCATGATCTCAGGGTCATGAGATCAAGCCTCTTGTCAGGTACCCTGCTCAGCTTGGAGTAGCTTATCCCTCTTCCTCTGTTCCTCCTCCTGCTGACACTCCCTCCCACGCCTGTGCTGTCTACCTCTAAAATCATTAAAAATCTTTTTTTTAAAAAAGATTTTATTTAATTATTTGACAGAGATCACAAGTAGGCAGAGAGGCAGGCAGAGAGAGGGGGAAGCAGGCTCCCTGCCAAGCAGAGAGCCTGATGTGGGGATCGATCCCAGGACCCTGAGACCATGACCTGAGCCGAAGGCAGAGGCTTCAACCCACTGAGCCACCCAGGCACCCCTAAAATAATTAAAAATCTTAAAAAGAGAGAGATGAGGAAAAATTTCTAGGAATATGTTATTATAAACTACAAGCGTATGTTCTCTTAAAGAGGGAACAAGGATTACTCTTGTAGTTTGCTTTTCTACTGAGTGGATGATAATGCAATAAAAAACTAAGATAAGGAAACAAGAAAGTGAGAGGTCAAAGTTTGGGAAAGAGGAAAATAAAAACTCAGATTTGGACATGTTGAAAAGAGCTATATATGAAAATCCAAAGGGCCAAGAATATGGTTCATGATCTAAAATTCAGGAGTGATCTGGGCTGATGATACGATGACGAGCAAGATCAGGAAAAACCAAGGTAGTCTGTTACCACTGGCACCAAAGGAAGAAAAATATTTTGTTTTGTTTTTTTATTTTTAATTTTTAAATTATTTTTAAAAGATTTTATTTACTTGAGAAAGAGAATGAGAGAGAGAGTATGAGAAGTGGGAGGGTCAAAGGGAAAAGCAGACCCCCCTCCCCCAAACTAAGCAGGAAGCCCGATGTGGGACTCAATCTCGGGACTCCAGGATGATGACCTGAGCTAAAAGGCAGTCGCTTAATCAACTGAGCCACCTAGGTGCTTAAAAAAATGTTTTAAGGAGAGAGTAGCTAATGTTGCTGGCAGAGAGTAAAAATAATAGCTAATACTTATGTAACACCTTATAAGTAGTATTCTGATTTATATGTAGTAACTTATTTGACCCTTCTAACAATCTTATGTATTTACCAACACAGAAACTGAGATATAGAGGTCACACAGCTAATAATTAGGGAAGCTAAGCTTCAAAAATGACTTGTGAGCCAAGACATACATACTTAATTTCATTGACTTATCTTAAGATACCATCAATAACAGAATGCCCTGTTGTACGCCAGTGAGAAAAAAAAACCTTTACTTATACTTTGACACAGTATTTTGTCATTTAGATTTTTTAAAGGGGGGCAGAGGGAGAGAAAGAATCTTAAGCATGCTCCACACCTAGCACAAGCCAATGTGGGGCTCAATCTCACAACCTTGAAATCATATCCTGAGGTGGATGCCTAACCAACGGAGCCACCCAGGCGCCCCTAGAACTTTTTATTTTACACTTACTCAAAGAAACGTTAGACTTCACATATCACTTGTAAGACTGCAGAAAGAAAAAATAAGCAAAACAGTTATTTTCTTCACATTTAAAGCCCTGAATGTGTACACACACACACACACATCCAGGACCGTAAGTAAGAAACTGGTAACAGTGATTCCCTTAGGGTAAATAAAACTAAGAACTATGGGGGAGTCTAGGTGCCTCAGTCAGTTAAGCATCTGTCTTTTGCTTCAGGTCTCGATCCTGGGGTACTGGGACACAGCCTCATATCAGGCCCCTCTGCTCAATGGGGAGTCTGCTTGTCCCTCTCCCTTTGCCCCTTCCCCCGCTCTTATGTTCTTTTTCTCTCTCAAGTAAATAAATAAAAGCTTTAAACACACACACACACACACACACAACACAAACACACACGGATCTGGGGCAGATGGGAGACCACAGTGCTACCTGAAAATTATTATTAAAGGTCATCCCTTAGGGCGCCTGGGTGCTCAGCGGGTTAAAGCCTCTGCCTTCGGCTCAGTCATGATCTCAGGGTCCTGGGATTGAGCCCCGCATCGGGCATCTCTGCTCAGCAGGGAGCCTGCTTCCACCTCTCTCTGTCTGCCTCTCTGCCTACTTGTGGATCTTTGCCTATCAAATAAATAAATAAAATCTTAAAAGAAAAAAAGGCATCCCTTTTTCATTTTTTCCATTTCTGATGGGGCTATCATAAAGCTACTAAAATCAACAGCATGGTATTGTTAACAGACACACAGACCAATAGAACAGAATAGGGAGCTCAGAAATAGGCCCATACTTATATAGTCAACTCATCTTTGATAAAGGAATAATCTGATGGGAGGGAAAAAATTGTTTTTTTAAAAGATTTTATTTATTTATTTGACAGAGAGAGAGGAGAGAGAGAGAAGACAGTGAGAGAGGGAACACAAGCAGGCAGAGTGGAAGAGGGAAAAGCAGGCTTCCCACTGAGCAGGGAGCCTGAGGCAGGGCTCAATCCCAGGACCCTGGGACCATGACCTGAGCAGAGGTCAGATGCTTAGCGACTGAGCCACCTAGGTGCCCCAAAAAACAATTATTTTCAACAAAAATGGTACTAGACCAACTGGACATCCACGTGTAAAGTAATCTTCTATTACATTTTATGTTTTCTAAACTGGCAAAATTCTTAATATCCAATACTGCTAAAGTTGAAGGGATATCAATAAAGCTCAGAAGCCCTTTTAAAAGCAATACAGCAAAAAGTAATAACACCATAAAATCTGTCACACTCTTCTTTTTTAAAAAGATTTTATTTATTTATTTGACAGAGAGAGACACAGTGAGAGAGGGAACACAAGCAGGGGGAGTGGGAAAAGCAGAAGCAGGCTTCCCACCAAGCAGGGAGCCTGCCCAATGTGGGACTCGATCCCAGGACCCTGGGGTCATGACCTGAGCCAAAAGCAGCTGCTTAACAACTGAGCCACCGAGGTGCCCTTGTCACACTCTTCAACCCAGTATTATCACTCCTAGAAACTGCCTGAGGAAATAATTTCATTGCAGGCAGGAAAAAAATATATAACTCTAATGGAAATCACTGATGCGTTAAATATAATGAAAAAAACATTAATCTAAGTAACCAATTAATTCAGAGATGTCTACAAGAATTATAGTGCAATTTAACAGAATACTACAAACAAAAATAAATGAATATACTTCTGGTTTCCAACCTAACTTGTAAAAACTTAGAAATCACCACTCCCATCCACAGAGGAAAAAAGCTAAACAGAACTGAAAATCAACAACTCCTCTTAAATCCATCAGAGAACTGAAGCACAGGGCAAATGCTGCCCTGTGACGTGGTGACATGACTGGGAGAAAATAAGTTTCAAAATTATCAGGGCAAAAGATCACAAGCATGAGCCATTACCCCAGCAGGAAAAACTAAACTGTAATTGACAAAGTGCTGGAGGCACAGTCGGAATAAATTTGAGAGTGAACAACTCTCAAAGGGCTTTGCCACTTTTGTTGAGCTTTTACCTCCAGGTTCCCTACCACACTTTCACAGTGACGATCAGAGGAAAATGCGCTCGTGTTCCTCCTGGCAGAGAGAAGGGGAAAGAAGCCATTTTGAAACAGACCTATTCTGTTTTTCTTAACACAAGGCCTGTCCTCAAGAGAAACTTTCACCAGAACCTAACCAACTAGAGTCTTAAAACAGATCTAACCAATCTGAGTGAACAGAAATACCCTATACCAAAGCCTTCCAATCTTCCAGTATCATTGAAGCGGGGGGACTGAGAAGTACTTCTAAAGGTCACAGCTTAGCGGGGGATAGGCTTCCTAAAAGACTGAGACCCAGGGACACCTGGGTGGCTCAGGTCATGGTCCCAGGGTCCCGGGACTGAGTCCTGCATCAGGGAACCTCCTTCTCCATCTGCCTGCCACTCCCCTCTGCTTGTACACACACACTCTCTCTAATAAATAAGGTTTAAAAAAAAAAAAAAAAGAGTGAGACCCAATTACAGGATTATAGACTGCTTCCCCTCTCCCAAACACCACATCAATAGGGCTCCTGTGTAATAATAGGGGATGACAACTCCAAGAACTGCATGTCTCAGACCTGACTTAAGAAGATGTCTTTAGGGAGCCCCAGAGGCAACAGGGAAGACAAAAATAAGAACAGCAGAGGAGATTTTAGACTTTGGTATCTACAGCTATAGCAAACAGTATCCCTGGACAGACAGACATAAAGTCTCACGGTGAAGGCCTATCTACCTCGGTTCCTTTTACCCAGTACATTGTTCATGACTTTGGCTTTCAAGAAAAAATTATAAGGGATACCAAAAACAAAACCACAGAAAAAGACTCAAATGGCAGAAATGCTAGAATTAGACTAAAAATTTTAAACTATGATTAATATGCTAAGTGCCATTATGGAAAAAGCTAACAATGTCCAAATCAAGTAAGTAATGTTAACATAGGGACGGAAACTCTAACAAGGAATTAAAAGAACATGCTAGGAAAAAAAAAAAAAAAACTTAACAGAAATGAAAGATGCCTCTGATGGGCCCATTAGTAAGTAAACACAAACAAAAAATGAATCTGTGGGCTAGAAAAAATGAATAGAAACCCCAAAATCTGAAATGTAAAGGAAGGACAAATGAAAAAGATAGACTAGAATCTCCAAAAGGTGTAACATACAAGTAATGGGAATACCAGAATGAGAAGACAGGAAAAGAAATATTTGAAGCAATAATGACCAAGAATTTCCCTAAATTAATGATAGACACTGAATCACAGATCCAAGAAATTCAGAGAATGTAAAAGAGGATCAATCCTAAGAAATCCATAGCTAGGCATATCATATACAAACTGAAGAAAATCAAACACAAAGAGAAAAGCTTGAAAAGAAAATCAGAAGAAAAAAATAAACCGTGCCTAACGAGGAGCAAAGATAAAAATTACACTGGGGGGCGCCTGGGTGGCTCAGTGGGTTAAAGGCTCTGCCTTCGGCTCATGTCATGATCTCAGAGTCCTGAGATCAAGCCCCGCATCAGGATCCCTGCTGGGTGGGAAGTCTGCTTCTCCCTCTCCCACTCCCCTCTGCTTGTGTTCCCACTCTCGATGTGTCTTTCTCTGTCAAATAAATAAATAAAACCTTTATAAATAAATAAATAAATAAATAAATAAAATCTTTTGGAAAAAAAAAAGAAATCATGAAAGCAAGAAAATGGACTGTAGTATTTAGTGCTGAAAGCAGGAACGCATGGGTGGCTCAGTCGGTGGAGTGTGTGACTCTTGATCTCAGGGTCGTGGGTTCAGGCCCCATGTTGGATGTGGAGATAACTTAAAAAATAATAATAATAAAAACAACAGTGTTGAAAGCAAAAAGCCCTATCAACCTAACATTCTATATCCAGCAAAATTATCCTTCAGATATGAAAGATAAATAAAGACTTCTCAAATAAGAATAGGACATCTATTATTAGCTGACCTGTCTTGCAAGAAATGTTAGAAGAAATTCTTCAGAAAGTAGGAAAATGCTATAGATCAGAAACACAGAATTTACATAAAGAAAAAAGAAACAAAGAGCATTAGAGAAAAAAAAAGGTTAAATAGAATCTTTGATCTTACTGTTTTTTGGGCAGAGGAGTTGGGGGAGGAAGGGAGAAGGGGGAGAGGGAGAAAGTGGGTGGCAAAGGGCAGAGGGAGAGAGAGTTCCAAGCAGGCTCCACGCCCAGCAAGGAACCTGATGCAGAAAGGGCTCAATCTCACAACCCTGAGATCATGACCTGAGCCAAAATCAACAGTGCGATCCTTAATGGACTGAGTCCCCCAGGCACCCCTGACTTTTCATATTCTTAATTATCTAACAGATAAGAATATGTTCAAAACAATAACAACAACAAAGTATCTGGTGACTATACCTCATGGGTAAGAAATGAATGAGTTATAGTAGATAGGAGGGAGGAAACGTGAATTTTGTTACAAAGTATTCTCACTACCTGTGAAGTAGTACAGCATTATTACAAAGAGTACCTGTTACGTATATGCATCAATTTCAAAGGCAACTACTAAAAATAAGAAAGAAAGAAAAAGCCCAAATAATATGCTAAGAGAAGAAAAAAAATGGAATCATAAAATGCTCAATAAAACAAGTTAAGGCGGGGGCGCCTGGGTGGCTCAGTGGGTTAAAGCCTCTGCTTTCAGCTCGGGTCATGATCCCAGGGTCCTGGGATCGAGCCCCGCATCGGGCTCTCTGCTCGGCGGGGAGCCTGCTTCCCCCTCTCCCTCTCTGCCTGCCTCTTTGCCTACTTGTGATCTCTGTCTGTCAAATAAATAAATAAAAACTTAAAAAAAAAAAAAAACAAGTTAAGGCGGAAAAAGAGTGTAAGACAAAAAAGAGAAGGAACAAGGGCAACAAATAAATTACAGTAAAAAAAAGGAGGGGCCACCTCGGTGGCTCTAATGGTTAAGCATCTGCCTTTGGTTTGGGTTGTGATCTCCAGGTCCTAGGATCGAGCCCCATGTTGGGCTCCCAACTGAGCGGGAGTCTGCTTCTGCCTCTCCCCCTGCTTGCGATCTGTCTCTCTCTCGGAATAAATAAAATCTTAAAAAAAGGAAAAAAATACAGTTAAAAAAAAGGGCAGACATTAATCCAAATATATCAACAATAATTTCAAATATCAATAGTCTAAATATAACAAAAGACAGATACTACTGGAGTGGATAAAGAAAAAGGTCAACTATATGCTATCTAAATGAAACTCACTTTAAATATAAAGACAAGACACACTGACAGTAAAGGGAATGGAAAAACTATAAAACTAAGAAAACATAAAAGCTTCATGACAACTGGATTTGTCAATGATTTCTTGGATATGACACCAATAAAAATAGAAATAAGCTGGAACCACATCAAAGTGAAAAGTTCCTGTGCATCAAAGAACACAATCAACAGAGTAAAAAGGCAATCTATGGAATGGAAGAAATTATTTAAAAGTCATGTAAATGACAAGTGATTAATATCCAGGATATGTAAAAGAACTCTTAAAATCATAAAAAAGAAAAAAAAACAATTAAAAAATGGGTAAAGTACTTGGGCAACCCTGCTGGGACCCCTCTCACTCTTGAGAACTTTTTATCTTCATTTAATAAACTTCTATCGCTTTACACACACACACACACACACACACACACACACGGGGGGGTGTCAAGTACTTAAATAGACATTTCTCCACAAGATATGCAAGTGGCCAACAAGCACATAAAAAGATTCTCAACATTATTACATAACTATAATTAGGGAAATGCAAATCAAAACCACAATGAGATACAAGGATCTACCAAGATGGCTACTATCAGAAAAAATTGAAAATAATAAGTGTTGACATGGATGTGGAAAAATTGGGACACTGCTGGTGGGAACTGTAAAACAGTGCAGCCACAATGGAAGACAGTATGTTGTTCATCAAAAAATTGAAAATGGAATTACTATGTGATCAAGCAATTCCACTTCTGGTACATGCTCAAAAATCAGGGTCTCAAATAATCTGCACACCCATTTCATGGCAGCATTATTCAAGAACAGCCAAAAGTAGGGCGCCTGGGTGGCTCAGTAAGTTAATCATCTGACTCTTGATTTCAGCTCAGGTCATGATCTCAGGGTCCTAGGATAGAGCCGCAGGTTTTGAGGATTCTCTCTCTCCCTCTGCCCCTCCCCCAACTCTCTCTTGTTCTCAAATAAATAAATCTTTTTAAAAAATCCT
The DNA here is from genome assembly GCF_963455335.1 of Martes martes. Classification (NCBI taxonomy): domain Eukaryota; kingdom Metazoa; phylum Chordata; class Mammalia; order Carnivora; family Mustelidae; genus Martes; species Martes martes. Next base: position 171,732,714 of record NC_137889.1, on the reverse strand, counting down.
TAAAGTATATATAAGCAAAACAACAGAGTTTCAGGGGTGTCGGGGTGGTCTGTCAGTTAAGGATCCAGCTCTTGATTTCAGCTTAGATCATGATCTCAGGGTTGTGAGGTCGACCCTGTATCAAGGCTCTGTACTCAATGGGGAGTCTGCTTAAGATTCTCTCTCCCGGGGGCACCTGAGTGGCTCAGTCGGTTGAGCGACTGCCTTTGGCCCAGGTCATGATCTTGGAGTCCCGGGATCGAGGTCCCAGCTCCATGGGGAGTCCGCTTCTCCCTCTGACCTTCTCAGCTTTCATGCTCTCTTCTCTCTCTCTCTCTCTCAATAAATAAATAAACAAATAAATAAAAAGATTCTCTCTCCGGGGGCACCTGCATGACTGAGCCTGCCTTCGGTTCAGGTCGATTCCAGGGTCCTGGGATCAAGCCCTGCATCGGGCTCCCTGATCAGCAGGTAGCCTGCTTCTCCCTCTCCCACCCCCCTGCTTGTGTTCCCTCTCTCGATGTGTCTCCCTAATAAATAAATAAAATCTTAAAAAAAAAAAAAAAAAAGATTCTCTCTCAGGGTCTTGGTGACTCAGTCAGTTAAGCAGCTGCCTTTGGCTCCAGTCATGCTCAGGGTCCTGGGATGGGAGCCCCATATTGCATTCTCCACTCAGCGGGGTGTCTGCTTCTTCCTCTCCCTCTGTGCCTCCCTGCGCTCTAGTGCTCTCTCAAATAAAGAAAATCTTAAAAAAAAAAAAAAATTCTCTCCCTCTAAAATAAACAAATAAATCTTAAAAAACAACAACAACAACAACAAGGAGCTTCACAATGCATGAGGCAGCTATGAGAAAGAGATGAATCCACAACTATACTCAGACTGCAACATCCTTCTACCACTATTTGACAGATCCAGCAGACAGACATAGATGGACTGATTAGCAAACACCAAACTGGATCTAATGTACATCCATACACTACTTCATCCAACAGCAGGAGAATATATACTCTTCTCAAGCTCAAAAAACACAAATTCAGAAGATCAGGAATAATATAATTCAAAAGAACAGGAATCATACAAAGTATATACTGTCAGACCACAATGGAATCACACTGGCAATCAGGGGCAAGTGGCTGGCTCAGTCAGCAGAGCATGCAATTCTTGATCTCAGGTTTGTGAGTTCAAGCCCCATAATGAGTGTAGAGGTTACTCAGAAATAAAATCTTTTAAAAATAAATAAAAAATAAACTAGAAATCAATGACAGGAAGATAGCTGGAAAACCTCAAAACACTTGGAGATTAAACAACACACTTCTAAATAACACATAGGTCAAAGAAGACCTCTTAATAGAACTCTTAAAATGTTCTGAACTTAATGAAAACAAAAAGACATCAAAATTTGCAGAAGGTAATAAAAATAGTGCTTTGAGGGAGATTCATCTTGAATGCATACATTATAAAAAAGTAAAAATTAATCTAGGATCCCACCTATGAAATCAGAAAGAGAACAAATTATATACAAAGTAAGGAAAAGTAAAGTAATTTAGAAGTTGAAGCAATGAAATTGAAAACAAGAAATAAACAGAAAAGGCAACTAAACCAAAAACTGGTTCTTTGAAACAATCAAGTAAATTGATAAACTCTAGACAGTTTAAGAAAAAAGAGAGAAGACACAAATTACTAAATATCAGAAATAAGAGACCCATCTCCACTAATTCCACAGACATTAAAACGGCAAGTAATACTGCAAACAACTCTATGCTCAAAAATTTGATGACCCAGATGAAGTGAACCGATTCCTTGAAAGACACAATCTGGGGTGCCTGGGTGGCTCAGTCATTAATCATCTGCCTTTGGTTCGGGTCATGATCCCAGGGTCCTAGGATCGAGCCCCACATTGGGTGCTCTGCTCAGCGGAGAGCTTGCTTCTCCCTCTCCCACTCCCCCTTGCTTGTGTTCTCTCTCTGCTGTGAGACACAATGCCAAAATTCAACAGATAGACTATCTGAATAAGATTATATTAAGGAAATTGAATCAATAATAACTTTATAAAACAAAAAGCACCAGCCCCAGATAGTGTCAATGATGAATTCTACGAAACATTTAAGGAAGAAATTACACCAATTCTCTACCACTTATCATCTCTTTTGTAAGGTAAAAGCAAAGCAAAAAGTATTTCCTAACTCATTCTATGAAGCCAGTATTACCCTAATACCAAAACCAGACAAATGACAAGTACAGACCAGTATCTCTCATGAACATGTATGCAAAAATCCTCAAAAAAAAAAAAAAAAAAAAAGAGAATTTACTCCAACAATGAATTAAAAGAACTATACAGTTACCCTTGAACAAGGGGGTGAGGGGTGCTGATGCCCTGTACAGTTGGAAACCTGCATGTAACTTCTGATTCCCCAAAAACTTAAGTACTAATAGCCCACTACTGACCAGAAGCCATACTGATAACATAAACAATCAACACATATGTTATATGTTACATGTATTAATACTGCAGTCTTATAATAATGTGAGCTAGAGAAGAGAACATACCCATAAGATCATAAAGAAAATACATTTATGTTACTGTACTGTATTTGTAAAAAATGTATTATGTAGACCTATGCTATTCAAATCTGTGTTGTTCAAGGGTCAACTGTACACCATGACAAGTGGAATTTATCCTGGCTATACATGCTAGTGCAATGTTCAAAAATCAATTAATGTACTGATCATATCGATAGGTTAAAAGAAAAACCACGTAATCGTTATCAACAGATGTAGAAAAACTATTTCACAAAATCCAAAACCCATTCACAATAAAAACACTCCATATAAACTAGGAATAGAGTGGAACTTTCTTACTAATAAGTAATGTTTACAAAAAAACTAAGAGCTAACATCATATTTAATGGTGAGAAACTCAAAACTTTCTCAGTAAGATCAAGTAGAAGTCAAGGATATCCCCTCTTACCATTCCTTTTCAACATTAAACTAGTTCTAGCTACTGCAATAAGAAAAGGTGTACAAATTGAGAAGGAAAAAATAAATTTTTGTTCACAAATGACACCCATGTAGAAAATCTGAAAGAAACTGCAAATTCCGAGAATAGGCAATTATAGCAAGGCTGCAGGATACAAAGTTAATACACAAAAATCAATCACTTTATATGTATCAGCAATGAAAAACTGGAATTTGAATTCAAAAACACAAACCATTAACATTAGCACCAGTAAGCCAGAATACTGAGGTATAAATCTAACAAATATGTGCAAGAATTATATGAGGAAACTTATAAAGCTCTGATGAATGATATTAAAGGACTAAAAAAACGGAGGAGTGACATTACTGAGTTTCAAGATTTACTGTAAAGCTACCGTAATCAAAACATGGTACTGGCCAAAGAACAAAGAGATCCATGAAACAGAATATATAGCCCAGAAATAGACCCACATAAATATAACAGTCAACTGATCTTTGACAAAAGAGCAAAGTCAATACAACAGAGCAGTCTTTTCAACAAATATTTCTGAAACAACCAGATATACACACATGGGGGAAAAAAATATCTAGACACAGTGCTTACAACACCCTTCATGAAAATTAACTCAATGGATTAGAGACCTAAACATAAAATACAAAAGTATAAAACTCCTAGAAGATAACAAAGGGGATAATCTAGATAAACTTGGTATGGCTATAACTTTTTAGATAAAACACCAAAGGTTCATTCCATGAAAGAAATAACTGATAAGTAGAACTTCATTAAAATAGAAAACTGGGGGCGCCTGGGTGGCTCAGTGGGTTAAAGCCTCTGCCTTCAGCTCAGGTCATGATCTCAGGTCCTGGGATCGAGCCCCGCATCGGGCTCTCTGCTCAGCGGCAAGCCTGCTTCTTCCTCTCTCCTTCTCTGCCTGCCTCTCTGCCTACTTGTGATCTCTCACTGTCAAATAAATAAATAAAGTCTTTAAAAAAATAAAATAAAAAATAAAATAGAAAACTGTTATGCAAAAGACAATGACAGAATGAAGGAATAAGAGATGGGAGAAAATATCTGCGAAAGACATATGTGATAAAGGACTATTACACAAAACATACAAAGAGGGGCACCTGGGTGGCTCAGTGGGTTACGCCTCTGCCTTCAGCTCTCATGATCTCAGGGTCCTGGGATCGAGCCCCACATCAGGCTCTCTGCTCACTGGGGAGCCTGCTTCCCGCACCCCCCCCCGCCTCTCTGCCCACTTGTGATCTCTGTCAAATAAATAAATAAAATCTTAAAAAAAAATACATTCATAAAACTCAACAATTAGAAAACAACACAAAAAATGAACTTAAGACCTTAACAGACAAGATACACAGATTGCAAATAAACATATGAAAAGATGGTCCACTTCATATGCCACGGGGGAAATGCAAATTATAACGAGATACCACTACACACCTATTAGAAGAGCCAAAATCTGGACGAAATGCTGGCAAGGATGTGGAACTGCAAAAATTCTCAATCAGTGCTGGTGGGAATACAAAATTATACAGCCACCCTGGAAGACAGTTGTGGTTTCTTACAGAACTAATCACACTCCCTGGTTATTTACCCAAAGGAGTTGAAAATTTATGTCCACACAAAAACCTGTTTATAGCAGCTTTTTTCATGATTGCCAAAACTTGGAGGCAACCAAGATGTACTTCAGTAGATGAATGGATAAACTGCCATACATTCAGATAACGGAAAATTAAATATATATTTATTACATATATAAATAGATAACAAAAATAACTATCAAGCCACAAAGAGATACAGAGGAAAGTTAAATGCCTATTGCTAATTGAAAGAAGTCAATCTGCAAAGGCTACATAATTGTGCAATTCCAGCTATATGCCATTCTGGAAAAGCAAAATTATGGAGACAGTAAAAAGGTCAGCAGTGGTGGCAGTGGGGAGGGAGATGGACAGGATGACACAGAGGATTTTTAGGGCAATGAAAATATTCTGGTGAGGTGCCTGTTTGGCTCAGTTGTTAGAACATGCAACTTTTGATCTTGGGGTCAGGAGTTCAAGCCCCACGTTGGGTACAGAGATGACTAAAAAATAAACTTAGTGGGACGCCTGGGTGGCTCAGTTGGTTAAGCAGCTGCCTTCGGCTCAGATCATGATCCCAGCATCCTGGGATCGAGTCCCACATCCGGCTCCTTGCTCGGCAGGGAGCCTGCTTCTCCCTCTGCCTTGGTCTGTCAGTGCGCGCGCGCTCTCTCTCTCTCTCTCTGACAAATAAATAAATAAAATCTAAAATAAATAAATAAATAAAAATAAACTTAGGGGTGCCTGGGTGGCTCAGTGGGTTAAAGCCTCTGCCTTTGGCCTAGGTCATGATCCCAGGGCCCCGCATCGGGCTCTCTGCTCAGCGGGAAGCCTGCTTCCCCCTATCTCTCTCTCTCTCTCTGCCTGCCTCTCTGCCTACCTGTGATCTCTGTCTGTCAAATAAATAAATAAATAAGATCTTTTAAAAAAAAACAAAGGGTATTAAAAATAAATAAATTAATTAAAAAAAAACCACTCTGTATGACATTATAATGATGAGCACATTACACTGCCCACAGAATAAACAAAACCAAAGGTGAACCACGTTAAGGTAAACTATAGACTTTGGGTGATTGTGATCTATCAGTGTAGGTTCATAAGTTATAACAAATGTAACCTATACCTTGGCAGTTTATAGGGGATACTGATGAGGGAAGCTATGCATCTGTGGAAGCAGGGTGTGTCAAAAAGTTGTTCTTAAATCTTGTGATTCTACACAAGTCTTCCTTTACATCAACTATCATCACACACAGAGCTAAAATACTTTTACTGTGGTTATAACTTTGCTCGTATTTAAGAAAGTTCATAAACTGAAAATTCCTGTATTTACTAAATATAAAGGCATGGAAAAAGTTACTCAAAGTTCCCTCCGAAAGAGGATTAGGATTGAAGAGAGGAAGGAAAGGGTGAGTAAGTATTGAAAACTATTACTGTGGCACAGTTAGTTAAGCATCTGACCTTGGTTTCGGTTCAGCTCATGATCTCTAGGTCGTGAGATCAAGCCCCACGCCAGACTCTGGGTTCAGTGTTGAGTCTCCTTAAAACTCTCTCTCCCGGGGCGCCTGGGTGGCTCAGTGGGTTAAAGCCTCTGCCTTCGGCTCAGGTCATGATCTCAGGGTCCTGGGATCCAGCCCCACATCGGGCTCTCTGCTCAGCAGGGAGCCTGCTTCCTCCTCTCCCTCTGTCTGCCTCTCTGCCTACTTGTGATCTCTGTCTGTCAAATAAATGAATAAAATCTTTAAAAAAAACAAAAACAAAAACAAAAACAAAAAAACTCTCTCCCTCTCCCATCTCCCCCATTCTCTCTCCCCACCAAAGTAATGATTGAAAAAAAGGAGAAAACTTTTACTCCATATATTTCTGCATTGAAAAAATTTTCACAAAGACCCTGTATCCTTAATTTAAAACAACTTTTTAATCTTCCAAATTCCTATATCACTAAGAAAATGCAAAGAAATTTTAAATGATAAAAAGTACGGACAGTAAAAAAGAAAAAAATAACGAAAGAACTGAAACCAAAGGAAGAAAAACATTAGAATTAAAATAAAATTGAAAAGTCTTGGGCTCAATTAATAAGATAATAAGTAAAGGTGGGAAAAAGAAACTAAAAAATGAAGTAAATCAAACCCTGTATTTGCTACATATTAATAACATCATAAATAACAAAAGTGTCCTACATATGAGATTCTTAAAACACCTAAATTGACAAAAATTTTGAACATGAACAGAGCATTAAGACAGAGAAAGAAATTCACAAAAAACATGCCTTTCAGCAACTGCTCTAAAAAGCCACCTGGGTTCTCAAACACATATCCCAATTTACAAAGAATAATCCCATAGGCTTCAAAACAATAAAATGAAAAGAATGATCATAAACACATTTTATAAAACAAACATGGCTCTGAGCCCCTACCCCCAAAACTTACCCACCACAATCCTGAACAAAAATAGGCAAATCTCACTAAAAAGATACACAACTCTGAACAAAATCTTGGTTAACATACATTACAAACTGAAGTATTATTCAATATGGCCAAGAGGGATTTATTCCAAGAATTCAAGAATGATTTCATTCCATGAAAACTTTTATCAAAAAGTACTTGGGGAGTGCTGGCTGGCTCAGTTGGTGAAGCATATGACTCTTGATTTTGGGGCTGTAAATCTGAGCCCCAGTTGGGTGTATAGATTACTTAAAAATAAAATATTAAGGAGCACATTTGGTTGAGCATGGGGCTCTCGGTTTCTGCTCCAGTAGTGATCTCCGTCAGGGTCATAAATTGGGTTCCATGCTCAGCCAATGACTATGCTTAAGTTTCTCTCTCCCTCTCCTTCTACTCCCCCAACCCCGCAAACATGCATTCTAAAAATAAATAAATCTTAAAAACAAAATCTAAAAAAGTTAAAAACGTATTTCAAATGCCTTAATTTGAAAAATACAGGCCTTAATTTGACAAAGTATATACCTGAAATTGAGATAAAATTATATTTTTCTTAAAAAAGGGGAAAGAGGGGCGCCTGGGTGGCTCAGTGGGTTAAACCTCTGCCTTCAGCTCAGGTCATGATCTCAGAGTCCTGGGATGGAGTTCCGCATGGGGCTCTCTGCTCAGCAGGGAGCCTGTTTCCCCCCTCTCTCTGCCTGCCTCTCTGCCTATTTGTGATCTCTCGCTCTGTCAAATAAAAAAATAAAAAAGGGAAAAGACAAGAAAATGTGTCTTCACTTCTACCACTTAAGAGTAATCCTTTCACCTAAACACAAACACTATTATAAAATCCAATACGAATTTATTTTGCATAAATGTTATTTTAACCACAAGAATTTCAAACAACAAAGACAGATCTCAAATTATTCTGAAGCTGTGACTTGAAATCCCCAATCTCTAGAAAAGTGAGAAAGTTAATTTCTTCTTGTTTATGCCATGTAGACTATGGTATTTTGTTATGGTAGCCTAGGTTGATCAAGACATCCACACACCGATAATAAAAAAAGGGAAAGGGGAAAATCATCATTGCCATTAGAGGTGACTACTATACCAATCTTTACTCTGATAATAATTATTTTTCTTTCCAGCTGGTGACAGAAAACTCTTCTTTCTGGGAGAATATTAGCTAAGCAAATGTAGAGTTGCCGATTAGGAAAATCAACTTTCTGCAATGCCCAATGAAATAACTGCAGGCAAAGATCAAATGACCTAGTATCGCTAACAGTGAGGCAACATGATATTATTACACATCTATTAATGACTAAATATGAAATATATACTGCACTTGGAGTCTTGCCAAAAATGCTGACCCTGAATCTAGTCAAACCTTTACACATAAACTCCCACTTTGTACAAGAAATACAAAAAGCACCTCCATAAAGAAATCTCCAGGATTTTCAGTGTCAAAAAGAGAAAAAAAGAAGGGTGTATGTCAAAGAACCACTGTAAATTTTAGAACACTAAAAATTACATTCTCATGCAATTTGTAAACCTTAAGTAGATCCTGCTCCCCCCTCCCAAAAAAGGTTATAAAACCTGAGGACATATGAGATTAGATACCAAGGAATTAACATTTTCTTTGGTAGAATAATGATACTATGGTTATGTAAAAGAATGTTATTTTTAGGAGATGCAACCTCAAGATTTTGGTAGTGAATTACCTTCATATCCGTAACATTAACAACTGTTGAATCTAGTTAGTGGGAATATAAGTATACTTCAACTTTCCATTTGAAAATTTTCTTAATAAAGGGCACCTGGGTGGCTCAGTCAGTTAAGTGTCTGCTTTCAGCTCAGGTCTTGATTCCAGGATCCTGGGATGGAGCCCAGCATCCGACTCCCTACTCAGTGGGGCGTCTGCCTCTCCCCCTGCCTCTTCTCCACGCCCCCACGCTTGTGCACATGCACGCCTGCATACACATGCGCTGTCTCTCAAGACAGGAAGGAAAGAGGAAAGAAGGGAGGGAGGGAGATTTCTTAATAAAAAGTTAAATACGGACACCTGGGTGGCTGAGTAGTTAGGTGTCTACCTTCTGCTCAGGTCATGATCCTGGAGTCCTAAGATGGATCAGGCTCCCATCCCAGCCGGGAGTCTGCTTCTCCTTCTGACCCTCTCTCCTCTCTCGCTCTCTCTCTCTCTCTCTCAAATAAATAAATAAAATCTTTTTAAAAAATTAAGTAAAATTAAAAAATAAAACTGGACAACTGATTTTTCAATTTGACTTTAAAAAAAAAAAAGACTGTATTAATGGTAAGACTATGATGAAACTGGCTACCTCATGCAGTGCCAGTGCTACAGTAATTTACAACAAACTTTCTGGGAAGCACTTTGGTCATCAGCATATGAGAAATTCAGACACTATGACCCAGTAACTTTTTTCCAGGAAATCTATCTTAGGGAAATAAATTAATATAAAAATTATATATATTCCATTCAATACATACACATACACACACACACACAGTGGAAGAAACAGAAACAACCTTTAAATGTTCAAGTAAAGAATGGTTTAAGGGCACCTGGCTGGCTCAGTCAGAAGAGCATGATCTTGGGGCCGCTGAGTTCAAGCCCCACGTTGGGTATAGAGATTACTTAAACAAATAAAACTTTAAAACAAAAATGGTTTAGTCAGGTAATATTAAATATATGTTAAATACTAGTAATATTTAATGCCACTTAATATTTAAACAATAAACTTTTTTTTAAAGATTTTAAGTAATCTTGGGGCACCTGGGTGGCTCAGTCATTAAGCACCTGCCTTCGGCTCAGGTCATGATCCCAGGGTCCTGGGATGGAGCCCCATGTCAGGCTACCTGCTCAGCAGGAAGCCTGCTTCTGTCTCTCCTACTGCTTGTGTTCCCTCTCTCCCTGCCTCTCTCTCTCTCTCAAATAAATAAATAAAATCGTTAAAAAAAAAAAAAGATTTTAAGTAATCTCTACATCCAACGTGGGGCTCAGACTCATAACCCCGAGATCAAGAGTTGCCCAATCCACCAACTGAGCCAGCCAGGCACCTCTGAACAGTAAACATTTTGAAAGAATATTTAATATTTATCAGGTACCTGGGTAGTTCAGTCAGTTAAACATCTGACTTTTTTTTTTTTAATTTTATTTATTTATTTATTTATGAGAGAGAGAGAGAGAGAACATGCTCACACAAGTAACAGAGTGGCACACAGAGGGAGAGAGAGAAGGAGGCTCCCCGCTAAGCAGAGAGCCCAATGTAGGGCTCAATCCGAGGACCTTGGGATCAGGACCCTAGCCGAAGGCAGATGCTTAAATTACTGAGCCACGCAGGAGCCCCAAATGTCCAACTCTTTTTTTTTTTTTTAAATTGCAGGCTTATCTCCTGTGTTCATTTTTTTTTTTTAAGATTTTTTATTTATGTATCTGGCAGACAGAGATCACATGTAGGCAGAGAGGCAGGCAGAGAGAGGAGGAAGCAGGCTCCCCACTTGAGCAGAGAGCCCGATGTGGGGCTCGATCCCAGGACCCTGAGATCATGACCTGAGCCGAAGGCAGAGGCTTTAACCCACTGAGCCACCCCAGGCGCCCCCAAATGTCCAACTCTTGATCTCAACTCAGGTCTTGCTCTCACGGTGGTGAGTTTAAGCCCCAGTTGGGCATGGAGCCTACTTAGGAAAAAAGAAAATAGAAAACATATTAAGAGAAAAAAAAAAAACCAAAACAGTAATACTACAGACTACGACCTTGATTTGGTTTAAAAAAAAAAAAAAAGAAAAGAAAAAGGATGTCGGGTTGCCTGGGTGACTCAGTTGGTTAAGTCTGTCTTCGGTTCAGGTCGTGATCCCAGAGTCCTGGGATCGAGTCCCCTGTCGGGCTAGTTGCCCAGCGGGAAGCCTGCTTCTCCCTCTGCATGCCCTGCCAGCTGCTCTCCCTGCTTGTGCTCTCTGACAAATAAATCAAATCCTTTAAAAAAAAAAAAAAAAAGGGGATGTTACTAGCAACAGCTATCTGTGTCTGATGAGAGACTGTTGCTTACACCTCTTGTCTTTGTGCATTTCCAAATTCTCAAAAAAGGGTAAGGAGACAAAGACTGTGCTTCTAATAAATATTTAAAGATTGTAAGGTCTTATCCCTATGGTCATACACATAACTTCATCATCAGCAGAAACTGTATCTTCTCTGAAATCCATTTCAAGTTTCTCAAATTCCCAACCTCCTTAGATCAAGTTCACTATTTAGTACTCCAAACCCAGCTATTAGCTAGTTTAATCGAACATCACCACTCTCCATCATTATCAATCACTCCCTTGCTAACCTTGAAGCTTTTGTTCCTTCATGGTACTCACATGACAAAGCCCCACTGCTAAATTCATTCCCCAATTAACTTAAACAAAAACAAAACCACCTTCCTGAATCTGCCCCAAGCAGCACTGCTGGGAAAAAACACACACACAACCATCATTAATTGCTCTCATGTTCAAGTGAAGACCACAAATCCCAAATGAAAACTTAACATTGCCCTAAGTGTCTCTGCTCCTATTAAAGATTAATCCTTCCATTTATGCTTGTAATATCCCCCCTCTATTCTTCTCAAGGACTTTACAGGCTCAATCACTCCTCCTTTCTCTAGCATAATCAATTTCTCCCATCCATCAACATATAAACATAATCAATAGAATATGAGAAATTTTTTAAGGGGCACCTGGGGGGGCTCAATTGGTTGAGTATCTGAGCCTTGATTTTGGCTCAAGTCATGATCTCTGAGTTGAGATCAAGCCCCAAGTCAGGCTCTGAGCTCAACACAGAGTCTGCCTATCCCTCTCCTGCCTGCACTTGTGTGCTCTCTCTCTCTCTCTCTAAAATAAATAAATAGAATCTTAAAAAAAATTTTTTAAGATTTCTGAAGCCATATTCTTCTGCAGTTCCCCTTCTCTTCTCTGCTCCTGTCAAAACAAACTTTAAAAATTAGTTGACCATAGAGGGGCACCTGGGTGGCTCAGTGGGTTAAAGCCTCTGCCTTCCGCTCAGGTCATGATCCCAGGGTCCTGGGATCGAGCACCACATCAGACTCTCTGCTCAGCAGGGGGCCTGATTCCTCCTCCCTCTCTCTCTGCCTGTCTCTCTGCCTACTCATGATCTCTGTCAAATAAATAAACAAAATCTTAAAAAAAAAATTAATTGACCATAGATTCTAGTTTCTCACCTCACTTCCTAACTCTGTCCAATCATACATCCATCTTCACCATTCCAATGAAAATATTCTAGTCAAGGTCACCAATGATAACTGTGCTGCAAATTCAGTGCTCATTTCTTTCACTCAGCAGCATAACAAAACTGACCACTCTCGGAACTCATCTCTTGATTTCAAAGACACCACACTCCCCTAGTTTTCCTAATATATCACTAATAGCTCACTCTCCTTATCTTTCAATGTTTCTTCTAGGCTCAACCACAAAAGATGCTAGGCATCTATGACAAAAACCAGAACTTTGTCCTAGGCTCCCTCCTTTTCTAACCAAATTTTCCTACAGTTAAGTCACCCAGTCTAAGCTTTAACCTGACAAGAATGAAGCAAAACTCTTAAATCTTCCCGGACACTTTCCATGTGCTCGTCCCACTCTTTCCCATCTCAGAAAATAGCACCCCCAAATGTCTGGTTCCTAGATAAAAGACTAGGTGTTTTTCTAGGTTCTTCACTTTTCATCTGCACCATCAAGCAAGCTCTTTTGACTTACCTTTAAAACATACCCCAAATACTTCTCTTCAGCCTCCTATTTAACTGTAGTCCCAAGCTACAATCATTTCTTGCTTAGGCTATCTAGAAAGGCTTCCAAAAAGGTCTTCCTTACTTCATTCCTGCCACTCCCCACCTCCACAGGGCAAGATGTCTAACAAACTTCCTTCCTCCTTTTTCTTTCCTAATGAAACCCTGATTTTAATTGGGAGCAATGTGCTCAGCTAAAAAAACATCTCCCAGTTTCTCTTAAACCAAGATGTTATGACACAGGCCAGGATAAAAAAAAAAAATAAAAATAGATGTCACTGAATGGGACTTCTCAGAAAGCTCTTTAAAAGGGGGAAACTGGGGCACCTGGGTGGCTCAGTCGGTTAAAGCCTCTGCCTTCAGCCCAGGTCATGATCCCAGGGTCCTGGGATGGAGCCCCGCATCTGGCTCTCTGCTCAGCAGGGGGCCTGCTTCCTCCTCTCTCTCTGTCTGCCTCTCTGCTTACCTGTGATCTGTCTGTCAAATAAATAAATAAAATCTTTTAAAAAAATAATAAAAGGGGGAAACTCAGCTGACATGTTGGTTATGCTTTTCCCTTTCTGAAATTCTGATATGTTGTCTGGACCTCTGACAGGCATTTTGAGAGTTTAAGGACAAGGGTCAAACTCCTAAGAAAGGTAAATTGAAAGTTAGTAGTCTACTAACACTGTATAATCCCTAACCAACCAACTCTGGGATACTTTTCAGACTTGACTTTACTCCAGCCAAAATCAACCCCTAACTCCTAAACCCTTTTTCTTTACATCTTCAGTGTCAATTTATTCTCCACACAGCAGCTAAAGTGTTGTTTTTTTTTAAGGGGGCGGGGTAGATCTTGAATCCCAAGGATCCCACAAGGTAGATGGGTAACCTTGGGGCAACCTTTACCTACTCAAAAATACATCTCACATTAGCAGTGAGGAATCAGGCGTCACCCTGAATTGCTATTTCCTTAGTCATAAGTTTAAGGCATCAAAGTGTTTTGTTTTGTTTTGTTCTGTTTTTAAGAGAGAGAGATCTAGACAGTGGGGGTGAGGTGGGTGAGGGAGAAGGGGCAGAGGGACAGGGAAAGAGATTCCCAATAGGGCTCCACACCCAATATGGAGCCCGATGTGGGGCTTGATCCCACAACCTTGAGACTATGACCTGAGCTGAAATCAAGAGCTGGACCCTCAGCCAACTGAGCCACCCAGGCGTCCCCAAAGTGGTATTTTAAAAACAAAAATTTTGTTTTCTTTAAATCCTCAAATGGATTTCAGAGTCACGATACAAATTCCTTACTTTGGACTTAAATTTTATGTGATCTGGGTCCTGCCTACATCTCCAACTTCATCTTGCATCATTCACGGCCTCTTACCCACAATACTCCAGCCACAATAACCTCCTTTTGTTTGCTTAAACATAGCAAATTTATTCCTAATTTATGGCCTTTAATTTACATTCACTGTTTCCTCTGATCTGGAATGTTTTCTTCCCCTAAAGACACAGGTTTATCATTCAGACCTCAATTTAAGTCAAGAATCCCAGGAAAGGCCTTTTCTGAAACCCAGTCAAAAACAACCAATTAATTTCATTTATACAATATTGTATTTCTCTGCACTGATTTTTTTAAATTAACATAATGTATTATTTGTTTCAGGGGTACAGGTCTGTGATTCATCGGTCTTACACAATTCACAACACTCACCACAGCACATACCCACTTCAAGGACCATCACCCAGCCACCCCATCTTCTCTCCCACCCCCTTCCACTCCAGCAACCCTGAGTTTGTTTCCTGAGATTAAGAGGCTCTTATGGTTTGCCTCCCTCTCTGGTTTTGTCTTGTTTTATTTTTCCCTCCCTTTCCCTATGACACTCTGTCTTGTTTCTCAAATTCCTTATAGCAGTGAGATCATATGATAACAATCTTTCTCTGATTTATTTCGCTTAGCATAATACCCTCTCGTTCCATCCACGTCATTGCAAATGGCAAGATTTCAAATTTTGATGGCTGCATAATATTCCATTGCATTGCTTTTATCACTTGTTTATTCATCTGTCTTACCTTGCCCCACTCCTCACTATAGCCTCAGCACATATCATGGCACCTAGGATAAAGGGAACCCTCAAATATTTGTTAAACAGGGGCACCTGAGTGGCTCAGTGGAGCCCTCAAATATTTGTTAAATAGGGGCGCCTGAGTGGCTCAGTCAGTTAACTGCCTTCGACTCAGGTCATGATCCCAGGGTCCTGGGATCGAGTTCCGCATTGGGATCCCTAAGCAGGGAGCCCAATTCTCCCTCTGCCCTCCCCTCTGCTCGTGCTCACCCACCCTCTCTTGCAGATGAATAAACAAAATCTTTTAAAAAATTTAAAAAAGTATTTGTTAAATAAAAAGCTTTTGGCATTGAAGATACAAAGACAAACCATGATGCTTACCCTTGAGGATACCTACTCTTGAGCTTCTTGGGAATCATCAGGCTCCCTGCTCAGTGGGTACTCTGGTTCTCCCTCTCTGTGCCCCTCCCCCTGAGCGTGCACACACCCTCTCAAATAAACGTATAAAACCTTTTTTTCCCCCCAAGATCTTATTTATTTGACAGAGACACAGCAAGAGAGAGAACACAAGCAGGGGGAGTGGGAGAGGGAGAAGCAGGCTTCCCGTGGAGCAGGGAGCCTGATGTGGGGCTCCATCCCAGGACTCTGGGATCATGACCTGAGCCAAAGGCAGCACTTAATGACTGAGCCACTTAGGCGCCCCTAAATGAATAAAACCTTAAAAAAAAAAAAAAAAAGTAGGGAATCTAGTAGTGAAAGACAGCTTCAAATCACTGAAAAACATTAAAAATTACAAATCTGGGTTGAAAGTCAGATTGGAATTATACTCAAGACTTTGGAAAACTTCGAAATGTGTTTATATATGCAAACATACAAAAAAAAAGAAAAAATAAACAAAATTAAGATGTATCTCACATGTTTGCACTATTTCATAGACAAAAATATTTTAAAGAAAAGAATTATTGGGGTGCCTAGGTGGCTCAGTGGGTTAAGCCTCTGCCTTTGGCTCAGATCATGATCTCAGGGTCCTTGGATCAAGTCCCGAATCAGGCTCTCTGCTCAGCGGGGAGCTTGCTTCCCCCTCTCTCGCTGCCTGCCTCTCTGTTTACTTACAATCTCTCGCTCTCTGTCAAATAAATAAATAAAATCTTAAAAAAAAAAAAAAGAATTATCCCCAGGGGTGTGATTACAGATAATTTTTACTTTATTATAGTTCCATGTAGTTTCCAAAATTCAATAATAAGCAAACATGTTACTTTTGTATTCACAGAAACTGGCTATTTATTTAAAAGGGAAAAGCAATTAAATGGTTCTACAATGACTGTAATGATTACTAGTGCTTTTTGTATGCATATAAGAATTGATCATCCTGATGTATGACTAAGTTAATTCCAATTTACCCTCCCAACTATCAGTTTAAGGGTTATTTCCAAGAACTCTTTCCCTGAGATTAGGTTACACCACCCCAACACAGTTCTCCTTACTTAAATTCAACAAACACACATATAATTGTTCAATGTTTCATGGCCTTACTAGATCATAATTTACTCCATAACAGCATGGACTATGTGTATCTTTTTTTTTTTTTTAAAGATTGATTCATTTCAGAGAGAGAGCACTTACACGCACGCAGGCGCGTGCGCGCGCGCACACACACACAAGCATGAGCAGGGGGAGGGGCAGAGGGAGAAGTGACTCCCTGCTGAGCAGGGGGCCCAATTGGGAGGGGAAGGGGCTCCATCCGAGGACCTTGGGATCATGACCTGAGTTGAAGGCAGAGGATTAACCAACTGAGCCGCCCAAACTGAGTCACCCAGGCACCCTGGACTATGTCTATCTTATTACATCACAGATGGTATTCAATAAATATTTGTTAAATAAATGGAGAAAAATGTAGACTTAAAGAGTCAACCCACAGTGATATAGATGACGTTATATATAATACTAAACAGATGCTCCCTAAGATCTTTAACAAGGAAAACTGCAAAACAAATCAAAAAAAGATTGCCTTCCCACCATCTTATTTCCCAGGTTTGGCTTTGATATTACATCACCCCAAAGCATGAACTGACCAAATTATCAACACTTACACTGAACAGAAACCCATCTTCATCTATGGGCTACCTTTATCAACATATTATAAAGTCCCTACTCTCAGAAGCAGGATAAGCGATCATACCTTCATAATGGTTGGGGATGAGCTCCCTGGCGCTTAAAAAAAAAACAACAAAAAACCCTTAAACTCATTTGGGAAAACAAATGCTTCCTGCTTACCTGGCAATGAGCTAAGCAATGGAGAACTGAAAATATAAGTCTCTGCCTTCAATGACTCACATACACAGTTCCTAAGAGCAGTAAGAGATAAAGCACCTAAGTAAACACCTAAGGATTTAATCAAAGTATGACCAAGCCTACAGATAAAATGTCTGACACACTGGGGCGCCTGGGTGGCTCAGTGGGTTAAAGCCTCTGCCTTCAGCTCGGGTCACGATCCCAGGGTCTTGGGATCGAGCCCCGCATCGGGCTCTCTGCTCAGCGGGGAGCCTGCTTCCTCCTCTCTCTCTCTGCCTGCCTCTCTGCCTACTTGTGATTTCTGTCTGTCAAATAAATAAATAAATAAAATCTTTAAAAAAAAAAATGTCTGACACATATAACCACCTAATATCCCATCCAAACACCCAATGGCCTAGTAATACCACTCTCAGATACACACCCACAATTCTTACACACATGTACCAGCAAAATCTGGAAATAACCAAATGTTCGAAAGATGCATAAACTTCAGTATATTCTATTAAAAAAAAAAAAGGAACTACTACAGAAGGATTTAAGAAAAATGAAGTAAAATGTATTACCACTGCTGAAAAACAATAGTATCAGACAACCCACACTCTAAGTACGCCAATCCCAAAAAGGACAGTTCACATAAAGCAAAGAAACCTGGGGCGCCTGGGTGGCTCAGTGGGTTAAAGCCTCTGCCTTCGGCTCAGGTCATGATCTCAGGGTCCTGGGATCGAGCCCCGCATCGGGCTCTCTGTTCAGCAGGGAGCCTGCTTCCCTTCCCCTCTCTCTCTGCCTGCCTCTCTGCCTACTTGTGATCTCTGTCAAATAAATAAAATCTTAAAAAAAAAAAAAAAAAAAAGCAAAGAAACCTTAGGGTGCCTGGGTGGCTCAGTCAGTTAAGCATCTGCCTTTGGCTGAGGTTATGCTCCTAGAGTACTGAGACAGAGCCATACATCAGGACCCCTGCTCAGTGGGGAGTCTGCTTCTCTCTCTGTTCCTCTTCCCCGCTCATGTTCTCTGTCTCTCTTACCCACTCCCTCCCTCAAATTAAGCAAAAACAAATAAAACCACAAAAACAAAACAAAACAAAACAAAGAAACTTAAAAGTAAAGTACCCATAGTCACTTGAGAAAGAAAGCTACATATACTAGCCCTGCATCTGTAATCACTAGAAAAATATGTAATCCCAAAAAGGCTAAAAAAAAAAAATAAATAAAATAAAATAACAGAGTAACATGGCAGCCCTAACACCTATGCAAAGGTTTATGCACTTTCTGCAGCAACTCCAAAAAAACAAAAGTAGATGCCTATCAGAGATTTTCTGTCTTACTGTAAATGTTATTATGCCTACCAATTCCAGGCACTATACAAGACAAAGGAAAAAAGATGAATAAGCATCCTCATGGAGCTCAATGATATCTAGCAGGAACAGAAAGACATATGTACAATTACCAATGTATAGGGCACCTGGGTGGCTCAGTCGTTAAGCATCTGCCATCCGCTCAGGTTATGATCCCGGGGTCCTGGGATCCAGTTCCCCATTGGGTTCCCTGCTCAGCAGGAGCCTGCTTCTCCCTCTCCCACTCCCCCTGCTGTGTTCCCTTTCTGGCTGTCTCTATCAAATAAATAAATAAAATCTTTAAAAAAATTATCAATATATCTACAGTTACTACTCTAACAAAGTCCTGACAAAATGACACTGGGAAACAGGAGTAAACTGTGTTTTCCACAAAAGGTTTATGAGGAGTGGCATTTTAGGATAAGTTTATTTCAAAGGCAAAGAAGGAGGAAGGGCTTATTCCAGGCAGACAGAATAACTAAATGGCAAGCAGTTTAGCACAGCTGAAGGTCTGAGAGTGAAGTATGTGTAGGCATGCAACTGTGATGAGACTTGACAGGAAACAGGTCAAGAAAGGTAGGCTAGAACAAAAGTATACAAGTTTGCCTTTATGCAATAGGCAGTAGAGAAACTAAAGGAAAATGACAAGGTCATAAATCATGTGGCATGGGGGTACTTGGATGGCCCAGTCAATAAAGCATCTGGCTTTGGCTTACATCATGATCCCAGGATCCCAGGATAGAGCCCTGCATCCAGGCTCCCTACTGAGTGGGGAGTCTGCTTCTCCCTTTCCCTCTGTCCTCCCCCTGCTCTAATAAATAAAATCTTTTAAAACAAATAAATAAATCCATCCATCCTATGGCATGGCACCAGGAGGGCTGAAGAGAGGATGCAGAGAAATAAATGTAAATAAGCAAACTGTCTGAGACACTTGGGTGGCTCAGTCGGGTAAGCCTCTGCCTTCAGCTCGGGTCATAATCTCAGGATCCTGGGATCAAGTCCCACATGAAGCTCCTTGCTCAGGGGGCAGTCTGCTTCTCCCTCTGCCTGCCACTCTCCCTGCTTGTGCGCGCTGTCTCTCTCAAATAAATAAATAAATAAAATCTATTAAAAAAGAGAACCTAGGGATAAAAAAGAGGTGAAGTTAAAAAAAAAAAAAGGCAAACCATTTTACTATAATAGTAAATAAAAATTTAACTTTTAATAGTCCATCTGGGATATGAAAACCCAACCTAGAGTGATTAACAAAAGGAATACAAAAGAGGAAACAAAGATTTAAGAGATAAATGGAAAATAACAGATGAAACCAACTTAGAAAGTGTAGTAACACAGTATGAAGGAAAACCAGCAGTATCAGAGCAACCACAAGAGGAAAGCTTTGAGAAATGAAGTGAAAGGTATACAAAATGGACTGATGAGAAGTTACTCCACATTTGGCAAGTGGGAAGATAATGATAATGCCTGAAGTAGTTTCCATATGATATGGTGGAGATAGAAGCCTGAGGACAGCAGTTAAGGAATATCTGAGGACAGCAGTTAAGGAATATAACCTACATTTGCTCCTATAACCAAATATAAAACATCTTTGTAATTAAAGGAAAAGATTTCCTAAACAAAATACAAAAAGCATACCATACAGGAAAAAACAGAAAAATGTGACTTACTTCTTTCTTTCTAAGTGAATTCTACCCCCAAAACGGGCTGGAACTCACAACCCCAAGATCTAGTCACACACCCTACCAACTGAGCCAGCCAGACACACCCTACCAACTGAGCCAGCCAGGCACTCCCCTCAAAGTGTGACTACTTAAAAATTAAACTTCAGGGATGCCTGGGTGGCTCAGTGGGTTAAGCCTCTGCCTTCAGCTCAGGTCATGGTCTCAGGGGCCTCGGATCGAGTCCCATATCAGGCTCTTTGCTCACCGGGAAGTCTACTTCCCCCCCCCCCCTCTGCCTACTTGTGATCTGTCAAATAAATAAAATCTTTTAAAAAAAATAAATAAAAATAAATAAATAATAAAAATTAAACTTCAGACAAAAGATATGACAAAGTTAAGCAAAAGAAAACACTCACAAAAGGACAAATATAACAGAGTAGTTCATAGAGACACAAAGTAGAGCAATGAACCACAGGCTGGGCAACAGAGAAGTAGAGTTAGCATTTAATAGATACAGAATTTCGGTTTTACAAGATGAAGTAAGTTCTGGAGATGAAGAGTAGTAATGGCTGTACAAAAATGTACATTGAAACTGTCACTTAAAAATATACAAGATGCTAAGTTTTAGATGTGTAGCATACCACAATTACAAAAAAAAGCATTAAAAAAACCTAAAAATTAAGCCACATAACGGAAGTAGACAAAATTATATAAAGAATACCTGTAAATGAATAAGGAAAACACAAACCATCAAAATTTTTTTTGAAGATTGAATTCTTATTTACTTATTTTTGAGAGAGAGAGAGAGACAGCGTGCGTGAGCATGTGCATATTGCACGTACAAGAAGTGGGGGAGAGGGAGAGGCAGAAGCAGACTCCCTGCTGTGCAGGGCTGCACAGGGCAACGGATGCGAGAGACTATCCCATGACCCTGAGCTGAAGGCAGACAACCAACTGAGCCACTCAGGTGTCCCAATTTTTTTTTAAATGGGTAAGGAATGAGAACACTGAGTTTGCAAAGGAAAGCCTAATGGCCGATAAACACAAAAATATGCTTAATATTTCTACTGGGAAGGGAAATTAAAATTAAAATAAGCTACCATTCACATCCATCAGACTGACAAAAATATAAGTCTTACAAATGTCAGGTCACTAGAACTTTTTTTTTTTAAATACTTTGTTTATTTACTTGACTGACAGAGATCACAGGTAGGCAGAGAGGCAGGAAGAGAGAGGGGGAAGCAGGCTCCCTGCTGAACAGAGAGCCTGATGGCGGGCTCAATCCCAGGACCCTGAGATCATGACCTGAGCAGAAGGCAGAGGCTTTAACCCACTGAGCCACCCAGGTGCCCCAGGTCACTAGAATTCTTATACACTGCTAGAGGAGTGCAAATTGATATCATGATTATAAGTTGAAGCAATATCCAATAACGCAGAAGATGCAAATACACTCAGATCCTATAATACTACTTCCTAAGAAAAACTCTTGCGTGTCCAAGAAAACATGTATAGTAATGTACAACGCTTTTTTTTTTGTACACCAGCTAAAAGCTGAAACTACATGCTGTACACAGAGAATGAATAAACAACAACAAAAAAACTGATGTGAAATACTACATAATTTAAGGAACTAAAGCAATATGCACTATCATGGATAAATTCTTTAAAAAAAAAGTTAACACTTAAAAGAAAAGTTGCACAAGGGGCACCTGGGTGGCTCAGATGGTTAAGCATCTGCCTTCAGCTCTGGTCATGATCTCCAGGCCCTGGAATTCAGCCCCGTCAGGCTCCTAGAGGGGAATCTACTTCTCTTTCTCCCTCCGCCCCTATCCCTGTTTGTGCTCACTCTGTCCCTGTCTCTCAAATGAATAAATAAAATCTTCAAAAAGAAAAGAAGAGGGGGCACCTGGGTGGCTCAGTTGGTTAAGCAGCTGCCTTCAGCTCAGGTCATGATCCTGGAGTCCCTGGATCGAGTCCCGCATCAGGCTCCCTGCTCTGCAGGGAGTCTGCTTCTCCCTCTGACCCTCCCCCTTCTCATGCTCTCTCTCTCATTCTCTCTCTCAAATAAATAAAATCTTTAAAAAGAAAAAAAAAAAAAGAAAAGAAGAGGGATGCCTGGGTGGCTCAGTCAGTTAAGCCACTGCCTTCGGCTCAGGTCATGATCCCAGGGTCCTGTGATTGAGTCCCGCATTAGGATCCTTGCTGAACGGGGAGCCTACTTCTCTCTCTGCCTCTGCCTGCCACTCTGCCTGATTGTGCGCTCACTCTCTCTCTGACAAATAAGTAAATAAATAAAATCTTTTAAAAAATAATTAAAAAAGAAAAGAAGAAAAGTTGCAGGAGATGTAGAATATTACAATCATCTGTGGAAAAAATTTTTTAACTTTTAAAAACACTAAAAAGTGCTTTGACATTAAAAAAATCTTATGGTTTCGGGGCACCTGGGTGGCTCAGTCGTCAAACATCTGCCTTCGGCCCAGGTCATGATCCCAGGGTCCTGGGATCAAGCCCCGCATCAGGCTCCCTCTTTGCGGGGAACCTGCTTCTCCCTCTCCCACTCCCTTAGCTTGTGTTCCCTCTCTCACTGTCACATAAATAAGTCTTTAAAAAAAAAAAAAACCTTATGGTTTCAATAGTAAAAACAAAAGTATGAATGGGAAGGATATAGGCATCTTCAGCACAGTGGTTACTTCTAAGAAAGAGAATGGAAAAGGGAAAAGGTTACAAAGTGAACTTCATCTGCATGTTGTTTTATTGCTTGAGGGAAAGGGCAAGTTAACCAAGTATGAGGGAGTTAAGATCTGCTACATCTATACCATGAACATAAAGGTATTCACACCTACTGTTTTCTAAACTTCAAAGTGTAAAATATTCCATAATCTTAAAAAGCAGCTTTAAAGGGGCGCCTGGGTGGCTCAGTTGTTAAGTGTCTGCCTTCAGCTCAGGTCATGATCACGGTCAATTTAAGTATTTAATATTTTAAGTAAAAATGTTTTTTAAGATTTTATTTATTTATTTGACACACAGAGAGAGAAATCACAAGTAGGCAGAGAGGCGGGGGGGGGGGGGGAGCAGGCTCTCCGCTGAGCAGAGATCATGACCTGAGTCGAAGGCAGAGGTTTAACCCACTGAGCCACCCAGGCGCCCCAAGTAAAATATTTTTTTAAAAAAAGAATTTGGGGAGCCCTGTTAAAATACAAATTTTTTTTAAAAAAGCAACTTTAAAAATAATGGACAGGTAGCAAGCAGTAGACATGATTGCAGACTATTCTTTCCACCATAATCAGTAAATATTTGGGAGTCGGAGACCTAGTTTCCAACCTCTGTTCCACCAACAAGTTGCCTGATACTGAGAAAGTTAGGTACTTTCTTCAAAGCTGCAATTTTCTAATCTGTAAAATAAGAATAACATCAATCTCATAAGGCTGCTAAACATATAAAATGCCAGATAGCAGGCATTCAACTGAAGTATTTATTAATTTAAATTTGCAGTAAAAGCAAAGAATTGAAGGGAGAAAAAGGACAAAGGTTTTGAATGATACGAAGTTCTCTCCTTTGCAAAATTATGTAAGAGAACAAGGGATGTCAGATGGATGTGACCACCACTTTCTATCTTCCAAGAATCAATTTTAAAATAGGAATTTTAGGGGTGCCTGGGCAGCTCAGTCAATTAAGGTCTGCCTTCCACTCAGGTCGTGATCTCAGGGTCCTGGGATGGAGCCCCATTGGGCTCCCTGCTCAGCGGGGAATCTGTTTCTACCTCTCCCTTGCCCCTTCCCCAACTTGTACCCCTGTGTGCGCACTCTCATTCTCAAAGAAAATCTTTAAAAAAATAAAAAACAGGAATTTTACAAAGAGATTCAAGATTACATCTATCATAGGATTAGAATCTAGATTTCTTGGTGCAGTTCAAGGCAACCAGAGTCACATCAAAAAATCCCAAATAATCTTGTAAAGCGGTATTATCTGAAATGCTTCCAAATAAAGTACTTTTTCACTTAAAAAGGTCACATTGTAACACAACCTCTTCCCCAATTTATAACTGTCTCCTTTAATAAAAAAATTTTTTTTAATTTATTTGGCAGAGAGAGAGAGACAGAGAGTGTGCGCGCTCAAGCGGGGAAGTGGCAGGTAGAGAGAGAAGCAGGCTCCACTCTGAGCAAGGAGCCCCATGTGGGGCTCATCTCACATGACCTTAGCCAAAGGCAGCTGCTTAACCGACTGAGCCACCCAGGTACTCTTAACTCTCCTAAAGAAGGATTAACAAACACCATGAGAACAAGGCCCACATTTTTCTTTTGCATTCCCCTTGGCCACAGGTTGTTTGCACAGAGATGACAAAGTAACTCTATTGTAAGTACCAAAGCCCCTTCATTTAAATCTTTTTTTTCAGGCAAATTCACACAGCACTATCACTACACTGAAGGAACACTTTATGATCCAAAACAACAATAAGGAAAATATGAACATATAGCTAATTTTGACATCTTAACAGCTATCCGTTCAGATGTCCCAAGAACTGCTCTGAGCACTGTAAAGACTCTTAATCTTCCTTTCCTACATTCTTACAAATAAGAAAACTAAGAGAGTCAAAGCTGAAGATATTAAATAGAAAAGCCAGGACTCAAAGCAAATCTAATTCCAAAGCCCACGCTCTTAATCACTAAGCTAAATTTACTGTATCATGCTTAAGGAGTGAAATATCCCTGCCTCCTGCCAAATTCAGTTTTTAACACCAAGAAAAAAAGGCAAAATATACTTAAATACAATAGGGAATATTAAACTGTCACTCATACTTTGTTTTATTAGCATTTAGCATTTACAGTATTGTTTATGAAAAAAAAATAGTCCCATACAGCAACCATATATAATGATTAGAATGGACTGCTAATGCAAAAAGTCTGGGTTCATTAACCAGATCTGTATCACTGAAAAACAATCAATCTCTTCAGGCCTCAGTTTCCTGATCTTACAGATGAGGAATTTGGCCTAGATCTAAGGTCTCTTTCAACTCGAATACTCAATGCATTTTTTTTAAAGATTTTATTTATTTATTTGACAGAGATCACAAGCAGGCAGAGAGGCAGGCAGAGAGTGAGGGAGAAGCAGGCTCCCCGCTGAGCAGAAACTTGGGATGTGGGGCTTGATCCCAGGACCCCTGGATCATGACCTGAGCCGAAGGCAGAGGCTTTAACCCACTGAGCCACCCAGGCGCCCCTACTCAACGCATTTTAACACATTTTCTAAGACACCACTAACACATTAGTAAATATATACATGTATATTTATCTAGAAGATGGACAGTAAAGGTACAAAAAATGTTCACAGCATGGCTACTACTAGTTTTGAGGGTCACAAAGGGGTGATAAAGGGAATTCCAGATGCATCTAAATCTATGTCTGATGGACAGAGATCAAAGTCTTTATAATCGTAAAATAAAACAAGAAATGCACCCCAAACAGTATTACTTGGACAGGCTGCAATTATTTTTTTTACCTCATCAAAAGCTTTCTTCACTCAGCCCACACCCAGAACCCCATAAGGCACATTATTTAAATAAGTTACACAGAGCTGTAACTTATATAACTGTAAAAACTGCTTTTCTACTCTTAAAAAAATTGTTCAAACTCTGGTTATATTCATTTCCAGCAGGGAATTTCACCTCTTTCTTTTAATCAAAAAGGAAAAAGTTTAAAAGAAAAAAAATCATTTACAAAGGGAAAACAAGTATAAAATCCTAAAAACATCACTCAAAACTAGTAGTAGTAGCCATGCTATAAACTTTTTTGTACCTTTACTGTCCATCTTTTAGATAAAATATACTACACATCTTACAAATTTAATAGTCTGAAATGTTCTAAAGAGTTTTGTCGATAGCAGTGGTTCTGAACATTTGGCAAGGTCTGGAGACATTTTTAGTTGATACAACTGGCAGGGAGAGAGAGTAAGGAGGTAGGGTGGAGGGCTAGCTGTGCTAATGGCAACTAGTGATAGAAGCCAGGGATACTACTAAACATCCTACAATGCAGAGAAGAGCCACTCACAGCAAAGAATTCATTATCTGCCTAAAATGTCAACAGTGCTAAGGTTGAGAAACTATGGTCTACAGAAATCAACAGTTTACTTCTAAAGATTTGCCAACCAGTTCTATAGATCAAACTAGATAAAATACATTAAAATTAAAATGGCAATAAATACAAAATCCACTTAAGCACTTAAAAGAAAACTACAAAAGCAGTTTTCATGAAATCAATTTGTAATGCCATAAATTTAAGTATTCCCTACTGAAATCTTAGAAAATGTCAGCGAAGTGCAATTACAATATGAAAAACTACAGATAACATACAACAAACAAACAAGAGTATATACACTGACTTAAGGGCATTTTACTTCATTGAGCTTCAAATTTACAAGTATTTTTTGCAGGGGCGTCTGGGTGGTTCAGTCTTTTAGGTGTCCGACTCTTAGTTTCAGCTCAAGTCTTGACCTCAGGGTCTTGAGATGGAGCCTTATGCGGGCTCTGAGCTCAGTGGGGTGTATGCTTGAGATTCTCTCTCTCACTCTTTTGCCCCTCCCCCAGCTTGGGTGCTTTCAAATAAAAATTTTTTCAAGTATTTTGCATATTGACTCACAGCTAAATCTTTAAGTAACTTACAGGTAACACTTATTTTAATTTTTTATTTAAGGTTTTATTTATTTGCCAGAGGGAGAGAAAGAAAGAGCAGAAGCAGGGGGAGCAGCAGGCAGGGGGAGAAGCAGGCCTCTCACTGAGCAAGGAGCCCCATGGGGAACTCAATCCTAGGACCCTGGAATCATGACCCGAGCTGAAGGCAGATGCTTAACTGACTGAGCCACCCAGGCGTCCCCCCTTATTTTAACGTTTAAGCTATTAAATTAGGTTATGTTTAAATCCTGTAACCCGTAATACAAACCAGTCTCAGTTATTTTTAAATAATTAAAGAATGCTTATCCTTGGAAAGTAATGACAATGTGGTACAATGTAAACACAAGTGGACCTAGACCCAAATCCTAAAGCTATGTTTGTAGACAAATAATTTAATTTCTCTGAATCTCAATTTCCTCATCTAAAATATAGGAAATCTAATTCAAAAAATTTTTCCTGGAAATTAGCAATAATGCATAAACAAATGGTACTGACAGCCACTCTACAAATGGTGGTTAGTTTTTAACAGCAATAATAATAAATCTGTGAATACAGATTATAGTTTTATTATAGCCTCAAAATCTACATTTCACTTAGTAATTGCACTCATAAAATAACTATAACATGTATTTTAACCAATTTTCCATTCCTGGCAATTTGAGATATTACTTAAAATTCACACATATTTAAAATTAAGTCTGACACATAAAGGATGGATTTCCAAACAGCCTCAAGGAAAAAAGGCCTAGATGCCTTTATTATTTTAAGTAAGTAACATATATCTGTATGACTCAAAACTCAAAAGGGATCCTTTGATGCCTATTACCTCAGACACATTCGCTTATACAGAAATAATCAATTTTACCAATTTCTCATTGAGACAAATACACATATTTCCCCCTTCTTCCAACACAAATGCTGGCCTCCTCCACACTATTCTGCACCTTGCTTTTCACATTTGATTTATCTTGGAGACTATATTTTAATAAACACACTTTAAGAATGGCCACTTATAACTTATGGTCAGAATTCAGCAAATGTCAGCTATCTTTATAAGACAACTTAAAATGCCAAAAAAAAAAAAAAAAAAAAGTACTTGAATCAACCAGTAAACAAAAGCATATGAAACTTTGGTAAACATGGAGAGTTACATAGATGAAGTGATGAAATACTTGGTTACATGACCAGACACTCAAAATACTACATTTCCACACTTAAAAAGGAAACACGTGGACTGTACTACAAGTCCTTCAGTGAGCTGAAAGTAATCAACATAATCCACTTATAGAACTGGGACTACTAAATTATCGATGAAATAAAATATTGGTGAAAATAAAGTCATTTATTGGTTATAATACAAGATTAAATTATCTGACCCTTTTCTAAATATACTTTGTAACTTACTTTCTGGAAGAAGTTTCCTTCCAGATTTATAAAGCTACTCTTCTTAAAAAAAATAATTTTTTTGCATTTCCTATTCTCTTCCTCTGAAATACTATAATGCTTACTTGAAGCAAGGCTTCAGCATCCCTTACATATAAAGAGCAATACTGCTTTAACAATATGCACACTAGGGCGATACTAGATTTCTTTTAAGCTTTAACTGAAATACTAAAAATATCATGGTGAAAGTCACCTCTTACACAAAGCAAAGAGACCATATGGATCACAAGAGCAGTAACTTACCATTTTTAAGTAACAGAAAATAAAGCACTTGAAAGAAGTTTTATATTAAGTCTCAGGTTTGTGCAACTTTATTATAGAAGAAATGTTTTAGGCTATTGGCAACTGTATTAACTGAATCTTTCATTAGGAATATATATGTCAACTATACTCAAATATATTTTCTTGCAAATAAAAAGTAAGAATCATTGTTTCACTGTATATCAGTACAGACATTTATGACCCTATTTCTGCACTGTACCACAAAAATACAAAGTCATCCTTCCATTCAGAGTTTTGGCACTAGAACAAATACAGAGGTCAGAGTTCATACACATGCTCTGTAAAACAGATCATTTCTTACAGACTACTACATTCAATAAATCTACTGGTATTTGTTATTTTTAAGTTAATTTTAAAGAATTATATTCAACATGTCGAATTGGAAAAATAATCGCTGTAGAGTCAGTATCACAAATAAAGCTCACTTATATCTATTACTTATCACACACTCAGAATGCTGAATTGCACAAATCATTTATCGAAGTTCCAACATTAAGAGAAAAATACAAATAGTAATGATGCATTATTAAAATGATATAACATCTTGAAAATAATAAGTATTTCAGTATTACTTTTTCATCTCTTTGTTAAATCCAAGGAGGAAAAAAACTGCATTCTTGTTGATTTGGGTATGAAAAATTGTACTTATACTTGCATGGTTTTGAGTCAAATCACAAGGATATTTTGATTATATTATATAAATAAATATGACCAACATCAGAGTAAATTCTGCAAGACTCAAGAGCAGCTTGAGACAAAAAAACATATTTTTAATAATTTCAGATAAGATACACTGGGACAAACCTACTAAATAAGGTGGTGTAATAATGTATCGATCTGGTGAAATCCCATGTTTTTAATAGGGCTGTTTTTCAAAAGTAAGAATCAAGTTAACTATGAGGGACATCATAATGAAGTTTCATGGCACAATACAACAGTCACAGAGGCACTGTCTTAGGAGAGACTCTCTGATCTGTAACTTGTAAACAATATTTTGAAATAAGCTACTCATACCCTCCATTATTTTTTCCTAATGAATAATATTTAAGCGCCTTTAACACACCAAACAACTTGCCTTCACCCAATCAAAAAGCTTCACATGTCAACAGAAAAGAGGCCTAGAAATTGGGGAGTGGGGCGACGGGGGAAATGAGGTAATTATCTAATCTGGAATCAATTTCCTACCTCAGATGAAAATTCCCTTATCTCCCACTCAAATAAAAGAGTATCCCATTATGTCTCCTCTTCTCTCCCAACACCGAACTAAGGAGGGAGTAACTCTGAACGTCCTTCTTTCATCAAAACCTAAGGCCTTTCACCGCTCCTTTCCAAAGGAAAGGACGGTGGAGGCCAAACAGGCCATAATGTAGAAATACCCTTAAAAGTGTGGGCCTTTGAGCAGCGCAGCTCTCCGGATCCAGTTACCACCTTTCCCCTTCCCCCAACCCACTTCCCGGGTTTTCTAAGGCTCGGCCTGCTCCCTCCACACCCTACAGCCAGACTTCCAGCTGTTGCCACTGCCTCGGGGCTCTCTCTAGAGCTCACCCCCCCCCCCCCAAGAAATGCCCCCCTCTCCATCTGCCCCCCAAACCGAGTTCCTCTCCAGACCACCCGCCCGCAAGGCGGTCCATCCCAGGGCCCGGGGAGGGGAGGAGAAGGCGACGGAAGCAGGGGGAGACTGCTGCTCTCCCACAGGCAGAAGGGCGACCGCAAGGAGGGCCACGCAGGGGTTACCGGGGATACTGGGGTCGCCGCTGGAAGAACCCTCCCGCCCTGGGCTGGGGTGGGGGATGTCCGGGAGTTCATTTCTGACCTCCTCGCTCTTCAGCACCTCCTTGAACTCCCGCTTGATTCGCTGCACCGCGATGTTGGCCATGTCTCCGCCCGCAGCTGATTCGTACCCGCCTCCTCCGCCACCGCTACGACCACCGCCACCGCCGCCACCTCTTCCACCACCGCCTCCTCCCTCGGCGATTCACACCCGAGCACACGAATGCTGCCACTGCCACCCCGGCCGCCGCGCTCTCCTCAGTGTGGAATCACCTCCGCGCCCGGCCACCAAAATGGCGCCGGGTCCGCGCATGCGCAAGACGGTGACCCGGCCGGGCGGCGCAGCCGCTCCCGTTGTAGCCCCATACGCCTCAAACGCGAGCCCGCGCCGCGCCGCGCCGCGCCGCGCGTCTCAGCCCGAGCTGCGGCCGCGCGGCTCCGCCCTGCCGGCGTCTGGGGCCAGGAGGGTGCGGCTTCCGCGCTGGCCAACCCTGCTGGGGCCTCCCGGGTCCTCTCTTGTGCCTCCGCCTCTCTTCAAATCACTGTGGTGTGGTCGGGGCTTCCAGCCATGGCCTCTGACTGAAGGCTGAGCCCAACCTAACGGGTTCACGCGGCCCCCCTCGGCTACCAGCGCCTGTGAGCGCCGTCCTGACTCAGCCAGACCGAGAACCTGCAGGCTTAATGTGCCTGACTGTGTCTAGTGTATAAAAACATCATTCCAGAACTCGATCCGGCCCATTTTCTGTTGGTGTAGCCCAGAAAAATCCACTGCGGTCCGTTTTTGTTCTGAAGCCATTAGAGTGCCACTGCTAATACTATCATTCCAGGTACTACACGTCACTGAATTAAGAGTGGTCATTGTTGGGTCCCATCCCGTGTATCTGAAACAGGTACTCCATGTAGATGCCTGAGGTGGATTTAGAAGCCAGATGTTGATCTTTGAGCTACTTAGATCATTAATACCGAGTTTTAATAGTGTTTAACCTCCAGTGTACATCAGAATCCCTGAAGAGCTTGTTTAAAAAAAACAAAAAAAAAACCCACAACTTTTGATCACTCATCATAATAGATCAGAGAGATGGGGACCTGAAAGTGACAGCTGATTTGGCTGAACCAGAAAGAAAATGAGCTCCCATTGTGGCTGGTGCAGAGGACATGGGTACATCGTTGGTAAGGAGAGGAATAAGGCTGTCTTAAAGTATTGGTTGGTTGGTTGTTTCGACTTCTTTCTTCTTGTTTCTCCTCCCTCTCCTTGATTTTACAGAAAGCCAAAAATCCTTGTTTTATATTAAAAAAAAAAAAAAAACACGTTGCTAGACCCCCATCCCTAGAGTGTGGGGTGGGTCTAATAATTTCCTTCTTTAACAAGTTCTCAGATGCTGCTGCTCTTGCTGCTACACTATGAGAACCACTAAACCAAAACACGTGAAAATAGTTTGTATATTAAAGTGAAAAATGGAGAAATAGAGGCTTCTTGCGGAGGAACGGTAGCTTTACTTCTGTAGGCCTAGGGCCTACAACAGTGTCTGGTACTGGTAGGCCCTCAATAAATATTAAATGAACAAATGAAGATAAGAGTAAAATGTTTTAGGTGGAAAGTAAGTTTGAAAGGCAATTTGAAAGTCGTTGCTAGGGTTTCAGTAAGTAATATGGTTTTGGTGCTGAGCGGTACTTTAAATAGAACATTCTGGAAGAAGTAATAAAGGTTATTTAGAAGTTTTTATTTCATGAGCTTCTTTCACCTAATCAATTAGTAAAGTATCCGCCTAGAAAAATACCACAAATACACAGTCTTAGCAGAATTATTAAAGTTATGGCACCAAAAAGGAAATATTCCCTGGAGTGAATCACTCAAGTGGAAGCATGTGGAAAAAAAGTTCTTGAACTTCTGCCACAGGAACCAGGAGGAGATATTTGATTCCAGCTCTCCTCCATGCTAGCTATCTTGGTCAACCGTTTATTTCCTCACCTACAAAATAAGGAAGCTGGATTAGACGATCTCTTTCAAGTTTTAAGAGGTCAGAATTCTAAAACATCATTTGGAAACATCTCCGTAAGAGGACTAACATAAATTATAAACCCTTCCAGCAGAGCCCCCTAGTGGTCCTAAGAGGAACCAACTGTACGTGTGGGTGATGGTACAATGAATCATTGCTATAATGTAATTCATGCAATGCTATGTGTATCTGTGTCAGTACATTGAAAATAATCATTTTGAAGTGTGCAAAAACTGTTTTGAGTACTTTACATTTGTCAACTTCATTCAGTCCCCAATCTTAATCTTGGAACTTCAAAGAAACTTGCAACACTCAAATCACAGGGGGACTACTTATAAGGGTATGGTAATTTCTTTGGGGGAGAGGGCCTTGGTCTTTTTTTTTTTCCCTTGAGAGAAAAAGAGAAAGCGGGGGAGGGGAAAAGAGAGAGGGTGAGAGAGAATCTTAAGCAGGCTCCCCACTTAGAGTGGAGCCTGACACAGTGTTCCATCTCAAGAGCCTGAGAATATGACCTGAACCCAAAATCGAGAGTTGGACATTTAACTGACTGGGCCACCAAGGCATCCCTGGTCATTTTTAAACACACATAATCATTGGTCCTGAAATTCTACTTCTAGGAAGTCATTCTACAGTCCTTCCAAAGAATGGGCAACTACATATTAACTGATATGAGACAATTCCCAAAGTACATTTTAAGAGGAAAAAAGCAGTATGCTAAATGCAATGTGGTATCTTGGATTAGATCCTAGAATTGAAAGGACATAACTAATGAAATCTAAATAAATTCTGTAGTTTAGTTAATAGTATCATACCAATATGAATTTCTTAGTTTTGACATGGTATTAGGGTTATGTAAGATGTTAACATTAGTAGAAGTGAGTAAAGAATATACAAGAATCTCTGAAACTTTTCTGTAAATCTACAATTACTTCAAAAGAAAAAGTTTACTTTTGAAAAGCACTATGCAGTCCATATTGTGTGTAGTGCACCACCATATGTGTGAAGGAAGAAAGGAATATGCTTATGTATGTAATATTTGTGAATCCTCAAAATGTCACTGGAAAAATGCATAAGAAAATGACAGTAGGGGTTATCTCTGAGAAAATAACTTAAATGCCTTGAAGAAGGCAAAATGGGAGAATTTTCACCATGTACCTTCTTGTATATTTTACCTATTCAAAACTAAATTTTTAAAAATGAGTTTCTAGTAATGCCAATTATAAGTTCTTCACTATTATGATCTAGTTCTGGTTGACTACTTCATTAAAAATTAATTAATGGGGGCACCTGGGTGGTTCAGTGGGTTAAAGCCTCTGCCTTCGGCTCAGGTCATGGTCTCAGGGTCCTGGGATCTAGCCCCAGGTTGGCCTCTCTGCTCAGCGGGGAGCCTGCTTCCCTTTCTCTCTCTCTGCCTGCTTCTCTGCCTACTTGTGATCTCTGTCTGTCAAATAAATAAATAAAAATCTTTTTAAAAAATTAATTAATGAAACAAATAATTATTGAGTGCCTATTATGTGCCAGGCATGATGTAGGTCCTAGAAGTGTATCAGTGAAAAAGAAACAGAAAGCTTCTGGAATTGCAGGATTCACATTCTGTCG
The DNA here is from genome assembly GCF_963455335.1 of Martes martes. Taxonomy (NCBI): domain Eukaryota; kingdom Metazoa; phylum Chordata; class Mammalia; order Carnivora; family Mustelidae; genus Martes; species Martes martes. The sequence goes on along the minus strand of NC_137889.1, from coordinate 171,698,877 downwards.
AGATAGGGAGAATTCATCTCAAAATATTGTCCACAAAAATGTAGGGGTCCCTGATATGTTTTCAGAGGTCAATCTGCAATGACCAAATTATCATCATAATACAACTAAGACATTATTTGCCTTTTCCTGTGTTGAAATTTGCTCTGATGACATAAAAGCAATAGTAGACAAAAACAATCACTGTGTTAGTAATAATCCTATTAATACCATGCACTCACTATTAAAAATACCAATTTTGGGGTGGCTGGATGACTCAGTCACTTAAGCATCTGACTCTTGGTTTCAGCTCAGGTCATGATCTTGTGGGTGGTGAGATAGAGCTCCATGTCAGTCTCTGAGATTCTCTTGCTCTGCCCCTCCCCCCTAAAATAAATAAATAAAGTTTTAAAAAGAAAAAAAAAATACCAGTTGCAGGGACATCTAGCTGGTTCAGTTGGTGGAACATACAACTTGATTTCAGGGTCCTGAGTTGGAGCCCTGCATTAGATAAAGAGCTTACTTTAAAAAAATACCAGTTTTAGTTTGTTTGTTTGTTTTTAAATGAAGACTTGCACTTTTACTTTTTTAATTTTTTTAACATTTTTATTAAATGTTAATGGACATGGGGGTCATGACCTGACCAGACAGCAGATGCTTAACTGACTGAGCCATCTAGGTGCCCCTTGTTTTTTTTTTTTTTTTTAAGATTCTATTTTTAAGTAATCTCTACACCCAACGTGGGGCTCGAACTTACAACCCTGACATCAAGAGTCGCTAGTTCTACTGACTGAGCCAGCCAGGTGCCCCCTCCTTTTTTTTTTTTCTTTTTTCTTTTTTCTTTTTTCTTTCTTTTTTTTTTTTTTTACCAGTTTCACTTTAGAATGTGTTTGATGAAGCAGTGGAAATTGATTTTATTAAACTTTAATATTTGAATACACGCCCTTTTAATATTGTGTGTCATTCTGGGACGCCTGGGTGGCTCGGTTGGTTAAGCGGCTGCCTTCGGCTCGGGTCATGGTCCCAGCGTCCTGGGATCGAGTCCCGCATCGGGCTCCTTGCTCCGCGGGGAGCCTGCTTCTCCCTCTGCCACTCTGCCTGTGCTCGCTTGCTCGCTCTCTCTCTCTCTCTGACAAATAAATAAATAAAATCTTTAAAAAAAAAAATATATATATATATATATATATTGTGTGTCATTCTTGGGAACGATGGAGAAAGCACTTCTACTGCATCCCAAAGCACATGGTTAAGCACTTGCACAAGTGGTGAGTTGTGAGCTAAATTAGCAACTATTGGGGCGCCTGGGTGGCTCAGTGGGTTAAAGTCTCTGCCTTCGGCTCAGGTTATGATCCCAGGGTCCTGGGATCGAGCTCTGCATCGGGCTCTCTGCTCAGCGGGGAGCCTGCTTCCTCCTCTCTCTGTCTCTGCCTGCCTCTCTGCCTAGTCTGTCAAATAAATGAATAAAATCTTAAAAAAAAAATAAATTAGCAACTATTTCCATGGAACACTATTTTTACTTAAAATAATGATTGAGACAAACTATGTTTCTCAAGGACTGGGTATTTGGCAGACATTTTATCACAAATGAACTAGGTGAGCCCATCACATCAAGGAAAACTACTGGCAGAATTTGTTGCCAATGAAAAAATTCAAACTTCCAACTGAAAATTAGACTTTTTAAAAAAGATTTTATTTATTTATTTGGCAGACAGAGATCACAGGTAGGCAGAGAGGCAAGCAGGTGGGGGGGGGGGGGAGCAGGCTCCCTGCTGAGCAGAGAGCCTGATGCGGGATTCAATTCCAGGACCCTGAGATCATGACTTGAGCCGAAGGCAGAGGCTTAACCAACTGGGCTACCCAGGTGCCCCCAAAATTAGACTTTTAGAAAATATATCTGCCCCTGTGACTCAACAGCTTTCCAATACACTTAAAGACATTTTGACTAAATTGGTGGCAAAATTAATAAATGTGATTGTTTGAAATTTTACAGTGAAATGTGTAAATATTTGGAAGATCTGCATAAGCCAGTGAACTAGTATTTTCTAAATGACCAATGCATGATGTTACAAAATCATGCCTGGGTATAATAATATCCATTCAAGGTTTGAGACAGATCAATGGATTTTAACATAACAGGGTACAAAATATTCACTGGTAACATTTCAGATTCCACATTGCAACTAACTTTTGAGGATTGACCCCTTGTCTGGATTTAGTGCAGTACTGAAAAATAATATCCACAATTAGCTGAAAAAGTTGTTAAAACATTTTTTTTTACTTTCCAGCTACGTATTTGTACAAGATTGGATTTTCTTCTACTTCAACCAAAACAATATATGCACATACTAACTGCAAAAGCATATATGAAAATCCAGCTGTAGGATGCCTGGGTGGCTCAGTCAGTTAAGTGTCTGCCTTCAGCTCAGGTCATGATCCCAGAGTCCCGGGATTGATTCCCGCATAGGGCTCCTTGCTCAGCGGGGAGCCTGCTTCTTCCTCTGCCTCTGCCTACCACTTCCCCTCCTTGTTCTCTCTCTCTCTCTCTGAAAAATAAATAAATAAAATCTTAAAAAAAAGGAAAAAGAAAATCCAGCTGTGTTCCGTAAGGCAAGCATTAAAAAGAGATTTTATCTTGGAAAATACAATTATTTTTCACTAATAATATATTATTTATGTAAGTATGTAATAGGTTTATTATAGTAGCTATAATATTAAAAAGAAAGAGCAAAAACAAGCAGAGCAAGGGGCAGAGGGAGAGAGACAGAGGGAATCCCAAGCCAACTCCCATGTGGATGCAGGGCCCGATCTCATGACCCTGAGATCATGACCCAAGCCAAAATCAAGAGTCAGCCGCCCAACCGATTGAACGTCCCAGGCACCCCTATTATAGTTACTTTTAAATAAATGTTCCAATAATTTCTGTTTTAATTTCTAACACAATGTTGTTTAACCCATGTAAACAACCTCTCTTTGGAATCTTCAACTTTTTTTTTTTTTAGATTTTATTTATTTATTTGACAGAGATCACAAGTAGACAGAGAGGCAGGCAGAGAGAGAGGGGGAAGCAGGCTCCCTGCGGAGCAGAGAGCCTGCTGTGGGGCTCAATCCCAGGACCCTGGGATCATGACCTGACCTGAAGGCAGAGGCTTTAACCCACTGAGCCACCCAGGCGCCCCGGAATCTTCAATTTTTTTTTTTTTTTTTAAAGATTTTATTTATTTATTTGACAGACAGAGATCACAAGTAGGCAGAGAGGCAGGCAGAGAGAGAGGAGGAAGCAGGCTCCCCGCTGAGCAGAGAGCCCGATGCGGGGCTCGATCCCAGGACCCTGGGATCATGACCTGAGCCGAAGGCAGAGGCTTTAACCCACTGAGCCACCCAGGCGCCCCAGAATCTTCAATATTTTTAAAGAGTGTAAAGGAGTCCTAAGTACATTTGAATATACTGTACTGGTTAGACACAAAGTTTAGATCTAAAAGGTCACACACTTTCAGAGTATGTAATTTACATAAACATATACGTGAAGGTTGTCAACTTGGTTTTAGATTGATGGGGAGTTAATCTGGTAACTCTTCTGTTGCCTCCAACAGAACAATGTATTTTGATCTTTTGATTCATGTTAAAAAAAAAAAAAAAGCAGCAAGGCATAGGAGTGCTTTGCTGACCCCTGATAATAATCGCCAATCTGAAATGTGCAAGTCTTTTTTGTAGTTCCTGCCAGTTCCTGTCACCGCTCTTCATATTCAGATTTCTTGTTCTTCCGAAGGCAAAGAAGGCAGAGCAACTTTTTTTCCCCTAGTGCCCTTTCCTGACCTTGTCTTGGCCAGCTTTGTGAGACCTTTTTTCCTTTCTTTCTCTCATCACTGCCTGTTCTACCCAAGCCTCCCATTTAACTTTTTTTTTTTTTTTTTTTGGAAACACCCAGTCATAACCCTGAGGTCATTTTGCCTTTTTTTTTCTTTCACTGGATTCTGCCCTTCCCATCTTGTTAGCTTCTCTCCCCTACTCACCCCAGCTGCTGAGGAGCTCTAGTGGCAAGAGTGGAAAACAGCATTTAGATCCACAGTCGAACTTCTAAACTTAGGTCCAGGCCCGTGGGCACCGCAATATTGATTGTAATGCACATTATAGAGCATGAGTGGAAAGTTGATTTTAATAGCACAGAATATGTTTCCTTGTCTTAAGTTACTGATTTGGTACCTGTTAGGCAGTGAAGTTCTTTGGGTGGGAACTTTTTGAGGGAAGGACTTTATAATTTCACTGTTTCAAAGGAATGTGCAGCTACAACTGGGACACGGCTAAGGGGCCTTCACACTTCATGTTTAAGATACAAGCCAAGTTTCCCGGAGACTGCCCCCTGCTGACCATCTTGGTTGTTTTTGCTGAGTTGGTTGATTCCTTTGGGTCTTCTAAACCAGAGTCCTCTATATGAGACCCGATGCAAAGATTCCCAATCCTTTAAAGCCACTCTTTAAAATTCCCTTTCTTTGGTCGTCTCAGAGGCCATGAAGTTCCCACTAAATAAAATCCACAACTAGCTTCTACCTACTCGACCCCCTCAATCATGTCAGTTATTTACCACTCATTTTTTTAAAAGATTTTATTTATTTATTTGACAGAGAGAGAGATCACAAGTAGGCAGAGAGGCAGGCGGAGGGAGTGGGGGGGAAGCAGGCTCCCTGCTGAGCAGAGAGCCCGACTCGGGGCTCGATCCCAGGACCCTGAGATCATGACCTGAGCGAAACGCAGAGGCTTAACCTGCTGAGCCACCCAGGCACCCCTTATCATTCATTTAGAATACAGAATTTCAAAAATCATATAAATCTCATCAAGTTGGTCAGATAGTCTTTTTTCGTTCCTGCAAATCCACTCGCCAACATTCTCTACTCTGTGCCCCCTGGATTCTGGAAGTATGATCTGCAACGTTGTCCTGACATCAATAAGACTTCATTACTGTCTGGATTCCGTTGAGTGTGGCCAATGAGTAGGAGACTCTGGCAGGAAGTGAGGCAGGAATCAGCAATGCTATACTTCCTTACCAAAGGCTACAGTTCCTGTCCAATAGCTCTCCCCGTCAGCTGTAGCTTCAGCTACCACCAGAGCTCTTTCAGGATTCTGGTAATCTTGCTCCTTCTACCCCTTCAAGCCTGGAGGTGCCAAGTGGTCCCTGCTATTGTTAGCCTTTATCAGCTTCCTATAGCTGTTAGAGTCTCTTTAACAAACCCTTCTGATTAACCACCTGCTTCCTGCCAGGACTCTGCTGATACCCACAGTACAACGATAATTTCTTACTCTCCTGGATGTGGCTGTCATTGAGGAAAGTTACCACTCTCTCTCTACCGTTCCGTAGGCTCTGCATTAGGATTAGTGGAGCCCACTGTAACAACTTTCCCTGCTAGGGTGATGACCTAACCCAGAAGGACCAACTGAGAATGACCACTGTAGGTATAGCTCTATGAATAATAGATAACTATCTTTCCCTTTCTTGATGCTCCCTGGGGTAGAGATTCAGTCACTTGAAGATCACTGTAGCTGAATATTCAACTGTATTTTCCTAGGCAATGGCTTCTTTCTATCTATTCTATCTATCTATTTCTATCTTCTTTCTATTTCTTTCTTTCTTTCTGGCTTTAAGTCTCTCTTTCCAGAGGTTTAGAGAAGCACATGCAAACAATTCTCCCTGTGCCCTCTGAAGCTAGCAAACAGCGTGACTGAGGTAGTCACTCTCAGGAGACCCTACAGAGGCCAAGCTTCTCTGCATAGGAGAGCTGTAATGAAAAGCATAATGCAGGAGACAGACTTATATAAACATCTGAGCAAAAGCACTGTGCTCAGAATTTGATGTAACTACATTTTATCTTCCTTTTTATGATTTCGGTGTGTTAACAATGTGAATTCTTACACATCTTTAACCTATTAGTATAATATATTTTTAAGTTAACATTAGGAAAGACAGTTTTGTGTATTTATTTTTCTTTTTCCCCTCCTCCCCAGAAGGTTATTTTTATTTTTTTTATTTTGTTTTTAAAGACGTTATTTATTTGAGAGAGAGAGAAAGACAGAGTATGAATTGGGGGGAGGGGGGCAGGCAGAAGGAGAGGAATAAACAGACTTCCCGCTGAGCAGGAATTTCCCTACATGGGGCTCAAGGCCGGACTCCCAGATCATGACCTGAGCAGGAAGGCAGACAGATGCTTAAAGACTGAGCCACCCAAGCGCCCCTTTTACTGTTACTTTTAGGTCTTTGATCCATTTTGAGTTAATTTTTGAATGTGGTGTAAGGTATGGGTCCCATTACATCATTGTGCATGTGATGTACAGGTTTTCCCAGCATGATTTGTTGAAAAGATTGTCCTTTCCCCAATGAATGGTCTTGGTCCTTGTTGAAAATTCTTTGACCATGTATGTAAGGGATCATCTCAAACCTTTAAACACAAATTATTCTTATCTTTCTTCCCAGGCAAAGCTTTACATTGGAAGAAAAGGCACTATTATTAACATTTATGAGTATATAAGTAACTATGTTAGATGCTACAGATACATAGAGGAATAAGATATGGACTCTGCTCACGAAACTACCAATTTAATGGGGGAAACAGAATATCTCTGGGGAAAATAGAATATGTCATTAAAATACATGCAAATAACATAGCATATGCTAATTTAAAAATAAGTGCCACTTAGGGGCACTTGGCTGGCTCAGTTGGTGGACTATATGTCTCTTGATCTCAGGGTTGTGAGTTAGAGCCCCACATTGGGTGTAGAGATTACTAAAAAATAAAATCTTTACTAAAAAAAGGGGGGCAGGGTGCCTGGGTGGCTCAGTGGCTTAAACCTCTGCCTTCAGCTCAGGTCATGATCCTGGGGTCCTAGGATGGAGCCTTGTATTGGGTTCTCTGCTCAGTGGGGAGCCTGCTTCTCCCTCTCCCTCTGCTGCTCCCCCTGCTTGTGCTCTTTCTCTGTATCAAATAAATATATAAATAAAAATCTTTTAAGAAAAGAAGAGAAAAGAAAAAGCAACAACCAAACTATCTCCTGAAGTTGCTAAACCATTTTGCATCACCACCAACGATGAGAGTTCGGTTGCTCTACCTCCTTATCAGCATTTGGTATTATCAACATTTGGGAATTTAAGACACCTGGGTGGCTCAGTCAGTTGGGCATCTGCCTTTGACTCAGGTCATGAACCTGGGGTCCTGGGATCGAGTCCCACATCAAGCTCCCTGCTTGGTGGGGAGTCTGCCTCTCCCTCTGCCTGTCAGTCTCTCTGGTTATGCTCTCTTTCCCTCTGTCAAATAAATAAATAAAATCTTTGAAAAAGAAAAAGCATCTGGGAATTTAGTCATTCTAATAATACATCTTATTCTTTTAATTCACAGCTCCCTAATGACATTTATTTTTCTTATTGTTCCATTTTAGAAGTTCTTTCTATATTTTGGATACAAGTACTATATCAGATATGTATTTTGCAAATATTTTCTCTAAGCTTATGGCTTATCTTTTCATTCTCTGGACAGTATCTTTTTTTTTTTTAAGATTTTATTTATTTATTTGAGAGCGAGATCACAAGTAGGCAGAGAGGCAGGCAGAGAGAGAGGGAAGCAGGCTCCCCACTGAGCAGAGATCCCAATGCGGGGCTTGATTCCAGGACCCTGAGACTATTACCTGAGCAGAAGGCAGAGGCTTAACCCACTGAGCCACCCAGATGCCCCTCTGGACAGTATCTTTTGCAGAGAGGAAATTTTAAACTTTAAGTCTAGCTTATTAATATTGTCTTTCATAGATCATGCTTTTGGTGTTGTATATAAAAATTCTAGATTTTCTCCTATATTATCTTCTAGAAGTTTTATAGTTTTCCAGCACCATCTGTGAAAAGACTAACTTTATTCCACTGGATTGCCTTTACTCCATGTCAAAGATCAGTTCACTATATTCACTATACATACAAATATATATATATATATATATATACACACATATATATATATATATATATTTGTATGGGTCTATTTCTAGGCTCTATTCATTGATCCCTTTGTCCATTCTTTCATCACTACCACACTGTCTTGATTTTTGCGGCTTTTTTTTTTTAAAAGATTTTATTTATTTATTTGACAGACAGAGATCACAATTAGGCAGAGAGGCAGGCAGAGAGAGGAAGGGAAGCAGGCTTCCCACTGAGCAGAGAGCCTGATGTGGGAAGAGCCCGATTCGGGGCTCGATCCCAGGACCCTGGGATCATGACCCGAGCCAAAGGCACAGGCTTTAACCCACTGAGCCACCCAGGCACCCCAATTTTTGTGGCTTTATAATAAACCTTGAAGTCAGCTAGTGTCAGCCCTCCAACTTTGTTCTTTTCCAGTATTGTGTTGGATATTCTATGCTTCAGTATTCATTTAGAGGATTTTAAAATAAGCTGCCCAAGGATCATTTCTGACTCAGAAATTGTAACTCTGACAAGTAATTGATTAGGGACCAGATGTTTTCCTGTAATAGTTGAGCTTAATTTATAGAAATGAATAGGATGCACTTTTTTTTTTCTGTTGGTAGTAAGGATAAGACCAAGATTATATTTTATTGTCCCTTATGACACTGACCGGTTTTGCATTTAATTTAGCAACCTTATTTCAGCATTCCTTTTCCCACTAACTATATGCATCTACTTCTACTTCTCCTTTTCTTTTTTCTGTTTTTTTTTTTTTAAGATTTTACTTATTTATTTGACACACAGAGAGAGATAGAAGAGAGAAAGCACAAGCAGGGGGAGCAGCAGGCAGAGGGAGAAGCAGGTTTGCCGCCGAGCAAGGAGCCTGATGTGGGGCTCGATCGCAGCACTCTGGGATCATGACCTGAGCCAAAGACAGCTGCTTAACAGATGGAGCCACCCTTCCTTTTCTTTTTTAAAGATTAAAAAAAAAGGCGGGCGGGGTGCCTGGGTGGCTCAGTGTGTTAAAGCCTCTGCCTTCAGCTCAGGTCATGAGTCTGCCCCTAAAGCCAGGTACCCCTAGTTCTCCTTCTCTGAAGGAGCTCAGAATTTTACTGATTATCTTGTTAATGCATTAAATAAAACTTAATTCACTATGTATTTGTATAATAATTAAAAAGTCAGGGGCGCCTGGGTGGCTCAGTGGGTTAAAGCCTCTGCCTTCGGCTCAGGTCATGATCCCAGGATCCTGGGATCGAGCCCCATGTCTGGCTCTCTGCTCCGCAGAAAGCCTGCTTCCTCCTCTCTCTCTCTGCCTGCCTCTCTGCCTACTTGTGATCTCTGTCTGTCAAATAAATAAATAAAATCTTTTAAAAAAATCAATTTCAGAATTATTTTCACAAAATAAAACTAAAATAATTATCTAGCAATAAACATTATAATTATATAGCATGTAAAAAAACGTGCAGCTTTATTCAGAAGACTCAAATAAAAAGACACATCTCTATTGGAAGACAAAATTTTAATGATTTTCCCATCTGCTCAAAATGAATTATAAATTTAATGCTATTCCAACTAAAATTTCAAGGGTTCCCCCCTATCTGAACCATTTCATCCTAAATCTAAGAATCTTTGAAAAAGAAAGACACTGTTAGATATGAAAATATACTTTAAAGCTGTTGAAAATCAAATCATTTTCTGAGTAGATAGTATAGTGAGAATGGACTGATCCAACAGTTTATAAAGATTTAGTGTGTGTTACATGTGGCATTTCAAATTGGTAAAGAAATAATGAATTGTTTAATAAGCAGCATTAGGATAATTTGGGAAAAACAATGCTACCCTCCACCCCACAACAGTCACCATGCATAATAGCTAAGTTACTCTATTTACTGCTTCCCAAATATGTGATGCTATTTTCATGCTTCCATGCCTTTGTGTATACTGTTCTCTTCGCTTGGAATTCCTTTTTTACATCATCCATTTACTGACATCCTATTCTTTCAAGATCCAAATTAAACATCTGTGACACTTGCCTTCCTTCTCCAAACAAACTTACAGTCTCTTTTGTGCAGTCACTGTATCTACCACATATATCTACTATTGTACTCATAATGTTATATTTTGATTATTTATTTATATTTCTATACACTTTGCTAGACTGTAATCATCTTATGGCCAGGGACCATGTCTTTTTAACGTTGTCTCTTTATATCTAGTACAAGATGCTTCATAATGGGCACTCAATATATATTTTTTGAATTAATGAATGAAATTAAATGTGATGATACTTTGACTGAAATGTAGTAGGGAATAAATAAATGATTGTTATAAGCCCATGTGGCAGTTATGAGCATGGGCTATGACACCAGACTGCCTCAGATTTGAATCTCATCCCCACTTCTAGTTGTGTGGTCTTGGGCAAATGACTTAACCTCTTTGTAGTCAGTTTCCCCTTCTGAAATGGATCTAATAGGAGTTACTTCATAGGATTGACATGAAGATTTTAAAAGTTAGCATAGCCTTCTGCGACCAGGAAGAAATGGGATGGTCTCAAAATGAATGAAAAAAAGACAACTAACAGATGTCAACACCAAAATGACACAGATATTAGAATTATTCTACAAAGATTTCAAAGAAGATATCATAAATATGTTTCAACAAGCAATTTGAGCAAGTGTAAAGAAAAAGAACAAAATAGAAAGTTTTGCAAAGATACCAAGTCTTAGAAGAGAAAGAGGATATATAAAGGAGAACCAAATGGAAATCTAGAGTTAAAAAATTCAATAACCAAAATAAAATCTTAATGGATGGGCTCAACAGAAGAATGGAGAGGACAGAGGAAAGAATCGGTGAACTTGCAGATAGAAGAGTAGAAATGACATAATCTGAACATTAAGAGAAATTGGATTTTTAGAAAAATTAACAAAATCTTAAGGACTTATGGGGTTACAACAAAAAATCTAGTAGTCATATTTTTAGAGTCCTAGACCAAGGAATAGAGAACAGTGCTGAAAAATATTTGAAGAAATCGAAACTGAAAAGTTCCCAAATTCAGCAAAACCAACCAACCAACCAACCGACCAAAAAACCAACCAACCAACCGAAAAACCCATTAGCAGTTGCCAGAAATGGACTGAACACCAAACAGGATAAACTTAAAGAAATCCATATCAAGGCATGTAATAGTCAAACTTCTGGAAACTGAAGACATGGGAAAATTTTGAAAGCACTCAGAGAGAAATGAAATTTACTATAGGGAGAAAACATTTGGAATAATAGCAGATTTCTCATCAGAAGCCATAGAGGCCAGAAAAAAATGGCATAGTATTTTTGAAGTTGTGAAAGAGAAGAACCGTCAAACCAGAATTCTCTATCCAGAGACAATATCGTTCAGAAGTGAAGGATCATTCAAGACATTCTCAGAGGTGGGGCACGTGGATGGCTCAGTTGGCTGAGCGTCTGCCTTTGGCTCAGGTCAGAATTCCTGAGTTTGTCAAGCCCTTCTCCCTCTCCCTCTGCCCTTCCCTCTGCTTGTGTTCTCTCTTTCTCTCTCAAATAGATAAATAAAATCTTAAAAAAAAAAAAAAAGAAGAAGACATTCTCAGATGAAGGAACACTAAGAGAATATGACATCAAATTCACCAAATTAGACCTGCCCTCAAAGAGTGGCTAAAGGAAGTTCTCTTTTAAATAGAAAGGAAATGAGAAGAGAAAGAATCTTGTGACATCAGGAAGGAAGGAAGAACACAGAAAGAGCAAAAATACAGCTAAATACAATACTTTTCTTGCCTTGAGTTTCCATTTGGCCATTGAAACAAAAATTATAACACTGTCTAATGTGGTTCTCACTGTATATAGAGGAAATATTTAAGACAATTATATTATAAATGTGGGACAGTAAGGAAACATAAATGAAGGCAAAGTAAAATGTCTACACCAATAGATTTGATTATAGCTGGGGTTACACAAATCTACACATGTGAGAAAATGACACAGAATTATACACACATGTACTAATGTCAAATTTCTGGTTTTGTTACTGTACTATATTTATGTAAAATGTAACCATTGGGGGAAATTTGATTTTACATTAGGCCTATATTGCATTACTTTTTTGTATCAGCTTTCTCAGATCTGGAATCATTTGTTCTTTGAGCTTGTCTATTAATCACCCCCCATTTTGTATTAACTACAAATTTGATTAGGATGTCCAATATGCTCCTTTATGTTAAGTGAGTCATGAAAATGTCTAACAGGATAGGATCATAGAGGCCTCTGACAAAGTACTAGAAAGTTCTATTTCACCTTTGTATAAACTGTTTCAACTTCCAATGAACTGTACTATCATCCAACCTTCCTTGTCCTGAAGATTTGTCAAATGCCTTGAAAATTAAGGATATACAGGGTCCATACCATTTTCTTGCTCTATCACAGTAGTGAGAATAGTGATGAAGAATAATGGCTACTGCTTACTGAGCGATAAGACCAAAGCGTTTTGTATATAATCTTAAACTAGTCCTCTCAAAAAGTTCTGACATAGGTTTAGTTATTTTAATTTTTTATGTGACAGAAGAATTCAGGCTCCCTAGGGCACATGTGGGTATGGTCTGCTTTTATCTAACACATATTCATTTTTTTTAAAGGTTTTATTTATTCATTTGACAGAGAGAGAGATGAGATTGGAAACATAAGCAAGGGGTGTTAGAGAGGGAGAAGCAGGCTTCCCGCTGAGCAGGGAGCCTGACTCGGGGCTCGAACCCAGAACCCTGGGATCATGACCTGAGAGAAAGCAGATGCTTAACAACTGAACCACCCAGGTGCCCCCACATATTCATTTTCTAAATATTGATGTTTTACTGAAAGCAGAGGTATACCTGCAGAAGCTGTGGAGAGTGGGGTTTTGTGTGTGTGTTTTGTTTGTTTGTTTGTTTTGAGGGAGTTAGAAATGAAGGAGATGAGTGATGATGTAGATTCCCAAGAGGAAGAATTTTAAGGAGAGTCAGATTAGATAAAGGGATTTTTAAGAAGTTGTATTGTGTCATGTGTAACATAATCCGCATTATTTATCAATGCCTTCAAAGTTTAAGTCATTGATGTTTTGTAATAAGACCACATATGTGGGATTGGTCTCAAGTAAGTCCCTGGGTGAGAGCAGAGCTAGTTCAAAGAAACTGCATCACATTTGGGTTACAAGACAGGCTCTGAGAATTTGAGTGTCCAAGTCTCCCTTTTGGTAAATGGGGGGCCAGGAAGGGAATTCAACCTCATCCCACTTCCAGGCCCACCTTCTTCCCTTGTGTCACTCTGTAGGGGTCAGACCAGGGAGAGCAGGAACCCTGTTAGAAAGGAAGAACACTTCATTTAGATCCACTTATTTTTTTTAGTGAATTCATGCTGTGTCTTGTTTCCACCCCTTTTTAAAAGATTCACAAACCATTTGTCTAATTTTCCATTCCAGAATTTTGCCAAGGAAAAAATGTGTTCACAGGCTTATATAGTTTCTTCTTTTAGCAAATGAGGACATTTGTCCATCTCCAGTCTTCTGGCACCTCTCCGGTTCCCAACAAAGTTGGACCACATTTCAAATTCTCTCAGTAAAACCGGAGAGGTAAAGTTACACTAAAGGGCTGGATGTTTTCTTATATCCTCACCTGCCTTGGCCTAAAATTCTCTTTCACGTGCAGCTCTTACCTTTTCTAATTTGAGGATAATTCTTTGTGTTGGAAAATGAAGGCAAAGTAGGAGGTGATGCATTCTGCTTTTTCCTCTGTCATCTGTTATCATTACACATTCTGCTCCTTGTTCTTCTTGCTGAGGACATCAATTTTCCTGACACTGTCTTTATGTATTGGTGCTATTAAACACTGGTATTACCAGGTAGTATTTTGGGATTAATCTGTGAAAATTACATCATAGACAGTTTAGTACAAAAACCTTGCTTTTAAAATTATTCTGCCTATTTCAAAGCGTTCTAGAGCTGTTCTGCTACATAAAAAATAATAACTATAAAGTATCCTATTTGCAATGTTTCTTCAAAAATGTAGAGTCTCAGGCAGTAATTCAACGACTTTATTGTTAAAATGAAGATCTTTCTTTTTCCAGCCCCATTGAGGTATAATTGACATACAACATTGCATAACTTTAAGGTATACAGTTAAATATTGCAAAATGATGACCACCAAAGAATTAGCAAACACCTCCATCCTATCACATAATTACTATTTCTTTTTTGTGGTGAGAACATTTAAGATCTACTCTCCTAGCAACGTTCAAATATATAATATGATATTATTAGCTATAATCACTGTAAGTTTGGAAATTTGTACCCTTTGACCAATATCTCCCCTTTTCATCCATCCCACCGCAGTCTGGGAAACCACCACATTATTCTCTGTTTCTCTGAGTTCGGCTTTTTTAGATTAAAATGGAGGATCTTTCAAATGGTAGGAATAGAGATTGAGTTCTCTCTCTCAGAAGGTACAAAATGATGATGCGGGGGATGTGGGGAAGAGATACTGTATTAATAACAGAAATTTGGGGGCACCTGGGTGGCTCAGTTGTTAAACGTCTGTATTTGGCTCAGGTCATGGTCCCAGTGTCCTGGGATCAAGTTCCGCATCAGGCTCCCCGCTCAGTGGGGGAACCTGCTTCTCCCTCTGCGTATCCCCACTTTGGTGCTCTCTCTCTCTCTCTCTCTCAAATATATAAATAAAATCTTTAAAAAAAAAAAGAAATTTTGTTTAAAGCATTTTCCCTCTTCCAAGTTGTTCATTCTCTCTGTTCATGAACTAGCCTTATGTTTTAATACTCAATTTGAATTTCCATACATTTCCTATTTAAAAAAAAAAAGATATTGGCCATCATTTTGTATTTCCCCAAATAGCTAGCCAGAAACACTCTTCAAAGAAAGTGGTTACAATTCCCCATTCAGTTGCTTCATTTACCTGTTTTCAAACCTCAAAGAGGTGACTCAGGGCTGACTCTTGGGGTGGGCATCTTAGAATTCAGCCACGCAAAAGATTATGCTTGGCATTTTCAGGATTTCACCTCTTCCCTGCCCTCCCTAAATTCTCTTAAAGTGTCAGGATTTTCAGTCCACTTCAGTGAGCTATTCTAGAATACCTGCCACATGTAGTCCTTGTCCTTTGCATTGGATTACAGCTATGACTCAGTCTCTGCCTGTAAGACCCTCATGGCCTGGTTGGGAAGACAGCCACGTCAATAAATAATATAACAGTATGTAATGTGTGAAACAACTGAAGCATGTGTAAGGCTGTGAAATAGCGCAGAGGAGGAAATTCTCACTGAGTGTGAGGTTCAGAAAGTGGCTCAGCACCAGTGAGTGCTGCAGTCACCAGATAGGAAAGGATGAATAAGCATGCAGCAGGAAGTCAAGGTGAAAAGGACATTCCAGGCAGCAGAAATACCACCTAGAAAAGAGCATGATGTGTGTGGGAAAACAAAGATGTGACCATTGTTCTGGCGCATGTGTAAGTCAGTCAAGTATGGGGTCCAGATCATGATGCCATGTAGGCTGTGTAAAGGAATTTGAACTTCGTCCGGGCTGCAGAAGGCTCTGAGTGGGAAAATGACATGGTCAGAAAAGATCTTTGAAGATTATCCTGGCAGCAATTTGGAGGATGATTTGGAAAGGGCTGGACTGGAGGTAAGACCACCAATTAGGAGGTTATTTTATTAGTCTTGCCCTAATCCAGATAGTGGTACTGAAAAAGAGGTTATGCCAAAGCTTAAGATGACCAGGAGGTCATCTGGTGATGGTTTGGATGTGGGAAAGGATGACAAAATGGCATCTAGATTTCTGGTTTGCATTTTGGCTAGCTGCTTAAGACTTCCAAACTAATATCCCAGCTTCAGCTCTTCCCATTCTCCTGTCTCCCATAGCAGTTTGGGTGATTTTTCCCTTTTGACTTTCTACTTTGTAAAATTTCAATTGAAAGAATAGTGTAGCGGGTGCCTGGGTGGCTCAGTCGGTTAAGCGTCTGACTCTTGATTTCAGCTCAGGTCATGACCTTAGGGTCCTGGGATTGAGGCCCACATCAGACTCTGTGCTGAGTGTGGAGCCTGCTTGGTGTTCTCTCTGTCCCGCTTCCTCTGCCCCACCCCTGCTCGCTCTGTCTCTTTCTCAAAAAAAAAAAAAAAAAAAAAGAATGTAGTGAAGACTCGCATAGCTTTCATCTAGATTTACCAATTGCAAACATTTTACCACATACCCCCTTCCTCCCTCACCCCCATGTCCTCTCTCCCTTTGTCTCTTTGCAGTGGATTTGTGTTGGGTGAATTTAGCCAAGCTGGTACCTCACATTTTCCAGATTTTACCCTTTTAAAGTCCTGTCACAGTTCGTGGATCTGGCAGAAGACATGAGATACCCAGGTTAGAGATAGAGGACTTTATCTCTCACAGCATAAACAGTCGGCATGAGCTTTGTGTTCACACAGCTTCTTTTGCCCTCACACCCACCCCTACCAAGTCCCACAGGGGCAACATGGAGGAGGACTTGGGTGGGTGTGACCCATGTAATGGGTTTGTGTCACAGCTGAGGGACTTTGAGCTTGGGAAAACTCCCAGTCTCTTATAATGGGCTGCAAGCAAACCTGCCCAACCTTTGCTTTGGAATGCGTCATTATTACATTATTGTCTTCTTATATTGCAGAGCAAGTAAATGTACCCTTTGTCCCAGAGGAAGAAGCTATCTATTTCTTTCAAGGCTGTTCACTATACAAGTATCTTTTTAAAGATATTCCAAAATCGGGGTGCCTGGGTGGCTCAATTGGCTGAGCATCTGCCTTCAGCTCAGGTCATGATCTCAGGGTCCTGGGATCAAGCCCCACTTGTCTCCCTGCTTGGCGGGAGGGGGGGATCTGCTTCTTCCTCTCCCTCTGCCCCTCTCGCGGACCCTGCTCATGCGCGCTCTCTCTCTCTGTCAAATAAATAAATAAAATCTTAAAAAAAAAAAAAGATATTCCAAAATGAAGTCTGACACTGCTTTTGCTCTAAAAATGGACAGAGAAGTGAGAGAACTATGGAGAACGGTTGCCCAGCCTATAGTTCCAGGGCCATGAGGGATTTCTTTGCAGGATTTTTAGAAGACAGAAGTGAAATAACAGCCATTTCCTTCTTGTACTTAGAACGTCAGTGCAGAGCACCAGCAAGTGTTACAGTCGTCTCTTATCTGCCTGCTCACCTGCTAGTGTGGACAGGACTGCAGCCCTGGCTCCCGCCAGATCTCCCCCTGCAGCTTCTTCACCTCCTGGGGAGGGTGCCTAAATAGTTCTCAGATAAAATGTGTCAACTGGATTCCTTGCATTACACCCCCATCATCAAAGTTGGAAGCTTCGAGGTGATGAAAGGTCCATCCAATGGATGGGCAGCTCAACCTCACAAATTTCATTTTGTTCTTTCCTCCGCCACTTCACATCCATCTTCCTTTCCTGAGTACTCTCCCTGAGGACTACAGGCTCCAGAACCAGTCATACAAACACCAGGAATATAGATCAATCAAGACAGTGTAGCACTGGAATAAAATCAATAAACAGATCAATGGAACAAAATAGCCCCCAAATAGGTCCACACTTAGAAGATCAGTTTATTTTTGACAAAAGCATCAAAGGGATGCAACGGGGAAAGGAAATTCTTTCAACAAATAGTGTTGAAATGACCAGCTATCCAAAATTGTTTTTGCTATTTTGGTTTCTCACATTTCCAAACAAATTTAAAAATCAGCTTGTCTGTTCTTCAGAGACTTTGATTAAGATTGCATTGATTTTATAGATCAACAACTGACATCTTAACAATTTTGGATCTTTCAGTCCGTGAATATGATTTATTTTTCTGTTATTTAAATCTTTCATTTCTCTCAGTCATGTTTTACATTTTTTTCAGTGAAGAAGTCTTGGACACCTTTTGTTTAATTTACTCCTAATTATGTTATATTTATTTTAAAAATATTTTATTTATTTATTTGACAGAGAGAGATATCACAAGTAGGCAGAGAGGCAGGCAGAGAGCGGCGGAAGCCGGCTCCCTGCTGAGCAGAGAGCCTGATGCGGGGCTCGATCCCAGGACCCTGAGACCATGACCTGAGCTGAAGGCAGAGGCTTAATCCACTGAGTCACCCAGGTGCCCCCCCATTATGTTATTTTTAAATGTTATAAATATATAAATAGCATTTAAAATTTTTATTTTCCAGTAGTTTTGTTGCTAGTATATTGACATACAAGTGATTCTTTAATCACACTTCCCTGCTAAGTTTCTTTTTTTTTTTAAAGATTTTATTTATTTATTTCACAGACAGAGATCACACGTAGGCAGAGAGACAGGCAGAGAAAGAGGAGGAAGCAGGCTCCCCGCTGAGCAGAGAGCCTGATGCAGGGCTTGATCCCAGGACCCTGGGACCATGACCTGAGCCAAAGGCAGAGACTTAACCCACTGAGCCACCCAGGAGCCCCCTAAGTTTGCTTCTTAATGATAACACTTTTTTGGTATATTCCCTAGGATTTCCTTTGTAAGCAATCAATCATGTGATCTGTGAATAGAAACAGTTTTCCCTTTCCTCCCCCTTTTTTTTTTAAAGATTTTATTTATTTATTTGGCAGACAGAGATCACAGGTAGGCAGAGAGGCAGGTAGAGAGAGTGGGGGAAGCAGGCTCCCCACCAAGCAGAGAGCCCGATGTGGGGCTCCATCCCAGGACCCCGAGATCATGACCTGAGCCAAAGGCAGAGGCTTAACCCACTGAGCCACCCAGGCACCCCTCCGTTTTCCTTTTGAATCTCTGTATCTTTTTTTCTTGCCTTGCTGCATTAGCTAAGACCTCCAATAAAATAATACTAAATGTGTTGAATGTGGATATCCTATCTTTATGCCCCATCTTAAAGGGAAAGCATTCCTTTGTCGGTCCATGAGTGATACTAGCTGTAGTTTTTGTACATGTTTGTACACAGATTAAGAAAATTTCTATTCTTATTTGATGAGAATTTATGCCATGAATGGTTATTTTATTGAATGCTTTTTCCATGCTGATAGACAGGAGATATATAACCATCTATATTTATATATCTTTATCTAGACCTTTCCCTTTCTCTCTCTCTCTCTCTCTCTCTCGCTATATGTGTGTGTGTGTGGGGGGGTGCTATACAGAAGAGTGGAATAAAATATATATAGATCTGGATATGTAGAAATAGTTATATCTGGAGCCGGCCCCCTTCTGTACTGCTTATTCCTCTCCAGTGTCCTGGCCCCAGAGATTTTAGCCAACTCAGAGGCCACAGACTCTCATGCCCGTCTCCTCAGTTCAGCAGGATCTCTGTGCTCTGTTCAAATTCAAGCCCTCGGCACTATGGTTAGGAAATTTTCCCTAGGCAGAGAGCTAATCAGTCATGAGACTCACCTCATGAATTTTCTTTCTCTCAGAAACTGCAATCTATGCTCTTAATTGTCTGAAAATAGTTGCTGAATATGTTTAAGGCAGTTTTACAGTTGATCATTCCACTATGACCAAAAGTGAAAAACACAGCAAAATTTCAAAAATGGTTTTCTCTTTCTCTTCATTAAGGAATAGCAGGCTTCCCATATTTTTAATTTCCAATTTTTCTGCATTTTCCAAATAACTTCAATGACAAAATTTGCCCTGTATTCAGGAAAAACCTATCATTTAAAATATATGTATATTTATTTGGCACACCTACAATCATTTTGCTTCTACCCTGGGGGAACACACTGTACTTTGAAGGCCAACATTAGATCCTGGAATGAAGATGAAAAGATTGTTAGCTAGAACAGTAGAGAACAAACATTGCACCAAGGAACTGGGACATGATGTTTCTCTTTTAGCAGCATGTCTGTATTCAGGTAGGAATAGGGTAAAGGTGAAGGGCAAAGGAAGTATGCTAAATGAGTTTGTCTCTATTCTATCCGCAAGGAAGAATAGGTTAATTCATATTGGGTAGATAATTGAAAATCTCTGCTACCAACTCTAGCAATTGAGACCTAAGCAATCATCTAGTTCAAGGCCACCTGGCTGGCTCAGTCGGCAAAGCATGCAACTCTTAATTTTGGGGTTGTGAGTCTAAGCCCCATGTTGAGTGCAGAGATTATGTAAAAAATAAAATATTAAAAAAAAAAAAGAAATCTTCTAGGGGCGCCTGGGTGGCTCAGTGGGTTAAAGCCTCTGCCTTCAGCTCAGGTCATGATCCCAGGGTCCTGGGATTGAGCCCCACATCGGGCTCTCTGCTCCTTGGGGAGCCTGCTTCCTCCTCTCTCTCTGCCTTGCCTCTCTGCCTACTTGTGATCTCTGTCTGTCAAATAAACACATAAAATATTTTTAAAAAATTAAATTTAATTTAAAAAACTAAAAAAAAAAGAAATCTTCTAGTTCATAGTCATTTTGCAATGCAATGCAATACAAGAAATTTGCAAGGTCTGAAGAAGTTAATTAGTTTGCCTCAGTAATACAGCTTGTTAATGATAACAAATTGGAGTAGAAAGAATATGCGCTTTTAAGATTTGTTTCTATTTCTAGAGTCATAGTCTGCTACTTTGGGGCAAGTTATTTAACCTCTTTGAGTCTCAGCTTCCTCATCTCTAAAATGATAGTAATCTTACCTACTTCAATTGATTATTGTGAAAATTAAATGTGTTAACATCTAATCCCAAATAAATGGTTGGTGCTCAGTAAATATTATTATTTCCATATTCTTTCCAGTTATTTTGTGGAGTAAAGACACTGCCTACCATAACTCATTTAGACATCGTACAGTCTACTGCTTTGAAGAAAGAAATTCGTAAGACTCAATGAATACTGAAACAATATGTTTGTTATAGAACAATGATGCTATAAACATTTTAAAGAAATAAACATATTTTAATTTGTATATGTTGATAAAATCTGTCATTTTAAGTCTACTTGTCTAGGCTACGGGGTGCTCAGATATTTGGTCTAACATTATTTTGGTATTTCTGATGAGATTAACATTTGAATCAATAGACTAAGTAAAGCACATTCCCCCACCAAATGAGGGTGGGGCCTCATCCAGTGAGTTGAAGGGCTTGAATGAAAGAAAAGGCTAATGTTCCCTCAAGTAAAGGAGAATTTTTTCTGCCTTCAGACTCAAACTGAAACATCAACTCTTGTCGGGTCTTAAGACTGCCCGTCTTTGAACTGGAACTGAATATTGGCTCTCCTAGTTCTCAGGCCTTTGAACTTGGACTGGAATTGTACTATCAGCCCTCCATCTCCAGATTGCCAACTCACCCTGCAGATCTGGGGACTTGTCAGCCTCCAAAACTGCATGAGCAAATTGCTCATAAGAAATCTCTTTATGGGGAGGAGTCCAGATGGTGGAGAAGTAGCAGGCTGAGACGACCTCAGGTAGCAGGAGATCAGCTAGACAGCTTATCTAACCATTGTGAACACCTACAAATCCAACGGGAAATTGAAAAGAAGAGCAACAATTCTAGAAACAGAAAATCGACCACTTTCTGAAAGGTAGGACCTGCGGAGAAGTGAATCCAAAGCGACAGGAAGATAGACCACGGCGGGAGGGGCCGGCTCCTGGCAAGCGGCAGAGCAACAGAGCACAAAATTGGGACTTTTAAAAGTCTGCTCCACGGAGGGACATCGCTCCAGAGGCTAAACCAGGGGGAAACCCAGGCGGGGTCAGCATAACCCCAGGTCCCGCGGGGTCACAGAAGGACCGGGGGCGTCTGAGTGCCGCAGAGCTCGCAGGTATTAGAGCGGGGAAGCCGGCTACAGCGACAAAGCCAAGGAGTGAGCTCTCAGCCCGGGGTTACCTTGTGCCAGTCGCAGGCTGGGTGGGCTCGGAGTGCAGCCGTTGGCCACGGAGACGGAAGCGACCGGGCGCATTTCTCCAAGTGCCAGCAATTGACTGCTTTCCTACCGGCGCGACCGCAGACCAGGGAGGCGGGGCGGTTGGGCGCTTTTCTCTGAGGGCGCACTGAGGAGTGGAACCCCAAGCTCTCGGCTCCTCCAGGCCAGAGATTGGGAGGCCGCCATCTTCATTCCCGTCCTCTGGAACTCTACGGAAAGCGCTCAGGGAACAAAAGCTCCCGAAAGCAAACCCGAGTGGATTACTTAGCCCGGCCCCTGGCAAGGGCGGTGCAATTCTGCCTGCGGCAAAGACACTTGAGAATCACCACAACAGGCCCTTCCCCCAGAAGATCAACAAGAAACCCAGCCAAGACCAACTTCACTCACCAAGAACAGCAGAATTCTATAGGAGGAGAAAGCAAATCTTATCTGGACAAAATGACAAGGCGGAAAAACTCACCACAAAAAAAAGAACAAGAGGCAGTACCGAAGGCTGGAGACCTGATCAATACGGACATTGGTAACATGACAGATCTAGAGTTCAGAATGACGATTCTCAAGGTTCTAGCTGGGCTCGAAAAAGGCATGGAAGATATTAGAGAAACCCTCTCCGGAGAGATAAAAGCCCTTTCTGGGGAAATAAAAGAATAAAATCTAACCAAGTTGAAATCAAAAAAGCTATTAATGAGGTGCAATCAAAAAAAGTGACATAGAAGACCAAATGACAGAGAATAAAGAAGCTGAGCAAAAGAGAGACAAACAAATACTGGACCACGAGGAGAGAATTCGAGAGATAAGCGACACCATAAGAAGACACAACATTAGAATAATTGGGATTCCAGAAGAAGAAGAAAGAGAGAGGGGAGCAGAAGGTATATTGGAGACAATTATTGGAGAGAATTTCCCTAATGTGGCAAAGGGAACAAACATCAAAATCCAGGAGATGCTAAGAACACCCCTCAAAATCAATAAAAATAGGTCCACACCTCGTCACCTGATAGTAAAATTTACAAGTCTTAGCGACAAAGAGAAGATCCTGAAAGCAGCCTGGGAAAAGAAGTCTGTAACATACAAGGATAAAAACATTAGATTGGCAGCGGACCTATCCACAGAGACCTGGCAGGCCAGAAAGAACTGGCATGATATATTCAGAGCACTAAACGAGAAAAACATGCAGCCAAGAATACTATATCCAGCTAGGCTATCATTGAAAATAGAAGGAGAGATAAAGAGCTTCCAGGACAAACAAAAGCTGAAAGAATTTGCAAACACCAAACCAGCTCTACAGGAAATATTGAAAGGGGTCCTCTAAGCAAAGAGAGACCCTAAAAGTAGTAGATCAGAAAGAAACAGAGACGATATACAGTAACAGTCACCTTACAGGCAATACAATGGCACTAAATTCATATCTCTCAATAGTTACCCTGAATGTTAATGGGCTAAATGCCCCAATCAAAAGACACAGGGTATCAGAATGGATAAAAAACCAAAACCCATCAATATGCTGCCTACAAGAAACTCATTTTAGACCCGAAGACACCTCCAGATTTAAAGTGAGGGGGTGGAAAACAATGTGCCATGCTAATGGACATCAGAAGAAAGCTGGGGTGGCAATCCTTATATCAGATCAATTAGATTTTAAGCCAAAGACTATAATAAGAGATGAGGAAGGACACTATATCATACTCAAAGGGTCTGTCCAATAAGAAGACCTAAAAATCTTAAATATCTATGCCCCTAACATGGGAGCAGCCAACTATATAAACCAATTAATAACAAAGTCAAAGAAATACATCAACAGTAATACAATAATAGCAGGGGATTTTAACACTCCCCTCACTGAAATGGACAGATCATCTAAGCAAAAGATCAACAAGGAAATAAAGGCCTTAAATGACACACTGGACCAGATGGACATCACAGACATATTCAGAACATTCCATCCCAAAGCAACAGAATATACATTCTTCTCTAGTGCACATGGAACATTCTCCAGAATAGACCACATCCTGGGTCATAAATCAGGTCTCAACCGGTATCAAAAGATTGGGATCATTCCCTGCATATTTACAGACCACAATGCTCTGAAGCTAGAACTCAATCACAAGAGGAAATTTGGAAAGAACCCAAATACATGGAGACTAAACAGCATCCTTCTAAAAAATAAATGGGTCAACCAGAAAATTAAAGAAGAATTGAAAAAATTCATGGAAACAAATGATAATGAAAACACAACGGTTCAAAAGCTGTGGGACACAACAAAGGCAGTCTTGAGAGGAAAATATATAGCGGTACAAGCCTTTCTCAAGAAACAAGAAAGGTCTCAAATACACAACCTAACCCTACACCTAAAGAAGCTGGAGAAAGAACAACAAAGAAAGCCTAAACCCAGCAGGAGAAGAGAAATCATAAAGATCAGAGCAGAAATCAATGAAATAGAAACTAAAAAAACAATAGAGCAAATCAACAAAACTAGGAGCTGGTTCTTTGAAAGAATTCATAAGATTGACAAACCCCTGGCCAGACTTATCAAAAAGAAAAGAGAAAGGACACAAATAAATAAAATCATGAATGAAAGAGGAGAGATCACAACCAACACCCAAGAAATACAATTATAAGAACATACTCCGAGCAACTCTACGCCAACAAATTTGACAATCTGGAAGAAATGGATACATTTCTAGAGACATATAAACTACCACAACTGAACCGGGAAGAAATAGATAAGCTGAACAGACTCATAACCAGTAAGGAAATTGAAACAGTCATCAAAAATCTCCAAACAAGGGACGCCTGGGTGGCTCAGTTGGTTAAGCGGCTGCCTTCGGCTCGGGTCATGATCCCAGGGTCCTGGGATCGAGTCCCACATCGGGCTCCTTGCTCAGCAGGGAGTCTGCTTCTCCCTCTGCCTCTGCCTGCCTCTCTGTCTGCTTGTGCTCACTCTCTCTGACAAATAAATAAATAAAATCTTTAAAAAAAAAAAAAAAAACTCCAAACAAACAAAGTCCAGGACCAGACGGCTTCCCAGGGGAATTCTACCAAACATTTAAAGAAGAATTCGTTCCTATTCTCCTGAAACTGTTCCAAAAAATCGAAATGGAAGGAAAACTTCCAAACTCATTCTATGAGGCCAGCATCACCTTGATCCCAAAACCAGACAAGGATCCCACAAAAAAAGAGAATTACAGACCAATATCCTTGATGAACACAGATGCGAAAATTCTCACCAAAATACTGGCCAATAGGATCCAACAGTACATTAAAAGGATTATTCACCATGACCAAGTGGGATTTATTCCAGGGCTGCAAGGTTGGTTCAACATCCACAAATCCATCAATGTGATACAATACATTAATAAAAGAAAGAATAAGAACCATATGATACTCTCAATAGATGCTGAAAAAGCATTTGACAAAGTGCAGCATCCCTTCCTGATTAAAACTCTTCAAAGTGTAGGGATAGAAGGCACATACCTCAATATTATCAAAGCCATCTATGAAAAACCCACCACAAATATCATTCTCAATGGAGAAAAACTGAAAGCTTTTCCGCTAAGGTCAGGAACACAGCAAGGATGTCCGTTATCACCACTGCTGTTCAACATTGTACTAGAAGTCCTAGCCTCAGCAATCAGACAACAAAAAGAAATTAAAGGCATCCAAATTGGCAAAGAAGAAGTCAGACTATCACTCTTTGCAGATGATATGATACTGTATGTGGAAAACCCAAAAGGCTCCACTCCAAAACTGCTAGAACTTGTACAGGAATTCAGTAAAGTGTCAGGATATAAAGTCAATGCACAGAAATCAGTCGCATTTCTTTACACTCACAACAAGACAGAAGAAAGAGAAATTGAGGAGTCAGTCCCATTTACAATCGCACCCAAAACCATAAGATACCTAGGAATAAATCTTTTTTTAAAAAAATATTTTATTTATTTATTTGACAGACAGAGATCACAAGTAGGCAGAGAGGCAGGCAGAGAGAGAGGAGGAAGCAGGCCCCCTGCTGAGCAGAGAGCCCCATACGGAGCTCGATCCCAGGACCTTGAGATCATGACCTGAGCCGAAGGCAGAGGCTTAATCCACTGAGCCACCCAAGTGCCCCCCTAGGAATAAATCTAACCAAAGAGGCAAAGCATCTGTACTCAGAAAACTATAAAGTACTCATGAAAGAAATTGAGGAAGACACAAAGAAATGGAAAAATATTCCATGCTCATGGATTGGAAGAACAAATATTGTGAAAATGTCTATTCTACCTAAAGCAATCTACACATCCACTTTTTTTTTTTAAAGAAATAGAACAAATAATCCTAAAATTTATATGGAACCAGAAAAGACCTCGAATAGTCAAAGGAATATTGAAAAAGAAAGCCAAAGTTGGTGGCATCACAATTCCAGACTTCAAGCTCTATTACAAAGCTGTCATCATCAAGACAGTATGGTACTGGCACAAAAACAGACATATATGTCAATGAAACAGAATGGAGAGCCCAGAAATAGACCCTCAACTCTATGGTCAACTAATCTTCGACAAAGCAGGAAAGAATATCCAATGGAAAAAAGACAGCCTCTTCAACAAATGGTGCTGGGAAAATTGGACAGCCACATGCAGAAAAATGAAATTGGACTATTTCCTTACACCACACACAAAAATAGACTCAAAATGGATGAAGGACCTCAATGTGAGAAAGGAATCCATCAAAATCTTTGAGGAGAATGCAGGCAGCAACCTCTTTGACCTCAACTGCAGCAACATCTTCCTAGGAACATCGCCAAAGGCAACAGAAGCAAGGGCAAAAATGAACTATTGGGATTTCATCAAGATCAAAAGCTTTTGCACAGCAAAGGAAACAGTTAACAAAACCAAAAGACACCTGACAGAATGGGAGAAGATATTTGCAAACAACATATCAGATAAAGGGCTAGTATCCAAAATCTATAAAGAGCTTATCAAACTCAACACCCAAAGAACAAATAATCCAATCAAGAAATGGGCAGAGGACATGAACAGACATTTCTGCAAAGAAGACATCCAGATAGCCAACAGACACATGAAAAAGTGCTCCACATCACTCGGCATCAGGGAAATACAAATCAAAACCACAATGAGATACCACCTCACACCAGTCAGAATGGCTAAAATTAACAAGTCAAGAAATGACAGATGCTGGCGAGGATGCGGAGAGAGGGGAACCCTCCTACACTGCTGGTGGGAATGCAAGCTGGTGCAACCACTCTGGAAAACAGTGTGGAGGTTCCTCAAAAAACTGAAAATAGAGCTACCCTATGACCCAGCAATTGCACTACTGGGTATATATCCTAAAGATACAAACGTGGTGCTCCGAAGGGGCACGTGCACCTGAATGTTTATAGCAGCAATGTCCACAATAGCCAAACTGTGGAAAGAGCCTAGATGTCCATCAACAGATGAATGGATAAAGAAGAAGTGGTATATATACACAATGGAATACTATGCAGCCATCAACAGAAATGAAATCTTGCCATTTGCGACGATGTGGATGGAACTAGAGGGTATTATGCTTAGCGAAATAAGTCAATCGGAGAAAGACAACTATCATATGATCTCTTTGATATGAGGAAGTGGAGATGCAATGCGGGGGGGTTGGGGGGAGCTAGGAAAAGGAAAAATGAAAAGATGGGATTGGGAGGGAGACAAACCATAAAAGACTCAATCTCAAAAAACAGACTGAGGGTTGCTGGGGGGAGGGGGGACGGGAGAGGGTGGTGGGGATATGGACATTGGGGAGGGTATGTGTTATGATGAGTGCTGTGAAATGTGTAAACCTAGCGATTCACAGACCTGTACCCCTGGGGATAAAAATACATTATATGTTTATTAAAATAAAAAAAATAAAATAAAAAAAAGAAATCTCTTTATAAAAATAAATATATAGAAATATATAGAAACAGAACCATTAGGATATGTGTATGTGTAGATACATAAAAACAGAGACGTATGTAATTATATTTACGTCTTTATCTATATCTTTATCTGTATCTGTATATCTAAAGAACCCTAACATAATACATAGATATACACATGCACAAAGTTATTCCTCGTGTTTTCATAATAGTCAATAAGTGAGAATCCACTATAGGGAATGCTTATCCAGCCACAGGAAATTGGGAAATACTGGACAACAGCTAACTTCTCACAACTGATAAATTGCGTAAGGGATATATCTGGTTCTCTGAGAGAACAGCCCTTCTTCCAAAGAACATGGCCAGTTCTAGAAGAAATAGAGGTGATTTAGGACAGCAGAAGGGAAGAAGTCATGTCAATCAAATCCCTTCAAAACCCAAGTCAAAACCCAAAAGGGATACCTTGAGGGATAGAAAGTTAGAACAACTCTTCTGTAACATTTCCTTCATGGTGCCTTCGAGCAACCAGTTTTTTTTCAATTCTCTATTTATGGCATCTTTTTAGCAGTCTTGGCAGTATCATGGATCACATTTTTGTGATTTGTTTCCTCACCAATTGGTGACCAATGGCAGCTAAATGGGGAATGCATTAAGTAGAATACATTTTGCTAATCCTTTCACATATTTGGACTAAGTGCTATCATAAGCTCATTAACTATGTTTTATCATCCTGTCTTTTAAGTCCCTAAAATCAAAATATTATCAATATATTTAATGAATAGGTAGAACTACAAAAAGTAAAAGTATCATTTTACTTTTCCGAATGGAAATGGTGCAAATACAAAACGTTATTGCAAACACTAGAAGGCACTATTTCTCTACTGAGGCAGAAAATGAATATAACACAAATTTCTTGTATCCACTCCTCCTTTTGCCCAGTATCTATTCAAGAACAAAAAGTACAGCATAACAAATTTAGAAGTATATGTTTCTACAATGTCCTAAGCAGTATTTAAAAAAAAAAAAAAAAAAGAGGAAAAGGAGAACCAGTGAGATAAGGGACACAATGAAAAATGTAAATCCAATAAAAAGAAGACAGAAACAAAATCCCACAAAAAGCGATTGAGGAGAAAAGAGAAAATGAGAAGAAAATGAGGTCAAAGCAAGTGGTTTTTTGTTTTGTTTTGTTTTGTTTTTAAATATAACATAATATATAGGAACTGTTTTCCATGTCAAAGTTCTCCATCGGTTATGTTGAAAAATGCTAATTTATAATTAATCAGTGGCTCTGTAGGACTGCACTGGCTCCTCTTTTCAATCTCAGCCACCCTGTTTCTCTTAACTGTACTTTTCAGGAAAGAAACTGAAAATGAATAAGAATCCATAATAAAGGAGGACGTGGGGGAGGGGGTTTGAGTTACCATGGAAATGCAAATACTATTGATACCGGTAGTTATCCAGTAGACAAATGTCCTGCTTCTCCCTCCCTAAATGATTGTCTAAACACGTGGTTCAGATTTACAAAGGATTTGAAGGGGAGTGTGAATGATGGAGAACTAGACTGTCCCGGACTATTTGGTTAGAGGCTTCTTGGTTTTTGTTTTTTGTATTTTTTTCAAGTAAGCTCTGTTCCCAACATGGCGCCCCAACTCACAACCTGGGTTGCATGCTCTACCAACTGAGCCAGCTAGGCGCCCCCTAGAGGCCTTTTTTTTCCCCTTAAGCTTTTGGGACATTAGGTTCCACCATAGCTGAGATTTGTTTGTTCTTGTGGTTTATTTTGTTTTCTTTTTCTCTCTCTTTCTCTGAAAGAATGCCTTCTAAACATTTTAATTCTTGGCAACTAAAAGCAACCAGGAGAAGACGACATAGAGCTGGCTGTTTAGGATTTGATCTAGTTGTAAAGAGGGATCTTGAGGTTGACTTCTATTAGTCTACCTTTGAATTCGACTTAGGAAAGGAAACAGGAGTTAAAAGATCACATACTTGTCCAAATCAAATATTGTACACTTAGGAACCAAGGCAATCATGTTTCAATACTTGGAGGAAATTTTACTAATTGCACTTTGAGGACAAGGCAATCAAAGTGGTTCATTTAGCAAATTGAAGATTAGACTGGAGGTTAAAACATCTGGCCAAACAATTTCCCAATCATCAATCTTCTCTCAAGCTATGAGCTCTCAGAGAATCATGTTTTACATGCTTCACATCTTATTTGTCTTTGTAACCAGCATGCCTGGCATATAACCGGCATCAACAAATAGTAGCTGAATGAATAAACATGAAAACAGTCTCTTGGAGTTACGCATTCAAGCTATCAACTTCTTTTTCTCTGATTTTTTTTTAAGTTTATTTCTGTAATCTCTATACCTAACACGGGTCTGGAATTCATGACCCCAAGATCAAGAGTTACACACTCTTCCGACCAAGCCAACCAGACACCTTTCCCCTGATCTTTTCCAATTCTTATTTTCGCGGGACCATGCCCTAGTGACGGAAAATATCAACGATTTCCTTCTCACCTATTAGCAGGAGGAGTGTCGGAGTCTAAAGAACACAACTGAGGCTGGTGCCAATCTCTGAGTTAGAGAGAAGGGAGACTTTAAAAGCCAGTAAGTAATTTTGTAACGGCCCTAAGCTCTTTGGAGGAGTAAGAAAGAAACCATTGGAAACTCATCAACACAATGGGGAATCTTGATGACGGAGAACACATTCTTTCTTCAGTATGAATTTAGACTTTGGTATTTTCAAGATAAGTCATTAATGCAAGTCCTTGGGAGATATACTTACATTACAAATGACCAAAGGACTGGCCGTTTTTGCTGTTCGCGTTCAGAAAATTACTTGAGACCAGAGCCACTAAGAGTGGGTACCCCACTGATGAAAACTTCCTGCCCAGCAGAAGCAGATTATATGGTCAGACTTCTTACAGTTATTTGTGATGACTTCCTTCTTCTCTTATAGTCTCTTTATGAAACAATAAGGCCCCTAGGCTTGGGCAGATGTTGGGATTCTCCAAGGAAAAACTGTATTTATTTATTTTTTTCCTGATCCAGAGGAAGAAATCTTTTCCTATAGAAGAAGGACCAGGTTTTTTCCCAAGGATAGTATGGGGTTATAGGACTATCCTGAAGAAGAGATGTTTGGAGCAGAGGCAGGGCAAGAGCCTGGACGGTCCTGTTAGGAATGGAGGGAAGGGCCTGGTGAGGGCACCCTCCCAATAGTCTTTGGATACTTTCCCTTCAGGCAAGCAAAGGAAAGCTCAAGTTGTTGATATGTTAACTCTTGTCTCTTGTATATTACAGCTCTCCTTTGTAAGTAACTATTTTTCTATTCCAGCACAGTCTGTCCTGTTAATCTGTGGAGGCTCAAGGGACAGGGTAATAACAAGGAAAGGGCTCTTTTCATCATTGTTTTTTTAAGCACTCCAGTAGAGAAAGGCTATAAGCCCATCAGGTGGACTCTGGCTGTTGACTGAAGGTCTTGGTTCTTTTTTTTTTTTTCCTGAAGATTTTATTTATTTATTTGACAGGCAGAGATCACAAGCAGGCAGAGAGAGAGGAAGGGAAGCAGGCTCCCTGCTGAGCAGAGAGCCCAATGGGGGGCTTAATCCCAGGACCCTGAGATCATGACCGGAGCCAAAGGCAGAGGCTTTAACCCACTGAGCCACCTAGGCGCCCCAGAAGGTCTTGGTTCTTTGCCACATGGATCTCTTCTCATGAAATGGCAACTGGCTTCCCCACAATGAGAGATTCAAGAAAGGCCAACACAGAAGCTAACATTTATGACCTCACCCTGAAGTAGCATACCATCACTTCTGCCATATTCTGGTGCTCACATAAACCAATCCTGATACAGTGTGGGAAGGCACCATAGAAGAGAGTAAGTACCCAGAGATAGGAAGAATCATTGGGAACTATCTCAAAATCTGGCTACCAAAGATGAAATTCCTAAATGTATTTGATCACAAAACCCTTTCTTTAATATTTTCTTGGGACTACTGTTCTATGGAACACATTCAGGAAACGCTATCATAGGTCATGGAAATCTGTTGGAATTTCTGCCAAGTTACAGCATCAATCTATGTTTTATTTAAAAAACTTTTTTCACTCTATCTAAAAAGTTACTAGCAAAAAGAAACACGTCAAATGAAACAAAAGAAGAGGAAAGATTGGGGCGCCTGTGTGGCTCAGTGGGTTAAGCCTCTGCCTTCAGCTCAGGTCATGATCTCAGGGTCCTGGGATGGAGCCCCACATTGGGTTATCTGCTCAGCGGGGAGCCTGCTTACCCCCACCCCCCTGCCTGCCTCTCTACCTACTTGTGATCTCTCTCTCTCTCTCTCTGTCAGATAAATAAACAAAATATTAAAAAAAAAAAAGTAGAGAGACTCCAGTTAGGAACCGTTGCAGTGTTGTAGGTCAGAGGTAATGGCTATGGGGCTGACAATAGGGAATGAAAAGAAGGAGCTGAAATGAGATAGATCGTGGATACAGAAACCACAGAACAGTGTGATTGTGAAAGAAGAAGGCATCTCCAATGACTCTGATTTCTAGTGTAAGTGACTGTGTCCATGATAAGTCCATTAACCAATGGTGAGTATGTCCATTGGAATGCTTTTTGCAACAAGGGACATAAGCCCTTACTCAAATGGACTGGAATAATAAGGAAAGTATTAGGTCCGCAGATCAGAAATCCAGAGGTGGGAAGGGCTTTTCGGGCTAACCTAAAGTAGTACCTCCAGTTCCATTTCCCTTCTCTTGCTCTGTTCTCTTCCTTGTGTCAGCTTTTCCCTTAGGCTGCTTTTTAAGATTCTTGAACTTTTCTGGCCTCATATCTGCACAAGATATCTGATAGAGTTTGGGGCAGGGTGCCCCCAAATATGCCTCTTTGGGATTTTGATTCTTTTGAATTAAAATTACTTAAGGAAAAGGAGGCACCTGGGTGGTTCAGTGGGTTAAAGCCTCTGCCTTCGGCTCAGGTCATGGTCCCAGGGTCCTGGGATGGAGCCCCACATCTGGCTCTCTGCTCCACAGGAAGCCTGCTTCCTCCTCTCTCTCTGCCTGCCTCTCTGCCCACTTGTGATCTCTGTCTGTCAAGTGAATAAATAAAATCTTTAAAAATAAATAAATAAAATAAAATTACTTAAGGAGCAGTCACTACCACAAAGACACTCTCATCCTCTGTCCCCCTGAAGACAGAAAATAAATCCCCCATATGAAGCGTGCCCTCCTTGCACCTGGAGGGTAGAAAGCATCCTTATTGCCAGAAAGAAGAAATTAAGGCCTGAGAGGCTATATAAGCAAACCTAGTTACTTCATGAACTTTCTACTTCAGGCCCAAACTTCTTTGTCTTGTCAGTTCTTCACGGATTTATCGTGTCTTTGCCTAAAAGGTATAAAAACTCTCTGCTTTGGTCACTTCTTTGAGTCTCATATTTTTATGAGCTCCCATAAGTATGAAATTAAATTTTTCTCCTGCTCATCTTTCTCATGTCAATTTCAGTATTAGACAAGCCAAAGAACCTACAAAGGAAGAAAAAAAAGCTTTCCTCCGTTACACTATATTGGAGAAAAAAGAGGCTATCTCCCCATGTGGCACTCTCTGTTTATTCACTTGTCAACGCCTAGATTGAATCTCAAACCCAGCACCGACTCAGGCCCTGAGACCAAAAAGAATGCTTTGTGCTCATTTAAACCAATAACTAGCAAGGAGGCTGGACAGGATTCTTAGCCCTGCGGAACCTGCCTCTGGACCTGGAGGGTATTGCACGCAGAGGAGATAACCACAGAGTCTGCTGGAATGAATCCCGCAGGCAGTTGGAAATGTGATTCCACAGCACAAAGAATTACAGATTGGGGAGTCATTTGCATTGACGTTAATTTGAAGACTTGGAAGAATTGAGGTCATTGAGGGTGACCGTGTGTAGGGAGAAGAACAAGAGAACATTGAGGAAGAGTTACGTTAAAGGGTCAATGCTGAGTGATGGGAGCCAGCAGAAGAAACTGATGGGTGGCCAGAGAGGCAGGTATTTGTGGAACCAGGGTGGTAACAGTCTCCTTGTAGGCATGGAATGAATGTTTCCAAAGGAATTCTCTTTTCATTTGTTTTTCTTTCCCACTCAGTGTAGTTCTTCATAGACAAATGCCCTGTCATCTATTTCTTTTCTCTCTCACAATGTCCATCAAAGTCTTACAAATGGCAAATGCTCAGTAATTATCTGTGGCTTGATTAGGGTGGGAAATTTGACTAATAAAGCACATTGTATGAACGTCTATGCAAGAGTAGAACCAAAAGCAAGAACACTTGAAGAACTGTGATCTTACTTAAACTCAAGTGTTGGTGTCATACTTAACAAAAAAAGTTATAAACTAAAAGCTAATTTTGTGCTAGTAAAACCACCTGAAGTATCTCCTGAGTATGCTGGTGGCTTTAGAAATGTTGTTTGAAGCATATTTACTATTAATACAACAAAAATGGTCCAAATATAAAATTTCAGTTAAAAGTATTAGACGCTTCTCTGTTGTGTTTCAGAAAGTCTACCTTACATAATGTCAATTTAGTGGTTCTCTTGTTACTTTCTTCCTCGCAGAATAGGAATTTAAATGTGCACATTTTTGAATATAAGAAAAAGAAAATCAAAGAATCACCTCTATACCAGGCAGCTCAGTCTCTATTTTACATACTTTTATTTTTATTTGTTTTTATTATTTTTAAAGATTTTATTTTTTTATTTGACAAAGAGAGCACAAGCAGGGAGAGTGGCAGGTGGAGGCAGAGGGAGAAGCAGGCTCCCTGCTGAGCAGGGAGCCCATGCCAGGCTTGATCCCAGGACCATGGGATCATGACCTGACTGACGGCAGATGCCCAACTGACTGAGCCATGCAGGCACCCCTGCTTATTTTTATTTTACATCATTCTGTGTTGTGCAGCATCTTCTCAGTAGGAGGGATTGTTTGGCTTTACTGAAGGGGAGTGGGAATCTGTTAAAATCCTTTGCATACCAGGAAGCAGAAGGTAAGGATTTTTTTATTGGTTGATTCTTTTTTTTTAAGTTTTTATTATTTTTATTTTATTATTTTATTTATTTAATGAGAGAGAGAAAGAGAGAGCACAAACAATGGGAGAAGCAGGCTCCCTGCTGAGCTGAAGACAGACTCTTAACCAACTGAGCCACCCAGGTGTCCCTTGGTTGATTCTTTGATTAAGATTTAGTATATTAAGGCAATGAACAGTTTACAGTTAATACTGAGTGATGATGATGATGATGATGATGAAGAAGAAGAAGAAGAAGAAAAGAATGAATGAATGAATGAATGAGGAATAAAAGAATATTCTTTATAAAAGTGGAAATTTAATTGGTGCTATGATTTGTATAAATTATGCATGATGTACAGAAGAAGAGCTAGAATAAATTCTTATGAATTCTTCATTTGAAATAATCACTTCTGGTCCTTTCAGATAGTCTTTCTTCATTGCTGCATATAGCCTCTCTGCACAGGTCATTAAATAGGGGCCCGATGTTCAAAAACTGGAGTGCTTTATGGTCCTCAGTTTCCTCATCTGTGAAAAGGTAATAATAATGTTATCTATGGCATTACTGTGAGTTACATACTACACTTAACACATAGCATAAGAACCAGCATCTCTAAAATGTTCAACTACTGCTAGCTAACAACCATCAGGTTTTATTTTAGACTGTCCCTGATGATCTATTTACTCTTCCAAGTAATTGGTGGACAGAGTCATCCAGAATTTAATGGCAGTTTTTCCTTATGTGATTTCCAGTATTTGGGTGGAGAACTATTTATCTGAGCCAAGGACTGTGTGTTCTTTTCTTGTGTCATGTTTATTCAGTCGTGAAATAACCACAGTGTCTGTCTTATGTTACCCAGTAGTTCTATGATTTAATTGTTGAAAATGATATCAGGTCCTAAATTATATTTGAAGGTAGGGTCAGTCTTCCAGTAGGAAAAGCAGGCCTCCACCCATATAGATCATTCTGTTAGGGAAAACTTTGTCCTAGATTTTATCCCTAGTTCACCTACAAATACCTTGGTTTCTATAATTTTAGGGTAAGATTTCTTTGCTTTTACACCGTGCTTTCAAAAAATTGTCAAGTACCGTCTCTTTTTCATGCTTATCTGGTGGACCTAACTAATCTTACACTCTTTAAAACTTTTGCTCTAGTCCTAGACAACTATTATATTTAAGAAATGAAAATTTGTCCATGGTTGGGTTTCCAAATGATTCCCACGTCAACTCACGTGGGATGCTACAAAGTATTTCACCAAACCAATTTAGTCATCAGTACCTCTCCTTAAATTTCCTCACTGTCTCATTTTAGACATGAAACATGGTGCCCTTAGCTTGGAATTAGGGAAAACTCTAGGATTATAAGTTCAAATATCATAAAACCATTCTCTGGAGTCTGACCATGCTCTTGGCCAACCTCAGTATGATATCATAGCAGCTGAATGTTTAGTCAAGGGTTTTAATTTCAAATAAACTGTTATGTGTTGAGGATGGTTCTAACTGGACCTGGAGCAGCCAGATTTGTCCCTCCCCCCTTAAGTAGTGGGGTTCTGGTGTCAAAATATTCTGCTTATTATGTTCCTCCTAAATTAAGTAATATTACATCCTTTTGTCATCTTTTATTTCCTTTCTTATCTTTTAAACAGCGTCCCTGATGATAACCTAAACTACGTGTCCTTATTTTCTTGGGATATTTTTAGTTAATGTGTAATATCTACTCATGCACTGACAGTAATAGTCAAACAGGGTTTTATTGTTCAAGAAGACTCACAAGACTCAAAATGACAGTGCTTACAATTTACAGTCTGTTTAAAAAAAAATCTATCTATCTATCTATCTCAATGGCATTAAAGTAAAGATTGCATCACAACAAAGTCTGCCTCACTGGTAGGAGTCTGGAGAGGCCAGGGTAGGCTGCTTTGCCTTATGTGAGGGTTGAAGCCAGAGGCCGTTTTTCTCTCTCAGATCAGGAACCACTGACATGTGCACAGAATATCATAGAAGCAGAAAGCCCAAGATGGCGTCTTGCAGGCGTTTGTTACATTTTACTGGTCTGTAGGTATATTCCTGCTGAATAGCCAGTCTCAACAGCAGAGCTGAGACCAGCCATAAAGCATTGGTCTCGCTCATATTAATAATCAGTGGAGACAAAGTGGTACAAATCACAACTACCCCCAAACTCCTCACACCCATGGTTACGAAACAACACTATCGATCGATAAGTTTCATGCCTTGGCCAGGGATCAGTGCCAGGCAGGAACTTTAGCAAAACGGTGCAGACTCGTTTCTGGCCTGTGGGAATCAACCGTCACAGTTCAGTCCGCCATTCTAATTGGCAGTCGAGACCTTTTTACGACAAAACAATTATCCTTATTTTGACAGAAATGAACTTGCCTTATAATTGAAATGCATGCACAGATTCTAAATAAACATTTGCAATGACCAGTGAGGAGGTGGTATGAATTCAAGCAGAAACTAAACCGCTAAATAATATCGGCATAAATTTTCTCATATTTTTATGCTGACTTGATGACTTGATGACTTTATGCCTCCCTAATCTAGAGCTATCTCAACTATAAGGTATACATCTGCTAAATGATTAAGACCTGTAATCAATCTGTCATTAGTCAAGTCTACCTCTTCCTTGGAAAGGCCAGTTCTCCTCTGTAGGAATAATGTCCTGTGAAACAAAAACCAAAAGACACAGTCACATTATTATTTTTCTATATAGTCATAGTTAGAACTTCCCACTTTTATCATTCATTTTGAGAATGTAGACCATTCCTGGAAGTTTGTTTGTTTCTCTTTGGTTCACTTCCTGGCTCTTCAAAAGAGGAAGAGGTTTTGTTTTGTTTTTAAGATTTGATTTATTTATTTGAGAGAGGGAGAGAGAGAGGGTGATTGAGAGAGAGAGAGAGAGATCACAAGCCAGGGGGAGAGGCAGAGGGAGAAGCAGACTCCTCCCTGAGCAGGGAGCACAATACGGGGCTCGATCCCAGGACCCTGAGATCATGACTTGAGCCAAAAGCAGACGTGAGCCACCCAGGCATCCCTCAAAAGAGGAAGAGGTTTTGGCAGGGTCCTTCCTTAGGAACAGGCACTTGATTTTGAAGTAAGACAGAATATTATTCTCTTATTCTAAGTCTCTGTTTAAGCCTCGCCCTCATTGTTAGATTTTCCCTTCTGCAAAAGCCATTTATTGGCTCCTTTCCCCTCAGCAATAATTTCACTTTTCTTTCATTAATCATTAATTTTAATTCAAACCTTTCTTCCTGAATAAGATCCCTCTGCTTTAGCCCCTGGGCTAGTCCATGTAGCTGGTAATGAGATGAGATGTGCTTGGACTTAGCTTTCAGACCGTTCCAAATTTAGAGGGTCAGATTGAATAAGTAGAGAAAAGGGGACAATCCTGTCCACTAGGCAACAAAACATTTGTACAGTTAGCCCCATCTTGGCAAAGTGGGGGAAGGGATAGTCTATCCCATCAAGCTCTTTGAAATTCTTGCGTTAGGTTCAAATTAGTGGATGCTAGCCCGTTCTATGTTATCACCCTCGGGAGCCCTTGAATGTAAACCCAGGCCAGGGACTACTGTTCCAGTGTGTTTGTTATGGACTGATTGTCTGTGTCCATCCCCAACCCCCTAATTTATGTCAAAACCCTCCCCTCAATGTGATGGTACTAGGAAGTGGAGCCTTTGCGAGATGATCAGGATTAGATGAAGGTTGTTCCCTCATAAATAAGATTAGTGCCCCTATAAAAGTCATGAGGGAGACTGTTGCTCTCTTCCCTGTGCCTTGTGAGGACTCGATGAGAAATCAGTGTTTTGCAGACTGAAAGAGGGCCCCCATTAGAACTCAACCGTGTTGGCGCTGTGATCTCTGACTTTCAGCCTCCAGAACTGTAAGAAATAAATTTCTGTTGTACACAAGCCCCCCGGTCTATGGTACTTTGTTCTAACACCCCAAATGGACTAAGACAGCATTAAAAAAAGAAAATTGTCTGGGGCACTTGGGTGGCTCAGTCGGTTAAGCACCCACCCTTGGCTCAGGTCATGATTTCAGGGTCTTGGGATGGAGCCCTGCAGGGGAGGTCCCTGCTCCGTAGGGAGTCTGCTTCTCCCTCTGCCCCTCCCCCTGCTCGTGCTCTCTCTCTGAAATAAATATATAAAATCTCTTTTTAAAAAAAGGAATTTGTCATAAACCACAAAAGACCTTTCTTAATGTTCCTCTATTATCCCCCACTCTCTTTTCCCTACTTCTACTGTAAAAGCTTAACAATTTGTTTCACTGAGACCCAACTTCAGTCTCCCTCCTGTTAAGTTGCAAAACACAAGCAAGAGGTTTGTAGACCAATCCTTCAATCCATCGTCACCCCTGCATCTTTTTAAGTAGTTGTTGGTTTTAGTCCAGTTCTAATTGTCTCCTAATCAACTCCTTCGAGGGTGCTAAGGAGTATGATAAGCCCAGTCCATTGACTGCAATGTTTCTTTGCCCATTGTTTGTACCATGTGGGCAGAGAAGTGAGTGCTTTGATCTGAGGAAATGTGAGAGAGCCAAATGGGCACAATATTCTTGTTCCAGGTTTTTGGTAGTTTTGAAGACAGTGGCTTCAGTCACTAGATACGCAAAACCCAACCCAGAGTATGTATCAAGTTCAATATCCATCTAAGTTCCCCTGAAGCAATAGATAAAGGGTCAATATTATCTACTGGCCAGCTATGTGCTGGACCTTCTCCCCTGGGAATAATTCCAAAGGCTAATAGTAAACAGAAACATTATTAACAGTGAGTTTCCGTAAAAGCCACTGGTACATTTTGTCATGCGGTCCATTGCTACGTGGCTTGAATTCCTTAATGTCAACTCATTTCATGGACCCAGGTTGTCACTTCAAGACATCAAACTTGTTGGGGGCCCTGGGGTGGCTCAGCCGGTAAGCATCTGCCTTCGACTCAGGTCATGATTCCAGGGTCCTGGGATTGAGCCCCACATGGAGCCCCACACTGAGCTCCCCATCGAGCTCCACATCAGGCTCCTTGCTCAGTGGGAAGCCCGCTTCCCCCTCCCCAACTCTCCCTGCTTGTGCTTCCTCTCTTGCTGTCTGTCTCTGTTTCTCTCTGTCAAATAAATAAATAAAATCTTTATAAAGAGAGAGATCAAACTTGTTGATCCCTTGCATCAAGTTTCTTTGGTGAGAAGCAACGTGTTTCACTTTTGTTAGTTTTTGGAATTTACATAAAGATTTCCAAAGAGCAGTACCCCTTTTATCATCCAATGGTTTTTGGCACACTTTCTAGGCCAGATTGCAAATCCCTTGGTAACAGCCCAAGAGTCAGTAGACACTCAGAGAGTAGGACTTCTATTTCTATCTAATTCTATCACTGCCAGGAATAGTGCCTATAAGCCAGCCCCCCGGACCAACTTGTTCTTTTCTTTCACAAGAATTTTGCCATCTGGGGCACCTGGGTGGCTCAGTTGTTAAACGTTTATCTTCAGCTCTGGTCGTGATCCCGGGATCCTGGGATCGAGCCCCACATGGGGCTCCCTGTTCAGTGGGAAGCGTGCTCCTCCCTCTCCCACTCCCCCTGCTTGTGTTCCCTCTCTCTGTCAAATAAATAAATGAAATCTTGAAAAACAAAGAAAAGAAAAGAATTTTGCCATCTACTGGACTCTGGGCCACCGCTTTCCATGACCTTGTGTTCTGGAATTGCTATCAGTGAACCAGGTTGATTGCTGGATATCCTTGAACAATCAGTTGAAATGAGGGACCAAATTCTGCAAGAACAGCAGGGAAGACCTGGTTTAAGTTAACCCTGAAGGTTCTCATTTTGTATCTCCACCTAGTACTGGTCAAAGAGTCAATTAATACATCATTTCCTTTTAAGTTTTTTTCAGTAAGGAGAGAAATTTCTCTTAAAATCTTTATCTGTACAAATTACACATTAAAGCAAAAAAGATACCTTGATGACATACATTTTTAAAATCATAGTTCTAAATTTTAACCACATTTTAGTTTTTATCCCTTTTGTAGTGGCATTCCATATCCCTTAAATTAATTCCATTACCCTAAGAGACTGATTAGCAAGCTTAACCAGTCTTGTACATTGTACTCCTGTATTCAGTAGACCTAAAGTTTTCTTTTTATTTATTTATTTATTTAAAAGATTTTATTTATTTATTTGACAGACAGATCACAAGCAGGCAGAGAGGCAGGCAGAGAGAGAGGAAGGGAAGCAGGCTCCCTGCTGAGCAGAGAGCCCGACATGGGGCTCGATCCCAGGACCCGGGACCCTGACCTGAGCTGAAGACAGAGGCTTTAACCCACTGAGCCACCCAGGTGCCCCCTAAAGTTTTCTTTTTTACCTCCAGGGCATTTCATCCAGTCTTGGTGGTCATCGGATATACTAAAACAGACCATGGGGGAATATCCAAGTGACAGTCTTGAGCTGAATATTGTAAGAGACAAGAGCTCACAAAAGATGATTGGATAAAACACTTTCTAGACAAGCATTTTGGAATTAGGGGTGAAGGCTGCATAGATCAGTTGACTCTTCATTAATTATATACTTAGATGGCTTATTGACAGGGAGGATTCTCCAAGTTGGAAGTGTATATTGATGTAACAGGATTTGATCAGGGAAACAGTACTACTGCAAATGATAGAGGATATGTTATAGGAATTTGACTTAGGCAATTGTGGAAACTGGTTCAATAGTTCATGTATGGCTTTTGGTTCTGTGCCTGGTACTGGACCTGAAGCCAGCATGGCAGGCAGTCCAGAAGGAAAAATGGACACGAAGTGGGGGAGAGCAAAGGAAAACTGGAATCCATGGGGACAGGCTGGAACCTGCTTTGGTCCCTTATGACCTCTAAGCCTTTAACTTCAGTGATACAGGTAACTAACAAGAGAAGCTAGTATCCTTCATTATGAAGCTAAATGGGAAGCTGACTCAGGAGTCAGAGTTGGAGAAGCTAAGGAAGAGATCCAACAGGAAACAGAATTGCTTTGGACCCCGCTCCTGCTGCAGACCTCCAAAGTGAGCCGACAAATCATTGACAATGTGTGCAAGCTGCGACAGTACGTAGTGTGCTTGTGGTGTGCTGCATTGACCCATCGAGTGTAAAAAGATGATAATGGGTGAGTTTATCTAACCAGATGGGGAGTGAATTATGTCACAGTAAAACTCCTTCTCCTTCTTCTTCTTCTTCTTCTTCTTCTTCTTCTTCTTCTTCTTCTTCTTCTTCTTCTTCTTCTTCTTCTTCTTCTTCTTCTTCTTCTTTTAAGATCGCTCCTTTCCTCCTTTATCACTTCTGCCTTCCAAATCTCTCCCTTGCCCAAAATGTCACTGTGGTTCAGGTTAACCTGTAACTATGTAAGGAAGAAAATTTCTGGGACTCAGTTCTTGTTTAACTGAGTTAACACAGTACAAAACCACCACAAATATTTCTGTTAAATTGTGTTAATTTTGTTTAAAAAGTAAACTTTTAAGCTAGATGGAGAACCCACATTCTAGCTCTAAGGAAGTCATCACTGGATATAAGTAAGGGTTCTACCAATATCTTTGCAGTTTAAAAAATGATATGTTTCTTTATAGCCATTGCTCTTGTGCTTTGTTTCTCACCCCTTAATAGAGTAAATTTCTGAGAAAAAAAAATGATATGTTTAGGGATGCCTGGGTGGCTCAGTCGTTAAGCGTCTGCCTTTGGCTCAGGTCATGATCCCAGGGTCCTGGGATCGAGCCCCACATTGGGCTCCCAGCTCCACGGGAAGCCTGCTTCTCCCTCTCCCACTCCCCCAGGTTGTGTTCCCTCTCCCGCTGTGTCTCTCTCTGTCAAATAAATAAATAAAATCTTTTTTTTAAATGATATGTTTATACAAGAAAGCTTAGGACTAAATAACATTTTAAACAGTTAAATTTTCTTGTCTCTAAAGAATAATGTGAATTATTATGGTACTAGGAACCATGGGTTTATTTTTATTTTTTAATTTTTTAAAAGATTTTATTTATTGGGGTGCCTGGGTGGCTCAGTGGGTTAAGTCTCTGCCTTCAGCTCAGGTCATGATCTCAGGGTGCTGGGATCAAGCCCCGCATCAGGCTCTCTGCTCAGCGGGAGCCTGCTTCTCCTCCCACCCCCCCACCTGACTCTCTGCCTACTTGTGAGCTCTCTCTCTCTCTGTCAAATAAATAAATAAATAAGATCTTTTTAAATTGACACAGAGAGAGACAGCACAAGTAGGAGGAGCAGCAGGCAGAGGGAGAAGTAGGCTCCATACTGAGCAAGGAGCCCGATATAGGGCTTGATCCCAGGACCCTGGGATCATGACCTGAGCCAAAGGCAGACACTTAACTGCCTGAGCCACCCAGGTACCCCAGAAACATGTTTTTTTTTAAAAGCAAATTTAGCTTACTTCCTGGAAATCTCTCAGATGTCAAAGCAAACTAAAACTAAAACTAAAACTATGACTATTTATATTCAGGTCATAAGATGACAGATAATTCTGGTAGACATTAAATAAGTATGATGATACTAAGCTTAGAAATTAAGTGATGCATGAGTTTTGCATAGACGTGTTTCCCAATGGCCATAAGTACATGCAAAGATACCCCACATAATTAGTCACTAGGGAAATGCAAGTCAAAATCACAGTGACATACCACTTCATACCCAATAAGATGGCTAAAACACAAAAGACAGTAACAAGTTGGAAAAAATGTAGAATGTATGTGGAATTCATAGAACTCTCATACATTTTTTGTAGGATTATAAAATGGTATAGCCACTTTGGAAGACAGTTTGGTAATTATTCAAAATGCTGAACCTAGAGTTACCATATGCCCAAGCAATTCCACTGCTGGGCCAGAACAGGCAAATCCACAGAAACAGAAAATAC
Organism: Martes martes; assembly: GCF_963455335.1. Lineage (NCBI taxonomy): Eukaryota > Metazoa > Chordata > Mammalia > Carnivora > Mustelidae > Martes > Martes martes. The sequence continues at coordinate 171,655,319 of NC_137889.1, read as the reverse complement.
AGTAGTGGGTTCCAGCAGCCAGAAGAAGGAGGTGCATGGAAAATGATTCTTACTGATTATGAGGTTTCTTGTGGCAGTGATGAAAACGTTCTGTAAGTAGACAGTAGTAGTGGTTGCACAAATCTATGAGTATACTAAAAACTATGAATTGTCTTATTTATTTTTTTAAAGATTTTATTTAACAGAGAGATTTATTTAACAGAGAGAGACACAGAATTGTGCTTTAAATGGGTGAATTTTATGGTGTATGAATCAGATCTCAATAAAGCTATTATTTTTTTTAAAGATTTTATTTATTTATTTGACAGATGGAGGTCACAAGCAGGCAGAGAAGCAGACAGAGAGAGAGAGGAGGAAGCAGGCTCCCTGCTGAGCAGAGAGCCCGATGCGGGCTGGATCCCAGGACCCTGGGACCATGACCTGAGCCGAAGGCAGAAGCTTTTTTTTTTTTTTTTTCGAAGGCAGAAGCTTTAACCCACTGAGCCACCCAGGTGTCCCAAGCTATTTTTTTTTTAAAAAAGATCTTATTTATTTATTTGACAGAGAGAGAGAGAGAGAGATAGGGAGAGAGAGAGAGAGCACAAACGGGGGAGTGGCAGGCAGAGGCAGAGGGAGAAGCAGGCTCCCTGCTGAGCAGGGCTGGATCCCAGGACCCTGGAATCATGACCTGAGCTGAAGGCAGACGTTTAACCAATAGTAAATACTTGGAGGTTTAAATTTTATGTTTATACCTCTTGAAAGCTGCTTCACTGAAATCTTTAGACTTACTTTACCAAAGAGGGTATGTAACAGCAAATAAACACATGAAAAGATGCTCAACACTGTATTAGAGAAGTACAAATTAATAACCACAATGAGATAACTCTCCACACTTATGCCTAAAACTGAAAAGACTGACCATACCAATTATTGGTGAGGATTAGAAGAAATTAACCCTTACACGTTGCTGATGAGAATATAAAATGGTACTTTGGCAGTCTGGCAGCTTCTTAAAATAATAATATGTGCCTTCCATATGATGCAACCTTTACACTCCTAGGTATTTATACAACAAACATGAAAGATATTATCCTACAAAGACATATACACGAATGTTCCTAGTAGCTTTATTTTAAATAGCCCAAACCGAAAACCCAGACAAGTTCATGGATAAACAAATTAGGGTATGTTCTACAAATGGAATGTTACACGGCAATAAAAAAGAATGAACTATTCATACATGAAACCACAGGGATAAATCTCAAAATAAGTATGCTGAGTGAGAGATGTTAGACAAGAAAGGAGTACATGCTGTGTGAATACATTTGTATAAAAGTCTATAAGATGCAAAATAATCTAGGTAGTGATGGCTTAGGGAAGAGGGGGTAGAACAAAGGGGAAGGAGGAATTACAAAAGCAACAGGTGAGTGTGATAAATAAATTAGTTTTCTTGGTTGTGGTTGTGGTGCTAGCTTCATAGATGTATACATATGTTAATACTTATGATTAGACATATGTTAATTCAAGGTAATATTTTTTAAAGCATCAAGGAAGCTCTTCATACAGATCTTTTCTGTCAAATAAAAAATACATAAAAGTCATGTTTTCAGTGTAATGTGCATATCTATGATATTTTATGCATGTATAGATTTTTTTTTGCATGTTTTGTAGCCACAGACAGGCTACAAAACAATTAAACACCTGAAATAATTCCCTCCTGCTGCCCCTATAATCCTTTTCCACTCTTAATCTTGGCAACCGCTGATCTATTTGTTCCTATATTTTTACTCTTTTTTTGTTTTTTTTTGATTCTTTTTTTTTTAAGATTTTATTTATTTATTTGACAGACAAAGATCCCAAGTAGGCAGAGAAGCAGGCAGAGAGAGGAGGAAGCAGGCTCCCTGCAGAGCAGAGAGCCCGATGTGGGGCTCGATCCCAGGACCCTGAGATCATGACCTGAGCCGAAGGCAGAGGCTTTAACCCACTGAGCCACTCAGGCGCCCCCCTATATTTTTACTTTTTTAAAAATATTTTATTTATTTGAGAGAGAGGGTGCGTGCACACGAGCATGCGTTGGGGAGGGGCAGAGGGAGAGGGAAAGAAATCATTCCAAGTAGACTCCACACCCAGCATGGATCCTGATCTAGGGCTTGACTCATGACCCTGAGATCATGACCTGAGCTGAAATCAAGAGTCGAATGCTCAACCCAGTCTATACTTAAGATTTTTAATATGGTTTCCCAATTGTTCCAGCACCAGTACTCCACACAATGATTTCCTTTTATAAGGCACTCAGTTTATTTGAACTTAACCATGACTGGAGCAGCAGAAAAACTTGACCTTCTGTAAGTGCTTTATAGGTATTTGTTATTATTGCTGATAATGATGACTACTTGTATACTGTGAACCTTCTTATGGTCCAAAAAACATTTTGCCTGGAAGTCAGGAACATAATGATTAACTAAAATTACAATTATTTCAAATGAGTACTTTCTTTTTTTGCTCTTGAGGTTTGTTTTTTGGAGGTGGGGGGGATTGGGTGTTTTCCATAAATAATTTAGAGAGATAAAATATGTGACCACTTTTGCCAACTACAGTTATGTAATAATGGCAAATAAATTTTCCATTAAACATTATTCAATATTATAGGTCAATGACATTGTTCTTTTTGAGATTTTTACCTCAAAATGTGACATTTAGTCAGGGAATGGAACATATCTTCTCTTACAATGGGCCAGTTTCCCAATTTCGTTATCATCAAAATATCAGTTGCAGATAATTCTGCTGTGATGTCTGTCATTCACCTTCCATCCACTTCTTTAAACGAGATTGCCCATGCCTCCTTCTCCAAGAGTTGGCTCACATATAATATTGCTTTTCAGTCTCTAGCCAGCTGGACCAGGAGTGCACTAACCTGGGCTAATTGGTTTTTCTCTCCTCAGAATTTGGAGTTGGAGTTTCTTTGCCCGCTTGAGCGGGAGAGAATACATAGCTGGTATGGGTACACATTGCATGTACATTTGGGCATGTGTGGTGCTGGGGCATTTGTCTAGGGCCCTGCTACATCATGTAGTACAACTTGGAAACTTGCCATTCCAAATAGTAGGTGTGCAGAATGCCCTGCTACACAGCTGACACCCCCCTCTCAGCTTTACCCACTTTCTCATGTCTTTTTTAAATATTTAAAATTTTATTTATGTATTTATTTAAATAAGCTCTGTGCCCTATGTGATGCTTGAACTCATGACCGTAAGATCAAGGGTCTACTGACTAAGCCAGCCAGGCACCCCTCTCATCTCTCCTTTTTCTATTCCCTAGCAGGATCAGGTGAATGGCTTAGCAATCTTTAGAACAGAGGCAATCACTGATTCTCAACTTATTGAGGCAAGTAATGGTTCAGAGGGTTCAAGCACCTCTACTTCATGAATGATTGTTTGGTAACTCCCTTCCTGGTCTTAGGGAAGGGGGAAATTCTTTACTCTCCCTCACAATGTAAGGAGAGAGAATGCCCTCTCTTTAGAACACTGTATTCCCTCTAAAAGGCAGCTTTCATTACTCCTGTCTTCCCTTACATGAGGAAGGGGATAATGGTGGGGGTTGTGCTCCTTTTCTTTTTTTTTTTTTTTTTGACAGATCACAAGTAGGCAGAGAGACAGGCAGAGAGAGAGGAGAAAGCAGGCTCCCTGTGGAGTAGAGAGCCCGATGCGGGGCTCGATCCCAGGACCCTGGGATCATGACCTGAGCTGAAGGCAGAGGCTTTAACTCACTGAGCCACCCAGGTGCCCCTGTGCTCCTTTTCTTAACTGATGCCTGTCACTAGACCCAATAGGGAAGGGATAGACTCTAAAAGCTGATGCTTAAACAAATAAATAAATAAATAAAAGCCAGAGGCCCCTGGGTGGCTCAGTGGGTTAAGCCTCTGCCTTCGGCTCAGGTCATAATCTCAGGGTGCTGGGATGGAGCCCTGCATCAGGCTTTCTGCTCAGCAGAGAGTCTGCTTCCCACCCCCACCACCTGCCTCTCTGCCTACTTGCGATCTCTGTCTGTCAAATAAATAAATAAAAGCTGATGCTTCTTCAAACACCGAATGGGTTAGGGGAGGATAGACCTTTTTTTTTTTTTTTTTTTTTAAGTAATCTCTACACCCAATGTGGGGTTTGAACTCATGACCTTGAGATCAAGAGTTCCATGATCCACTGCCTGAGACAGCTAGGTATCCCAGGGGAAGGTAGTCTTTAGTATCGCGTATTTTTAGCTGTGGGCCAAAAACAGAACCTCTTTTCACTTGAAATGAAACAATCCCTGATACTGACAGTGATTTGAGCTGGACTCTTTTCAAACTCTGTTTTATATAATTAGAAGCATAAGTGCATCATTTGAAGTAGAGACTTGATAATATGTATATAAGACTAATATTACAAATCATTCAGAATTGCCTGTTTTTTTAATAGTCTAGTTCATTATTGTTTACAGAGCATTTTAATATATATTATACCATTTAATTAAATGTGTGGGTTGTTGCTGACCCACAGTCCTATGGGATTGAATCTATGAACATTCCAGAGCATCCTAATATCCCATTTAGTTTCTAATTATCTTTCTTCCTCAAGGTCCACAGCCTCCTTCCCAGAGCCAAAGTTTTTCTAGTCATAGCTGATCCTAGATTAAATCCTGTTCAGAAAAGGAACATCTTTTCATCTATTTTAGTCTCCCATTAATTTGGCATTTAGATTCCTTTTAACAACTTGAAGTTGATTTCCACTAGCAAGGGGAAGTTAAATAGGTGGCATTTTGGAATGTGGCTGAAGCTAAAAGTCTGTGGATTTAGTGAGACAAAGAGGTAATAATAATAGCCAGGAATGGGAAATGGGTACTTAAAATCCTCCTGTAATGCTTTGGGGTCCCTTTAAGATGTACAATTCTACATATCACATTAGGAGAAAGAATATTCCTATAGTAGATGATGATATCTTCTAATTTTTTAAAAGATTTTATTTATATATTTGCACACACGCTAGTGAGAAAGAATGCACATACACAAGCAGGGGGTGGGAGAAGCAGGACCCAGGGATCATAACCTGAGCTGAAGGCAGTCGCTTAACCAACTGAGCCACCTAGGTGCCTCAAAGGTGGTTTTTTTTTTTTTTTTAAGATTTTATTTATTCATTTGACAGAGAGATCACAAGGAGGTAGAGAGGCAGGCAGAGAGAGAGGAGGAAGCAGGCTCCCCACTGAACAGAGAGCCTGACGCGGGGCTTGATCCCAGGACCCTGGGATCATGACCTGAGCTGAAGGCTGAGGCTTTAACCCTCTGAGCCACCCAGGCACCCCAAAGATGGTATCTTTTAAGCTTTAAAGAGACTGAAATACTTTGATGAGGAATTAGATAGAGATTGCGGAATCAAAACAGACATAGCTTAATAAATGTTAGAACTTAATAACCCCTAGTTTTATTTGTGTGTGTGTGTTTAATATGTTCCAGAGAATGAAATAAGTAATATATTTTTTAAAAGATTTTATTTTTAAGTGGTCTCTATATCCAGCATGTGACTGGAACCCACAAACCCTGAGTTCAAGAAGTTGCGAGCTTGGTAAGAACGTCCAATGGAAAAAAGACAGTCTCTTCAACAAATGGTGTTGGGAAAATTGGACAGCCACATGCAGAAGAATGAAACTGGACCATTTCCTTACACCACACACAAAAATAGACTCAAAGTGGATGAAAGATCTCAATGTGAGACAGGAACCCATCAAAATCCTGGAGGAGAACAGAGGCAGGAACCGCTTTGACCTCAGCTGCAGCAACTTCTTCCTAGAAACATCGCCAAGGGCAACAGAAGCAAAAATTATCTATTGGGATTTCATCAGGATAAAAAGCTTTTTTTTTTTTTTTAAAGATTTTATTATTTATTTATTTGACAGACAGAGATCACAAGTAGGCAGAGAGGCAGGCAGAGAGAGAGGGGGAAAGCAGGCTCCCCACCGAGCAGAGAGCCCGATGCGGGGCTCAATCCCAGGACCCCGGGATCATGACCGGAGCTGAAGTCAGAGGCTTTAACCCACTGAGCCACCAGGCACCCCCAGGATAAAAAGCTTTTGCACAGCAAAGGAAACAGTCAACAAAACCAAAAGACAACTGACAGAATGGGAGAGGATATTGGCAAATAACATATCAGATAAAGGGCTAGTATCCAAAATCTATAAAGAACTTATCAAATTCAACACCCAAAGAACAAATAATCCAATCAAGAAATGGGCAAAAACATGAACAGTCACTTCTGCAAAGAAGACATCCAAATGGCCATCAGGCACATGAAAAAGTGCTCCACATCACTCGATATCAGGAAAATGCAAATCAAAACCACAGTGAGATATCACCTCACACCAGTCAGAATGGCTAAAATTAACAAGTCAGGAAACGACAGATGTTGGCGAGGATGTGGAGAAAGGGGAACCCTCTTACACTGTTGATGGGAATGCAAGATGGTGCATCCATTTTGGAAAACAGTGTGGGGATTCCTCAAAAAATTAAAAATAGAGCTACCCTACAACCCAGCAATCGCACTACTGGGTATTTACCCTAAAGATACAAATGTAGTGCTCCAAAGGGGCATGCAATGTCCACAGTAGCCAAACTATGGAAAGAACCTAGACGTCCATCAACAGATGAATGGATAAAGAAGATGTGGTGTATATATGTGATGGAATACTATGCAGCCATCAAAAAACCTGAAATCCTGCCATTTTCAACTACATGGATGGAGCTAGAGGGCATTATGCTAAATGAAATAAGTCAATCAGAGAAAGACAGTTATCATATAATCTTTCTAATATGAGGAATTTGAGAGGCAGGGCAGGAGGTCATGGTGGGGAAAGGGAGGGAAAAAATGAAACAAGATGGGACCAAGGAGGGAGACAAACCATAAGAGACTTTTTTTTTTTTTTAAAAGATTTATTTATTTATTTATTTGACAGAGAGAGAGAGATCGCAAGTAGGCAGAGAGGGGTGGGGAGGAAGCAGGCTCCCCGCTGAGCAGAGAACCCGATGCGGGGCTCAATCCCAGGACCCTGAGATCATGACCAGAGCTGAAGACAGAGGCTTAACCCACTGAGCCACTCAGGCGCCCCCATAAGAGACTTTTAATCTCAGGAAACAAACTGACGGTTGCTGGGGGCTGAGAGGGAGGGATAGGGTGGCTGGGTTGTGGATATTGGGGAGGGTAGGTGCTATGGTGAGTGCTGTGAATTGTGTAAGCCTGATGATTCATAGACCTGCACCCCTGAAGCAAATAATACATTATGTGTTAATTAAAAAAAAAAAAAAAGAAAGAAGTTGCATGCTCTACTCACTGAGCCAGCCATGCACTCACAAGTAGTATCTTCTAAAAAGAAGAAATGTGGAAGGGCAAATTGCAACCGTACTGAAGCTATCATACTGCTTCTCCACACTTATTAAATATTATCCATACTTGCTTATTAAATATTATCCCCAATGTCAGGGGACAAATAATTTGCCTTTTTTTTCCTAACCCAAAGAAATGTCTTTCTTACTCAAATTTCTACTCATGAAACAAATATATTCCTTTACCACATCCCCTTCCTCGATATCTGGTACACAAAATTTTGAAAGATCATTCTATAAATTCTATCTTAATGTTGCTACTTTCTAAAAATTAGTAAATAGAATATTATTTATTTATTATTATATAGAATAAGACGAACATCCAAAATCTTATTTGGTTTCTTTTGCAGTTTTTTTTCCCTTTGCTGTTTTAAATTATGAAGATACAACTCATTTTCTCTATCTGAGGAAAGCGCACAATAGTAATGAGACAGCAAACCCTTCAAAATATAAGAGTAATTTAATTTATTCTGATGATTATGAAAGTGAATATACTTTCTCAAGATCTAATTCTCCTGAATTTAAGTTATATAACTAACTTCAACTGGCTAACAGTGAAGGTTTTACATTGAATAATAAAACAGCTCTAATATGAATTTGAAGTGCCTCACTAACTTTCAAAAAAAAGTTAGTTGGGGTGCCTGGGTGGCTCAGTCATTGAGTGTCTGCCTTCGGCTCAGGTCATGATCCCAGAGTCCTGGGATCGAGCCTTGCATCAGGCTCCCTGCTCTGTGGAGCCCTGCTCCCCTACATATGTTCCCTCTCTCGCTGTGTCTCTCTCTGTCAAAGAAATAAATGAAATCTTAAAAAAAAAACAACAGTTAGCTACTATAGAAGCACTATTGACCAAAATTAATCCCAAGTAAATTAAGAATTTACATATAAAAAATTGAGAATTTAGAAGAAATTAGAATAAATATTCATTAAATGTTTAGGTCTGTATTTTCTTTGTAGGCCACATGATTTTCACTCAAAAATGTGCCCATAGTGTCCCAGCACACAATAGGTATTCAACAGACACCTGCTGAACTGAAGATAACCTAGGCTTAGAAGGAAAAAAAAGGCTCAAAGGAAAATAGGAAATATTTAATTAAATTTAAAATTTTAAATTTCAGCACATTAAAAATTAATGCAAAGAAGACTGCAAACTGTAAAAGCATTGGAGGTAAATATGATAGGTTTTTAAAAAAATATTTTATTTATTTGAGAAAGAGAGAGAGTGAGCACAAGCAGGGGGAGGGGCAGAGGGAAAGGGAGAAGCAGACTCCCTGCTGAGCAGGAAGCTGGATGCAGGGCTGGATCCTGGATACCAGGATCATGACCTGAGCCAAAAGCAGATGCTTGACCAACTGAGCCACCCAGGTGCCCAAGAGTAGAGATCTTTATTAAAAAGATAAAACAAAAAAAAAAAGATAAAACATAAAAACATAGATGTCCCTGAATTTCAAGTTACCTCAGGCATTTTAAAAGTTGGTAAACTGTTTTAATAGGTGTAAAACCTTCAGGTCTGATATAAAACACCAAACTCAACTACTGTTTGGAATGAATGGATTAATTTTAAGAACAAAGCCCAATATCCTTTGAATAGTAATATTAAAAAACAAAGCAATTCTCAATATGCTCAATTCAGACTACAGTCCAGCTGCTGCAATATTTTTAAAATTTCAAACATGAAGGGTACCTAGGTGGTTCAGTTGGTTGAACATCTGACTGTTGATTTTAGCTTAGGTCATGATCTCAGTGACCTGGGATGGAGCCCATGTTGGGCTCTGCATTCAGTGTGGAGTTTGCTTGAGATTCTCTCTGCCTTTCCCTCTGCTCCTCCCCTCGCTTGTGCGCACACACTCTCTCTCTAAATAAATAAAATATCTTAAAAAATGTTTTTCAGGGGCACCTGGGTGGCTTGGTGGGTTAAAGCCTCTGCCTTCAGCTCAGGTCATGATCCCAGGATCCTGGGATCGAGCCCCGCATTGGGCTCTCTTTTCAGCAGGGAGCCTGCCCCCCTACCTGCCTCTCTGCCTACTTGTGATCTCTGTCTGTCAAATAAATAAATAAAATCTTAAAAAAAAAAAGAAAGAAAGAAACCATCTTCTTTAAAAAAATTTTTTTTTCAAACATGGTAAGATCAGAATTATCTCACTTCTTAATACTACCATCTTTACCTTTTAATTATTCCTTTTCTTAGTGTTTATTCATCTGTGTAATAATCTTTACCCAGATGTAATTATAATGTGCATGTTGTCTCATTTCCCCCCTTAACAATAGGTCCATCAGCATTTTTCCGTGAGCTGTACGGTAGTCATAATTCATTCACTGATGACTTCTATAGAACATTATACTGGAAGTCCTAGTTAGAGCCATTAGACAAGAAAAATAAATAAAAGTCCTCCAAATTTGAAAGGAAGTAAAATTATCTCTTTTTGGAGATGAAATTATCTTATATGTAGAAAACTCTAAAGATTCCACAAAAAAACTGTTAGAACTAATAAATTCAGAAAGGTTGCAGGATACAAAATCAACACTAAAAAATCAGTTTGCATTTCTATATACAAATAATGAACAATCCAAAAGAAAAATTAAGAAAACAGGGTCTCCTGGGTGGCTCAGTGGGTTAAGCCTCTGCCTTCAGCTCAGGTCATGATCTCAGGGTTCTAGGATGTAGGCCCACATTGGAATCTCTGCTCAGCAGGGAGCCTGCTTCCCCCTCTCTCTCTGCCTGCCTCTCTGCCTACTTATGATCTCTCTCTCTCTGTCAAATAAATAAATAAAATCTTTTAAAAAAAGAAAAGAAAAATTAAGAAAATTCAATTTATAATAGCATCAAAAAGAATAAATTATTAAGGAATAAACTTAAGGAAGTGAAAAACCACTACACCAAAAACAAGAAAACATTGCTGAAAGAAATTAAAGATACAAGTAAATGAAAAAACATCCATCCTATCTTCATGGATTGGAAGACTTTATATCATTTTGACATCTATACCATCCAAAGTGATCTATAGATCAACACATTCCCTATCAAAATCGCAATGACATTTTTTGCAGAAATAGAAAAATCATTCCTAAAATTGATATGGAATCTCAAGGGACCCTGAATAGTTTAAAAAAAATTTAGATATGAATAAAAAAGTTGGAGATCTCACTTTTCTAGATTTCATAATTTACTATAGGGCCACAGTAATCATAGTCAAAACAGTGTGGTACTGACATAAAAATGGACACACACACACGGGCGCGCGCACACAGAAATACGATAGAATAGAGAACCCAGAAGTAAACACTCACATGTATGGTCCGATGATTTTTGACAATAGTATCAAGATTATTCAATAGGGAAAGAACAGTCTTTTCGACAAATGGGGCTCAGAAAAATGAATATCCAGTGCAAAGGAATGAAGTTAGACCATTACCTTCCACTATATAAAAAAATCAGCTGAAAATTGATCAAAGATTTAAACTTAATAGCTAAAACTATAAAACTCTCAGAAGAAAACAGACAGAGGGGAGGGGGGCCCTGGGTGGCTCAGTTTATTAAGTGTCTGCCTTTGGCTCCAGTTGTGGTCTCAGAGTCCTGGGATCAAGCAGCATTAGACTCCCTCTCCCTTTGTCTGTGCATGCTCTCTCTCTGTCAAATAAATAAAATCTTATATTAAAAAAAGAGAGAGAGAGAAGGAAACAGAGGAAAAGCTTCATTGGATTTGGTAATGACTTCCTGGATATGACACCAAAAGCATAGGCAATAAAAGAAAAAAAACAAACTGGACTTCATCAAAATTTAAAACTTTGTGCAAAGGACACTGTCAACAGAGTGAAAAGGCAACCCATGCAATGAAAGAAAATATTTGCCAATTATATATCTGATAAGGGGTTAATATCCAGAATATATAGAGAACTATAACTCGACAACAGAAAAACGAGCCACCCAATTAAAAAGTGGGCAAAGTACTTGAACAGACAGTTCTCTAAAGAAGATATATAAAACAAATTGCCAATAAACACATGTAAAGATTTTCAGCATCCCTAATTATCAGGACAATGCAAATCAAAGTTATAATCACACCCATTAGGATGAATAATATGGAAAACAAGGGAAGTAACAAGTGTTGGTGAGGATGTGAAGAAATTGGAAGCCTCATGTGCTGCTGGTGGGAATGTAAAATGGTACAGCTATTGTGGATAACAGTATGATGGTTCCTCAAACATATGATCCAGCAATTTCACTTCAGGGTGTATGTCTAAAAGAATTAAAAAGCAGTGACTTGAATAGATATTTGTACTCCCATATTCATGGAAGTTTTACAATAAGCCAAAAGGTGGAAGCCAACCCAAGTTTTTAATCAATGGATGAACAAATAAACAAAACATGGCAAACACATGCAATAGAACATTATTCAGCCTTAAAAAGGAAAGAAATTCTGCTATAAGCTACATGGATAACTTTAAATTATGTTCAATGAGGGGTGCCTGGGTGGTCCAATCAGTTTAAGCATCTGACTCTTGGTTTTGGCTCAGGTCGTGATCTCAGGGTTGTGAAACTGAGCCCCATGTCCTGTGGAGCCTGCTTAAGACTCTTTCTTCCTCCAACCCCACCCCCCAGTAAATAAATCTTTAAAAAAGAAATTATGCTAAGTGAAATAAATCAGTCACAAAAGGACAAATATTGTATGATGCATTTATTTTTTTAAGCCTTATTTAAGTAATCTCTACACCCAACATAGGGATCGAATGCATGAACCTAAGATCAAAAGTCACATGTTCTTCTGGACTGAGCCAGCCAAACACCCTCTGTGATTTATTTTTATGAAGTTCCAGGTGTAGTCAAATTTACAGAGACAGAAAATGGAATGGTGTTTGCCAGGGACTGGGAGAAGGGGGAATGGGAAATTAGTGTTTAACAGGCATAGAGTCTTAACTGGGAAAGATGAAAAAGTTCTGGAGATAGATGTTGGTGATTTTTGCACAACATGAATGTATTTAATGCCATAGAACTGTATTCTCAAAGATGGTTAGAACAATAAATTTCATGATATATATATCTGTATATTTGTGTGTATATATACATATGTATATGTGCATTCACACACACACACACACACACACACACACACACACATAAAACCACTCTTTTGGATTAAATTATGTCTCTTCAGATTCATATATTGAAGCCCTAACACCCAATGTGACTATATTTGGAGAGAGGGCCTATAAGGAAGTAATTAAAGTTAAATGAGGTCATAATGGTAAGCCCTAATTCAACAGCATTAGCGTCCTTATAAGAAGAGACGTTAGGAGGGCCTGGCACAGAAGAAAGGCCATGTGAGGACACAGCCAGATGGTGGTCATTTATAAGCCAGAAGGAGAGATCTCACCAGAAACCAACTCTGTGGACACCTTAATCTTGGATTTCCTACCACCAGAACTTTGAGAAAATAAATTTCTGTTGTTTGAGCCATCCAGTCTGTGGTATTCTGTTATGGCAGCCTGTGTAGAAACAGGCAGCCTGATACAACCACAAAAAAAGGTAAAAAAATATTAATAACTGGGGCGCCTAAGTGGCTCAGTGGGTTAAGACTATGCCTTCGGCTCAGGTCATGATCTCAGGGTCCTGGGATCAAGTTCCGCATTAGACTCTCTGCTCGGCTTCCTCCCCCCTCTGCCTACTTGTGATCTCTCTCTGTCAAATAAATAAATAAAATCTTTTTAAAAATATTAATAATTTTTGGGACGCCTGGGTGGCTCAGTTGGTTAAGTGGCTGCCTTCGGCTCGGGTCATGATCCCAGCGTCCTGGGATCGAGTCCCACATCGGGCTCCTTGCTCAGCGGGGAGCCTGCTTCTCCCTCTGCCTCTGCCTGCCTCTCTGTCTGCCTGTGCTCACTCTCTCTGACAAATAAATAAATAAAATCTTTAAAAAAAAAAATAAAAATAAAAATATTAATAATTTTTTCATCGCAAAACTAATGCAAGGATATGTAAAAATTCAAACCACACAAAAGTGTAAAGTCATAAGGAAGTCTCTCATCACCTACTCCTCTTCACCCGTGCTCCCTGCCCCCAGTAACCAATGTCAGTAGTTTTAGGAATATCTTCCAGAATGCTTTTATGAATATATAAAGCATATATTATTTACAAATACTTCCTTCTTCTAGATCAAGAATCAAAGTAGGGTCTGGTTCAGAAAGGGAAGAAAGTTTCAAGTTTGTTAATCCCTAGCACATAATTTAACATATTCATCCATTCCATTACCATTATATGTTTAGATGATTTCTTGATTTTTTTTTCTCCATTATATAAAATGTGGTTAACTTTTTAAAAATCTATTTTAAATTACTTCTAGGGGCGCCTGGGTGGCTCAGTGGGTAAAGCCTCTGCTTTCGGCTCAGGTCATGGTCTCAGGGTCCTGGGATCAAGCCCTGCATCAGGCTCTCTGCACCGCGGGGAGCCTGCTTCCTCCTCTCTCTCTCTCTGCCTCTCTGCCTACTTGTGATCTCTATCAAATAAATAAAATAAAATAAAAATAAAAATTACTTCTATACTCAAGTTTTCTTAGATCCTAACACACAATGCAACAACGTTATCTATTCCATTACCAGTGATCACATAGGTTATTTCCATATTTTTATTCCATCATATAAGTGCAATTAATATCTTTATAATGTTATTAACTTTTAAATTACTTAAGTTCCTAATAGTGAAATCGAGTTAATGGATGTGATTTTTATAGAACTTCTTATATACAGCCAAACTGATCTTCAAAAAGCTAACTGCCAACTTAAAATTTCTACCAGTAGAGCTAACAATACCAATATTAGATACTCCTATTTAAAAATATCTCCAGGGCTGCCTGGCTGGCTTGGTCAGTGGAGCATGAGACGCTTGATCTCAGGGTTGTGATTTTTTTTTTTTAAGATTTTATTTATTTGACAGAGAGAGAGAGATCACAAGTAGGCAGAGCAGCAGGCAGAGAGAGGAGGGGAAGCAGGCTCCCTGCTGAGCAGAAAGCCCGATGCCGGGCTTGATCCCAGGACCCTAGGATCATGACCCAAGCCGAAGGCAGAGACCTAACCCACTGAGCCACCCAGGAGCCCCAGGGTTGTGAATTTTGAACCCCATGTTGGGTGTAGAGATTGCTTAAAAATAAAAAATCTTAAAAATCTCTATAAAGAAAAAAAAATAAAGAAAAAAAAATCTCTATAAAGTAGTAGTTTACAAAGGAAATTTACTTTAACTTGCATTTATTTATCTATTTATTTATTTAGAGTAGGGTCCACATGCAGCATGGAGCCCAATGTGGGGCTTGAACTCATGACCCTGAGATCAAGACCCGGAGCTGAGATCAAGAGTTGGATGTTTAACTGACTGAGCCACCCAAGCACACCTTAATTTGCATTTTGACGAGATCGAAGATTTTCAAATATTAGTTATTTGTATTTTTTTGTGTGTCAACTCTTTTTGTGTACATACTCTATACCTATACAAGTATTAGCAGCATTGATTTCTTCCGTATGGATATGTATGAGTTCTTCATATATTATGGTATTACTCCTTTATCAGTATTTATTTCCAATATTTTCCAAATGTTGTGTCTTTTAATTTTGTGTGTCCATGGGCATCTGGGTGGCTCAGTCGAGTATGTGACTCCTGGTTTCTGCTCAGGTAATGATCTCATGGGTCCTGAGATTGAGCCCTGCCTTGAGCACTGGGTTCAGCAGGGAATCCTCATTAAGAGTCTCTCCCTCTGTCCCTCCCCACCGACTCATGCATTTGTACACATGGTCTCTCTAAAATGGATAAATCTTTTTTTTTTCCACGGTTCCTTCTTTTGCCTCAAAAAGTGACATTTATTCAAAGAAAAAAATGACAAGATGTCCATCCCTTGGTTCCCTTCCCTTCCCCCTCCTGCTCCTCTTCAGTCCCCCAGACTGAACCCTGGGTGGGGCTAGGTAGCAGGACAGCTCCTCAGATGAGGTCAGTGACATTGAGGGGCATCTCCTCAATGGAGGTGTTGTAGAAGGTCTTGATGTCTCAAAGAGTCCTCTTGTCTTCTTCTGTCACCATGTTAATAGCCACACCCTTGTGCCAAATCGTCCACTGACCAATTCTGTGGATATAGTTTTCCCTGATTGTGGGAAGGTCATAGTTGATGACTAAAAAAAAACCTGCTGCACATCAATGCCTCTGGCCTAGGTCAGGGGAGAGGACACGTTAGCATGAGCTTGAGGAGGGGACACAATTGAGCCAGAAGGGACTGGAGTTGAGTGTGGGCAGCCAAAGGAAGGCAAAGGAAACAGACATGCCCTCTCCCCCAGCAACCTCAGGCATGCCAGATTTTCTTCCAAGTTGCTACTTTCCTGAAGAGGGGCACGAGCAGGCCCCCTGGAGAGGGAATCAGCTTGGATTAAAATGGATAAATCTTTAAGAAAAGTATTTATTGGTTAACTCTTTGGGGTCCTCTACCTCTTTGGGGGCTCTGTACTGTCAATAAACTTTGATTTACTATCACTCAAATCTTGCTTTGTTGCCCCCCAAAATAAATAAAAAATAATTTAAGAAGTATTTATTCAGTATCTACCATGTTTCGGATACTGTGGTAGGAATTCTATGTCATTCTTCAAATTACTTTATGTTTAGAATCACACACATTTTGTCTTTCTATTGTTTAAAGTTTAGAAAGGTTGAAGTTTATGATTGGGCATAAACCATGTTAAGATCCCGTATCACTGTCTGGGAATAAAACTGGCCCTTTCTCTCTCTCACGGATTGCAAGAGGATGCTGGGCAGGGATGCAGTCATCCAATGCTTGCCTAAGGTTACAAGATCAGCCCAGTCAAAGCAGTTCCCTCACATGGCTGGCAAGTTGGTGAGGCTGTTGGTAGAGGCTCTTGTTCCTCTCCACGTGGTCCCTTTACAGAGCTGTTTGAGTGGAGTTGTGTGTACACTAGCTTCCCCCAATGCAAGCAGTCCAAAAGAATGAAGTGGAAAGCTGCAATCAGTGCCTTTATGACCTAGCCTCAGAAGTCACACACCTTCAGCTGTATTCTATGGATGGGACCAGTACTGATTCAAAGGGCTGGAGGGGACTACATTTTCAGAGGTGAGAATCATTGGAGGTTACCCTGGAAGCTGCCTACCAAGGATCCTAACATCTTAATTTTCCTGTAATATAGTTTATAAAGCAGGTATTGATAATTTTGCAACAACCTGTTCTAGTTTTATGACAGTCTGTTGTTTTAAACAGTGTTCTCAAACACACCTGCGCACATGAGTGCACCTAAGCATTTAAGACTTTCTGTTCCACAAAGTTCCACACATTAAAAACCCTCTGCTATATAGTATCAGCACATGAACTTTTTTTTTTTTTTTTTTTAGCACATGAATTTTATTAGGGCATTAGATCCCACCTCAAGCTCTCTAACTTTGCGGAAACAGAGTTCAAGATGGCAGATTAAGGCCAAGAAGTTTGACTTCTACTTGTAATCTGTAAATTAACGAAGAAACATTTTGAGTTTTACCAAAAACTTTTAAATTTCTAGAAACCTTTATCTGTGTGCAATATCTGCGTGCATTAAAAAGATCTTGCATAGTATACTACTAACTGCTGAAGGTGACTCAGGCGAGAGGATTTACAGAGTGGCTGGGTAGAAATTCAGAGAGGTGAAAAGGTCAAGTCAGAGTAAGGAAGACAGTTTTTTACAGCTAACTTTCACCTCTTCTGCAAGACAGGCGGAGGATATGCCTCTGTGAAACCTGTTTGGAACTTTCGCTTTTATTTTGCCACTGGTCCTGTTCTAATTAAAGTTTGTTCATTCATGGACCTAAAACAGAGAAGCCCTAAATTTTGCCAATCTGGGAAATTTCCAGGGCACCAAAGGTTTAGCTGGGAGACTAGGAAGGCCAGAATGGGGGTGTAGGAAGGACCAAACTAGTTCCCAAAGAAGTGAGGTTTGACTCCCCAAATAGTATCCTTATTCTGGCAACAAAGGCTTAGGGCTGCTGTCCAACAGAGCTTCCCCCCTGCCCATTCCCCATCTCTCGACCAGCAAGCCATGGTTGGTGACATAGTCCCTTTAATATCTCTCTTGAGCTTGATTTTAGATAGCTTTCCGGGTGCAAAAACGTTAGCTCGGGTAAAGGGATTCAATTAACTGCTACATTTGACATACTTTTGTGCATCGAACTAAATTCTCATCTCCGATTTTCACCCCGGCCTGAGCCCCAACCCCTCCCAGCCCCCTTCCCCCAAATAACCAAACCAAACCAAACACTACATTACACACACGCAAAACAAAAAACCCACAACTCTACAGAGGTACCCTTTCCTAGCAGACACGAACTTGCACCCACCTCTGCTTCTCCCCTCGCTATTCTAAGGGCTCGGGTCAGAGACAGCCACCAAATCAGGCAAAGGGAGACGCACAGCAAAGGACATTGTTCACCAAAGACGAAACAGAGGTTACGCGGGCCACTTCAACAGACGCGGGGCCTCGCCCTCTTCACTTCACAGCGCTCGGCCCCACCCCTCCCAACCGGAACTGCAACCCCCGCGCTCAGCGCCCCCACGAATAGCGTGTGGCTCGCGCCCGTAGCGAGCGCGCCCGCCCCGCCTACCCCGACGCACTGGGCAGGCGCGGGGCGCGCGCATGCTCCGCAGGCGGGCCGCTGGGGTCTCGAGTCGCTGCAATCTGTTGCGCCGCCGCCCTCGGGAGCCGGCAGATCCGGGTCTCGTGGCTTAGAGTGACGTGGTCAGTCGAATCAAAACAGAGGAGGGGAGGAAGCCAGCGGCCAGGAGCAGCAGCGGCCGCGGCGTCCCGAGCAGCCGCAGCGTTCCGGAAGCTTCAGGCGGTCTTTCTGCCGAGCCTTGGTCCCGGCCCCCATCCTCCCCGCCCCGTCGGTTGTTGTCTGGGCGGGTGAGTGTCTCCCCCATCTACCACCGCCGTTTGCCGGCCCACCCTCCCCTCACCCTGTTTTTCTTGGGGGCTCCTCAGGCTCTGGGGGACTGCGGCGGCTGCGGCAGAGCGGGGCTGGCTTCTCGGGCTCCGTGGTTCTCCGGCCGGTCTGGTGACTCTGCACCGGGAGAAGCCCGCTGCTGCCGAGCCCGCGCCCCCCCGGCGAAGAGCGAGGCAGAGAGCCTTCAATTTGGCTTTCTCTGCAGGAAACCAGAGTCGGGGCTTAGCAGGAAAGTGGACGGTAGCCACGGGTGGTTTTATTTTTAGGGCAAGACAGTCAGCTCGGGTGGAGGCGTATAATGGAGTAAAAAGAAGAGAGTCGTAGCTGGAAGGAAGAACCCACAAACCCTGAAATCCACACTATCATTTACCTCTCTTTCTCTAGGTTTGATGAAGTCATTAGGATGCGTCCTTTGTTGTGATTGATGAGACAGGAAAGCTGCCTTCCAGAAAGCGGGAGCTTTTTTAGTCCTTATTGTGCGAATTGAAAGTGTTCCTTATTTCTGTTTGTTCAGTAAGTGGAACCAGAGCTGACAGTAAAGAGGTAGCACCCTTTATAAGACATAATGTGCGATAAACTGGTTACCGGAGCACTTGAAGTCCAGTGTTGCCGTTTAAAGCCAAAGTTTTCCAAAGTGGCTGCTTCTACGTGTGTTTGGATTTTAGCCAAGATGATGTTTGTTAGCTGTAGAAAGTCAGTAGGATGTTTTGAGTTGTCCTAGTTTGCAGAATCGAAGATATGGCGTTAATGAGAGAAGGTGTCTTGGTTTTTGCATAGCGAGTCGAGTGAGCCTCATGCCCGTAATACCTGCGTTTGTTGAAGAGCCTTTCCAGTTTTTGTGTTATTGTCGGAAACCGTTGGCAGCTCTACATACACAATAACTTGGATGGTGTAAGCCCTTTCAGGTGTTTTAGCCTTGAGACTTAGGAGGCGGTTTCATGGCCCAGTTCAGTGGAGATTGTAGAAAGCTTGTGTTCCCTTCCACTTCAGGTGATCTGTCACGCAGATTCCTCTAGTGTAGCCTGCTTTAAGCCCTGCTGCCCTCCGCACCCCTCGACAGCACAAAGGAGACCAGAGGGCCAAACCTCCTTTTCGCCCTAACTTGGAAACCCCCCCCCTTTTTTGTCCCCAGAGAACTGGTTGAGGTGTTTCTTTGGTAAATGGCAAGAAAGAACAGCAGAAGTATGTGCTAATTGATTGCACCTTATGAAATTCAGGAAGAGTACTTAGGCATTTAGACCACTTCCTTGAAGGGTGTATCCTTGTGTGGTAGATCATGGGTCTCTTAACAAATTTCTTTCTCCTGTGTGCTGTGTGTGCAGTTGAGATCTTTTTTCTTAATACCACAGTTGGAATCCTGATTTAGATAAATGAAATTAGGTTTCCTGGAAGGGTTTGTTTTTTTTTTTAACCTTTTATGTAATGTGAACTGAATATTCTGGCTTACATGAAATAATTTATAATTGGAGAATTATTACAGTTAATAAGGAAAAAAGAAGAAAATAAGTCATTGATAATCCTGCCATCCAGAGATGATCAAAATGTTGGCAGTGATTTATATCCTTCCGGACTTCTTTTTTGCAGTTATACATTTTACATAAAAGTGGTATCATACTGCATATGCTTTTCTGTAACCTGTTCTTCCTACGTGGTAGTACTTTGGAGTAACAATTTACGTTTTGGTGGAGAGGGACTTTGGGGCCTTAAATTTTAGGGTATATTCACTGTGTGTTTGCCAAACCATAATGATTAAAATAATTGTTTTATTATTTTTTAAAAGATTTTATTTATTTGAGAGAGAGAGAGAGAGAAAGAGAACGAGCAGTGGGGAGAGGGAGAGGAAGAAGCAGGCTCCCCGAGGACCAAGGAGCCTGATAGGGGACTAATCCCAGGAGGGATCATGACCCTAGCCAGACTCTTAACCGACTGAGTCACCCAGGCGTCTCTAAAATCGTGGTTTTAAAAGATTTCCTCCCAGACTTCTATGATAACATTAAGAAGTGAACGTGCATTGTGTGTCACTGTAAGGTTTTCTTGTTTAACTCGTAGGAGAGCAGGGATAGAATAGCCTAAGCTGATGATAGAAAGTTTAAAAGGGTTTTACTGATTTAGTGATTTGATTCAAGTAAAGCATTGGTTCTGTTCCATAGCTACACTATGCTCCAAATGCTGACCACCTGGCCAGGCCTCTGTCAGTGAGGTCCTGAAAGATTTTACTTTATGAATCACACTTAAGAGTGTTGGATGTATGCCTGTTTAGCCCAGTGCCTTCTTGGTGGTGCCAAAAGAAAAGAAAATGTCCCCTTCATCTCAACTTCAGAGGATAAATATTTATTAGGAAGTATCCTAAATATTAACCCATTCACGTTCCTTAGTCATAAACATACCTAAAACCTTAAATCTCAATTTTTATTCCCTATCTCTTGGATAATGAGTCCCAGATGCTTACTACTTATTTTGCAACTTAGTTCTTTTTCTCTGATTTGCATTTAATTATAAGTGTTTAATTTATGTATTCTAAATTTGGCCACTACTTCCCTTTGCTACTGCTTCTACTTTGGCCAGCTCTCACTATCTCTTACCTGGCTTACTGTATTAACCTCCTGGTCTCCTAACCTCCACTTTGTCTTTTTGTGGTGCATTCCCCTTACGACAGCCTAAGAGATCCTTTAAAGTACAAATCAGATTATGTTACCCTTTTTTTTGGAAAACCTTCCATCATGTTCAGAATAAAATCCACACTACATGTTCTGGCCCTGCCTCCTTCCCTTAACTCACCATATATCCCTCTGCCTAGATTAGTATCCGGGAGCCTGGCCACGTCAGTTTCTTCCTGTTTTCCGGCCCTACTGGCACTGTTGCTGGAACTTACCAGGCTTGTTCTTGCCTTAGGGTATTTACACTTGCTATACCCTGTGGCTTCAATATTCTCCAGATCTTGCTGTGGCTGATTCTATCGTGTCATTCAGGTCTCAGTTCAGATGTTTCTTTCTTTTTTTTCTTTTTTAAAAAGAATTTATTTATTTATTTGACAGAGAGATACAGTGAGAGAGGGAACACAAGCAGGGGGAGTGGGAAAAGCAGGCTTCCCGCTGAATAGGGTGCCTGATGTGGGGCTCAATCCCAGGACCCTGGGATCATGAACTGAGCCAAAGGCAGCCACTTAATGACTGAGCTGCCCAGGTGCCCCCAGATGTTTCTTTGAGAAGATTACTTCCTAATTATCTCTCCATTCTCTTATTTTCTTCATAACATTTTGTACTATCTGGAATTTCCTTATTTATATATTCTGTTTCCTATACTAGAAATTCATCTGAGAGAATGGGGACCTTGTCTATCCTTTTCACTGCATAGTAGGAACTCAGTGAATGTTAGTTGAATTAATGAACTTGCTGAACAGGTGTGTATTCCTCTTGAACATACTGTTTTAGATTAATTCTTTGAATGGAAGAACCCTTGTTTTTAGCCTTTTTTTTTTTTCTTTAACGTAGTAGCTTGATTCTCTTACTTGATGTTTGGGCTAGAGAATGGCCACATTCTATTTTATGTTTTATTTTTATGTTCAATTTTTTATTCCCCCCACATTTCTGCTTTAGACTTGTAGAATTAATCCCTGGGAGGAATGGGTCCTAGGAATCTGCATTTTCAACAAGCCCTTGAGGTGATTTTAATGCATATCAACGTTTAAGAATGTCTCTTGGTATTGTAATGGCTTTTACTTCATGCTTTATAGTAGTAATGATAGCTACCGTTTTGGGGAACACTCTTATATGTTAGGTACTATGCTAAAAAATTACATGTTTTTTCATTTAATTGCAGAACAACTCAGGTAGGTCTACTCCCATTTTACAAGTGAAGGAACTGTGACATAGTAAGTGGCAGAAAGTTGGATTTGAATACATCTGTTAATCACTGTACTTGACTGCCTCTGAACTAGAGTTTAGAACTGTACACAGTACTTTGGTTTGAAAGGCCATGTTTTTGTTAAGGGCGAGATAGTGTATTCTGTCCCATTTCCAATCCAGTCCTTAATGAAGTCCATTGTTTTGTTGGGCTTTTTAACTGAAGTTTCACGGGCAAAGTTGCAGAAGATGACCTCTGCAAACACTCCTAGGTCTTCCTGCTTTGTTGTACTGAGAGCCTATCAGGCTTAAATTTTAAGTATTTGAAGTGTTTTCTCCTTCCTGTTCATTACCTTGTGTTCCACACACCAGAAACCTATCTGTCACTTTCTGTCTGCTTGTATAGTCATTTGAATTTTTCCTACATTTTCTCCATTGAGTTGGGTGATTTACTACTTGGGACTATTACTTGATCATTGTAAACTGAATAGGTTTCTCACTGGAAGACCCCTTTCCAAATGAGTTAAAAATTTTTTTAAATTTGATTGGTGTGTTGGTTTTTTTAAGGTGGGGGAACTTAATCTAGAGAAATACTGTCTTTGGTCTCTTCTGAGTTTTTAAGCCTGGCTGTTATCTGTGGAGGCTCAGGTCGCACATGACCTTTACCCGAGCTCTGTCCTTGCCCACCTCAGGCTTCTGTAAATAGCCATATGTCTGCTCCCATCACTTCACCTTTTGTATTTAATTGTCGGTGGCTATCTGGCCTATTTCATTGGGAGGCCCATGAGGTCAGGGAGGACCAATTAGATAATCAGTAGGCTTGTTGATGGAATAAATAAATGAAGAAAGATCACAACTTTAATCTATGCTTGTAAAATATGGTACATTGCTGAAAGGAATTATTTGTGATCTTTCCCCATATAATTTAATAGGACTTAAAACCTCAATATAAGATACTAAATTGTCTAAGTTGATACTGACAAATAGTGCTATATTAGTATGTGGAGTGTAAAGATTCTGCAAAAAGTTTAGCACTCCCAACTGTTCTTTGTTATATTTTGGCTTATATTAGGATTTTTTTAAGATAAAACTTCTGGGGCACCTGGGTGGGGCTCAGTCAGTTAAGCGTCTGCCTTAGGCTCAGGTCATGATCCTGGGGTCCTGGGATAGACCGGGGGGGTAGTCTGCTTCTCCGTCTCCCTGTCCCTCTTGGCTGCTTGCTCTCACTTGCTCTTTCAAATAAATAAAATCTTTAAAAAAAAAATTATAAAACTTCTGAGACTATTGACTGCTATAGGTTTATAAGTTAACGATATTCTTTTGGTTTGTATTTATGTGTATATTCATGCTTTGGTCCACATAATAAATACTAACCATATGAATAATTGTTTCTGTAGTTGGGCACAAATGAGTAGATCTTGCATCTGTGTAAAGGGCAGTGTGGGCACTTTCAAAGCCATTTTGAAAAGTGGCTGAAAATTATTTTGAGTCTGAAATCAAAATACAGTTACCTGGTTGAATATCAGTAATAATGGCATTTACTATTTATGGCTCTATTTGCCAGTCCCTTGAGTTCCTTTGCGTACTTTATGTTTGCCTGTCACATCAGTCCTCTAAATCAGATTGTTATCCCTAATATACACGGAAAAGAGGAAGCAGGCTCTGGCGAGTTAGGTAGGTTGCCCAGGGTAAAGGTCCTGGTACTATTGGGATTCAAACCCAATTTTCCCTTGACCTTGGACTTTGTTCTAACGGTATTGACTAGTCTTTTGTCTTACAGAATCCTAGAAGTTATAATAAGTAAACCTACTTGTTACAGCTGTCAGAATACACTAGTAGAACTACTTTCATGAATTGATTTGTTCTATTTAAACCTGAACTGGATATGGATTTCTTTTTTTTTTTTAATTTTTTTTTTTTTCCAATTTATTTGACAGAGAGAAAGCGAGATCACAAGTAGGCAGAGAGGCAGGCAGAGAGAGAGGGGGAAGCAGGCTCCCTGCCGAGCAGAGAGCCCGATGCGGGATTCAATCCCAGGACCCTGAGATCATGGCCTGAGCCCAAGGCAGAGGCTTTACCCACTGAGCCACCCAGGTGCCTTGGATATGGATTTCTAATTGCCCCTCTTAACACAAAACATCCTTGTTACTGAAAAGCTGCAAGAGAATAGTATATGAAGCCCAGAACAACAAAATCTATAATCTCATTCAGAAGTTAACTCCTTATGTGTATTTTCTTCCAGTGTTTTATTTATTTATTTAAAATGTATCTTTGGTGTAAATGAGATATAATACCCACATAAGCTTGTGTCTTCATTTTGTTTTGTTTTAGTTTTGTTTGTTTGTTTGTTTAACTTAATGAGCTTTTTACCATGGCCTTAGAAACTTTCTAAATACTGGCTATGTTTTATAATTTTTTTTGAAAGTTTTCTTTATTTTTTTAGTAACCTCTACACCCAATGTAGGGCCTGAACTCACGATCCCCAGATCAAGAGTCACATGCTCTTCAGAGTGAGCCAGCCAGGCATCCCTTTACTGGATACATTTTAGAAGATATTTTGAATAAACTGATTACTGGAGGTTTTCAGTTAATGTTGAACATGAGTGTAGTTTCCAGTTTTTACCATTATAAATGATATTGTGATGAACATTGGCTTTTAAGGTTAACCTAAGCTCTGAGTAATTAGAGTAACCGGTCTAATAATTTTTGAAAAGTTATATTTAAGACATTTTAGTGATTTGAAACGTAGTGACTTTAGTCATAACTTGATAAGTATATACCACATGCATGTACTTATACTTCCTAGAAAATTTACATGAGAGTTTTTAATAGACATTGCCTCAGAGGAGAGGAGAGTACCTTTTACTTTGCTTTTTTTTTTTTTTGCCTTTTTGTATTTGAATTTTAAAACTGTAAATGTGTATTGCTTTTAAAAAAATTGTTTCTTTGAAAAATTAATATCTTGGTTCTAAACTAATACCCAATTTAAAAATATATAATAGGGTTTATATTTTGTTTATAACATTTTAAACTTCAGTGCTTTTGTTTTGGAGAAAGTTACCTTCTCATTGCTTATTTTCATATTGACTTTTCATTTCCTTTTTTAAATTTAGATCAAAGCACAGATGTCTCAGCTTTGTAAAAATATAAAATGAAGCTGGTTTTTGCTTGACTGCACTCATTGACAAGTACTACATGTATAGTGTTTCCAGAATTTAACAGCTAATATAGATGTTTCAAGTCAGGATAGGAGTGCAGTAAACATCCTCATGGTATGTGCACCAGACTTAGAGGTCAGTGTTCTGGCTGCTGTCTTGCTTTATCTTACAACATACTTTTAAAAATACAAGTTAATTTTTTTTTTTTTTGCATAGTATGTATTTTGTTTCTTACCCTTAGCAAAGGTAATGTAAAAGAAACTGACCTGCTTAAAATTTTGAAGACTTAAAAAAAACTGTGGTGTTTATTCAAATTTCAGTTTTTGATAATGTTGGTTTCTTTATCTCAGTGGTTCTGAGCATTTTTCCTGTCATTGTGAATGGCATTTATGTGCATCTATGTATAGAAATGTTATCTAGCCATAACATTATTTTTTTAAAAGATTTTATTTATTTATTTATTTTAAAAAGACTTTATTTATTTATTTATTTATTTTTTAAAGATTTTATTTATTTATTTGACAGAGAGAGATCACAAGTAGACAGAGAGGCAGGCAGAGAGAGAGAGAAAGAGAGGGGGAAGCAGGCTCCCCGCTGAGCAGAGAGCCCGATGCGGGGCTCGATCCCAGGACCCTGAGATCATGACCTGAGCTAAAGGCAGAGGCTTAACCCACTGAGCCACCCAGGCGCCCCTAGCCATAACATTATTGAGAGGAGTTACATGAGGTGGGAGAGCAGAAACCATAACTCCTTTCTGTTCAAGAAATCATATAGGCAAGCAGATGAATGAGATAAAAAGTCTTGATTCCACTCTTAATTTATTTGAATGACGTAAATCATTCACAAACTTATTACTTGTGATATAATTCACAATTTCAGAACACAGTAATATTTTGTAATACAGCTACTGAAAACTGTTTTCTTAACTAACTTCTATCCACTATGATTTGGGATGACATCGTATGGAATTTTTATGTCATCTTCTGTTGAATTTTTGTTTCTAACTTAGGAAAAACAGCCTTTTTTCCTTAGTTTAAAATTTTCTTATTCAGAATATGACTTATATGTACTTTAGAGTAGAAATTTTAGAAAACATTTCAGAGTATGAAAATTTTGGTTATGATATTTGGTTATGATATTATATATGAATATAAGCAAATATCATTCGTTTGAAAAGTTTTCTTTGTTTGACCATTCATGATAAATCTTACCCCAGACCTTGAGAGAATCTTCGGGATTGTACAAAAGTAAAAAACAGCCAGAAAAGGAAATTCATAGGTGAGGGACCAAGATTGAGAACAGGAGACTTCTTTCTGCTCTTTTTCTTTTATGCAGAAGAGTGATAGCTGAGCCTCACGGGAATACAAACATACCAAAGCAGTATACAGAGATCTTGGGCTGAGATTTGAGGATAAATTTCAAATCTAAGGGCTTAGAGTTGAATTGTCCTAGAGCATTTTATAGCTTAAAAAGCACTCTTACACATTCTCATTTGATCCTCAAAACAACCCTTTAAAAATAGTTTCTGTTATCACGCCTGTTTTATAGATAGTGAAACTGAAGTCACAGAGAAGCTAATTTATCCTTTTCTCAGTAGTGCCATAACTTGAATCATATATCTAAGATGTACTCTTTCTGCTATCCCATGATATTTTAGTCTAAGGTGATTCCTAGAATACGGTCAAATAGGTAAGGGAGGAAAAAGGTCACTGAGGAAAGAGAAGGTAGTGTCTCAGACATAGGAAAATAGGGTCACATTAATTGAGTTTCCAGAAGAGTGGTGGCAGCCCTGGAGATGGACCTATAACAGAGTCTCGTGCTGCAGAGATGTGGAGGAATTGAAGAGCTGAGGAAATTCTTGATGACCTCCAAGTGTTAAGCTTTCAGAAGCAATGGGATAGAAGGTTAGTTGAGGAGAGTAGTTCTTTCCTTCGATTTTGAGCTTTCTCCTGAGAAGTCATTTGTCTGTGACATTTATTTTGGCTGTTAATTATATGCTGGTATGTAATTATTATTCTGTGAGTTAAATTATAATTAATAATTAACTTGATTGCAGGCTCATAGAGGTAGGGGATGCCTTTTATTTCTTTTATATCCTCCTCTAAACTCCTCTTCCAGTTACTTAGTCCCCTGAAGATTTGTTAGATATATCCTTCCAAGGAAAGGAGAAGTAAGAGAAGACATGGGTTTGAATCCCATGTCTGCTTGGTGATGTTGGGTAAGTTGCTGAAGCTGTCTGGGCCTCAGTTGTTTCGTCTTTAAATGAGTAGGTGAGAACTGCTGCATCCCCAAAGTTTTAATAGTACTTGTCAAGTTGTGATTTGTTGAATTATGAGTAAGCAAAGACTTGTCATTCTCTAATGTATATCTTATCTATACCGTGATGTCTTACACAACAAGCCTGTTAGTCACATTCACCTTGTTTCTTGTATACATTAGCATTCCACTCTGTGGAAAGTAAGTATTTTGTTGTTATCCTTTCTAGCCTGCTTTAGTTTCTTCCTTTTGAATAGTATGCTCTCTCTGAAAGGGTGTCTTAAAGCTTTTTGTTATCTTAAAAATATTTTGTAAGAATTTCAGAGTTGGATCTTAATTGTATTTTCTCTTGTGAATGGCTCTAGATGGAACAATATAGGGTCACCCTGTTGGGATCGGTACAGGAAATACAAGGAATTTGTAACTATAATTGCTTGGCTATTAATTTGAGTTTTAAAACTTGTCATGATAGAATCCATGGAGTCTTAACTCCTAAGAACAAAGAATTGTGATTATTTAGGGTATATAATAGAGTTTATTTCAACATTTAAATTTTTAAAATGTCTTTAACTTCTCCCAGGCATAGCTTTAGCACAATTTTTAGTAAATGATTGACTAATTTGAACTTGTGTCTGCATCCTTTCCTTGCCCGTTTCCCATCAGAGATGCAAATGTGTTTAAAAGTATGTCATTAGTAAGAAGTAATAGGAAGTCAGTTGATGTTATGTAATTTCTGTATTGCTCCGAAGGGATCTTTGTAAGAGTGAAACAAATGTCGGTAGCGGGATTGGTCATATCGGACAGATGTAGAATGAGTCCTGATCAGGAATTTACATTGTGACTTCCTGTGCAGAGTCACATCTCAAATGTGTGACCATGGTCAAATTACTAGCTTCCCTGAACCCATTTTCCTCATTTAAAAACAGGAATAATTCTGCTTTGACTTTGTCAGAAGGACTGTTGTTAGCATGTAAAAGTACTTAGCCATTATACAGGCAGATATAAACTATTGGTATGGCTATGTTTGATTGAGATCCATTTCTGATAAAAGAATAGAGCAAGTGAATGTGTTACAAAGAAGTGTTGTATATAAGTGAACTTGAACATCTTATTACATTGAGATGTTGGGTCATCCGATGAAAGTAATCCCAAATGGTAGTATGTTAGTCTGTAGCATCATAATGTTAGTATTACTAAGTTCTAGACAAATATTTTGTTCTCCATGTTTAATATGAAAGGTAGCCAAAGTTTTGGGATATCTCTACCCTTTCATTTGGTCCATTGTCTGATTTACTACTGAATAAAAACTTCTGCATAAAAACTTGGGGTCAGAAAGGTGTTTCTAGAAGAAAATTATTTTTAGAGGTGAGCAACTACCTCTGTGATATAATTGGGAATAAGATTAAAAATAGAGTAGAAAGCAAACTGAGGTGTAGGCTCCCTAAATGCCCTGGAGGCAGTTGTAGCACTTTCTGGCATATTTCACTTTCTCAGTTTTATAACTTTGGAGCTCTCATCAGTAGAAATTGATGCTTTTTAGGAAAAAAAATAGAATACTTATTCTGAGTTCCCCATTTCACTGACCATCATCTCTATTTTCTGTTTAAAAAAAAAACAAATTATATGCATTCTAAATTGTTACTTTGCTTTTTGCTCTTGCTGTGGGTTTTTATTTTTTAATTGGAAAGAATTTTGATACCATTGTTGATCACTGTAAAGATTTGGTTGGCTATTTGAAAAGATGATTTCATCATAAATCACTTTCTTAAAATCACATCATCTGACCTTAAAATCACATCATCTGACCTTGAATCAACCTTGGTTACCCATGCTTTTTCAAGAAGAGCCCCCTATGTTTGCCTGGGGGGAAACAGAAGAGTGCTTTGTTTTTCTGTAACACTATATTTACATTTTTATTTTTTTTTTTAAAGATTTTATCCATCTATTTTTGAGAGAGTGTGTGCATGCAAACATGAATAGGGTGGGGGAGGGGCAGAGGGAGAAGCAGACTCCCCACTGAGCAGGGAGCCCAATACCAGACTCAGGCCCAGGACCCGGGATCATGACCATAGCTGAAGGCATATGCTTAACCCACTGAGCCACCCAGCCGCCCTGTATAAAACTACTTTAAAAAGATCTTAAGTATGTTTGAAATTTTTGGTGCTAAAAGATAAAATAGTACAATGAGTCCTTGTGTACTCATCAGTTGGCTTCAACAATTATTTAACTCATGGTTGTTTTATTTTGTCTATACTTCTCCCTTTGCATTTTCAACTAGATTCCAGGCATTATCTATCTTAGACTGAAAATACCTAGAGGGATCTCTCAGAGATAAGGATTCTTTTTAGATGTGATAATTGACATTGTAATTATGCTAAAAAATTTATTTTAGTAATTCCTAAATATCGTTTAATCCAGTCACTGTTCAAAGTTTCTGGTTCTTGCATAAATGTTCTTTTATAATGTTTGTTTGAATCAGGATTCAAACAAGGTCTGTACATTGCATTTGATTAATGTCTCCTAAATCTCTTCACCATATCCCTGCCATATCTTTGTTTATTTACTTTGCTATTTATTTACTGATAAATCTTAGTTTTCCTGGATTTAGGTGCTGCATCCAAAGTTTTTTCCTTATTCAAAGAGTTGATACATAATCATTATAGGATACTTGAAATGAATAAAGTGGAAAGTAAAATCCTGTCACCCAGAGACACCCAATGTTGAACTTTTGGTATACATTCTTCCAACTTTTTTGAGCATGTGTTTTCCTGTGCTTTTTAACCATGTGCATGTGCTATGCTTATTTTTATATCCTATTTGATATACTTTAATATTGTGTTGTGATCATTTCCCCATGTCATTATGAAGGAAAATGAAACATTTGGCTGCATGATACTTCGCAGTATGTATCATAATTTAAACATTCCCTTTTACCCAGACATTTAGATTGTTCCAATTTTTGACTCTTGTAAAATTATGAGAACCATTTTTGTACATAAATCTTTGTATTTTAGATTTTTTTTTGATAGAAGCAGAGTAATTCAGAGGGCATGAATATTTTTTAACTTCTGGATTCATTTTGTCGTAATAGTTATTATAGTTTTTAATCTCAAATACAGTCTGTAGCTTACTTAAGAATCTGTTTGCATATGCTCTATGTTATTAAAATGCCTTTGCCAGGCATATTAGTCAAATGTGTTTTTTTCCCAGTTCTTTTGCTCTTTTTATTTTATTTGGGATTTTCTTCTTCTTCCTCTTCTTCTTTTTTAATGCACACAGTATTATATTGTAAATTTGTTGGTATTTTCCATTGTATGTGGTAGTTCTTCGACAGTGGTCAAATATTCAACAAAATTGTTTTCTAGAATTACTGATAGGTTTTTTTCCTTTTTATTTGCTAGGAGGTTTTCCTAGGGCCATTTATTAAAATATTGATCCTATTATTTGTAATTCAGACTTTGATGTATAAATAAATACATTTTGTGGTTGGTATGTCCAGAAAATTCTATAAGAAAGAATTTATTATTTACTAGGTCGGATTATCTCTTATCCTTTTGCTTCCTCCACCTTCTTTTTTCCTCCTTACCATCCCATCTATTGTGTGTATCCAGATGTCTTTGATTCTAGATGTGCCTTGGGAAAATGCCTGTAACAAAACTAGTCTAGTCCTTGTCTTTTTCCTCTTGTTCTTTTTTTTTTTTTTTTTTTAAGATTTTTATTTATTCATTTGACAGGCAGAGATCACAAGTAGGCAGAGAGGCAGACAGAGAGAGAGGAAGGGAAGCAGGCTCCCCGCTGAGCAGAGAGCGGGATGTGGGACTCGATCCCAGGACCCTGAGATCGTGACCCAAGCCGAAGGCAGAGGCTTTAACCCACTGAGCCACCCAGGTGCCCCTCCTCTTGTTCTTTTTTAATGTATATTTTAGAAATGAATTTAAAAGTGAATTTCCATTTGCTTTTATTTTAAACTCAATTTGACAAAACATCATATCAACATTAGTAGTTTGTTGTATTTACAGTTTCAGTATTTTGATTTTCTTGTTAAAGCGTCCACTGGAGGGTGAGTAGGAGAAAGGAATGGTAAACTTTTTTTTTTTAATTTAAGTTTTTAATTTTAATTACAGTATAGGAAATATACAGCATTATGTTAGTTTCAGGTGTACAATATAGTGATTCAGCAGTGCGGTACAAGTGCTCATCATGATAAATGTACTCTTTAGGGAAAGGTAAACTTTTCCAAACTGAGTTTGCAAAGAATGATTACACCAGATTTAGGGCAGAGGCTGATTTTAGAAGTACCCATTGTGTGGTCCATTATATACTTAGTCATTTCTTGTTGATGATGGAATTTGGTTCATTTTGTAATACATTTACTTAAAAAGTTTAGAAACCTTTATATATATATATATACATACATACATACATATATATACACATACATATATATGTACACACATACATATACACTCACACACACTTTTTTTTTTTTTTGAGAGGGGGGGGAGGGAGGTGGGGGAGGGGCAGAGGGAGAGGGAGAGCATCTTAAGCAGTCTTCTTGCCCAGCATAGAAACCAACATAGGGCTCAGTCTTAAAACCCTGAGATCATGACCTGAGCCAAAATCAAGAGTCACATGCTTAACCAACTGAGCCACCCAGGTGACCCACCTTTTATTATATAAACTCTAGCCAACAAATTCAGCGATGACAAAGGGTCAGATGAGGATTAAGAAGATTTAGTATATTCAGTCCAAGAGAAAATTGAGATGCAATTATTTGTTCCTAGAGCTAATAGTTCTGGTAGGGGGAAGAATAAAAACCTTACTGTATGGTTATTCTTTTAAAAAGTTAATATTTTGGGGGGTGCCTGGGTGGCTCAGTCATTAAGCCTCTGCCCTCGGCTCAGGTCATGAGTCCTGGGATTGAGCCCCACATCGGGCTCCCTGCATCACCCTCCCTGCTTGGCCGGAATCCTGCTTCTCCCTCTCCCTCTCCCACTCCCTGCTTGTGTTCCTTCTCTCACTGTGTCTCTCTCTGTCAAATAAATAAAATCTTTAAAAAATAATAATAAAAGCTAATACTTTTTGAATAGTTCAGAAGCCACAAAATGGTATACAGTGAAGTGTCCATACTGCTTCTGCCTCCTAGCCACTTAGGCCCCCTTCCAGAGGCAACCAATTATGTAATTATTTTTGCATACTAAATTCTTAAGGTTTTAGATCATTTGTGAACATAGATAAATTTTTATCTCTATAGATAAGAATTTATATTTGTTTTTATTGTGTGGGAGTTTTGGCATCAGTCTTTAGTATTTTGGGTAGAATCATTTAATGTATGAATGTTTACATGTATATACAAGTTTACATATCCTTATGTAAATACATAATTGATTTGAGCAGTAAAATGTAGTAGGACAACTTCTGAAAATGAGAAGATGTCATCTGATCACCTTAACAGAACCCGTACAGTCATTTTAATGTGGTGTAATTCTTCCTTGTGTTTAAATTCTGGGCATATAGTAATTCTACATACTTTTTCCCCCTAACCACAAGAATTTCACATTGAACATTCTGGATTCCATACTCATTTCTTATGAGGGAAATGAATTTTCAGTAATACTGCTCTTGGAAGCAGGGCAGGGAACTGATCTTTATTGAAGAAGAGAGAAAACTAGAGATTGGCAACAAAGTAGGGAGGTTAAATAAGGGTACATATTTTTAGAATGCAGCCTTGAGAAAAATAAAGGAAAAATCAAATTATAGTAATTCTTGGTTTTTTACTTTTATAGAAAGATTTTATTTATTTAGCAGAGATAGATATAGGTAGAGAGGGAACACAAGCAGGGGGAGTGGGAGAGGGAGAACAGGCTTCCCACTGAGCAGGGAGCCCGAAGCAGGGCTTGAACCCAGGACTCGGATCATGACCTGAGCTGAAGGCAGTTGCTTAATGACTGAGCCACCCAGGTGCCCCATAATTCTGGGTTCTTAGACCTGATTTTCTTTTCTTTCCTTTTTTTTTTTTTTTTCCTTTTCTTTCTTTTCTCTTCTCTTCTTTCTCTTTCTCTTTTCTTTACTACTCCTCCACCCCTCCTCCCCCTTTCCTTCCCCCTTCTTTTCTTCTCCTCCTCTCCCTCCCTCCCACACCCACTGTGGGGCTTGAACTCATGATCCCAAGATTGAGTCGCATGTTTTACTGACTGAGCCAGCCAGGTGCCCACTCCCCTCTCGCCGCCTCCCCCACCCCCCCATGACAGCAACATGATTTATCACTAATGATGTATACTTTGATCTTTAGGTTAAGGTAGTATTTGCTAAGTTTCTCCACTATAAAGTCACCTTCTCTTTCTATATTCTACCCATTAGAAGTTAAGTCATTAAGTCCAGGACACATTCAAGGTCGGAGGAGAGTTAAGCTTTACCTCTTAAAGGGGTTAAATCTACTTAAATTATTTGGAATTCTTTGTGGAAGATTTATTCCTTTCCATCCTTCTGCTTTCCCTCCTCTGTTGGGAGTATTTAAAAATAAACCACAGATAACACACATCATTGATATGAACATTTTTATGGTCCTTTTTTTTTTTAATTTGTGTTTTTTTTTTTAAAGATTTTTTAATTTTATCTATTAGAGATCACAAGTAGGCAGAGAGGCAGACAGAGAGAGTGGGGGAAGCAGGCTCCCCACCGAGCAGAGAGCCCGATGCGGGGCTCGATCCCAGGACCCTGAGACCATGACCTGAGCCGAAGGCAGAGGCTTAACCCACTGAGCCACCCAGGCGCCCCTTTAATTTGTTTTTTAGTAACTCTGCACCCAGTGTGGGACCCAAACTCACAGCTCCTAGATCTAGAGTTCAAGAGTTGCCTGTTCTACAAAGGAGCCAGCCTGGCACCCCTATTGGTCTTGATACATATTGTCAGATTCCTTTTCAGAATTTTGCAGCTGTTAGCTGCAGGACTAGCAGTGTATGAGTAAACTTTCAGTGTACTCTTGTACTTTCTGTGTTTTGTTTTTTAAGTGAAAGTTCACATTAGTTTGCATGTATTTGATGTCTCAGTTAAGGTGACCTTTTTTTTTTTTGTAAAGTAAACTCTACCTTCCAGTTTGGGGCTTGAACTAAAGATCAAGGGTCTCATGTTCCTCACACTGAGCCAGCCAGGTAACCCAGGGTGACTTTTTATGTATGTTAATGAGCAATAGTGACTTTTTTGGGAATTGTCTTTTCTCTTGGGCTTTACCTACTCCAGAAATTTTTTAGAGACTCTCATGGCTATTTTATTAGTTCTTTTGTCTCTTAGAGACTTAAGAGATTTATCTACCATTTTGCTTACCGGCTCCTAATTTTTAATGATCTTCAGGGTTTTGTTTTTTATTCACATTTCATGAGCACATCCTTCTCGGTCCTGTTATATTTTTAAAAATTTTTCCCTGTTTCTGTTACATTTACCTCCTCATAGGAAATTTGCTATCCACTGATAAAGCAAGAAGTAAACAGTTTAAGGCCATTTATAGGTAAAGGTCATGTACCAGTAGTTCCATTCCAACTTAATGTGAGAACTGTTGTAGGTTAATTTAGCATATGACCAGATTATTTCCTTTAAAAATTCATGACGAGTCTCCCAACCATTTTGTGTTAAAAGCACTTTTGAAATATTTACTGTTTTACAGTGTGCTATAGAAATTGCTAACTCATTTGAAAATGACTTTTATAACCTTGAAACCTATGTTAACATTTTATTACATTTTGGAAATTTTTGCTACTCCTAGGTATTTGTAAAATTGCCTCTCTTATTTTGTTTTAGAGATTTAATTATTTATTTATTTGACAGAGAGAGGCATAGCGGAGAGAGGGAACACAAGTAGGGGGAGTGGCAGAGGGAAAAGCAGGCTTTCCGCCCAGCAGGGAGCCTGATGCGGGTCTCCATCCCAGGACCCTGGGATCATGACCTGAGCTGAAGGCATATGCTTAACGACTGAGCCACCAGGCGCCCCAAAATTATCTTTTGAAAGAATTTAGAATATCGGGGCGCCTGGGTGGTTCAGTGGGTTAAACCTCTGCCTTCAGCTCAGGGTCCTGGGATGGAGCCCCGCATCAGGCTCTCTGCTCAGCAGGGAGCCTGCTTCCCCCCACTCCTCTGTCTGCCTCTCTGCCTACTCGTGATCTCTGTCTGTCAAATAAATAAATAAAATCTTAAAAAAAAAAAAGAATTTAGAATATAATAGTTCTTTTTTTTTTTTTTTAAAGATTTTATTTATTTATTCGACAGACAGAGATCACAAGCAGGCAGAGAAGCAGGCAGAGAGAGAGGAGGAAGCAGGCTCCCTGCGGAGCAGAGAGCCCGATGTGGGGCTCGATCCCAGGACCCTGGGATCATGACCCGAGCTGAAGGCAGAGGCTTTAACCCACTGAGCCACCCAGGCGCCCCTAGAATATAATAGTTCTTAAAAGGATCTAACCAAACCAAGTATTTTCTTCTGTAAGGGGAACCAAAATGAACACTCCCATATACATACTAACATAGAAATGCTTTCCTCCTTAAATCTTTTTTTTTTTGAAGATTTTATTTATTAATTTGAGAGAGAGAGATCACAAGTAGGCAGAGAAGCAGGCAGACAGAGAGGGAACCAAGCTCCCCGCTGAGCAGAGAGCCTGACCCAGGGCTCTATCCCAGAATCCCAAGATCATGACCTGAGCTGAAGACAGAGAGGCCTAACGCAGAGCCACCCAGGCGCCCCTTCCTAAATCTTTAATGGCTTGGAAGACATTTTTTTCCTTCACGTGTGTCCTTAACCTCTATGGCAACAAAAAATAGTTCCAAAATGAAAGAGCTTAAGTAAAATTATCAAAAGATAATTTAGGGTTTATTGTTAGTGTGTTAGTTAAAACATTAAAGAAAATTAAAATATCTTCTAGATATTATTTCATATTGTCATTGGATGTTATTTTCAATTACCGTCTTAGGATTTTAGATTTTTTTTTTTTTTTTAAGGTTTTACCTGTTTGAGAGAGAGAGAACAGGTGGCAGGGAGAGGGAGAAGCAGACTCCCTGCTGAGCGGGGAGCCTGATGGGGAGGGCTCCATCCCAGGACTCTGGAATTATGACCTGAGCTGAAGGCAAACACTTAACTGACTTAGCCACCCAGGTGCCCCTAGATCTATTTTTTATGGTTTGTAATTTTATTAACTCTTTAGCTAACAGTCTAAGTTAGATAAATATTTAAATAGAAAAATATGTAAAAATAGACCATTATGAATCTGGCTTTGGAACCACCTAGAAGGAAGGGACACAACCTATAAAAAGTTCTTAATCTTACTATGATATAACAATGAATTAATACTACATAAAAAGCTATAATAAATAAAAAGCTATAAAGAGCTGCTAAAATCAGTAAGACAAAAGTTTGAAAAAGAAGATATATAAATGCCAATAAACTTGAAAAGATATGCAACCTTATTGGAATTAGGAAATAAAAACAATGAGTTACATTTTGGGGATCATTCTGGCATAGATATATTTTGAGTATATCCATGTGTTATTGTACTATCAGTGATAATACCGTATGTAATTACTGTGTTACATAGTAACATGTACTGTGTGCTGTTGATAGAATTGGCAAAGGCTTTTCGTCAATGACCTTAGACCTAGATACTTAATTTTTTTTTTGTACTCCGTCCCACAAAAATATGGGCACAAAGATGGTTGTTGCAGTATTATACTAATAAAAAGTTGGAAAGTCCATGGGGGCTTGGCTGGCTCAGTAGAGCATGCAGCCCTTCACTTCCGGGTCATGAGTTTGAGCACCCTGTTGGGGATAGAGTTTACTTAAACATTGGCAAGTTCCTAAGTAATCTCTACTGAAGGAATGCTAAATATGTTCATGTTTTTGGAGTATTATGTAGCCATTACAAAGAATGACGTAGAGCTTTATGTATTGAAATGTCTGAAGGTTTGTTGTTGTTGTTGTTGTTGTTTTAAGATTTTATTTATTTATGTGAAAGAGAGCATGGGGAGGGTAAGGGGCAGAGGGAGAAGCAGACTTCCTACTCAGCAGGGAGCCTGATGCAGGGCTTGATGCCAGGACCCTGGGATCATGACCTGAGTTGAGGGCAGAGGCTTAACCGACTGGGGCACCCAGGAGCCGTGGTCTAAAGGTTTTTTTATGCTACAAAAGTGCAAGTTGCAGAATATGTATAATATGATCTGTAAGATCAACCAAAATGATATATGTATATATGTACTTATAAGGGTGTACATACATGCATATGTATGTATTTATAAGGGTGTACATACATGCATATGAAAAAACCTGCAGGTATTCACACCAGACTATCAGCTGTGGTACCTCTGGGGAAAGGGAGGAGACTTGGGCAGAGAGGAATGGGAAAGTTAACATTTTCCGTTTTACTCTGTATACTTTTGGGGTTACCACTGATAGCAAGTGATCTGATAAAATTATGTAACACTGATAACTTTGTAGTTATTTGCTATTAAGAATGTTTAGCCTCATTAAAAACAACTTGTAAGGGGTGCGTGAGTGGCTCAGTCAATTAAGCATCTGCCTTTGGCTCAGGTCATGATCCTGATGTCCAGGGATTGAGCCCTGCATTGAGCTCCCCACTCAGCAGGGAGTCTGCTTCTCCCACTATCCTCACCCTACTCATGCTCTCTCTCTCTCAAATAAATACAGTCTTAAAAAAAAAAAAAAAGAACCACTTTTAAGAAGTTAATCTCCCAAGGAATAAATCTTGTATATAAGCATGTAATTTTATGGCATAATTCTACAAAATAGGGTAGTGAAACTACAATATCTACTTTTTCACCTTTTCCAAAGTTAAAAGTAGGAGATTAAATTTGACTTCCCGAAGGTGAAATAAGGTAAATTAAACCCACCCTGCATGAGCTGGAGTGTTTAAGGTTCTAACAGCAGATAATAACCTGGTTAACAGCACTGGAAAGTTCCGTCAGCATATAGAAACAGGATGACTCAACTGACTTATTACCACTGAACTCTACCAGGAAAGGTCTGCTAGTTGCAGTGGAAGGAGGAAATGACCTGAATCCGAGGGATATGGGGAATTGCATTTGAGTGTATTCTTTGACTTCTATGATAGGAGTTGTTTAAGAGAGGATGGTTTGAGAGCTTTAGATGTGTGCACAGTTCTGTCTTTTATGTGGCATAAAAAGCAACCCATAAACTGTTGGTTAATTTATGCCCACAGATTGCTGTCGCAAATATTAATTGTAATAGGAAAATACTGATGTATAAATTAAATGCTTATTATAAAAAATTTCAGAGTATGGAAAAGAATTGTATAGGAACTCTAATAGCTGTCACCCAACTTCAATAATTATCAACGAATGGCCTATTTTATTTCATCTATTTTATCTGTGCCCACATTTAATTCCTTCCTTCCTCACCTGGGTTATTTTGGATTTTGATTTTTTTCAGCGTATTGTTCATGGTTTCATGACTTAGGCATTTTATGACCAATTGCAATACAGCTGGTTGTCTTCAAGAGTCAAGTCCATGGCTTTGGCATTATTTGGCATTGCTCTCATATGAGGGACATATATTGAGGTGAACAACAACTTTGCAACAAAGACATCAAAACCATTGTTTTAATATCCTTAGGTATTTGTAAAATACCCTGCTGTCCCCTGAAATAAATTCTAGGTATTTGTAAAACTCGCCCAATAAATTCTGATATACCAGAATTCTGATTCAGTAACGGTAGAGTTCTGTCTTGCCCACGATAGAGCAGCTACTTAATGTCTGTGGACACATGAGGTTTAAATGTGAGGTGGGATTGGTTAAGTTTTCTGCTCTAGTGCTTAGCTGCTGATATGCATTGACGCTTGTTCTGAGGTCCTTGCCAAAAAGCTGTTCCATTCTGTTTAAACAAACAAACAAAACAGGTAATTTTAAAGTGGAAACTACTAACTGAAAACTGCATAGTACTTAAAATAGCTCAAGTTTATGTGAAGAAAATTTCCACAGAAGCATAGTACTATTGAAGAATGCCCTGGGTATAAATACATTTTCTCATT
This sequence comes from Martes martes, assembly GCF_963455335.1. Classification (NCBI taxonomy): domain Eukaryota; kingdom Metazoa; phylum Chordata; class Mammalia; order Carnivora; family Mustelidae; genus Martes; species Martes martes. Next base: position 171,615,695 of record NC_137889.1, on the reverse strand, counting down.
TTACTGGAGGCTAAGTAATACTGGCATATACTTTAAAATCCTAGTTGATTTGGAATATCTGGGTGGCTCAGTCAGTTAGGCATCTGCCTTCAGCTCAGGTAATGATACCAAGGTCCTGGGATCAAGTCCCACATCACGCTCCTTGCTCAGTGGGGAGCCTGCTTCACCCTTTGCCTGAGGCTTCTGCTGCTTGTGCTCTCTCTGACAAATTAGTAAAATCTTAAAAAAAAAAATTCGAGTTGATTTACATGCTTCTGGCATATATAGATAGGAAATGAACGTCAGAGATTCAGCAAATATTTATTCATTGCTGTGGCTTACGCAGTGAAGGAGGTGTTTAGAGACAGAGTGAGTAAGATAGAGGTTCCTGCCCTCAAGAAGCTGTTGGCTCTTTGGAGGTGGAGGCTTTTTGGAGGTGGAGGGTGATGGTGGTATTGGTGGAATCTGGCCTTCTTAATCAAATGGATTTAAAAAAAGACTTAAAAATATCTGTGTTTTGCAATTTTTGTGGGTGATAAAAACAAGTCTCCCTTTTTTCATAAAAGGCGATTTGTTAGCATTTCTGCATTCAGAGGGTACAGAACTGGGTAGGTATTAGGCATTTCAGTATTTGAATTTCATTTAAAAAAAATCTTATAGTATTTTTTAATTTCAGCTGACATTTTATTGGCCTGGGGAGGCACAGATAAGAGGTAGGGAGGGACCACAATTTGTAAGTAGAGATTTGCTTAAGGATTTGAAAAGACAGGCGAGAAACAGGCTTTCAGGGGTGAATTTTTATCTGCCTGTAAGAGTGGGATACATTTACTTTCAGGGTTTTCTGTATTGGGTATGTACAGTAAGTTCTCTAACATGAAGGCTAATCATTTTTTAAAAAAATTGGGCTCAGACCATACTGTGAAGTAGTTTATATTAGGTATTTCCTACCTTCTGAAAGAGTAAGGCTCTCCAGCTTAGATGGCCTGAGACTTCTCTTTCCCTTCTAATTGCCACATCCTCTTAGCTCAGGCATACAGATCTCCAAAGATACTAGATGGGAGGTAGGTTTGCCTTGACTTGATTTCATCTCAGTCTATCTTGGATATTTCCTCAAATCATTACAAAGAAATTTGCCTCATTCTTTTTTTTTTTTTTTTAAAGATTTTATTTATTTATTTGACATAGAGACAGAGTGAGCATGAGCAGGGGGAGGGGTAGAGGGAGAAGGACAAGATGATTCCTCGATGAGCTCTGAGCCAGCTGTGGGACTCCATCCTAGGACCCTAAGACCATGACCTGAGCCGAAGTCAGCCGCTTAACTGACTAAGCCACCCAGGTGCCCCATGCCTCAGTGTTTTCAACAGCTGCGTAGGATCATGTACTCATACTATCATTTATTTAATCAGAACCACAGGGAAGAAGGATATACACTTTGCTTTATAATTTTTTTCTTTCATAAACAGTGAACATCCTTATACAACAACATTATGTGATTATTTGGATATGGATATCCAGGTTAACTAGATAAATTAATTTTTACCGATCTTTGGGTAGATGAAAGTGATAATTGGATTTGCATCTCTTAATATGTTTTGTTTATTGGCTCTGTATTTCCCTGTGAACATGATCTTTGCTTATTTTTTGTAAAGTTGCCATTTCTATAATGATTTTTCAGAGTTCACTGTAAATTAAATTAACCAGATGTGTGTTGCAAGTGTTTTTCCAAGTTCTTTGTCTTTTTATTTTACAGTATATTTTTGGTTTATAGAAACTTTTTATAATTTTTGGTTGCCAGATTTATTGGTCCTATATGGTTTCTTGGATTTATGTTGCATTGCAAGTATTCCAGTAGTCTTCTTGTAGTTATACACTTGTGGCTTTTAAAAATTAAATTTCTGTACTTTGAAAGTCTTAATATATGAGTACACATTCATTATAATAAGTGTTCAAAAATTGACAAAGTGAAAGTCTGTCTTAAAATTATATTCTTTTCCCTAGAGCTAACCACCTACTAAGTTGGGTATGTATGTTTCCAATCTTTTATGTGTGCATCATACTTCAATTAAAAAGAAAAGGGTTATCTTACCATTTATTAAATGGTTGATGGTTGAAAGTGGCACCTTTATCATATTCTAAATGCCCCTTAAAAAGCTTGGGTTAGGGATGCGTGGGTGGCTCAGTTGGTTAAGCTGCTGCCTTCGGCTCAGGTCATGATCCCAGGGTCCTGGAATCGAGTCCCACATCGGGCTCCTTGCTCAGCGGGGAGCCTGCTTCTCTCGCTGCCTCTGCCTGCCTCTGCCTGCTTGTGTGTACTCTCTCTCTGACAAATAAATAAATAAAAATCTTAAAAAAAAAAAAAAAGCTTGGGTTAGTTTGTGGGTATTCTAATCCATTGTTCTAGTTGGTTTAGTTGACTGTTTTTTTGTTTGGCCTTATTTTATTTTATTTATTTACTTTTTAAGATTTTATTTACTTATTAGAGAGAGACATAGTGAGAGAGGGAACATAGCAGGGGGAGTGGGAGCAGAAGCAGGCTCCCTGCTGAGCAGGGAGCCCAATGTGGGGCTCTATCCCAGGATCCTGGGATCATGACCTGAGCTGAAGGCAGATGCTTAACAATTGAGCCACCTGTGTGAGTTTATTTTAAAAAGTAAAATCACTGGGACACCTGGGTGGCTCAGTCGGTTAAGCAGCTGCCTTCTGCTCATGGCATGATCCCAGGGTCCTGGGATTGAGTTCCTGCATCAGGCTCCTTGCTCAGTGGGGAGTTTGCTTCTCCCTCCGCCTGCTGCTCTCCCTACTTGTGTGCTGTCTCTGACAAATAAGTAAATATTAAAAAAAAGTTGGGGGCGCCTGGGTGGCTCAGTCGTTAAGTGTCTGCCTTCGGCTTGGGTCCTGAGATTGAGCCCCACCATCAGGCTCCCTGCTCAGCAGGAAGCCTGCTTCTTCCTCTCCCACTGCCCCTGGTTGTGTTCCCTCTCTTGCTGTGTTTCTCTCTGTCAAATAAATAAATAAATAAAATCTTTAAAAAATACAAACTAAAAAAAAACAGTTAAACCACTAGCATTTGGAATTTGTTTTGGTGTAAGGAATGAGGGCGGGGAGCCAACTGTGCCCTACATCATTTATGGAATAATTTGTCCCCCCCCCCAGTGATTTAATATGCTGTCATCAAACCTGGATAATTCTAGAACGGACGGACACCTGTTATCTCTGACCTGTTGAAAGAGCATTTTGGCTAGGCTTCCTATATTGACCAGCTTTCCTCATACCAGTTTTCCATAATACAGCCAAGGTGATCTTTTCGAACCACCCTTTATTTGCTTTTTGGATGAAGACCTACGGCTTTCTTTGAGTTCCTCCTCCATGTCAATACTCTTACTTGCTCCAGGGTCTTTACACTCCTATTCCTTTTGTGTCTGCAATGCCCTCCAGAACCCAGTCCTCACACCTTCTACTTCTGTCTTGCCCTGTTGTATTCTAGTGCATCCTTCTACTTTCAACTCAAAGTTAACTTCTTTTTTCTTTTTCTTTTTAAAGATTTTATATATTTATTTGACAGAGATCACAAGTAGGCAGAGAGGCAGGCGAGGGGTTGGGGGGGAAGCAGGCTCCTGGCTGAGCAGGGAGCCCGATGTGGGGTTCGAGCCCAGGACCCTGAGATCATGACCTGAGCCAAAGGCAGTGGCTTAACCCACTGGGCCACCCAGGTGCACCACAAAGTTAACTTCTTGATAAAATCTTCCCTGTCTCCCTAGGTAAGTTAAGAACCTGTATGTGCTCTCTAAGCACCATTTATCTTTAAAAAAAATAAATAAATAAAAATAAAAAAAAATTTTTTTTTTTTTAAAGTAAACTCTGTGCCCAATGTGGGGCTTGAACTCATGACTCTGAGTTCAAGAGTCACACACCTTCTGACTGAGCCAGCCAGGTGCCCTCCCCACCCCCTCTTTTTTAAAATAACAGCCTTTTAAAGATATAATTCACATGCCATATTTTGCATCATTTAAAGTGTAAAATGCAGTGGTTTTTAGTGTATTCATGGAGTTGTGTGACCATCACCCTAATCAATTTTGAAACATTTTCTTAACCCCAAAAGAAAGCAGGTATCAGTTAGCATTCAGGCCCCGTTTCTTCTCAAACCCTCTAGTCCTGGACAACCAGAATTTTTTTTTAAATTTTGGTAAAATATATAATATATATAACAATTTTTTTGCTGTTTTGGCTTTCTCTCTCCTTATGAACAGTTCACCCCCTTTGATAAGATGTGTGATCAAAGTTTCAGGCATTATTACCACTTTCAGCTCTGAAGTTCTCACCATTTCTGTCCTTCTGTCCTTTTAAGATTTTATTCATTTCTCAGGGAGAGAGAGAGAGCACAAGCAGGGGGAGCCACAAGCAGAGCAGGCAGAGGGAGAAGCAGGCTCCCTTCTGGGCAAGAAACCCAGTGTGGGACATGATCCCAGGACCCTGGGATTATGACCTGAGCCATGGCAGCTGCTTAACCAACTGAGCCACCCAGGTCCCAGGTGTCCCGGTTTCTGTCCATTTTTTGTTTGGGATATTTACAGGTTGTGACATTTTTTTCTTTTTTGGTTAATCTCTGTGATAGGCCACAACTTAAGGTTCACAATTTTTTTTTTTTTTTTTAAGATTTTACTTTCGGGGCATCTGGGTAGCTCAGTCAGTTAAACATCTACCTTTGGCTCAGGTCATGATCCTGTGGTTCTCGGATCAAGCCCTACCTTGGGCTCCCCTGCTCAGCAGGGAGTCTGCTTCTCCCTCTGCCTTTGCCCCTCCCTCTGCTTATGCTTTCCCTCTCCCCCCCCCACAATAAATAAATAAAATCTTAAAAAAGAAAAAAAATACATTTAAAAAAAGGGTTGCGGGGGGGCACCTGGGTGGCTCAGTGGGTTAAAGCCTCTGCCTTCAGCTCAGGTCATGATCCCGGGGCCCTGGGATCGAGCCCTGCATCAGGCTCTCTGCACAGCAGGGAGCCTGCTTCCCTCTCTCTCTGCCTACTTGTGAATACTCTGTCAAATAAATAAATAAAATCTTTAAAAAAAATAAAAAAATTAAAAAAGATTTTATTTTCAAGTGCTCTCCACACCCAAGATCCAGAGTCACATGCCCTACCAACTGAGGCAACCAGGCACCCCTCTTTGGTCCTCTTCTGATGTTCCCATCTTAGGGAGATCATTTGCATGGTGTTTAAGAGCTAGGAACACGCATGTAAAGCTTTTGAGAGAATACAGTGTGCTTATTATGATTATTATGATTATTATATTCAGAATGATTTCCCAGTGCACTTCAGAGCTATGGTTCCCAGGACCAAAGCCAATCAAAATCAAGTAAGTCGAGGAAAGACCCTGCTGAAGGAGGTCATTTTTTTAAGCCAAGTGACTTGCTCAATGATCTTACGTAATTGAGTTTCAACTTTCCCAGAAATGTTAATACACGAGCAGCGGGCAGTGGTGGTCACAGCACAGACACCTCCTTGCCCAGTTAAACAATAAATAAGGGCTATCCTATTACTGAAAACAACTGCAAAACAAAACAAGAAACAAACAGAAGAAAACAACTGTGGCTAGATAGTCTAATATTTTTGTTGTATAGCTGTTGTGGATTTTGTAATACTTCGAAGAGTTAAGGAGAGGTTTCTGATCATAGCCTCATTTAGATTTATTAATCTAAACTAGGGCCCTGCCAAAGAAGGTGAATCTTGAATCATGAAAGCCTCCTTTTAGGTCTTTTCTAACTTAGCAGTGTAAATTCAGGGGAGTTAACCAGTGAGGCGAAACATTTAACAGGCACACTTTCATAACCAAAGAGGCATTGCCAGCTGTCTAGGCATTGATGGATAACCACCATCAACAAAGATAAACCCTGTTGGGGCACAGACCATTCCCGTTAAGGTAGTACTGTTAATAGGTGAAAGCAGAGGGAATGTTGTGTTTGCTTGTTCAAGCCACAGGTCAGTTAGGTTTTCTCTTTAGCTTGAAATAAAATATTCTAAATTCCATAGTTTACCCCACCCCACCGCCCTGTAGCAGTGGCCTGGGAGATAACGGATGATAGCATCATCTTTCCAGGCCAGTACCACTGTAACAAAAGGGAAAAAGGGTTTCACGTTTAGTTAAAATACGAAGTCTTGATCCAGTGTCTTTGGAGGAGCACCTCGATGTCAGCTAATCTTCCTAGTCAACCTGATGTGGAGGTCTCTGGTGTTTGCATAGGACCAGATGTCTGGTGCAGTTTTTGTCAGCGGTGGGATGTGCATCCAGGGTTCGAGTCCCTCTCCTGTGGGTCCTGAAGAGGACCTGGTATATAATTCCTTCCAAGGAAGTTCCAGGGCAGTCTTTGTTCTTAGTGACTCCCAATCAGAAGAATGGGAGAAAACTGGAAACAGTATGGTGTGTCACAGCCAGATACTTGAGGAAACTTGGAATCCAGTCCCAATTTATAGGCCTTCTTTACCAAAAACACACATCCTACTTTCCTTGCATAGGGAGATGTTTCCCTTATTATATATTGACGTTTTTAACCTTTAGAAACCTTAGTTTCTAATGGAAGTAAAGAAGTAAACAATTGTGAATGGACATTGCTTTAGCGTCCTGTGGCTTGGCAGACTTTAAATACTTTCTGTAATTTCTAGAAATGTGCTTTCCCCAAATATCTTTAGTTCTTCTGTAAAAGGAAGGCAAAATTGATAAACCTGTGTTCAGTATTAGTGTTTCAATATGTTATCTTATTTAGAAATGATATGGCTGTTTAATGAATTTAAATCATTATCTAAATTAACAGAACTTTAAAGTTTCAGGTTATCAAAAAGATTAGGAGGAGAGAGGGGAACCCTCCTACACTGTTGGTGGGAATGCAAGCTGGTGCAACCACTCTGGAAAACAGTGTGGAGGTTCCTCAAAAAACTGAAAATAGAGCTACCCTACGACCCAGCAATTGCACTCCTGGGTATATATCCTAAAGATACAAACGTGGTGCTCCGAAGGGGCACGTGCACCCGAATGTTTATAGCAGCAATGTCCACAATAGCCAAACTGTGGAAAGCGCCTAGATGTCCATCAACAGATGAATGGATAAAGAAGATGTGGTATATATACACAATGGAATACTATGCAGCCATCAAAAGACATGAAATCTTGCCATTTGCGACGACGTGGATGGAACTAGAGGGTATCATGCTTAGCGAAATAAGTCAATCGGAGAAATATAACTATCATATGATCTCTTTGATATGAGGAAGTGGAGATGCAAGGTGGGGGGGTTTGGGGGGAGGTAGGAAAAGAAAAAATGAAAAGATGGGATTGGGAGGGAGACAAACCATAAAAGACTCAATCTCAAGAAACAGACTGAGGGTTGCGGGGGGGAAGGGGGATGGGAGAGGGTGGTGGGGAAATGGACATTGGGGAGGGTATGTGCTATGATGAGTGCTGTGAAATGTGTAAACCAGACGATTCACAGACCTGTACCCCTGGGGATAAAAATACATTATATGTTTATTAAAATAAAAAAAATTAAAAAAAAAAAAAAAAAAAGATTAGGAGGAAACTAAAGTTTACCTAAAACCTTTTTATTTAGGCTTTTGAATTGTTTTTAACAATTATGTTTAGATTACACACAAAAGCCTTAGACATTAGGTCATTGCCGCAAGCTGTTTTTTTGGCTGACAGATTTTATGAGAGAGAAAATGAACTTATAAAAGTTTTGTATTTGATCTGATAACCCAAAAGACATGTCTTGTTTTAGTTTAACCAACATACTTAAACTAGCTTTTATACTGAAAATTATCCTACATCATGTGAACTTGAAAAACATTTGGGTTCATTTCTGTTACATTTCTGAGGTTTAGAAATGCTTCATAAGCACTTGTTTTTAAGCCAATTAAACAGTTCTTTTTTAAAGTAAGCTCTACGCCTAGCATGGAGTTCGAACTCACAACTGGAGATCAAGGGATGCCTGCGCTACCACCTGAGCCACCCAGGCACCCCATGGAGAAGACATTCAGGACTTGTATTTGTTGGGGCACCTGGCTGGCTCAGTAGGCAGGAAGAGCATGCAACTCTTGATCCTTAAGCTCAGAGTTCCAACCCCACGTTGGGTGTAGAGATTACTAAAGAAAGACAAAAAAAAAAAAGATTTGTATTTGTAGAGACAGGCATACCACCCTGAATGTGCCAGATCTTGTCTGATCTCGGAAGCTAAGCAGTGTCAGTGTCGGGCCTGGTTAGTACTTGGATGGGAGACAGGAAATCTTAAGGAGGCTCGGCCTAGAGTTTGGACAAGAGAGGCTCATTTGCAATTTGAATTTTAACTCCCCCCAACCCCCCACGTACACACCGCTTTTATTTTCAGTCTTAGGAATTGGGGTGGTCTAGATAGGAGTTAATATTTACATCTCAAAGGCACAGGAGAAGAATGCAAGTTGCTCTGAGACTTTGGTTTTGTAAGGTCAATAAGCCTTTTGAGATAAATAGAGGTTTTGGAATTGGTAATAAAAGGAATAGGTGAACTTTGAATTGCCTCTAGGGCTGCATTTCTAATTTTGCCAAGATTTGTAAAATGCAGACAGTTGCTCTCAATTCTTCAAAGAATCAGGTTATAATTTGAACGACGTCATAGGTGGGTCCACCCATCTGATTGCCTTTTTTTTTTTTTTTTTAAGTAAATACTTTTACAAAGGCTTCAGAAGATTTTTTTCTTTCCTTCTCGGTACCTAGTTTCATTTTAGCTTATGGGAGGAGGCCTAAAAAAATATTCTTATCAGGATGTGTGTTTCAGCTTTCAGTCTGGCCAATGGCTAGTCCCAGAGCTACTTAAAAATTCTTTTAGGTTACTTGTCGGTTTTCACCTAGGACAAATAGCAAACATTTCTGGCCGTATCAAATAACCCCCCTTAGATAGAGAAGTACTAGAATGAGTCTCAAATAAAGGAAGATACAAGGAAGTGGTAAGAATGAAAGCTTTTTGCTAGGTACCTTTTACAACTTTAGTTTTTCACTAGCCTCTTACAACAATCTTCTAATGAAGATATTTTGGAATTTTGAAGTCTCTTGCATACCGTTTAAAATAGGCATCCCATTCTGTTTGATTTGAAGCCTTGCTTTTAAGTGCCCTTCTTAAATGATCTTATCTAATTGGAACGTTTCTTGTAATGGCCATTGTAATTCCTCTGAGGAAGTTTGGTAGGACCCTAGCCACAATTAGAATTTAACGTGCCTTTCTGTGCAGCATATCTAGCTGTAAATGGGGTGTAATCCACATTTCTGTCTGGCCTCATTTTGGGGCTGCCAATCTGATGGTTACCAAGCCAGGTTGTGAGGACATAATAAAACTTAATAAGATTTTGCCACTTTGTCAATATATCTTAGGCATAAAATAAGCAGGGGTGCCAGAAGGAAGCATTTGGGTTTCTTGGGAGTTGAGGGGGATGTACCTCTGGGTTGGGAATTGTGCAGCGTTACAGTTAACTCATTGCACAGAAATTTTCTTGAGGTTGGGGGTGGCCTAGTGTCAACCTAACCTGTTCAGTGACCCACTTAATGCGGGAGTTTTTGAGTTGCGTGATGGATACCCTTAACAGCTCATAAATGTTCTTCTAGTGCCCACCAGCTCTTGTGGCCTTTTTTTTTCCTTCTGAGATTCTTTTAGCTATAACCCTTTATCTAGACAAAATAAGACAAACAAACATGCACCCTAACATACCAGGAGCAACCAAAAGGTGTTACTGTGGACTGGCCAAGAAAAGGCCTTGCATACCATCACCAGTTCTCAGCATGCATTCAACCAGCAGACTACAATAAGTGGGGACTGTGGGTTGGAACTGAGGAAAGGACTAAACCACCATATCCCAGTAAGTGGGTACTGTGACTGAAACTGAGGAAAGGTATTCCAAACAACTGGGGAATTGTGGGACTGAACCAAGAGGTAGGGACTCAGGTTCCAGATGAAACTGTATGTCAGCTCAAACTGACCCACTAAGCCCAGGACTGAAAAGCTGGTTGGTTTAGAAGTTCAACACAAAGATAGCAGAGCTCAAAACTGACAGGAATTTCCCAATTCCCAGTGGCCCCCAGAAATGGCTAGAAAGAAAGAGAACTCGAACAGTTCATGGGGTACCACACCTGTGTTTCTTGTTGTCCCCAAAGCTATCAGAAGTCTCTCTTGATCCTGCCTTTTTCACCAAATTTGTTAAATAACAAAACTTAAGCAGTAAATTTAAAGATCAAATTGGGTTTATTCAACAATTCATGAGCTGGGCAGCATCCCATCTAACAAATAGAAAGGAGCTCCACAAAGCTGTAGAAAAGGAAAGGTTTTTAAAGGCAGAAAGGAGGTGGAAAAAGGAAATTATTAGCGAAGAATATATTGTTTTAGGCAAGATCACCTTCCCAAGGGGAATGGTAGGGACGTATAGATGGATTAGCTCACTAATGCTGACTGGGTAATTTCATGTTGGTTGGCTAAAGGTTATGGTTCTTAGAGTTGAAACTGCAATTAGATTGGGTGATTAGGTCTTGGTTTGCTGACATGGGCTTTAGCATGAGTGACTCCCATTTTTGGGCCTGCTGTCTCCTTTTTAACAATAAGAATTTTAAGGGGTGGCATAAGCATTTGGTCTATGGCAGGACTGTAGCTAACAAAGTTAAAGAAGTAAGCAGAGTAGGACTCTAGCATCATCTGCCACACAAGAGAGCCAGGATAGAGCATCTGAAGACAGTCACATTTGTAGGAAATCAGTCTGATGGTAGAAGAGGTAGGCAGTTGTTTCTATAAATTCATAATTTATATAATTAATTCATAATTTATATGTTAGTATAAATTCATAAATATAGGTCATTAATAAGTAAACTAGCCTTAGTTTAAGAGAATTACTATGAGTCTGTACAATAATAAGAATTTTTCATAGTTCAACAGAAAGAGTAATGCTCAGTAGTTGTCTTATGCTTTTTTTTCTTGCTCCTAGATTTAAACAGTCGAGTTAAATCAAGCTGGGCAATCATGGCAGAAGGTGGATTCGATCCCTGTGAATGTGTTTGCTCTCATGAACATGCAATGAGAAGGCTGATCAATCTGGTAAGATGAATGGGACAGTCCTATTCAGAATTGAACTGTGTACCCCTTCTGTCCTATTTTTGTGGGCATGGGTTATTGGAGAATTTTCATTTGATGGTCACTAAAATTATTTCATAATTAAAAGTCCACAGCAGTTTAAGTCATAATGGTCAAAGTGCCTGTCAGCAATTCTTTTATTAGAGATAAAAACAGATTGTTATCTGTTTATGGTAGATTTGTGTTGGTGATATCACTGTCATAGGTAAGTAAAACGTGTGTAACTTTTTCTGTTCTGTATTAAGGAATATGGTCTTTATCTATATGGAGCTTGTTTACTTGATAAATTGCTATATGAAGTCACAGTTCCTATTGTGACATTTTTCAGATCCTACTCTAACAAATGACATAACAATAAAAATCTCTACATAAAACATTTCCAAATCCAAATCAGTTATTCTATAGAGGCAGGTTCTGAACAGCAAGCTTTAGATAGTCTCATTGAATTGATTGTTGTGAGGTTTGAATTTATAAGGTTTTTAAGACTTTCCTAAGTCTCTAGAATCTTAAGTATAGGACTTTTAATGTATTGTACTTTATACTTTTTATGTGCAAAAGAAGAAATTAACTATTATTAGCAATAAGATATATTATTATTACGTTAGACAATATTTTATTGTTCTAGAATACTCTTGTACAGAGGTATATTATCATAGACCAGTTAATAAAGCCAGAAAAAAACATTTGTTCAAATATTTGAAGTTTTGGTGGTCAGTAAGCAGGTTTTCTGCTGACTCAGTGTCTATATATAGTGATCAGAAGTGTGATTTTAGTGAGTGATATTCCTCTTAGAGTCAGCATGTGCTGGGAATTATGATCCTAAAGAATGTCTTCGAGGGAAATCAATAAAATAAGGACTTATAAATTAGACTCATGGCTATAGAGATAAAATGGCAGAATCATATCTCTGATAACTTGATGTGAAAATAGATGAGTCTAAGGAGAGAATATTTAAAATATATTCTCCTACTCATGACGTTACATAGCCGATAGTTTTTATGTCTAAATTTAAACATAAGGCATTTTTTTTTTTTCAAATTACTGTGATACTAGGAACAAAAAAATAGACTTGAATTTAACTGGTAAATTTTCCCAGGAGATCGGTTTTTAATAAGAATTACTACCTCTTTTTTTCTTAGTATAGTATTTTTATTGTTAACATAGTATCATGTGTTTTCCTCTTAGCTCTGCTGTTTTTGTTTTGTTTTGTTTTGTTTTTAGAGATAGCTAAAACTAAGCCCTACTTTTTATGATCCCTTGTACATTTCTGTCCTCTTTAGTAGACTCCCAAGGAAACCATACTTAGGTTTTGTTTTGTTTTGTCTTTAATGCATACATTCATGCCTGATGGAACATCGTTTATAGCAGCAATCCTAGTGGAAAGTACTTTATGTGAATATAGATTTTAGATTTTACAAACCTTTAAAAGTTTACAGTTTTTAGTCTGTGCTGCATATTTTCACATGCTATAAATCAGTGATGGGTGATCCTGGATGGGTGATCCACTGGTGTATAACATGCTGATAAGCAGAATTGAAGATGCCAGAAGGGAGGAGAAACTCATTTGATTCAATAAGGCAACTTGCAGATTAGGCTTGATAGACATTTGTTTGATTTGAATTGTGCTTTATAATTTTTATTTCGTTTATTTAAACTCCTAATCAGGCAGCATTTTGGGGCCATATCATCTGCCTTGTAGCTATTTTTTTTATTTTATTAACTTATAATATATTATTTCATTCAGGGGTACAGGTCTGTGAATCACAATTCACAGCAATCACCATAGCACATACCCTCCCCAATGTCCATCACCCAGCCACCCTCACCCTCTCCCCCACCCCCCAACAGTCCTCAGTTTGTTTCCTGAGATTAAGAGTCTCTATGGTTTTTTTCCCTCCCCAGTCCCATCTTGTTTCATTTTTCCCTCCCTTCCCCCATGATCCCCCAAATTCCTCATATCAGAGAGATCATATGATAATTGTCTTTCTCTGGTTGACTTATTTCACTCAGCATAATACCCTCTAGTTCCATCCACTACCTAGTAGCTATTAAGTGCTTCCTCAAAATGTTTTTTTCTGAAAGAGTATCTTTTGAAGTAAGATCTCTAAAAAATTTCAGAAATTCAGAAATAAGGTCTAACTTCTCTAAATTCAGTAATGTGTAATACTCTTTAGTGTAGCATTATTTCTGGTAGTGAATAGTTACAAACACACCTAACTGCCTACCAGGAGGGCAGTGGTTTATATCTTTTATGTTCATATGATGGAATTTTATACAGATGTTTGAAATAATTACATCTTTATTTATTTATTTTTAAAGATTTTATTTATTTATTTGACAGAGAGAGAAATCACAAGTAGGCAGAGAGGCAGGCAGAGAGAGAGGGGGAGGCAGGCTCCCTGCTGAGCAGAGAGCCCGATTCGGGGCTCGGACCCTGAGATCATGACCCAAGCCGAAGGCAGAGGCTTAACCCATTGAGCCACCCAAGCGGCCCCAAATAATTACTTCTTTAAAGAATATATAATAACATAAGGGAAATTCATATATGAAGTGAATAAAAGCAAGATATAGAAATGGCATTTAGTACAGTCTTGCTTTTCTGTACCCACATACACCATATATATGTGTGCACCGGAAAAAAAGACTTGAAGAAGATATGTCAATATGTTAACATTGTTTATCTCTGGATTGTAGAATATAAAGTGAGGCTTTTTAAAAAAATAGTTTTCTGTATTTTGTGATAATATATATTATAATTAGAAAAAGGTTAGTTAACAAAAATTATCTTTTTTTCATTCAAATATTGTCAGCTTATAATATACTAGGCTTTTCTACCTCTCAATCATTCTTTATCTTCTACTCTTATACTTTTTAGTACCTTTATCTTATTACTCTGTGGAAGTCTAACTCCCCAGCCTTTATTTTAAAAGCAGTTTATCCGAGGGTATAATTTTTCTGTATTAGTTATAACCACCATGATTTAGCTGTCTACATGTTCAGGAAACTCATGGATATAATAATAAGGTATTACAGTATGATGATAGAGCAGAAATTTATTTTCATCTTTCTAAAAATGGACATTTCATCCTTGCAATAGAGTAGTATCTTATTAATTTTAGGTACTAATTTGGAATTTTTGTTATTTTTTACCTCATATAATCAAACTGGATTTTCTTGTAGGTTAGAGTATTACCAATTCCTAAGGATTAAAGTGCTGATAGCAAGTAAAAACCTGGGGAAACTTGAGGATTCTTTTTTTTTTTTAAAGATTTTATTTATTTATCTGACAGAGAAAGATCACAAGTAGGCAGAGAGGCAGGCAGAGACGGGGAAGCAGGCCCCCTGCTGAGCAGAGAGCCCGATGCAGGCAGGGCTCGATCTCAGGACCCTGAGATCATGACCTGAGCCGAACGCAGAGGCTTAACCCACGGAGCCACCCAGGTGCCCCAAAATAGTCTAGTGAATATTTATGGTTAGCTCATTGGTTGGATGCTGGGCTGCAGTTTAGTTTTGCCTGTTCTGGGGGAATAGATGGGCTTTGCCAAGGGAGGTATTCAGCTTAGGAGCAGTTAAGATTTTATCATTATTTCCTTTCTATTTCAATAAAGTTCTATTCATTCACAATTTAAGCTAACTGCTTTCCCTAATTTAGTAACAATATCGGTTAAGGTTCTTTATTATAGGTTATAGAAGTTCTGGCTGAGTTAAGCAGAAAAAGACGTATTAAAAGGAAATCATGTGGCTTACACAGGAGAGCCTGGCACAGAAAATGAATAGGATCAAAGGGAGGGTAAGTGCCAAAACAAGAAAGAGCCAAAGTCGTGCTGTAGAACAAGAGCAGCCAAGACGCTGCTTGCTCCCGAATTCCAGAATTTTGTGTGTCCAAGTGTTGATGCAGCATCTCCATCTAGATAAGTGGTAGGTGTCTTACAGTTAATATGCACATTACCAAACTTTTTTTCTTGCCCCCAAGCTTAAACTTTCTTGACTTCTCTATTCACTCCATTGTTCTGGTTGCTTAAGCCATACCTTTTGTGTCAGTGTTTACTCTTTCAACCTCATAGCTAATGCAGAAACAATCCTTTTGGCTCAACCTTGAAAATATATCCAGAATCCAGACACTTCTCACACTTCCAGTGCAACATCCTAGTCTTTCCTATTTTATACTGGTGAATCAATGGATATTGTTTAAAACTGAAAAATCAAGGGGCGCCTGGGTGGCTCAGTGGGTTGAGACTCTGCCTTCAGCTCAGGTCATGATCTCAGGGTCCTGGGATTGAGCCCTACATCAGGCTCTCTGCTCAGCCAGGAACCTGTCTCTGCCTGCCTCTCTGCCTAGTTGTGATCTCTCTCTCTTTGTCAAATAAATAAATAAAATCTTAAAAAAAAAAAAAACCTGAAAAATCAAGAAGAAGCAATAATGTGTATTTATATATAAAGACATGGAGGGGGCCCCCGGGTGGCTCAGTAGGTTAAAGCCTCTGCTTTCTGCTCAGGTCATGATTCCAGGGTCCTGGGATCAAGCCCCGCATCAGGCTCTCTGCTCAGCGGGGAGTCTGCTTCCTCCTCTCTCTGCCTGCCTCTCTGCCTACTTGTGATCTGTCTGTCAAATAAATAAATAAAATCTAAAAAAAATAAAATAAAATAAAATAAAAAATAAAAATAAAGACATGGAGGTAAATACTAAAATAATCACCTGAAAGTTGAAAGTGGTTGCCTCTGTGGGAGGGGAAGTGGGTGGCAGGGGGTGGGAACTGCTTTTTTTGGGGAGAGAGCACACGAACTATTACAAATACAAGAAGAAATATATTTTACAAGTATCTGAGAAGTGATAGTGAAAGCCATAGAGATGCCTTTGCACGTTGGAGTATGGGAGGTGTGTGTGTGTATGTCAGTATAATATGTTTGTAAATATGTAGAAATGGTTTCCAAGGGATTTACCTTGGGCTTATAATAATGGTTACGTTAAGGAGACTTTGAAGCTGGTCTAGCTACTAGTACCCATAGAAAGTCTCTGATGTAAATTTGCCTTTTGCAAATGAGGAAACTGAGGCACAGAGAGGTTAAGTCACTTTTCCCAGGTGTTAGAGCTGACCAGAGAGTGGCGGAGGCATATTCAACCCTGGCAGTTCAGCTCTAGGCCGTGGTTGGTTTCTGTAGTGCCGTACACAGTTCTGCTGCCTGGTGGTCTCCTTCAAGCACCTTTAAAAACACTGTATTTGTAATCAAGGGCCCTGTTGGGGGTGGGGGGGGCAGAAGGAGAAAGCAGTAAGGGAGATTCTTCACTGTATTTCACATTTTAAAACTATGTGAATGCATTACCTAGTCAAATAATTAATCTTAAAAATAAAACTTTTATTTATTTATTTATTTGAAAGAGAGCTGCTGCCGTGGGAGAAGCAGGGGGAGAGGGAGAGAGAGTCCTCAGCAGAACTTCCTGCTGAGCTCAGAGGCTGATGTGAGGCTTGAGCCCATCACCCTGAGATCATGACTTGAGCCAGAGTTAAGAATCAGCGGCTTAACTGACTGAGCCACCCAGGTGCCCCTAAAAATAAAACTTTATAAGCTATTTCAGAGACATTATAAGCAGTAAAATAATATACAATAATTAAGACAGACTTTTTTCCCTAAGGAGTAAAATTTTTGAATGCACTGTTAACATTATTTGAAAAGAAAATATATTCTATGACGTTTAGCTTTCCAATAATTCTTTTTTTTTTAATTTATCTCTCATTTTCTACTTTTTTTTTTTTTAAGATTTTTTTATTTGACAGAGAGAGATCACAAGTAGGCAGAGAGGCAGGCAGAGAGAGAAGGGGAATCAGGATCCCCGCTGCGCAGAGAGCAGGATGTGGGGCTTGATCCCAGGACCTGGAGTTCACGACCTGAGTGGAAGTCAGATGTTTAACTGACTGAGCCACCCAGGTGCCCCGCTTTCCAATAATTCTAATAAGACTTTTTTCTCTTCTTACATTCTTTGATTTCTAAATTGGTAGATTTTTTTTTCTCATCAGTATTTAAAATATATATATAAAAATAGAAAAAGCTAGTGGCACCTGGGTGGCTCAGTCAGTTAAACATCTGACTTCCACTCAGGTCGTGAATGCCAGGTCCTGGGATTGAGCACTGCGCTGGGCTTCCCGCTCAGCGGGGAGTCTGCTTGTCCCTTTTTCTCTGCCGCCCCGCTTCATGCTCTCCGTTTCTCTCCCAAATAAATAAATAAAACCTTAGAAAAAAAATAGAAGACACGTGTTTCTTAAGGCAAAACGGACACAAGCAGCAATTCAAATTCTTAACTGTTGCCTCATCAGTGCTTATGTAAGTTTGGATTCTTTAACTGCTAAGCTGCATTAGTACAAAGAATATAAGTATGATTTTCATTCATTTTATTGTCTGTCTGCACTATTGACCGTAAAGCAAGTGACTGTATTTCTGACTGTGTTATAGGAGTGATTTAGATGATACATTATAAACAGAATTTAAGTGTAAGGTTGGTAAGACTGCAGTACAAAGAATGCCCATTTTGGGGTGCTCATGACAAAGCTTTGCTTACTCACTTGGCATGTCTCCTTCCAGTGATTTAATTACATCATTGAGTTACACACATGTTCATAACAGTTGTATTTTGCTGGGTGCATGTATGTTTCTATTAGTCTTAGGAATGTTCAGAAACATTAACAAATAGAGGCATTATCAGAGATTATAGTCTATTTCTAGCCTATTCTAGTTAGTGCTTTACTCAGCAAATACTGGCTGATAAGACTCAAAGAAGTGGATAAGAATATACAGTGAGTTTCTTTCAATTAAAATCAGGTATCTTTATCACGTTTTTCTGTTTTATTACTTGATTTAATATGGGAATACTCCCAGTGATGAATATGGGTTTTTGTTGATATGATGGTAGAATACTACTACATGTGTAGAAAGATGCCCACACAAAATTGTAATCTAATTATAAATCATTTTTTAAAAGATTCTATTGATTGATTGATTTGAGAGGGACAGAAAAAGCTAGCAGGAGGAGGAGCAGAGGGAGAGGAACAAGAAGACTCCATGTTGAGCATGGAGCCCAGTGTGGGGCTCGGTCTTATGACTCTGAGATGGCGACCTGAGCCAAAATCAAGTCGGACACTTAACCAATTCAGCCACCCAGGTGCCCCATAAATCATTTTTTTAAGTTGTCTGGTATTTTTTTGTCCCTTGTGAGGTTAGTATTAAAAAAAAAAATCCTTAAAACAACTATATTTAGTTGGTTTTGGGTATAGTGTTTTTTTTGTTGTTGTTTTTTGTTTTTTTTAATGACTACTGCTTCCTTAAAACAATAAAAATGGACTGCAGAGGGACTTTTTCCATTCTTCTCATTGAAGCCTTTTGCAGAATTATTCCGGCTGCACCCTCTTGGGCTCCCTTTCCACCCCTCCTTCTGTTCTCCTTGACTAGCTGCCTCTTGGCATAAAGTTTCTTCTATTAATGATAGAAGTTCCAGAAAGAGAGAACAGATTTAGTAATGTGAACTTGGATTATGCTCTGTGTTTTTCCTGTTCTGTGTTGTAACCTAAGATTTGGAATACAGATAATCCCTTTTTTTTTGGTTTGTCGAGCTCTGTATTTCAGGTCTAAACAGTATAACTGAAACTTCTACATTTTTAATTTACTTAACTTTATTTTCATATTAAAATACTATAAGCATGTGATCTGGGAGATCCTTGATCAGATTTCTCTTAATAGGCCCAAAGGCCCTGTAAATTGTGGCTAATGTTCACTGTACTTAAATAAGTCGCATCAAGATTGATTGGCCTCTTTCCCAGAAGAAAAATATGTATGCCTGAAAAATTTCTTGAGAAACTTCTCACCTAGCAAATATGGCTACTGATAGTATCCTTTTCTTATTTAATTGTAAACTTAAATTGTAAAATATTTAGTTACTGAAATAATATATGAATGTGTTCTTCCAAAAAAAAAAATCAGTACATTAAAAGTAAGACTAAACTTGTCACTCACGTCTCTGTATGTGGCTTATTCTTCACTTCCCTAAATGAATCTGGTGTGCACTTTCCCAGATCTTTTTAACAAATATATATTTAGATACTGTGGTGTGTGTGTGTGTATTTTTATATATATATTTCCCCACTTTAATACTGATATCTACCATTTTCATGTGGCTACAAAGCCTTTTTAATCATCTGATTAACTTTTGAGTTTTATTTTAGTCAATAAAGGAAATTTTTTTTGACTTTTTTCTTTCAAATCTTAATACTTTCTATCAGTGTCATCCAGGCACTGGAAGACTAGTTAGTCCTCCTGTGATTAGAGGTATAATTCACTTTACCAATTAGGAAGTGAGGTTATATTTTATTTAAAAGATAAAATGGTGATTGCATGTCAGTATATTTAATTCAATAATTCAAGCAGTATACTAAGTGTTGAAAAAGAAAGTAAAAATCTCCCTGGGGTGCCTGGTTGGCTCAGTGGGTTAAGCCTTTGCCTTTGGCTCAGGTCATGATCCCAGGTCTTGGGATTGAGCCCCGCATCCGGCTCTCTGCTCAGCAGGGAGCCTGCTTCCTCCTCTCTCTGCCTGCCTCTCTGCCTACTTGTGTTCTTTCTCTCCCTCTGTCAAATAAATAAAACCTTTAAAAAAAAAAAAAAAGTAAAAATCTCCCTATATTCTCCCACCCCTCATTGCTTCTTTCCTGAATATGAACTAGTAACTGATTCTTATATATTATTCCAGTTGTATGTCTGCAGGGCAAATTACTCCAAAACTTAGCGGCATAAAAGAACCTTTTATTAAGCTGACAGACCGTCTGTCTGAAGTTCACACACAGCATCGTGGGGATGGCTCATGTGCTGCATCATGTCTGGGTTAGCTGTAAGACTCAGAGGCTGGGAGCAGGAAGTGTATGAAGGCTCACTTACTCACTGTCTGGCAGTTGATACTGGTAGGTGACGGAAACCCTACCTAGTGCTGTCAGCCGGAACACCTACTTGGATGGCTTTTTCGTGTGGTTGCTTGGCTTCCTCGCAGCACCGTGGCTTGGTTCCAAGGTTGAGTATCCATCCCAAGGGAGGATGTGGGAGGGAGAGAACCAGGCAACAGGTGGATACTTTTTTTTTTTTTTAATTTCCTTAAGTAATCTCTACACTCAACATGGGGCTCAAATTCACAACCCCAAGATTAAGAGTTGCATGCTCTACTGTCTGAGGCAGTCAGGCACCCCAGCATCTGGATGCTTTTTATGACTTGGCCTAAAAAGTTGCATACAGCACTTCTGTTATACTTTTTTTTTTTTAATTTTTTTCAAGATTTTATTTTTTTGTTTCACAGAGAGAGCGAGCACCCAAGCAGTCAGAGTGGTAGCAGAGAGAGAAGCAGGCTCCTCACTAAGCAGCTAGCTTGCTGTGGAGCTCAATCCTAGGACCCTGGGGTCATGACCTGAGCCAAAGGCAGATGCCAAACTGACTAAGCCACCCACCTGCCCCTTTTTAAAAATTTTCATTTTGAATAGGTTCCGTGCCCAATGTGGGGCTCGAATTCTCCACCCTGAGATCAAGAGTCACATGCTCTACCGACTAAGCCAGCCAGAAGCCCTCTTTATTAAATTTTTTTGTTGTTATACTTTTCTTTTTTAAAAAAACTTATTTAAGAGAAAGAAAGTATGAGTGAGGGAGGGGGCAGAGGGAGAGGGACAAGAAGACTCCCTGCTGAGCAGGGAGCCCATAGTGGGTCTCCATTCCAGGATCCTGAGGTCATGACCTGAGTGGAAGTCAGATGCTTAACCGACGAAGCCACCCAGGTGCCGCATCTTTTTTTTTTTTTTTAAGATTTATTTATTTGAGAGAGAGAGAGAGAGCGTGTGTGCGCACATGTGTTCATGCAAGCGCTGTGGGGGAGGGGCAGAGGGAGATAGAGAACCTCAAGCACACTCCCTGCACCGAGCACAGAGCCCAATGTGGGGCTTGATCCCACAATCCGGAGATCATGACCTGAGCCAAAATCAAGAGTTGGTCGTTCAGTTGACTGAGCTACCCAGGCGCCCCTGTTACACTTTTGATTACAGTGGTCAACAAGCCTGTTCAGGTTCAAGAGGAGAGGAAATAGGCTCCACCTCCTTTTTTTTTTTTTTCCAAGTATAATTGACAAATAACATTTAATTTCAGGTATACAACAAAATGATTTGATACTTACATATCACTAAATGGTCACCACAGTAAGTCTAGTTAACATCTATTGTCATATGTAGATACAAAGACTTTTAGACCCCTGTAGCCATTTTGCCTGCCCTCTACCACCCACCTCTGGCATCCACCAGTCTCTTCTCTGTATTTATTTGGTTAGTCGTTTTAAATTCCGCATATAAGACAGATTATACAGTATTTGTCTCCTCTGACTTATGTCACTTAGCATGTGTCCTCAGAGTCCATCTGGGTTGTCACAAACGGCAAGATTTCATTCTTTCTGTGGCTGAATATTATTCCCGTGTGTGTGTGTGTGTGTGTGTGTGTGTACACACCATCTTTATCCATCAGTAGACACTTAGGTTGTTTCCATATCTTGGCTCTTGAAAATAATGTGGCAGAATGCACATGGGTGTGCGTATATCTTTTCAAATAAGTGTTTTCATTTTCTTCAGATAAATACCTGGAAGTGGAATTGCTGGATCATGTAGCAATAGTTCCAGACTTACTTTTTTTTTTGAGAAACCTTACACCATTTTCGATAGTGGCTGCACCAATTTATATTCCCACCAGTAGCGCACAATTCCCACTAATGCTTGTTGTTTCTTGTCTTTTTGGTAATAGTTACTCTAACAGGTATGAGGTGATGTCTCACTGTAGTTTTGATTTGCAGTTCCCTGATGATTAGTGATGTTGAACATCTTTTCATGTGCTTGTTGCCCATCTGTATGTCATCTTAGGATAAATGTCCTTTTAGAATGTTTAAATTAGATTTTTTTTTTTTTTTGCTATTGAGCTGTAGGAGTTTTTAAAAAAATATTTTGGATATTAATCCCTTATCAGACAGATGATTTGCAAATATTTTCTTCCACTCAGTAGGTTACCTTTTCATTTTGTTGATGGTTTCCTTAGTTGTGCAGAAGATTTTTAGTTTGACATGGTTCCACTTATTTATTTTTGCTCTTGTTGCCTTTGCTTTTAGAGTCAGATCAAAAATATGCCACTAATACCGGTATCAAGGAGCTTACTGCCTGTGCTTTCTTCTGGGGGTTTTATGGTTTCAGATCTTACATTCAAGTATTTAACTCATTTTGAGTTAATTTTGATTAATTTTAATTAATGTTAATCAATTTCTTAGTTAAGACCCTCCACCTCTTAATAGGGAGTAGAAAGATCTGGAAGAGCATATGTGACTGGAAATAAGGCTATGGATGGTTTTGGAAAAAACAGTTTGCTGCGTACATCATTCTAGAAATTTGTTTTACATAGAAGGGATCCATAGTACACATACATTTCTGCAACTGTTTTTTTCTTACTTTATATATCTTTTCATGTTAGCAAATGTCTTAGTTTAGTTTTCTACAGCAATACTATAGACTGGGTGGCTTATAAACAACAGCCATTTATCCTTAACAGTTCTGGAGACTTGGAAGTTCCAAGATTAGATGCCAGCAAGATTGGGTTCTGGTGAGAGCCCTCTTCCAGGTGGCAGACCTCTGTTTTCT
This sequence comes from Martes martes, assembly GCF_963455335.1. NCBI lineage: Eukaryota > Metazoa > Chordata > Mammalia > Carnivora > Mustelidae > Martes > Martes martes. The sequence continues at coordinate 171,592,908 of NC_137889.1, read as the reverse complement.
GGTTGGATCTTCCCATGGTAGAGAGAGTGCAAGAGTATTCTGGGGTCTCTTTTAAAAGGACATCCATTGTGGGCACCTGGATGGCTCAGTTGGTTAAGCGTCTGTTTTCAGCTCATGTCATGATCCCAGAGTCCCAGGATCAAGCCTGCATTAGGCTCTCCGCTCAGTGGGGAGTCTGCTTCTCCCTCTGACCCTTCCCTGTCCAGTGCTCACGCGCGCACTCTCTCTCTCTCTCTCAAATTAAAAAAAAAAAAACGTGAAGGAAAAAAAAGGACATCAGTCCTGTTCATAAGGGCTCCATCCTTATGATCTAATCACCTCTGAAAGGCCCCACCTCCAAATACTAGCACATTAAGGATTAAGACTTCAACATTTTTAACAGTGTAATGGTATTGGAATTTTCTCTTTCAGAAACACGAGTAAGATGTAAATATTAAAATTGTGAATACTTGAAATAATATAGAAAAATAGAGCAAAAAGTCAAAATCTTTTGACTTTGGCAACTTCCTGTGGCCTACCCCTCAGCTCTGGCCCCATGGTCACTATTGCTTGCTTTGCCAGAGGTTGCATTTAGTTTGTGGACTTCCCAGTCACATATCTTATGCATTTGTATATCTTTACAGATATACATATCTATCTATCTATCCTTATATAGGTATAAAATCAAAATCGCTTGTACCTAAGGGTATAGCATATGAATTAACACTGTTCCCTTGTCACTGGCTTTAAGTTGTGTGTTGATTTTTGTTCAATAAGTTAATTAAATTTGGGGCGCCTGGGTGGCTCAGTGGGTTAAAGCCTCTGCCTTCGGCTCAGGTCATGATCTCCGGGTCCTGGGATCGAGCCCAGTGTCGGGCTCTCTGCTCAGCAGGGAGCCTGCTTCTCTGTCTCTCTCTCTCTGCCCGCCTCTCTGCCTACTTGTGATCTCTGTTTGTCTAATAAATAAATAAAATCTTAAAAAAAATTAAACTCAAAATCAGAAGATATTTTGTAGGCTTGGAGAAAGCATATGTATATCATTTGTACAAAGTAACCCAACCTATTAGTGTTTAGACATTTAAAAAATATTTTCAGAATATTCAGACTTCTCTTCAACCCAGCTATTTGAAGTCTTGAAGCTTGAAAGGCACATGGATTATTGTGGTTGCCGCAAGTTATTTTTGTTAGTGTTATAGGAAAATATGTAGAGATGCTACTTAGTCATTAAGAATTTAGTGTGATCAGGGGCGCCTGGGTGTCTCATTCGGTTAAGTGTCTGCCTTTGGCTCAGGTCATGATTCCAGGGTCCTGGGACGGAGCCCCGCATCGTGTTTTCCGCTCAGTGGGGACTTTGCTTCTCCCTCTGCCCCTCCCTCTGCTCATGCTCTCTCAAATAAATAAATAAAATCTTAAAAAATAAAAAAAATTAAAAAATTTTAAAAAAAGAACTAAATATGATCAAAATACTAGATTCTAGCTGATCTCCCAGTTGAAACATTGGACTTCTGCAGTGGTGTGATTATGTAGAAATATTTGAATTGAATATTCTTTTTTTGTATTTTGTCATTTCTTTAAAGTATCCCTACTGTAATTTGATAATGTGTATGAAAACTTAAAATGTGTATACCTTTATTCTAACAATTTCTCTCCTTATCCTAAAGAGATTAATTAAGTAAGAATGTATTTATAGGAACATTCACTACAGCATTGTTTTTCATGTATAAATTGGGAAATGATGTAATTAAATGGAATGCTGTGGAATATTAAAAGTTATGTAGAGCTGGTTTTGGGCATTAAAAGATTTGTGACTAGGAACACCTGGGTGGCTCAGTTGGTTAAGTGTCTAACTCTTGGTTTCAGCTCAGGTCATGATCTCAGGGTCATGGGATTGAGCCCCACACTCAGCAGGGAGTCTGCTTCTCTCTCTCTCACCCTCTCCTTGCCCCTCCCCACCATGTGTGTGTGCTCTAAAATAAATAAATAAATCTTTAAAAAAAGATTTGTGACTGTTAAATATGGTAAAAAAGAGCAAGATAACATGGAGAGGGTTGTTTTGTAAAATTCTATACACATACATATATGCAATTGACCCTTGAACAACATGGGTTTGTACTGTGTGGGTCCACATATGCCCATGGTGTTGTTTTTTTTTTTTTTTTTTTAAGATTTCGTTTATTTATTTGACAGAGATCACAGGTAGACAGAGAGGCAGGCTCCCTGCTGAGCAGAGAGCCCGATGTGGGGCTCGATCCCAGGACCCTGGGACCCTGAGCGGAAGGCAGAGGTTTTAACCCACTGAGCCACCCAGGCTCCCCTACCCACGGTTTTTTTGATAGATGCAGTACCGTACTGTGCTTTCTCTTGTCATTATCTTAATGTTTTCTTTTCTCTAGCTTGCTTTATTATAAGAATACAGTATATGATACAGATAGCGTACAAAATATGTGTTAATCAACCGTTATGGGTAAGGCTTTCAGTCAGCAGTAGTGTATTAGTAGTTAAGTTTTGGGGGAATTAAAACTTATACATGGATTTTTGACAGGAGACCAACATCCCTACTCACTGTGTTCAAGGATAAACTGTATACTACGAATGTGTGTGTCTGGAATATATTACCCAGAATGTTAAAAAAGAGTTATTGTATGGTAGGCTTCTGTCCATTTTGGTCACTGCTCTATCCCTAAGAACTACTAGAACATTACTGAGCCCCATTAGGATGTAGGAAGTGTTCTGTATTGATATTTTGAGGAAAGCCGCAGGAATCTCCCTGCTTGGATATTTTCAAGCCAACCTTACAGCTGTGAGCTGTGTGAGGTCTGGCTAGAGAAGACATTGACCCAACTGTTTAGTCATTGCTTTGAAAGTACTTTGTTGTTGGTTTTAGAGTTTCGTTTTTTAAAAAAATAGTAGTGATAAATTTGAGCATGCTTATTTCACAAACAAGCAGCCCTGTTGTATAGTAAAAGGACATTTTCTCTCTTGCCTGTATATTATTGTTGTGATGCTGTGATCTAAAAACATTATCCTATGGGCCATGAACTGGGTTTTTTATATACATATTTTACTTTATATATGTTTAATCATATCATTTAATCCTCACGATGCCTTAAGGTTCATAGTGTTAGGAAGGTAGTTAGGGTAGTTAGGTCTGAGCAAGGAGGGAGAGAGTGCCGAATCCTAACCACTAGACCACCAGGGAGCGTCAGAGCAAGGAGGGAGAAAGCCCATGGTGGCCACACCCTTGCAGCCATCCCTAAGGGTTAACAGCCACACCTTCACAGCCACCTCCAAGGGCTAACAGCAGGAGAGGCCTAGCCACGGAGCTGGCCCAGAAGCGACAAGAGGACCTCCATGAGCTGAGCAGGCACACAGACGGTGCAGCTTGCCCTAAGGTCCAGGCAAAAATACTCATTAGAAACTCAAGAATATGGAAGACGTAAGTAAATAGAGTTATAACAGAATGCATCACGGGTAGGCGGATACGCAGAAGCCAAAATGTTATATAACCACCAGGTGTCAGTCAAAAATGTCAATCAAAGCCAAATTTACATATACAGAAAGCAGGCTTAATGCAGCTAGAGCTTCTTGGAGCCATTGCCGCTCTTGCTTGCTTTCTCTTGAAAATGTGCTATACTTAGTATCTCCTCAGTAAACTCTATCTCCCCATTCTGGTCTGAGGTCTCTGATTCTTTGGTATATCTGGGACAATAACGAAGCAACCCAGTGACATCGGTAGGTCATATTTACGTCTTTATAGTTTGAAACTTTATAGAAAGTAACAGACACAGAATTTGAACCTGAATATCTCTGACTTCAAGTAAAGCTTCACTTTTAACCACTCTTCTTTTTACCAGTGCATAAGCAGCTCCTGTCCATGGGATGGGAGATGACTTCCAGTATGCGTGCGGTTCCTGAGCAGACATAGGAAAATAGTAAATAACTTCTTGTTTAGGTACTTAGTTCGGGCCACTATAGCAAAATACCACAAACAGGTGACTTGAACAGCAAACATTTATTTCTTACAGTTCTGGAGTCTGGAAAGTCCAAGATCAAGTGCACACAGATTTGGTGTCTGGTGATAACTGTACTTGGTTGGCAGACGGTTGCCTTCTTGCTGTATCCTCACATAGCATGGAGAGAATAAGGGCTCTAGTCTCTTCTTCTAGGGCACTAATCCCATCATGGGGGCTTCACCCTTATGACCTCCTTTAAACCTAATTACCTCCCAAAGGCCCTGCTTCCAAATACCATCACATTGGGGATTTAGGGCTTCAGCCTATGATGTTGGGGGTACATTCAGTCTCCATAACAGGTACATTTTGATAACTCCAAAAAGAGACTGTTCTTTGTAATTCTTTTCAATATTTTTTTTCCAAAGTAAGATTGCTCATAGAAGATCCACTTCCCTGCTTTTTGTCATTAGAATCTTCTCTTTGGTCTACATTTTTTCCCATAGACCTCCGACAGCGAAGGTATTCTATTAGGCTTCTGGGATATCCTAACAGACTATTTTAGATTGTTTAATGTTCCCTAACATGAAATCTGTGTGCCAGGTATCTTTTATTCTTTCAATTTTTTTTTTTTTTAAGATTTTATTTATTTGACACAGAGAAAGCGAGAGAGGGAACACAAGCAGCGGGAGTGGGAGAGAGGGAAGCAGGTTTCCCGCTGAGCAGGGAGCCAATGCAGGGCTCGAACCAAGGACCCAGAGATCATGATCTGAGCCAAAGACAGACACTTCCTGCCTGAACCACCCAGATGCTCCTCTTTCAGTCTCTCTTAATCCCTGTTTTCCGCCTTTTTCCCCAGTGAAGAAATATATTTATTGTACTCATAACTGTGATGTCTGTGATTTTGAAGCTAACTCACTGCAAGAACTTTCCATGACCATCCTAGTTAGGTGGAGAGATCTAAATCTACTTTTAATTCTTTTCTGGGATCCTGGGATCAATGTTAACATGAAAGTTTACCAGGACAGCAACTATTGGCTATAGATAATCCACACGTGGTTCCCTCCTCATCCCCTCCATTGTAGTACAGAAAATACTTGAAGTCCATGACCATCCTATAGATACTGGCATTTCTGTTTCCTTCACATATTATCCTTGGTTTCCTACTATTTGCTTTCACAAATAGTTTCCTTTTGGAGTAGCCAAAATTAGCATCAATAGTACCACTTATCTTCAAATAAGTCAAAAGAAAACTGAGATGTATTGTAAATTAGGCCTTTGTTTAAAGAGTTCCATCAAAACAGTGAGATTCTCTTGTTGTACTAAATACATGGTTTTTGAATTTTTTAACGACTGTAATGTATTCATGATAGGTGTTTGAATCTGAACACTGGTTATAGATATAGGTATAGATATAAATATATTCCAAAACCCTGTTTTGGAAGCACGCTAAGTGCTGGACTAGGAATGTGGTCATAATACTTTGGCACCTCATTCATTATTCAGAGCCTGCAGCATTGCCTCCTTGTGAACATGAAGAGTGTCACTGCAAACTCAAAGACTGGTCAGAAGAGCAGGATCCCACCACAGCTCTTGGTGGAATGTTCCAAAGATTTGCTGCACTCAGCCAGGCTCCCAGTGAATAAATTCTTCTCGTTCTTGGGTGTGTGTGTGTGAGTTTGTGCACATGCCCGCAGGCACTCATTTTTAATTTTCTTAAAGCTCAGGGAGCTCCTGTCTGCACGGCATGAGCCACAGGGTTTATCCTTTCTTGCTGAAAAGCATTTGACTCCCACTCTTCTGGCTGCCTTTACCTAGGAAAAATCACTTCTTATGAATCAACATAGCTTCCACATTAAACTGGCATAATTTCTCTTTTTACCAATTATATGTGAATTAATTAATTTTCTAGAAACTTATATAGCAGGACAAATTGTACATTACTTTTTTTTTTTAAAGATTTTATTTCTTTGACAGACAGAGATCACAAGTAGGCAGAGAGGCAGGCAGAGAGAGAGAGGGAAGCAGGCTCCCCGCTGAGCAGAGAGCCTGATTCGGGGCTCAATCCCAGGACCCTGAGATCATGACCTGAGCCGAAGGCAGAGGCTTAACCCACTAAGCCACCCAGGCTCCCTGTACATTACTATTTTTTTTTTTAAGATTTTATTTATTTATTTGACAGAGATCACAAGTAGGCAGAGAGGCAGGCAGAGAGAGAGGAAGGGAAGCAGGCTCCCCGCTGAGCAGAGAGCCCGATGCGGGGCTCAATCCCAGGAGTCTGGGATCATGACCTGAGCCGAAGGCAGAGGCTTTAACCCACTGAGCCACCCAGGCGCCCCTACATTACTATTTTTAATCATAGTCCCAAAGGGAGGCCTACTCTTTCTTCCTGTGGCACTTTTTTTTTTTTTTTTTTTAGAAATCTCCATGGGACTCAAACTCACGACCTCATGATCAAGAGTCACTTGCTGTATGGACTGAGCCAGCCAGCACCTCCAGAGAGATCTCTTTTAGTGCGGAAGGGAAACGTTGGCTATGTTGGTCTTAGAGACTATTTAATTAACTATACCTATGGTTATTTTCATTTTAATCTGAATTTGCTTCAGATCGGTTATATAGTACATCAGTTCACAGAAGTATTTTGTAACCATTCAGAATTGTGCTTGAGAGAATGTAATGATATGTTAACTAAAAGTATGACACAGAATTTTGTACATTGTGAAGTAGAATGAAATTGTGTTAAGAATTTATAGACTTTAGGGTGTCTGGGTGGTTTAGTTGGTTAAACTAAATCTACCTTCAGTTTAGGCCATGATCCCCGGGTCCTGGAATCTAGCCCCACATCAGGCTCCTTGCTGATGGGGAGCCTGCTTTTCCCTCTCCCTCTGCCCCCCACTGGTACTTGCTCTCTCTCTCTAGTGCTCTCTCTGTCTCTTCCAAATAGGTAGATAAAATCTTAAAAAAAAGAATTTAGACTTTGGAAAATAAATTTATAATTTGGAGTTCATACTAAGTAGCTAACCTTCCACAAACTCAGGTTTCATCCATTCATAAAATAGCAAAAATAGAACCTGCCTCCGGCCCTTGGGTGAGGATTAAAGAAGACAACAAATTAAAGTTCTTAGTACATACAAGTTTCTAATATTTGTTATCATAATTGTGATTATGTGAAAGTGTGCATATTTTAGGACTAGAAAAGCATACATGGGGCAGTGAGTTAATCCACATTAATTTCTAAATATTCATAATGTTTTATTATAATATATAAATTATGTTATTTAAATTATATAAAGTCAAATTTAAATTATAATAAGTCACTTTAAGAGTAATAATTTATAAATTTTAACATATTAAAAATATTTTTATTTAAATATATCTCAGATATAAAATAATGAGAAAGTACTGCAATTCCACACTGTTGAACAATGTAGGTATCTGTTGTATATTGGTATATGTCTCCCACCTGGGGGCAGTCAGACAAAGGACATCAATAGCATACTGTGATGATTTGCGCATAGAGAGCATTTGGTTCTGGGGTTAAATACAAAAGCTAGTAAGTAGCATGGCTCTTATGCTCTAGCCACACTAGCTTTGTGGTTGGTTCCTCATCACCATTCTTGTTGTTTACTTTGCCTGGAATGCCCAGAATGCTCATCCCCTTGACCTTCACTATCATGTAGATACCCTCTTAAGAGTCACTGCCTCTGTCTTGCTGCCGGATTTAGATATAATGCCATCCTGTTTTTGTTCTCTGCAAGGCTCTCTGACATTTTTATGATACATTTATTTGTCAGTTGTCTGATTTCCCCCCAAGACTGTTATGATCCATAACAGTAGAAACTTTGTCTTTTTCATACCATATCCTCAGTACCTAGAACTCAACATGGCACATAATAGGCATTCGTTAAGTATTTTGAATGAGTAAATGAACAAATGATTGTTGTATTTTTTTTTTCAAGATTTTATTTATTTATTTGACAGAGATCACAAGTAGGCAGAAAGGCAGGCAGAGAGAGAGAGGAGGAAGCAGGCTCCTCGCTCGATCCCAGGACCCTGAGATCATGACCTGAGCTGAAGGCAGAGGCTTAACCCACTGAGCCACCCAGGCACCCCTGTTGTATTATTATTATTAGGTAGATGTAATTTATGAGCATCTCACATTTCTAAATGAACATTTTTATATAGCTACACAGAAATATTTGTTTTTTTCCGCTTATCCCATGTGTTATTTTCTAGGTTCAGTGATTTAAGGGCAAGGCAGTAAATATTTCAGGCTTTATGTCTTTATACTCACCTCAGCTATTGTAGTGAAAGCATCTGTAGACAAATGAGTGTGGCTATGTTTCAGTTAAACTACAGGTGTACCTAATTTTAATTGTACTTCATTGCACTTTTCACATACTGCATTTTTTTACAGACTGAAGGTTTGTAGCAACCCTGCATTGAGCCAAGTCTTATCAGTACCATTTTTCTATCTACATTTGCTCACTTCGTGTCTCTCTGTCACATTTGGGTAATTCTTGTAATATTTCAAACCTTATCATTATTATGTTTATGTTGGTGATCTGTGATCAGTAGTCTTTGATGTTACTATTATAAGTGATTTGGGGGCACCATGAACTGCACCCATATAAGATGGCAGACTTAATCCATAAATGTTGTGTGTCGTGACTGCTCCACCAACTGGCTATCCCCCCACCCCCATCTCTCTCCCTCTCCTCTGTCCTTGTTATTCCCTGAGACACTGCAGTGTTGAAATTGGGTCAGTGAATAACCCTATGATGACCTCTAAGTGTTCAAGTGAAAGGAAGAGTCCCACATCTCATACTTTAATTTAAAAACTAGAAATGATTAAACTTAGTGAGAAAGGCATGTCAAAACCTGAGATGGACTGAAAGCTAGGCCTCTTGTGCCAGTTAGCCAAGCTGTGAATGCAAAAGAAAAGTTCTGTTTTTTTTTTTTTTTTTAAGATTTTATTTATTTATTTGACAGAGATCACAAGTAGGCAGAGAGGCAGGCATAGAGAAAGAGGGGGAAACAGGCTCCCTGCTGAGCAGAGAGCCCGATGTGGGGCTTGAACCCAGGATCCTGGGATCATGACCTGAGCTGAAGGCAGAGGCTTTAACCCATTGAGCCACCCAGGTGCCCCAAAAGAAAAGTTCTTGAAGGAAAATTAAAAGTTCTGTTCCAGCAAACACATGAATGATTAGAATGATTAGAAAGCAAAACAGCCTTATTGCTGATAATGGTAAAGTTTGAGTGGTCTGGATAGAAGAACAACCAGCCACCATCTCCCCTTAAGCCAAAGCCCAATCTAGAGCAAGAGCCTAAATCTCTTCAATTCCATGAAGTCTGAGAGAGGTAAAGAAGCTGCAGAAGAAAAAGTTTGAAGCTAACAGAGGTTATTCATGAGTTTTAAGGAAAGAAGTCATCTCCATAACAAAAAGTGCAAGGTAAAGCCCCTAGTGGTGCTGTTGAAGCTGCAGCAAGTTACCCAGAAGATCTAGCTGATAGTCATGAAGGTAACCATACCAAACACTAGATTTTCTTTTTTCCTTTTTAAAAAGATTTTATTTATTTATTTATTTATTTGATAGAAGACACAGTACCAGAAGGAACACAAGCAGGGAAAGTGAGAGAGAGAGAAGCAGGCTTCCCACTGAGCAGGGAGCCCAATGCGGGACTCCATCCCAGGACCCTCGGATCATGACCTGATCATGACCTGAGCCGAAGGTGGACGCTTAATGACTGAGCCACCCACACGTCCCTAACACTAGATTTTCAATGAAGATGAAACAGCTTCTATTGGAAGAAGACACCATTTAGTACTTTCTTAGCCAGAGAGGAGATGTCAATACTTGGCTTTAGAGGACAAGTTGACTGTCTTATTAGAGGCTAATGTAGGTGGTAACTTCAAGTTGAAGTCAAGTGCTTACTGTTCGCCAAATTCTAGGGTTCTTAAGAATTATTCTGATTCTGTTCTGCTGTGCTCTGTAAATGGAACAACAAAGCCTGCATGACAGCATATCTGTTTACAACATGGTTTACTGAATATTTTAAACCCGCTGAGACTTATTGCTCAGAAAAAAAGAGATTCCTTTCAAATTATTACTGCTCCTGGACAACGCACCTGGTTACTCAAGAGCTGTGATGATGATCTCCAACAAGGTGAATGTTGTTTTCATGCCTGCTAACACACCGTGGAGTCTGCAGCCCGTGGATCAGGGAATCACATTCAGGCTTATTACTTGAGAAATACATTTCAGGGGCGCCTGGGTGGCTCAGTGGGTTAAAGCCTCTGCCTTCGGCTCAGGTCATGATCTCAGCGTTCTGGGATCGAGCCCCGCATCAGGCTCTCTGCTCAGCAGGGAGCCTGCTTCCTCCTCTCTCTCTGCCTGCCTCTCTGCTTACTTGTGTTCTCTGTCTGTCAAATAAATAAATAAAATCTTAAAAAAAAAAAAAAAGAAATAACATTTCATCAGGCCAGGGCTGCCACACACAGTGATTCCTGTGATGGATCTGGGCAAAATAATAATCTGGTCTCTATATCCATAAACTCTGTTTGCTTTTTGTTTTTATATTCCGCAATAAATGAGATCATATAGTATTTATGTTTTTCTTTGTGACTTCCTTCACTTAGCCTAATGTCTTCCCAGTCCATCCTTGTTGTTGCAAATGGCAGAGTAACATCCCATTGTGTATGTTTGCCGCGTTTTCCTTACCCATTTGTACACTGGTGGACATTTAGCTTGCTTCTATGTCTTGGCTATTGTAAGTAATGCTGCAGTGAAGTGGGGGGTGCATATATTTTCAAACTAGAACTTTCTTTTTCTTTAGATAAATACCCAGAAGTGGAATTGCTGAATCATATGGTGATTCTATTTTTAATTTTTTGAGGAACTTCCATACTGTTTTCCATAGTGGCTTGCACCAAATTACATTCCCACCAGCATTGCACAAAGGCTCCCTTCTCTCCATGCCCTCATCAACACTTGTTTTTTGTCTTTTTGATAACGGCCATAGAATGTATAATTTTTGAAGAGTTTTTTGATTAATTCCTTTCACATTTAGGGTTAGGATATATAGCATATTTTTACATTATGATCTGTTTTCCCATTTTAGTTCAAGTAGGACGACTTTTAGAGGTACACACCAAAGCAAGTCCGGTCCTCTTAGAGAACAAATTACAAAATGATTTGTGTAGTTAATTGCAGTAATTGCTTAGATGAGGTTGTAATTGGTGTCGCACAGTAGTAATAATCACTAACATTCCTTGGGTTGTTACTACATTTCACATGTATTATCTGTTTTAATTCTCACTAGTACTCAAATATAGGTAACAGTATACTTGATTTACCAGGTGAGGAAACTCAAGCTTAGAAGTCTTAAAGACCTTTCCCAAGACCTTGATACTCTAGAAAGTTGCAGATCCAGATTTAAAGACCAGGCCTTTCTGCAGAGCTCATACTTAACCAGCTAAGCACAACGACTCTGTTGTTGCTTTTCCCCCAGCAACTGTAAGTCTTGAGTTATTGCTGTAATGCAGAAAGGGTATTATTACAAAGTAACAAGGCTGATTTGAAAAGTCCCATGCTCCTCGTTCTCTTTACTATATAGTCATCTCTATTTTAAGGTTTATCCTATTATCGTTTCTAAACATCCTAAGATGTCTCAGCATAGAGTGAACATAAAAGGATGATGTATGTCTATGATCGTTTTTCTCTTACATTTTCTTTTGAAAATTGATAAGCACATGGTTCCCAAATTAAATTGTGGAAAAAGAGACATTGGAAGCTTCAGCTTTCGTCTCTGTCAGAGTCTACTCCTCCATCCCCTCTCAACCCCTGTGGTATCCATTTTTATTAGTTTCTTAATTTATCCAGCCACTGCTTATGCAAATACAAGCAAAAAGGGAGAAAAATAGATTGCTCCCTTTCAAAGACATATTTTCTACAAATAGAATCTGTTTTTTCTCGATATGCTTCTAATTTTCAGTAAGAAAAAAATCTCATTAACAGAGTTTACTCTCTTTCTAGTCATCTTCCTCTACAGTTTACAGCTTTTCCTTTGGGAAGTTTATTAACGTGCAGTAGGAGTCTCTGTCACAGGTGCTTTTTTAAAAAATTCCTTAATTTAGATAAGTGAACTGCACTAGATCACAGTATATTTGAAAATTATTTTTAGTAGAAAAAAGTCCCCCAAAGCTGGACTACTCTTTAGTGTGGTCTATGTTAGTATTTGATTCTGCAGGTACAGTATATCTAGTATGGTAGCATTCATTAAAAAATAAAACATGACTTTTCTAATAAAGATTATCCCTTTTTGGTTAAGTCCGATGGCTAACTTTCCTTTCTTCTTATTCATTGTAGTTGAGGCAGTCCCAGTCCTACTGCACAGACACGGAATGTCTTCAGGAATGTAAGTAATGATGGGACAGGAGGAACCTTAGCATTGGGGGCAGAATTAGAGGACAGAGAACTGTGAATATTTGTCAGAAATTTTTCTTACAGTTTACTGTTTAAGGAAATGGTTCTCAGTAATGTATTTCCTACTTAAATATTTCATTTTTTAATTAAAAATTTTTTTTGCCTTGAAAACAAACTCTGGTCATTAAAGAAAATTTTTAAATCATAGATAAGAAAAGACTTCCAGAACACTAAAAAAAGATAACCATTATTGACAACTTGGTGCAAAATCTTTCAGACCTTTTTCTTGGCAAACATACGTGTAACAGCGCACTTTTGGCTGGTCCTACCAGACCATCAAGGCCGCTAGCACGAACCCCTCACCCTTTCTCTATAATCTCTTTGCATCTGTTGGCAGCTTTGGGAACTTCTGAACGAAGGAAGGAAGCCATTCTTTCCTATGGTTTGGAAACTTGGGGCCTTTTGGTTCTGACATTGGCATTTTCAAGAGAGCATAGGCGGTTGGGAGGTTTCTCAATGTGGCTTTATGGCAGTGTTGATATACAAAGTGAGAATGAGAGCAGGAAAATGGATCCTGCATTATGAATATAGCTGAGAGACTTGGTGACTTTTTTTTTTCTTTTTTTTTAAGATTTATTTTAGAGAGAGAAGGGGAGGGGCAGAGGGAGAGAGAAAGGAAAGGAAAGGAAAGGAAAATTCCCCACTGAGCATGGAGCCAACTTGAGGCTCGATCTCACAACCCATGGGAGCTAAAATCCAAAGTTGAAGGCGCAACCGACTGAGCCACCCAGGTGCCCCTAGACTGGCTATTAGGTGAGACATCTTTTTTTTTCAGGACACAAATGACTTGAGAGGAACTAATAACTAACATTTAAGCTAGTTCTGTCTTAGGCCATAATAATTTGACTAAGAACAGAAATGTGACATTAACGGGAGGCTGAAACCTGGTACAATTAATTTTAAATAACTTAGGAAAATGGAATCACTTTGTATGTGTTGTTTTTCACTACTGTATTATAAACATATCAGTATATATTTATCTTAAAAAATAGTAACTGACTAAATAAATAATACTTTATGGGGATACACCAGTGTTTGTATGTTTGTTTGTTTAAAGATTTTATTTATTTATTTGACAGGCAGAGATCACAAGTAGGCAGAGAGGCGGGCAGAGAGAGAGGGGGAAGCAGGCTCCCTGCTGAGCAGAGAGCCTGATTTGGGCCTCGATCCCAGGACCCCGGGATCATGACCTGAGCCGAAGTCAGAGGCTTTAACCCACTGAGCCACCCAGGCGCCTCTGTTTGTTTTTTTAAAAAATTTTTTTATTTATTTTAGAACACGAGCTTGTGCATGCAAGCGGGGGAGGGGTCAGGGGAGAGGGCTAGAAAATCTCAAGCAGACTCCCTACTGAGTGTGGAACCAGGCTTGGGCCTTGAGCTCATGACCGTGACCTCATGACCTGAGCCAAAATCAAGAGTTGGATGCTTAACTGACTTAGCCACCCAAGCGCCCTGGGATATACCAGTGTTTAAATTATTTCCTTTCGTTGAAATCTTAGGCTGCTGGTATATTTTTTGCTATTACAAATAATAGTTGAACAAGCATTCTTTATATGCACATTTTTAAGTTGTTTTTTTACCTTCTTCTACTTCACTTTCTCCCACCCTTCACCTCCCTCTGGCGACCACCAGTAGTTTCTTTGTGTCTATGAGCTTGTTTTGTTTTGTTAGATTCCACATATAAGTGAGATAAAAAGGCATTTGTCTTTCTCTGTCTTGCTTATTTCACATCCATCCATGTTGTCACAATGTCAAAATTTCATTGTTTTTGTGGCTGAAAAATATTCTCTTGTATATGTACACTGCAAGTTCTTTATCCATTCATTCCTTGATGGACACTTGATTGTTTCCAGCTCATAGCTATTGTAAATAGTGCTGCATTGAACATGGGCGTGCATATATCTTTTTTTTTTTTTAAGATTTTTATTTATTTATTTGACAGAGAGAGAGATCACAAGTAGGCAGAGAGTCAGGCAGAGAGAGAGGGGGAAGCGGGCTCCCCACTGAGCAGAGAGCCCGATGTGGGGCTCGATCCCAGAACCCTGAGATTATGACCCAAGCCGAAGGCAGAGGCTTAACCCACTGAGCCACCCAAGCGCCCCCATATATCTTTTTTAATTAATGTTTTCATTTTCTTTGTAAAAAACCAAGAAGTAGAATTGCTGGATCATATAAATGGTAATTCTTGTTTAAATTTTTTGAGAAAACTACATACTGTCTTTCATAATGGCTGCACCAGTTTACCTTCCTACCCACAGTGCACAAGGGCTCTTTTTTTCTATAGCTTCACCAACACTTATTTCCTGTCTTTTGGGTGATAGACTTTCTAACAGGTATGAGATGATATCTCATTATGCTTTTGTTTGCATTTCCTAATGATTAGTGATTTTGATCTGTTGGCCATCTGTGTCTTCTTTGGGAAAATGCCTATTCAAGTCTTCTGATGATTTTTTAATCAGATTGTTTTTTGCTATTGAGTTATATAGGTTCTTTATATATTTTGAATATTAACACAAAATATTAACACAAAACATATTCAAATATTTGAATATTTATATGATTTGCAAATATTTTCTTTTTTTTTTTTTTTAAGATTTATTTTCGGGGCGCCTGGGTGGCTCAGTGGGTTAAGCCTCTGCCTTCGGCTCAGGTCATGGTCTCAGGGTCCTGGGATCGAGCCCTGCATTGGGCTCTCTGTTCGGCAGGGAGCCTGCTTCCTCCTCTCTCTCTGCCTGCCTCTCTGCCTACTTGTGATCTCTCTCTCTCTCTGTCAAATAAATAAATAAAATATTTTTTAAAAAAAGATTTATTTTAGACATTGAGCATGAGCTCAGTGGGAAGGAGCAGAGAGAAAGGGAGAGAGAGGGTCCAAAGCAGACTCTGCTGAGCGTGGAACCCGACGCATGGCTCGATCTCATGACCCTGAGATCACAACCTGCGCTGAATGCTTAACTGACTGTACCACCCAGGCACCCCCAACTTTTTTTAAAGAGCAAATATTTTCTTGTATTCAGTAGGTTACCTTTTTATTTTGTTGATTGTTTTCTTTGCTGTGCAGAAGTCTTTTAGTTTGGGGTGCCTGGGTGGCTCAGTTGGTAAAGCGTCTGCCTTTGGCTCAGGTCGTGATCCCAGGGTCCTGGGATCGAGCCCTGCATCAGGCTCCCTGCTCGGTGAGGAACCTGCTTCTCCCTTTCCCTCTGCTGCTCTGCCTGCTTGTGCTCTCTGGCTCTCTCTGCCAAATAAATAAATAAAATCTTTAAAAAAAAAATGTTTGGTAGAACTCATCAGTGAAGCCATCAGGTCCTGGACTTTGGTTTGTTGGGAGGTTCTTCATTACTGATTCTTCTTACTAGTTGTCAGTCTGTTCAGATTTTCTGTTTTATGATAGCTGCATGTTTTTAGGAATTTATTCATTTCTTGGTATATGATTATATACCAAGAATATGGTATATGATGATTCATACTAGTCTGTTATCATCCTTTTATATTTCTGTACTGTCAGTTGTAACATCTCCTCTTTCATTTCTGATTTTAGCTGAGTCCTGTCCCTCTTTTTTCTGGTTAGTCTGACTAAAGGTTTGTCAGTTTTGTTTATCTTTTCAGAGACTCAGTATTGATCTTTTCTGTTACCTTTTTAATTTCTGTATCATTTATTTCTACTCTAGTCTTTGGTATTTCCTTATATCTACTGACTCTGGGCTTTATTTGTTCTTTTTTTTTTTTCTCTAGCTTTTGGGGTGTAAAATTAGACTGAGACTTTTCTTATTTCTTGAGGTAGATATTTATCACTCTGAACTTCCCACTTAGAACTGCTTTTGCAACATACCCTAAATTTGGGTGTTATATTTCCATATTTGTTTGCTTTGGGATATTTTGGGATTCTCTAAAAAATTTTTCTGGGGCACCTAGCTGGTTCAGTTGGTAGAGCATGTAACTTTTGATCTCAGGGTCCTGAGTTCAAACCCCATGTTGGGTGTGGAGCCTACTTTAAAAAATAATAAATAGATAAAATAAAAGTGGGTGAATACTGTCTTTAAAAACTTTTGTTTTTCTTTAATCTACTGGCTGTTCATAAGTGTGTTGAATCTCTACATATTTGTGAATTTTCCAGCTTTCTTTGTATAACTGACTTCTAGTTTTATGTTGCTGTGGTCGGAAAAGATGATTAATATGATTTCAGTCCTCTTAAATTTAGTAAGACTTGTCTTGTGGTCAACATCTGATTTGTTCTAGAGAATGTTCGGTGTACACTTGGGAAGAATGTGTATTTTGTTGCTTTTGGCTGGAATGTTCTGTATATACAGTTAAGTCCATCTAGTCTGGTGTGTCATTTAAGGCTGATGTTTCCATATTGATTTCCTGTCTAGGTGATCTGTCCACTGATGTAAGTGAGGTATTAAAGTCTCCTACTATTACTGTATTGCTATCTGTTTCTCCATTTACGTCTGTTAATATTTGCTTTATATATTAGGTGTTCCTATAAATATTTGCAAATGTCACATCCTCCTAGTAGATTTACCCCTTCATTATGTAATGCCCTTATTTGTCTCTTACAGTCTTTGTATTAAAATTGATTTTATCTGATATGAGTATAGCTACTCCAGCTTTCTTTTGGTTTCTGTTTGCATGGAATATCTTTTTCTGTGCCTTCACTTTCAGTCTGTGTATGCCATTACATTTGAAGTGAGTCTCTTACAGGCAGCATATAGACAGGTCTTGTTTTTTTGATCCATTCAGCCACTCTGTGCTTTTTTTTATTCCTCCAAGTAAGCTCTGCACCCAACATGGGGCTCGAATTCATGACCCTGAGATCAAAAGTCACATGCTGACGGAGCCAGTCAGGCACCCCACCATTCTGTGTCTTTTGATTGGAGAATTTAGTTTGCTTACAGTTAAAATAATTAGTGATGGGCATATATACTTGTTGCCATTGTGTTCATTGTTTTCTGGCTGTTTTTGTAGTTCCTTTCTGTTCTTTTCTTCTCTTGCTTTCTTCCTTTGTGGTTTGAGGACTTTCTTTAGTGTTATGCTTATATTTCTTTCTCCTTATCTTCTGTGTATTTACTGTAGGTTTTTGTTTTGTGGTTACCATGATGCTTACATAAAACAACTTAGAAGAGTCTGTTTTAAGTTGATAACAACTAAAGTGTGATCCCATTCTAAATCCCAACACTTTAACTCCCCCTGCTACATTTTATGTACATTTTAAGGCTTTTGGCATATTACCAAATTGCATTTATTAATAGGCTAGTTGCTTATCCTTACTATCCTTGAAGCTGAGCTCCACTTTATTTTGTATCTGACACTAAATACTGTAAGTGCTATTATAGAAGGACTTTAATTGCATTATTAATTATTGTTACTGCTGTGTAAACCGGATAGCCCATTAAATTCTGTAAGTACAACAACTTAGAGAAATAGGAGCTAGTACAGTGCTTCGCCCAAAGTAGAAATCTTGTCAGATCATTGTCCACTGGTGCAGCCTCTGAACAAGTAGGTAATGGTCATGTGCGGACTTCGTGTTAGATTGTTAGGATACTAGGTAGTGGTTCCTCCAGTCTTGATTTCTTTGTGGTATTTTTTCAGTAGCATTCATTAATCTACACTATGCCCTCTGACAAGCAGCTCAAAATTTTCCCCTAGCAGGTTAAGTTAAAACCTGTTCTTCTAGTTGAAAATAATCTTATTGAACTCCTTATGGAAAAACAAGTATGTATTACATTTGTGGTATTTACCATGCTCGAGCCAGCCCCCCCTTAACCCAAATAAACTCTTTATTTCTTTGAGTGAGATTTCATTTTCTTAATCTACATATAAAGACAAAACTTTAGAGCTTAAGTATCAATTTAGTTATATTGGCCAGTTTTTCTCCACTGCTTCCTTCAGCATTTGGTGGAAATCCTGCCTGAAAGCCATATTTTTAAATGGTTTATGCAGTTGTTTCCTGTGGGCGATAGAATTACTTTTCTTTGTATTCTAAATTTTCTCCAGTGAGTTTTTGCTGTTTTCATAAAATATATATTAATTAAGAGTCCCCACAGTCCCTTCTCAATTTCAGTAATTTGCTAGAATAGCTCACAGAACTCAGGAAAACGGTTTACTTGCATTACGAGTGTGTCATAAAGGGTACAACTCAAGAACAGTCAGACAGAAGGGTTGCACAGGGCAAGTTATGTGGTGGAGGGGTGCAGAGTTTCCCTGTTTTCTCTAGGTGTGCCACTTTCCCAGCACTCATAAGTATTCACCAATTTGGAAGCTCTCTGAACCCCATTGTTTAGAGTTTTTATGGAGATTCCATTCTGTAGATGTGAGTGACTAAATCATTGGTCATTGGTGATTAACTCAATCTCCAGCCCCTCTCCTCTCTGGAGGTTAGTTCCAGCTCTCTAATTATATGGTCCAACTCTGGCAACCAGACCCCATCCTGAAGCTCTCCAGAGGCCCATCAAGGTCACCTCATTAGCATAGACTCAAGTTTATTATTAGTAACAACAAATGACATTTCTCTCCTGTCTCTCAGGAAATTCCAAGGGTTTTAGGATTTCTTTGCCAGGAACTGGAATGAAAACCAAATCTGTATTTCTTATTAGATCACAGTACCCATTGTGCCTGCCGTGGTATCATGTTGCATGTACTTGAGATGATTTAATTGAATATGGAGTTCATGACTTTGTGTGGTAGCGGAATTTAGCTGCACTGTGTTAGCAGATTCAGTTGCCGCATGATTCTTTATATTGAGGTAACCTCCATTTCACTGTGGTGTTCACCCATAGTTTTGCTGCCTAGAGCAGTACAGAGCAAGTCTGCTCGCTCTTCCAAAAGACTGCCTTTCGGATAAAGCGTTATATGGAAACCGGCTCTATCACTAACGTGATTCTGGAGTAAATCAACTTGAAAACAAGTAGCTGTGCTGGAGATAATGTAATTATTCTCTACAACCCCAAAATTGTGGAGTGAAAACCTCCTGGTGCTACTGTGCCACATTCACTGTTGTTCTGTTTCTACTATTCCACTGGAAACCTATTTCAATTTATAGAAATAATCCTTTGGGATCTACGAGCTCTTAGAGCCTCCCTCTCTACTCTTTCATCTTCCTGGTATCCAGCTAAGTTAATGGCTTTATTGTGAATATTCCATTTGTAAGCTAGTGTAATACATTTGCTTGTAACTAAAGACTTAAACTTTAAGCAAAATAGAATGCTGTACTTTCATGTAGAGTCCTTTTATATTTTTGATTTGACGTCTTTCCAGATCATAGAGTAAAAAGCATTTACTCTCTTAAGACAAAGTTTCTAGACAGTAAGGGAACAGATTTTATAACTCCCATGTGATTGTGCCCCTGATACTTGTAAGTGCCGAAAAGTTATCACAATAAAAACCACAGTGGTGGGGCGCCTGGCTGGCTTAGTGGGTTAAGCCTCTGCCTTGGGCTCAGGTCGTGAGATCAGGGTCCTGGGATCAAGCCCTGCATCGGGCTCTCTGCTCAGCGGGGAACCTGCTCCCCCCCCCCCCCACTGCCTGCCTCTCTGCCTACTTGTGATCTCTCTCTCTCTGTCAAATAAATAAATAAGTTCAAAAAAGAAAACTCACTTAAAAAAACAGACAAAGGGTGCCTGGGTGGCTCAGTGGGTTGGGGCCTCTTCCTTCGGCTCGGGTCATGGTCCTGGGGTCCTGGGATCGAGCCCCGCGTCGGGCTCTCTGTTTGGCGGGGAGCCTTCTCCCCCCCCCCCACCTACTTGTGATCTCTGTCAAATAGATAAATAAAAATCTTAAAAACAAAACAAAAAACAGACAAACAAAAACACACACACACAATGGCCAGAGCCTGTTCACCTCTCTTTACTGACTTTAAAATAGCTGCTCCTTAGGGCTCCTGGCCTGCTCAGTCAGAAGAGCATGTGACTCTTTCTCAGGATAGTGAGTTCAAGCCCCATGTTGGATGTGGACGTTACTTAAATAAAACTAAAACTTTAAAAAAAGGTTTTTTTTTTAAAAGCTGTTCCTTATAGTTGTTTGTATTCACTTTATGTAGTCTGAGGGAATTTGAGTAGCATACCCGTTTTGAGACTTTATGAAGTGTCTTGTCATAAGGGACTGCAAATAATCACAGAAAGCCCTCAGTGACTCCATTCATCTCTGTTTCTGAATATTTCAGCAAGTCCAAGTCAGTTCAGATACCTAGTATCTCCAGTCGTGAAAGGTCATGATCTCAGGGTCCTGGGATGAGCCCCACATCAGGCTCCCTGCTCAGCGGGGAGTCTGCATCTCCCTCTCCCTCTGCCTGCTGCTCCCCCTACTTGTACTCTCTCTCTCTCTCTCTCTCTCTCAAATAAATAAAATCTTAAAAAAATGATAAAAATAAGTAAATAAAAGCCAGGAAGAGGAGAACAAGCATATATGGAGTTGTAAGTGTAAGAAAGAAAACTAGGCAGTAGTAAGGCAAGACAAAGGAAGAAGAAGAAGAAAAAAAGGAGAGAATGGTCATGGAAAATGAGCTCTATAATTATCCAGGGGCCTTAGCAGCATGGAGATGTATAGGCGACCTTTTGAAGAGCTGTTTGCAGGATGGAGGTGGGTACCCACCTAAAGGGTGAATGGGAGGTAGTGAAATGTACTAATTTCTTAAGCTGTTAGCTTTGATAGCTGGGCAAGGAAAGGGTTTGAGGGAGGGATTTTTTTCCCCCAAGCAGGGAAAGTTGATTGTGTTTAAGTGATTTACAGGATGGCTGCAATGGGGAGGGGTGTTGAACACCTAAGAGAGTGGATAATGGATAAGATCTCTGCAAGAGAGATGTGATCCAAAGCCAAGTGGAGAAATTGTCTTAGTTACGAGGGAGGCATGTTTAATATAGTTGCAGAGAACAAAGAAGGAATGGGTATGATACAGAGGAAAAAAATACTGATGCATTGTGTGGTAACACAGTTTTGGTGACCTGGAGTCCTGTGTTTTCTGTTCTGGGGAAGTGATGGGGGCTTGGACAAGAGGCCACATTCCTCTCCAGCTTGCTCTTGGGCCAGCCCAGCAATTTGCTTGGCTGTTGTTCCCTTTGGTCATTAACCTTTGGCCTCAGTAAGTCCACCCATCCCTTCCCTTGCTTGGGAGTGAGACCTGGGCCCATGTACCC
The DNA here is from genome assembly GCF_963455335.1 of Martes martes. NCBI lineage: Eukaryota > Metazoa > Chordata > Mammalia > Carnivora > Mustelidae > Martes > Martes martes. The sequence continues at coordinate 171,571,369 of NC_137889.1, read as the reverse complement.
CAGTTTGGTGCATCAGCTTAGTTTCAACTTCTTGTATGGATTTCTTTTACTTTTTCTCCGGGTGGGGAGACTAAACTAAAGAGTTACAGTCCTGATGAACTATTTTAGTAACCATGTAGATAAACTGTTTTCCTTTAGAAATCTAATCTTTAATTTTCATTTTTGACAACTGAGTTCTCTAATGTACCTCAATGATAAGTTTGTTTTATTTATCAGAAATATGTTAAGCTCATACTGTGGGCCAAGCATTAGGCTAGGTACTTGTTATAATGGATTAAATAAGATATGGCTGCCTCAGGCAGCTGGGAGAGACCAACACACACAGCCCTGACATTTTCTTTAGATAAATGCATAAACTTTAGAATATCTAGATCTGAATCCAACTTCTTTTTGCAAAAAAAGAAGGCCAAATTACTCTTTCTTTGAGAATATCATGAAATTCATTGATATATTATACAACCCAGATGATCCCTTTTCCTTATACTCTGTTATTTTTTCATGCTACTTCTATAATTAAAATGCAGAATTTTCCTGTCCTGAAGTAGGCTGTTTTTACTGTACATCAGGTGGTCTTAATTTGGGTTTTGTAGGTCTCGGTGTATCTAGGGATTGGTGGTTTTGTGCGTTCATGAACCTTCCCAAATTATATGCAAAATTGAGTGTGTATACATGAGTTCTTAGAGTAGAAAGAATCTGTAATTTTTCTAAACACTCAAAGAATTCTATCACACCAAAATATTAAGAACCACTAGACTATTAAAATCCTTGTGTAATATAGGTTTTGTCCTATGACTGTTTTATATCATTAACCATTTAGATTTTCTCACAAGAGGAAAGGGAAATTGAAGATGTATTTCATAATTGCACTTCTTAAAATTATTTATACAATTTTTAATGTTGATACAATTTTTGAAATTGGCATTTAAACATTAGAATTTCTTTTTATATTATCTAACAATGTTATAACCATGCTACAGTTTTTTTTGCAAATATATTTTTTGTTTTTCTTTAGTACCAGGACCCTCTGGTGATAATGGCATCAGTATTACCATGATCTTGATGGCCTGGATGGTTATTGCAGTGATCTTGTTTCTACTGAGACCTCCTAATCTAAGAGGATCCAACCTAACGGGCAAGCCAACCAGTCCTCATAATGTAAGTGTTGTGGATTAGAAATTCATTTGGATAGGGAAAGGGTATGGCCTGGAAATGGGAGGAGTTTGTTCTGAGTGAAATACCAGCATCAGCAAAAGGAAGATTTAACTCACGGAATAAGTTCTTGCCGTGGAGTCCTTATGAATCTTGCAACCCCAAATAGCTTAGTCTTCAAGGAGTTACATAGAAAAGCACAGACCAGTAGCCCAAAGAGAATTTTAAAACACATTCCAATCTTCACTCACATTCCAGTCTTTCTTAATATTAAAAAAGAAATCCAGTTTATAATAATCCACAGCAGTATTTCTCAGTCTTCTACTCCCCAGTTCCTCACAGTTGGTCCCTTCAGCTTCCTAAATTCTCTCACTAGCTACAGTTCAAATGTTTTTCCCTCTACTTCATTTTCTCCCCTTCTTTCTTAGCTATTAAATACAATAGAGGTCCTGAGCCTGTCTGGTGAAATCCATTTTTCCTCTTGTTTTCCCATCCAATTTCTCTTAAACTCTTCCATTTCTGCATAATAGGTCAACTGAACTGATGAAGGAGAGGTAGGATCATTCATGTTAGTAAATCTTGATAGTCCTGATAACTACCATTTTTAGAACCTTCTAAAAATGAAAAAACATGATAAATAAAGTGACCCAACAGGGAGTTTTTGGTGCTGTCTTTAACAGAAACTTCATGGAAGGATTCCTTTTAATCGTTTGGAGAATGGGTATTTATATTTTTTCTTTTCTATTTGTCTTGGATATTACTTCTTTAAAGATATTTACATGGTGAATTCACTTGTTGAACACCAAATTATCCCACTGATTCCATTCTCCAACCTTCACCACGTGGAATTCCTAAAATAATTTTTTTTTTCCACAATCTTGTATTGCTAATATTAGAAGTTGAGTTAAACTAACTCCTTACGTGGGAGAAAGCAAATGTGGAATGATAATTGGTCAGTGCTTTGGTCTGTTTAGGAAAGGAACATTTAGATACATAGCCATCCTGACTTTAAGAAAGAAGGCATCATTAGCTCTATATAAAAAGCCTTAAATTTTTTTTTCTTTGTTTCTCTTGGAGAAGAAGGTATCCATAAAACAGCTTATATGTTATCCTGGTAAGATGCTTTCTCCTCGGTGTTTTTTCTTACTTTTTAGGTATAGTTTTATTACTTTCATATCAGAGAGCAACTTCCTCAACATTTGCAGCTAAAGAAATCCAACTTAATAAGCTGGCCTAGAAGCCATCGAAAGGGACAAATTTAAGATGACAGCCCCTAAACCTGATTTCATCATAGGTCCGCAGTTCTTGGCTAGTAGGTCCATTGCCCTAGGAGTAAGCAAGAAAACATACTAATTTCGAGCAGAAAATTGACCAGCCTCCACCAGCACCTCCTGTAACGTGTCAGAATAAATAAATGGTATCTCCCTGAAGATTCCTAAAAGCTCTGAACTTTCCCTTCCAGTTCACATACTTTCTCTTGCAAGTAACAGTGAGCAGCTCTGCCTGGTTTAAACAAGTGGCTCTATTGGTTCACACATTAGGATATCCAGAGAAGTAGGGATAGTGTTTGGATTGTTTAACAATATCACCAGAGGGGGCGCCTGGGTGGCTCAGTGGGTTAAGCCTCTGCCTTCCGCTCAGGTCATGATCTCAGGGTCCCAGAGATGGAGCCTCACATCAGGCTCTCTGCTCAGCAGGGGGCCTGCTCCCCCCCCCCCCGCCTACTTGTGATCTCTCTGTCAAATAAATAAATAAAATCTTAAAAAAAAAAAAAAAACCAATATCATCAAAGACCTACTTTCTTTCTTCAGCCATCACCTTCGCTCCAAAGTGGGCTCCCTTTGTGGTCACAGAATGCCTGCCAGTAGCAGCAGGGGCCACATGCTTCCTCATTGACCTTCGGTAGGGAGAAGCAAGAGTCTCTACGTCACTTTGTAATGTGCTCAGTCACCTTGAGCCAGAGGGATGGTGCGTTCTTTATCGGTGTAAATGTCACCTCTGGAGCTGTCAGGGAGAGCAGTGTCATCCAAATCATTTTACTGTTACATAGTTTTCCTTTCTTCCATACCACAGGGAGGAATTAGACAAACGTTGGTGAATTATAGTGTTAAGCTAGCGTTCCCTGGTGTAACAGCACATGAGAAGTCCAAATAAGTATGTGCATAGGGATTGGAGGGTGGGGGTCATGCTGCTCAGTTCTTACTATGTGTTAGTTCGGTTGCACTGGGATTCAAGAAGTCGGTTCCATAATTTCTGTCTTTCTAATGCCAGGGACAAGATCCACCAGCCCCTCCTGTGGACTAACTTTGTGATATGGGAAGTGAAAATAGTTAACACCTTGCACGACCAAATGAACGAAGATGACCAGAGTACTCTTAACCCCATTAGACTGTTTTTCCTTTTGCATCTGCAATATGGGATGGTATTGTTTTCATGAGCTTCTAGAAATTTCACTCGCAAGCTTATTTTTGCTTCCTGTGTTATCACCATTCCTTTTTACAGTATATTTGAGTAAATGATTATATTAAAAAATTTACATGGGCTTTTTTGGTTATCCTAAACTTAAACATTCCACTCATTCTATTTGTAACTGTGATCATAATTTTTTTGTGATGATTTCTGGCCGATTGAAGGAAATTTGAGATCCTGCCTTTAAATATTTTAAATAGTTTTGATAGGTTTTTAAAATTCCTTTTTTTTCATAAGGTATTTATAAAGTTACTTGGTGTTCTCTGAGATTGTATGAAAAAAAATTAGAACCACACTGTATTTACATTTACCTTAATAGTTTATTTGTGGGTGGCAGTTTTTTCTAGTTCTTGGGACTGTGGCAGCCTTTGGAATATTTTACAGATCTGTGTCATCCACTACAACTGGCTTATGTGGCTAGAAAAAAGAGAGGAGAAGAAATGAAATAGTTGTTTACTAAGTTTTCTATTCCCACAAAAATGTCTAATATTAGGAGAACTTTAAATAAGCATGATTTAAATATGGTGGGTGATTTACAGTCCATTATAGCCTTATAAGGTTCATGAAAGGAGGAAAAAAGTTAATGCTTTCTGCCTTTGCCAGGTATATTCTATACAGTAATAATTTAAGCTATAATTTATTTGTTAAATGGGTGCCTCTCAGGAACCTTTTCTGTTCTAACACTTCCCTGTTAAATGGAACTCTCTGAAAGCTGTATTGGGGGTCTATTTGGTTGCTGACATTTGAAAGCTGTTTACTTATTTAGCCTGGTTTTTTTCTGTGAAGAAAAAATTGAGTCTTTTGTTACCCTTCTGACTTCAGAAAATACTTGATGGTTTACTCCAAGGGAAAAAGAGGAAAATGAAGAAGCAATCAAGGATCTTTTTCTCACCCCTTATCTCATTCTTTTTTAGTAATAAGATGGATTGGGGTGGGGAGGAACATTATAAGTAAAATTTTGAAATGTATAAAAAGTAAAAGGTTGCATTGTTTTGCTCAGTTTGAAAGAAATGAATACAAATGCCATAAATACAAGTCTGGCATGACCTATGTGGTTATGGAATTTTTTTCCTTAGCAAGTGATTACAGATGGTTTATGGGGGCTGGAAGATATTTTGCTATCAATGTAAGGATTTTCCCCCCAGATCAGTCTAGCTTTTCACTGTATCGATCTGAGAAATTACATGTATGAATTAATAAACTTCTCTATATCATTGTACTGTTTAATAGAGTCTCTGATACAATTGTGTGATGCTCCTAGGGTATTTTTTCCCCCTTTATTATGATTACATTTTAGGCCATTAACTTTTTAAGGGCTTCATTTCATTATATAATCCAATATTGACTGCTTGCATTCCTTCTGTGGATCTTAGCTTTGAGCTCAACTTCTTGACATAGTATCATCTATTCTTAATTACTTGTGCTAATTGAGGGGGATCATACCACAGGTAAGTCAAATCTTAGATAAGGGAGCACCAGAGATTTAAATCTTCCTCTTGCTGTGGCCTACTGGAAGCGTTCCCAGCTTTACAGCTGTTAGAGTATTCAATGTGGAAAGGGCAGGGATGGCATAGGTTGGAGTTAAATCTCTATAAGCATTCCTTTTTCTGCCCTTGGCCCCTGGACTTTGAAGGTTGTACATACATCCTAGCAGTCTGTTCTCTAAGCTGCTGGAAAGCCAACCTCTGGCAGAGATGCTGATGCATTCACTGAATCTGTGGCTCACAAGTAATTGAGAATTGGCTTTGGTTAAAGCCAGTTGGCCTTGACGAGGAAACAGAGTGTCTAGTGTTAGTTGGCTAGAGACCTACAAATCTAGATTCTTATTCCTGGTTCTTCATTTCTGTCACATACACTTAATTGACAGTACATCTAGTATATTAACCTTTTCTATATGGGCCGTCTATTTAATTAGGAACGAAAGTTCCTAGAGAAATACTTAGTTTTGGGTTTTTTTGCTTGTAAAATTTCTCTGCATTCCTGAGAAAGACCGCATACTACTGCTTATAAAGTATTCCTGTTAACCTAACTAGTAATTTATATTACTCTATTTAATTCTTAAAGCTTCTACATGTGGCCTTTTTATTGAGCACACTCTTACTCATTACTTGGCTTACATTCACCGGAACTGTGGCTACATTCATTTTTTAATAATCTGGAAAAAGGAAAGATAAAGCTTCATATTTTAATCACTTTGGGCTCTTAAATGTTCCACAAATAACATTAAGTTTATTTTGTTTTAGAGTCATGTAATGTCCCTTATGCAAAATAATGTTTTCTTGCTTTCCATATGGAAAAAGTTAACATTGGAACTGTGTATAGTAAAAGAGTTTATCATGTATCTATCCAAGCACTATCCCATGGCCAACAAGTCATATTTTAAATAAACTTGCAGAGATTTTCTAAAGTAACAATTAGGTTCAGCTAGTCCATGGTTACTTTTAGTGTCATCGTGGTATGTGATGTGATAGTGTTTATAGAATGACTGAATTCTTTTATTTTCAAAGGAACCTTGGAAATGTATCACCCTGAATTAAAGCCTGTCACTCTAAATAAACATGCTAAAATTTGACCAGCTCATCAGCTTAAGACACAAAACAGCAACTTGAGGAGAAACGAAGAGTTTACACATAAGGGGTTAAATTTTTGTTGTTGCAATAGTAGATTTAGTCTTAACATGATATTTCTAAATGAAGAGCATATGTATTTGTTACCATGTCTGATGATTACTTTGTTAGAAGCGAAAGTGGTCATGTGATGTACTAAGTATGAATTGCTGTTTTTCAATGTTTAAATCATGCCAAACAAATCATGTCTGTGCCATCCAGGGTTTATTGTAATACTTTACTGAGTACTTGGACTGGGATAAAGGGCTTGTACTATGCACTTTTTATTAATGAATAAATAGAAAACATTAGTAACGTATTGTTTTCTGTTTGGCTTTTTTGGGGAAATGAATCTTTTGCTTAGTAGAACGTTTACATCCTTTATTAAACGGTTTCTTTGTAAGACTTTTTACCCCTAACCGAAGACCTTCCACAGAGAGAACTTTAAGTTATAAGAAAAATATATATGTAATAGCAGTAGGGCCAATATTCAGAAGTAGGGATTCTGAGAATCTCTAGGAGATTAGATCACAATTACATTTCTTTTTTTTTTTTTTTAAAGATTTATTTACTTATTTATTTGACAGAGAGAGATCACAGTAGACAGAGGCAGGCAGAGAGAGAGAGGGAAGCAGGCTCCCTGCTGAGCAGAGAGCCCGATGCGGGACTCGATCCCAGGACCCTGAGATCATGACCTGAGCCGAAGGCAGCGGCTTAACCCACTGAGCCACCCAGGCGCCCCTGATCACAATTACATTTCTTTACTTAATCTTTTTTTTTTAAATTTCTTCCTAGAATACAAGGTTAATAGACCTATGCTTTGAAGGAATAATATTCAATAATATTAATTATGTATTTGAGCAGTCCTATGTTACTTCAAGGGAGCAAGATGTGTAACTGTACGAACACACACACAAGTAAAGATCTGCTCTTTGTCTTGTGACCTGGAATGCACCCAGATACCAAAGATCATTAATCCCCACATCCGCGTAAAAATGGTAAAATTGCCCTGGCATGGGTCAGTGTCTGTGTGATACTTAAGTGTTCTTTAAAATAGCAAAATGTGTGAAACATATAATTTTCTGGAGATAATTAATGATTTCAATCTAAAGTTTGTCATGAATGTCAGTAGATACCTGAACCTCTGTAAGACTAAGTTGTCATTAAATGGTTCTGCGATATTAGTTTTCCTCTCAGAAAGTACAATTCTCCTAAGTTTTTTTGCTTCCTGCTTTCATCTGGTAGTTGTCTCAGTTCCAAATCTGTTTTTAAGAGTCGATTTTTCTTGCCACCAAGAAGTTCCATAAACACCAACTGAGATTATCATGCATACATTTTTAAAAACTGAAGTTATCAGAGTGATCTTTTCCCGTAGGCAACTTAACTTTGCATATCTTTTCTCATACAAATAGACTATGTCAGTTCAATAAACATTTCGAGAATGTATTTATTTCTACTTTAAAATGGGTGTTACTCAGGGGCGCCTGGGTGGCTCAGTGTGTTAAGCCTCTGCCTTCGGCTCAGGTCATGATCTCAGGGTCTTGGGATGGAGCCCTGCATCGGGCTCTCTGCTCAGGAGGGAGCCTGCTTCCCCTTCTCTCTCTGCCTGCCTCTCTGCCTGCTTGTGATCTCTCTCTCTGTCAAATAAATAAATTTTAAAAATCTGTAAAAAAAAAAAACAAAAAACCAGCCCCCCCAAATAAAATGGGTGTTATTCAGAATTATGTTACAGAAAACATTTTAAACCATCAGATGCCAGATTAAGATGTCTTGTGAAAGGGAGGTGGAAGATGTTTGGGAAGCAGGAATAGATAGGGATGAAGAATAATATGTGTAGCTTTTTTTTTTTTTTTAAGATTTTATTTATTTATTTGACAGACAGAGATCACAAGTAGGCAGAGAGAGAAGGGGAAGCAGGCTCCCTGCCGAGCAGAGAGCCTGATGCAGGGCTCGATCCAGGGACCCTGAGATCTTGACCTGAACCAAAGGCAGAGGCTTAACCCACTGAGCCATCCAGGTGCACCTATGTGTAGTTTGAAGAATAAAGCAACTTTCATGTCAAAAAAAGAATATTCCTGGGGTGCCTGGGGGGCTTAGTCGGTTGGGTATCCAGCTCTTGATTTCCATTCAAGTCATGATCTCAGGGATGTGGAACTGAGCCATGCTTTGGGCTCTGTGCTGGTGGGGAGTCTGCTTGGGATTCTATTTCCCTCTCCCTCTGCCTTGCCCCCTCTAAAATAATAAATCTTTTAAAAAATCATGTTCCCTTTTATAACACTGTGCTTATTTCCAGGAAGTTTAAATGAGAAAAAAATATTTATAACCCCTGCAATAGTAGAGGCCTTATTACTTCTTAAATATTTGGTTCCCATACTGCTCATAACCTCAGACACTCAGGCTATGTTTTGATGATGAATGGATTTGAATTGCATTGCCTTTATTGATTTTGAAGAACTGAGCACAGTTTCTCAAAAAGGACAAGTACTACATAGCAGATTCAGCATTATGGAAAAAGTCTACTATTTTGCTGTTTTTGTTGTTGTTTCTTAATATTTTCTTTGTTTATTTGAAGGGGGCAGAGCACAGAGGGAGAAGCAGATTCCCGGCTGAGTGGAGAGTCTGATTCAGGGCTTGATCCCAGGACCCTGAGATCCATGACCTGTAGTCATGTAATTGTAATAATTATCTCATGTGCAGTAAAAATATTTAGCATTGCTAATAGTGTTGAGCCTTGGAGGAAGTGTTCAAGTTGCTTTATGTGAGCTGGGCTTAAGGTAAATAATTCATTCAGATCTTTAGCTTTTCTTACATCTAAAAGATAGCATATAGTTTATAGCATATAGCTTATAGTGATTCTCAAACTTTCTGGTTTGGAGACCCCAAAGAATTTTTGTTTATATGCATTGTTTTATCTATCAATATATACTGTATCCAAAATTAAAACAGAACATTTAAAAGCATTAAGTATTTTAAAATAACAATATACCCAATACATGTTAACATGAAGGTTTTTATGAAACTTCCATTTTCCAAAATGAAAACTTAGAAGACTGGCATATTTTACATTTTTGCAAATCTCTTCAATAGTTGGCTTAAAAGAAGGCTGGGTTATTATTATTATTTTTTTAAAGATTTTATTTATTTATTTGAGAGAGAGTAGGGAGGGGCAGAAGGAGAGGGAGAGAGAGAATCTCCAGCAGAATTGTGGACTTAGCAGGGAGCTTCATGGCGGTCTTGATCTCACGACTCCAGTATCATTACCAAGAGCCAGATGCTTAATCGACTGAGCCACCCAGGTGCCCCAGGTTATATTTCTACTTTTACATTCAATATGTTAGTTCCCTTCTTGTGAAACTGTGTGAATATTAGTTGTTTTTTTTTTTTAAGATTTTATTTCTTTATTCGACAGAGGGAGAGATCACAAGTAGGCAGAGAGGCAGGCAGAGAGAGGGGGAAGCGGGCTCCCTCTTGAGCAGAGAGCCCGATGCGGAACTCGATCCCAGGACCCTGGGATCATGACCTGAGCCGAAGGCAGAGGCTTTAACCCACTGAGCCACCCAGGTGCCCTTTTTTGTTTTTTTTTTTTTTAAGATTTTATTTATTTATTTGTCAGAGAGAGTGAGCACAGGCAGACGGAGAGGCAGGCAGAGGCAGAGGGAGAAGCAGGCTCCCTGCTGAGCGAGGAGCCCAATGCGGGACTCGATCCCAGGACCCTGGGACCATGACCTGAGCCGAAGGCAGCCGCCTAACCAACTGAGCCACCCAGGCGTCCCTGAATATTAGTTTTTGACAACTAAATGACTAATGGTATTTTGAGCAGCCTATACTAAGGAAAACAAATTATGTAACCGTTGGACTGCCTACTTAATTCGGAGCATTAGTTTCCTCATTTACTTATCAAATATGGTACCACTTTACAGAATGCTGAAGTAAACATCAAATGAAATGTTTGTAAAAATGTTAAGTCCTAAATAAATACTGTATATAAAGGCCCTCACCATCCCAACACACACACACACACACACACACACACACACACACACACTCTCCCTTTTCAAAGCCTTAAGTTGTACAGATACTAGGTATTTAGGGGGGCACTTCCATTGAATTTCTGTTGGAAAGAATTCACTCTACTAAGAATGGACAATGGCATATTTAGGCCAGAGTCTGGCATAAGAAAAACATTAAAGATTAAAACATTAGGGACCCCTGGGTGGTTCAGTCAGTTAAGTGTCTACTTTTGGCTCAGGTCATGATCCCAGGATCCTGGGATCGAGTCCCGCTTCAGGCTCCCTTCTCAGCGAGAAGCCTGCTTCTCCGTCTCCCACTCCCCCTGTTTGTGTTCCCTCTCTCGCTGTCTCTCTCTCTGTCAAATAAATAAATAAAATCTTTTTTAAAAAAGATTAAAACATTAAATAGAATGTCAGTGTCCAATCAATATTTTAAAATCCTTGAAAGGTAAACTGGAAAGCAAATACATTTTGACTAATAGGTGAATAAATCCATTGCAGTAAAAGCTAAAGAGCAAACTAATTAGACTAATAATTCTCAACGTTGGCAGCACTTTGAGAGCTTTAAAAACCTGGTGCTTTGGCCTCACTCCTCAGAGATCGTGGTATGGGGTTTGACCTAAGCATCTATAGGTAATTCCAGTAGCAGCTAAGGGTAAGAACTCTTGGCATTAAGAATGCTATGCCTTGGGGCACCTGGGTGCCTCAGTTGGTCAAATGTCTGACTCTTGATTTCTGTTCAGGTCATGATCTCTGGGTGGTAAGATCAAGCTTAGGTCCAGCCCCCCTGCAAGCCCCGTCTAGCCCCACCTCAGGCTCTGGGATCAGTGAGTCTGCTCAAGATTCTCTCTCTCTGTCCCTCCCGCCCCCCCACAGTCTCTCTCTAAAATCAACAAATCTTTTGAAAAAGAATGCTAAAGCTTGTTTTTAGTTCTAGAGATGAAAAACTAAACAAAAGCATAAATTAATTTTCTTTATACTAGCTGACTTCTATATATGGGCAGGGAATTAAGTGAAATCTTGTGTTCTCCTGCAGTAGAGTTATTTTAAATAGTGATATTTCACAGTTTTTCCTAATGCTTAAAAATAATGCTTTTTTATTTTCTCAATTTTTTCTTACGGGGATGAGGAAGGGAGATGTCATCCTTCTTCATGGATGGCCATAAAAGAAGGCTGTTCAGTTCATGAGAAGGCTCTATGTTAAAACAAACAAACAAACAAAAAAACAAAAAAAAGAGGGGCACCTGTGTGGCTCAGTGGGTTAAAGCCTCTGCCTTTGGCTCAGGTCATGATCCCGGGGTCCTGGGATCGAGCCCCGCATCGGGCTCTCTGCTCAGCAGGGGGCCTGCTTCCTCCTCTCTCTCTCTGCCTGTCTCTCTGCCTACTCATGATCTCTGTCTGTCAAATAAATAAACAAAATCTTAAAAAAAAAAAGAAAAAGAAGAAGAAGGAGAAGAAAGAAGGAAGGAGAAAGAAAGAAAAAAGAAACAAAGAAAAAGGAAGGAAAGGAGGAAGGAAAAGAAATAATAAAACATGCCAAGGAAACAAAGACACCACTGTTATAATAAGGAGTAAAGGTGGGATTATTACTTTGCAAGGACTTGGATCACAATTGTTAATAGGATAAATATTAATTCTTCACATAATAGACTTAATGGTCTCAGAAAATATGAATTCTTGTGGTGATAAGGCCATTTGTTTTTAGTCCCTGTCCTCAAGAAGTTTATATAGTATTTACCAGGGAAAGACAAATACAAAAGCTAACAAGCTAATATTTCAGGAACTAACTGCTAAAGTGAAGTTAAAAAATAATGGTGAAAGAGCTTTCTGAAGAGATGATATTTGAAGGGGCACCTGGGTGGCTCAGTAGGTTAAGTGTCTGCCTTCAGCTCCGGTCATGATCCCACGGTCCTGGGATCGAGCCCTGCATCAGGTTCCCTGCTCAGCAGGGAGTCTGCTTCTCCCTCTCCGTCTGTTCCTCCCCACCCCGCTCATACTCTCCCTCTCTCAAATAAAGTCTTTTTAAAAAAGAGAGAGAGATGATATTTGGGGTGAGATTTGATGATGCAGCTATGCAAAGATCTGGGCAGTTTTCCAAGAGAAAGTGCGAAGGACATGGGACTAAAGCATAATTGGCATTTTCAAGGGACCAGAATAAGGCCAAATGACCTGTACAAGTTGAGATCAGAAGTATGGTCTAGAGGGGTGCTTGGGTGGCTCAGTCGCTTAAGCGACCAATTCTTGAGTTTGGCTCAGGTCATGATCTCAGGATCATGAGATTGAGCCCAGCCTTGGGCTCAGTCTCAGCATGCAGTCTGCCTTTCCCTCTCCCTCTCCTTCTGCCCACCCCCAACTCATGCACTTATACAAGAGCTCTCTCTCTCTCTCTCTCTCTCTCTCTCTCAAACAAAAGAAATGAGGTATGTCTACATCTTAGAGGATCTTGAACTCCAAAATAAGGAATTCGAGTTTTATTATGAGTATAAAAGCCCTTGGGACAGAGGATGAGAGATACATGATTTGATTTATGGTTTTAAAATCTCACTCTGGCTGCTATATGGAAGATGAACTGGGTGCATCAGGAAGGAAGGTAGGAAGCTAGGAAGCCACTGGGGTCCAGAGAAGAGATGCTAATCTCTTTGGCAAAGGGTTGTGGCAATGTGAATTAGAAGAAGAGATCAGATTTGCGATATATGTTGGAGGTAAAGCCAACTGGCCACATGGATGGCCTGACAGTGAATGGAAGGGAAGAGAGAAAACAAGACTTAAGTCTAGTTTTGGGGTCTTAGCCACTGGATGGTTGATGATTGAAACTGAGATGGGAAAAGTTGATGGTAAGGAAAATGACCAATGAGAAGGAGCAGATTGGGAGCAATCAGTTAGGATACAGGTTAACTTGCTGGAATAAGGAGACAGACTCCAGTGGCTTAACCCAGATTGACTTAAGTTCTCTTTCAGGTAACAGTTCAAAAATATAAGCAGTGTAGGGCTGAAAGGCTTGCTTTAGGTATTCAGAACTCAAACTAACTTGTTGCCCCACTGACCCGTAGAGCAGTGTTTCTCAAACTGCTGTTGTCCACCTGGTGTTGTCCTCTGTATTGTCAAAGGTCACCACGATACTCACTGGGTCAGTGCTCCAGCCTGAGAGGAGGCGGTGAAGGAAACATGAAAGGTCTACCTGTCCATTTAAGGGTTTGTCCTGGAAGTTGTACATCTCCCTTCCATTCACATTCCATTAGCCAGAACTTGGTAACGCGACCATACCCAAAGGAGGCTAGATGTCAGGGCGCCTGGGTGGCTCAGTGGGTTAAAGCCTTTGCCTTCGCCTCAGGTCATGATCTTGGGGTCCTGGGATCGAGCCCCGCATTGGGCTCTCTGCTTGGCGGGGAGCCTGCTTCCCCCTCTCTCTCTGCCTGCCTCTCTGTGTACTTGTGATCTCTCTCTCTGTATCAAATAAATAAAATCTTAAAAAAAAAAAAAAAGGAGGCTAGATGTCATTGATGTTCATCTTGGAAAATATCTGCCCAGTTAAAATTTGGGAATTCTATTACCAAATAAGTGAAGTGTGGCTATTGGAGTCAGCCAGCAGTCGCTGCCACAGAGGAAAAACAGTACTATGTGTTGGCTATGATGATTTTAAGGTGCATATGACATATCCAAATGGAGCTCTTGAATAGGTTAAGTAAGAGACATGTAGAGCTGAGTAAGGTTCCATCACTAAGAGAGAGAAAAAATAAAAGCCAACAGAATACAGGTAATACTCGAATCTTTGGGACTGGATAAAGTCACTTAAAGAGATAGTAAGACAGAGAAAAGAAGAAATCTCAGGACTGGGACTCAGGGTACTGCAATATTTAGAGCTCTGATTGAGAGAGAGGAACCAATGCACCGGGAAGGAACATCCAGTGAAAGAAGGAAACCATGTCTGATAAGTCAAATCATGGGGACGGCGAATTGAACATTTTAGCAGAAAGGATTCATTGGTGAACTTGCTAAAAGGTGTTTTGGTGGAGTGAGGGGGATGAAAGCCCATGTGGAGTAGCTAAAGAAAGAACTGGGGGTACAGAAGGAGAGAAGAGCAAGCGGTTCTTTGGAGGAGTTTTACAATGAATGGGGGCAGAGCAATGGGGCAGTTATTTGAGTGGGAGATGAATCTTGGGTGACAGGGAGATGTCCGTATTGTTTTATTGAGATGGGAGAAAAGATTATCTACAGAATTGTTAATACCCAGAGCCCCCTCTCTTCCCCATACTTGGGTCACCTCTTTGTTGACTTCAACACCGCTATCCTCATGTCTGAAAGGAAGACATATTGAGATCCACATGTTTTTGCAAAGGCTCCCTCAACTCTGCCTTCCTGTACTCTCCCTACGCTCATGGCCTCACTATGATAATTGGTCTTAGAGCTTATCATGATTAATCCAGTCACATCCTACACGGTGTTCACTAGAAGTCCAAGACTCCCAGGTCATCACTAAGCCAACCCCCTTAGCTGATTCAATTTTATACCCTTCCTTATGCCTCAAACATCCTAAACTCAAAGGCTATAAGCAGCAAAAGCCCCATACCTTCACTCTTTTTCTCTGAACATCCCTTCACCAAACCTGTCATCTCTTTATGCACACTGACTCTCTCACTGCCCTCTCAAATGGGAGCTGTTGTCTTTTCCAGACCCATAAAGCCAAAGAATGTTGAGGAAGAGTGAGCTTCTTCCCAGTTTCTCATTTTGGCTGCCAGGCTATCCCTCTCTCCTCCTTAAAACTTTCCAACTCTTTGTAAGTTCCTACTGGCAAAGCATTCCATATGATACTCCATCTTCCAAAGTTATAGACCCCCGGACAACTCCTCAGTTTAGCACTGGATTTTGTGCCTGCCTTTTCAGCACTTTCCCTATTGTGACCCTTGGGGATATCAATTTCTAAGTAGACAATTCTTCCACTACTCAGTCCTCTAACCTCTCCTCCAGCCATCTTGTTTTCCACACAACTGCAGCCACCCACTCCCATTGGTATGTCCTAGACCTGTAATTTCTAACTTCACTGCTTGTATATTCCTAAAAGAATTTTGAAAAACAATGTATGGCCTTGCACATTTTTTCCCTTTTAGATGTACAATGCGAACAAACAAACAAAAAAAAGTGCAATGCAAAGCAATCTTGATGCTTTCCCCTAACAAAGTTTCTCATACATTTCTTCTACTTCAGTCTCTTGCCCAACTAACCATACCATTGGTGTCATTTATTCTTTTCACTCTATTTGGCCAAAATATACAAGGAGGTAGGATGGGATCTAACTAAGCCTTGATTCGTATCTTTTCACCTAAACTCACTTGACTCCATCAGTGAACAAACCAAGTGGAATATCTACTCCACATTCAAAATTACTTCCGTTTGTTTTAATGCAATTTTGGGGTAAAGACACCTAATGACAGCCAGACCACAATGCAAAAACTACAAGAGGATTTGCAAGACTTGTACACAAAACTGGATAGCTCCATGAAAACAAGCACAATCCCAGCTGCTGTCCAGAATGCCAGAATCCATGTGATTAAACAGTGTAGAAAATTTGGAGAGCGGCTCTGACTTCAGTCAATGCCTTACACCTTTCAAGTTGATATTTAATATGGTCCTAGACATAAGTTTAATTTTGTTAATAAAAAGTATTAAACATTGTACAAAATGAAGACTACAAGTGAAAAACATCTCTTAAGATTTGATATAATTGGGGGTGCCTGGGTGGCTCAGTGGGTTAAAGCCTCTGCCTTCAGCTCAGGTCATGATCTCAGGGTCCTGGGATCGAGCCCTACATTGGGCTCTCTGCTCAGCAGGGAGCCTGCTTCCCCCTCTATCTGCCTGCCTCTCTGCCTACTTGTGATCTCTCTCTCTGTCAAATAAATAAAAAATCTTAAAAAAAAATAAAATAAAAGATTTGATATAATTAAGTTAAATTACTTTACTGAGTAAATCTTGTAAATTTTCTCCATTTCAGTTTTATTCAATATCTTTAGAAAATTTTAGAAGTCCTGCAAAATACTCAAGTTGCTTTTTAAAAGATTTTATTTATTTATTTGAGAGAGAGAACACATGCTTGAAAGTGGGGGGTGGTGGGGGGTGACGAGGAGCCGGGGAGGAGCAGAGGGAGGGGGCGGGGAAAGAATCTCAAGCCAACTCCATGCTGAGCATGATGCAAAGCTCTATCTCTCGACCCTGAGATCAAGACCTGAACCAAAACTGAGAGTTGGACACTTAACTGACTGACCCACCCAGGCACCCCAATACTCAAGTTGCTTTTTAAAGTATCAAGGTCACTAACTTATATGGCATCTTCTCTTTGGAATTCAGAATATCCCAACATAAGACCAACATGTCCTATTTCTAACTCTGGTCTTCAGCCTTAGCAAAAAATGAGTATAAAATGAAGAAAGATGGATTTGAGGTGTCTTTACCGATCACCGTAGGGGACTTCCCCCAAACAATAATCCAGTTTACTTCTTTGGTACTCAGGAGAAGTTTACCCCTCTGTAATGGATGGTAGTACAGTTTTACTTGGGTGAAAGTTAAGCCTTTCTTTTATAAAATGGACTGTTATTAGGCATATCAATTTGGGGAAAGGGCACCTGTGGAAGTTGAGCTGAAAATTGATTTCCTTAAATATATCTGTGCAGGGCAAAACTAAAATAAACTGTCAAAAATCAGGATAGTGTCACCCTTGGTGGGTGTTGGGGGCGGGTGGAGTGTTGGAGAACATTACCAAAGTCTTACTGCTTTTATTTCCCGATCATCTCTTGAAACTGTTCATTGCTCTGAATCTCCATGGCTACTACCCTGGATATGCTATTTCTAATTCTTAATTACTGTAATTAGTTCTGAATTGCTCTCCTCACATTCACTCTATTTATTCCTGTAACTACCCTCTTCATTCCCCCTGGTTAATTCCCATATTTCCTTTAAGTGTTCAATTATCACAACTTAAGGAAGCATCCCTAATACTATGTTTAATACTTCTATTGTATACTCTCGTAAGATTATATATATCCCAGCTTAATAAAGTTGTAATTTTACCTTTATCTGTGTGATTGATTGATGTTTCCCCATAGAATGAAATTTATGAAGGAAGGGAATGTATCATTCTTTACTCAATTATATTCCTAGTGACTAGCACGTTAGAAATACTTGGAGAGAAATACTTATCCAATGAATCAATGTTTTTTAAGTTTGAAGAGGAGCCCATGTATAAATTGAAACCATACATAAAAAAATTGATATATAGTATGGAGAGGGTGGTTGGGTCATGGACATTGGGGAGGGTATGTGATATAGTGAGTGCTGTGAAATGTGTAAGCCTGATGATTCACAGACCTGTACCCCTGGGGCAAATAATACATTATATGTTCATAACAATAATTAATAAAAAATTTATATATAAAGCAGATTAAACAGATAAAAGTAGAACTGCTCTGATTTGGAGGAAAGGGGAGATGTATGAGACTCAGAGCCCTGTCTGTTTTAACCTTCCACTCATCCACTATTCTCTTTCTCACAGAGTGACACCACCAGAGAAACTTAGAGCTCCAAGAAACATAACTTGAAAATAATTGGTCTATATCAAGCAGTTCTCAAGCTTTTTGTTCTCAGAACTCCTTAACACACTTAAAATTTGAGGGCCCAAAAAGCTTTTTCATGTTGATTACGGATATTGGCATTTACGTTTTAGAAATGAAAATTGACAAGTCATACATAAATTCCTTAACGTTGACAATAATAACTCTATGACATTAACATTACTGTATTTCCAAATTAAAAATTAGAAGACTGTATTGTTTTGCATTTTTATAAATCTGTAATATCTGCATTGATCTCTTATGATATCACATGTCATACAGCCTCTGGAAAATTCCACTGTATACTTCTGAGAAGATGAGAGTAAAAAACCAAATAACAGGTATTATTATGAAAATGTTTTGACTTCCTGGATCCCCTGAAATGGTCTCAGGGATTGTCAGTACATTTTGAGAACTGCTGTCCTAGATCCAAAGCTCCATTCTAACTAGTATTGATATTTTGATTTAATTTCTGCGATTATACTGTTTAAAAGATTTGGTTATCAAAATACTGGAGTGTGAAATGAATTCTAGGTAGAAAAATGTTTAATTCAAAACAAGGAGAAGAATAACAGAAAAGTGTTTTTTATTGCAAAGCTAACTGTAAAAGGTAATTTAAATCTATGTATATGCCAAGTTCAAAAAGATAACCCTACTATGGCACAGTATTTGTCACATGTATTGCGATTACTTGTTCACTTATCTCCTACTAAACTGTGAGCTTTGGAAGAAGGAATTGGGCCTTAATCCATTTTACATTTTTGGTCTCTAGGATAAAATCTAACACACAACAGGCACTAAATATTTGTTGGACTAATGAATTTACCTGCTTAGAATGTATAACACCTACATAACATACCATACTTTTTACAACTCAACAGCAAACGGTTTAATCAATATTCAACAGCTTTCTTGAAGTTGTCATGATTCTGTCAAGAAAACCATCATCTCAGGGCGCTTGGGTGGCTCAGTAGGTTGGGCGTCTGCCTTCCCATCGGGTCATGATCCCGGGTCGTGGGATCAGCTGGCATGCGGCTACCTGCTCAGCGGGGAGTCTGCTTCTCCCCCTCCTTCCCACTCTTGCTTTCTCTACCTCTCAAATAAAATATTTTTTTAAAAAGAAAACCATCAGGAGCACCCGAGTGGCTCAGTGGGTTAAAGCCTCTGCCTTCGGCTTGTGTCGTGATCCCAGGGTCCTGGGATCGAGCCCCGCATCGGGCTCTCTGCTCAGCAGGGAGCCTGCTTCCTCCTCTCTCTCTGCCTTCCTCTCTGCCTACTTGCGATCTCTGTCTGTCAAATAAAAATAAATAAAAAATTAAAAAAAAAAAAAGAAAACCATCATCTCGGGGTGCGTGGCTGTCTCATTTGGAGGAGCATGGGACTCTTGATCTGGTGGTGAGTTGGAGCCCCATGTTGAGTGTAGAGATTACTTAAATAAAACTTCAAAAAAAAAACCAAAACACCCATCATCCATGAGGTATTTTAATGCGTCTTTATAAACTCCTAATCACGTTCCTCATGACGTATTTAAAAATGGTCTTTGACTTCAACTACAGATTATGTAACCTGATGTAATTCTCCATGAGGAACACAAAAAAAAGTCCAGACTGCTTTTCTCTTCTCAGATCTGAGACTTAAGATCACTTGGGAGAGGAAAAGGGAACAGAGCTCTCCTCCTCATTAAAAACGGGCATCGTCCGTACAGTAATTTTACTCTTCCTCATACTCGGAACTTGTATGTTGCAAACTCTCAGCACAGACAACCCAGTTCCCGAATTTGGCAGGAGAAGCTCTGGAAAATATGTCTGGAGGGCGTGGGTGTCGAGCTTCTCCTCCCAGGGATTAGGGCGGAGGCACGAACTGGTCCAGTCATGACAGGACTCAGCATCCTACAAGACGCGAGGCGCCTCCTTCCCAGAACTGGCGAGGGAAGGGATCTGAGTAAACCTTGGGCCGCCCGCCCGGAGGGAGTGGTGAGGGGAGTAAGCCGCCGGGCGGTCTGACCAGCAGGATCTAGGGGGTCCGAAAGACCAGGTGGGCCCTCTGGGGGGCTTGGGAGACCGGAAAGGGGGCCGAGATCTTCCGGTCCCCTCCGGCCGCAGCCGGCCAAGTGCCCCGCAGTCCTAGATTATGGCCGACCCGGCGCGCACGCGGCACCACCTCCGCGGCGCGGACCGTCAGCGGGGACCGGGACACAGGAAAGCGGTGCCAGACAACACACAGGCTGCAGGCGGCCGGGAAAACGAGCACCCGGCCTTGCGAACCCCGGAACCCCACCCCGAGGGCCTCACCCGACTCGCCGCGCACGCAGCTCCGCCCATTGCCGCTCGCGTAGGGGCGGGACCGCTGAGCTGGCCCGAGCGGATTCGCCCAGAGTCGGCTAGGGGCGGGGCCTCCCATCCAGCTACGATTAGCCCCGCCCTGACTCCCCGCCCCTGGGGCCCGCAGGAAATAGGGGCGGGCCGGGGCCTAGCGTGGCGGGAGGAGGAGCTGGGATGCCTTGGAGGCCAGAGTCCTGGAGGGCCTGGCTGCGGGGGAATGAAGCCTCCGCCTTCTGGGGCAGAATCCTTTAAATACGGGCTCGGGCCCGGGACTCTGGGTGCAGTGCTTGGTTGCCTGAGAGAGGGGTGTGCGCGGTGAGGGGAGGTCTGGCGGAGCAGGGCGAGAGTGCAGGAGCTGCTGCAGCACGGCCCGTTGCGAGGAGCTGTCCGAGCAGTCGGGCTAGGAGCGGCCGCTGCGCTTGGTGCCTGCAAGTGGGTAAGCGCCTTTCGCGGGCTGGTCCTGCCGCCCGTCGGGAAGGTCCCGGGTCCCGGCGGGATGTGCAGGGAGCGGGGCGGGGGGAGTGCGCGCTGCTCCCGGTCGCGCTCTGCGCTTGGTCAGGGCTCCCAGCCTCACGACCCTGGCCCTCTCCTTTGGGCTCTGGGCGGGAATGGCCTTTTGGTCCGCTGCCCTGAGAATGGGATAGCTTGGGCTTTTTATTCTACACTCGCCAGTCTTCCAACCGCTTCTCTTCCTGCTTTTTCCCACTTTCTGACTTGAAACAAATGAGATTTCCCAGGAGGCTGAACGTCCACCGAAGGAAGCGGTCCTCTGGCTAGGGACCCCATTTTGGTCTCAGAGTCCTGGTCTTTTGTTTGTGTTTAGTCGGCTCACCTAGGGAGCTGCTGCTTTCCTCCTGTCACCTGCCGCCCCTAAAAATGAAGCCAGGAAGCCCCTGAGGGCGAAATCCTAAGACATTCTATCTTGACATCTGTACGGGCTGTCCTGGAATCTATTGTTGGCTTCCACACCATGTAACTGCTTTATTTCATGGCAGGGAAAGCCTGTGTGAGACCTTGAAAAATCATACTTCTTGGGGCGCCTGGGTGGCTCAGTCGGTTAAGCGCCTGCCTTGGCTCAGGTCATGATCTCAGGGTCTGGGGATCGAGCCCCACATCGGGGCTCCCTGCTCAGTGGGGAATCTGTTTCTCTCTCTGCCTCTGCCCCTGCTCTCGTAGGGCATGTGCTCTCTCGAATGAATAAATAAATAATCTTTAAAAAAGAAAAGAAACAGGAAAAGTCATGCTTCTTATATATAGGAAGATAACTGAGTAGGCTTGAAAATTATGCTGTATTAAAAAGAGGGATTCACTGGTAGGGAGCTTTTCACAGATATACAGAGGAGTAGCTGTCCATTGACTGCCCTCAAAGACACAGTGAGTCTTTGAGTTTCTTCAAATCCCCTATGAAATGGAGAACAGTAGTCTAGTCTGTTTCTTCAGGGGGGTTCTGGAAATGAAAGAGCTTACTGTCTGCTCTGAGATGTGCTTGTTAGTACCCAGCATCTAGTTAAGGTAAGTGGTAGACAACTCTGTTTGAAAGGATCTCATTTCTTCTCCCATTGCTATACTCCTTTCTCAAATATTAAGTCTGTAACTAATAAGCATACTTCATCTTCCCTCTTATTTCCACAGCTTTATATGATGCCCTTTAGATGCAACATTAACACTGCCTTTCCCACTGAGTAAATATTTTTCCCGCAGTCAGGCATCTGTTGCATCTGTTAGTATTTAATTTTTGGAAATGATTGAGGTGATGTGTGAAGTTGATGTATCCAACTACAACGTCCATTCCCTTAGCTACTGGGTAATTATGCAGAGTATACTGAAGGGTGGGGATGGAGGGATTATATTCAGCTTAAATTGTAATAGGACCTTCGGTATTTGTTACCCACATCTTCTAATTTGAAATATTGATCTGAATTTTTAAAATTTTAGATGAAGGATAGTTTTGAAACAGCCTGGGTTATTGAGATTTCCCCAAAATACAGAGGTAAAAACTCATTGCAAACTGATACCCTTGGTAAGCAAACATTCCCATTTCGCTGACGGCACAATAGAGGATCAGAAGGTACGTAAAGGTAGAAATGGAGTACGGAATCAGAAGACATCTGTGTCAGGCAAAATATATAACTAACACTGTATCAAACTCCATAATAAGGGTTGAAGATTTTATTGGAACTTCCAAGTGACCGTTTATTGGGACTTGCACAGTTGCTCAGTTATTTTCCCATTGTCACCTACAAGCCATGCTTCGTGTGAAATAGCACCACAGGGACACCCCCAAAACACGTGGAGTTCTTCTCTAGTATAGGTCCATCAGTCATTTACCCCAGCTGCTGTATGTAAGGCAAGCTGCGTACAGCCTGGCAATCAAGGTGGTTAAGAAGTAACTCTGGAAAGAAAAAAAAAAAAGAAGTAACTCTGGAAAGACATGCCAGAGTTCTATATAAAAAAGAGAGGCTGATAGTATTCTGGACAATTTCAGCAAAAAAATGCAATGATCAGCCATCTGAGCTAAAGCTATTCAAATAACAGTCTTCATCTCAAACAGGCCGTTATGGAGAGTCAGTCATTCAATTAGTATTTATTGAGAACCTACTGTTCTAAGTGTTGAGGTAACAGCAGCAGATGAGAGCTGTTAGCCTGGGAGCACCTTATTAAACTATGAACTCCTTGAACCCACGAGATTTAGGGTTTTTTTGGCATCACGTAGGCATTCAATCTGTGTTTATATAAGAATGTTATAACCTCTTGGCTCTGGGATTAAATGGTAACCCCGAAAGATCCTCTGGTCCAAAAATACTTTGAAATTCTACTTTCTAGGTGTTCCAGATATACTGGTTGTAATTAGAGAGGCTGACTAGCTGTTTCGTAAGGATGTTACCGTGGGGTAGTTCTCTGTATTCATTACATTCAGAACTTCACCTTCATCCTTGCAGATCTGGAAGGTATATTTTTTTTTCCCCCTGTGGGCCCAGAGTTCATGAGACATTAGATGTTAACTTAAAATGATTGAACTCGTAAGAGACAATATGGTTACACTAGAATGAAACTTTGGTGTTACAATTAGGGAAATTTTATTGCAGTCCCTGGAGTACTTATATCTCAAATCTGGGTCATCTCTTTCCAGTATTATGATGCCTGGGAATCTGAATTCCTAGGGGAGCATGGAATCAGCGAAGATCTTTGGAGAACATGCCGTCTAAGAATTGGGAAAGCACATTCTTACCCCACATCTCTGAAACCAGAACACTTCTTTTTTTTATTTTTTATTTTTTAAGATTTTATTTATTCATTTGAGATAGAGACAGAGAGAGCACAAGAAGGGGGAGAGGGAGAGGGAGAAGCAAGCTCCCTGCTGAGCTGAGAGCTGGATGCAGGGCTGGATCCCAGGACCTGGAGATCATGACCTAGCTGAAGGCAGATGCTTAACCACCTGAGCTACCCAGTTGCCCCAACTAAGAACACTTCTGACTCCCAGATTTGGTGTCACTCTTCTCTAGACAGTGCTGAAATAAACACATCATTTTTGTTCTTAACTAATTCTTTCCAGGCTATAGGCTGATCCTCCTGGGATTTTTTTTTTTTCTCCTTTAGTGGAGTTTATTAGATTTTAGCTACACAAATGCTATTGATTGTTGTGGTTACTTTCAATTATGTTACCTTAAGTTATTTTATTTTTTTAAGATTTTATTTATTTTTGTGAGAGTGAGTGAGCACTAGCAGGGGGCCAGGGCAGGCAGAGGAGAAGCAAACTCCCCATTGAGCCCGATGTGGGACTCAATCCCAGGACCCCGGGAACATGACCAGAGCAGAAGGCAGACGCTTAACCTACTGAGCCACCCCGGTGCCCATGTTACCTGAAGTTATTAAATAATAGCCTCCTGAACCATCATGCACATGGTTCCCTGAAAGGGGCAGCTGAGACCCTTTAGATTCACTTCCACTCTACAAGACAGTTATTACCTTTACTGCTTCTAAATACCCATATTCTTATCCAACCAGGCCGATCTCCTTACTTCTTTGAACTCATTTCCGTTTATGAGTCCTTATTCCTCCCTCCACCCCCCCCCCAATCTGGAATGCTCTCCCCCACCTACTTTTCCTTTCTATATCCTACTTCTTTCTCTCTTTTTTTTTAAGATTTTATTCATTTATATGACAGAGAGATCACAAGTAGGCAGAGAGGCAAGCAGAAAGAGAGAGGGGGAAGCAGGCTCCCCGCTGAGCAGAGAGCCCGGATGCGGGGCTCGATCTAGGACCTTGAGATCATGACCTGAGCCGAAGGCAGAGGCTTAACCCAGTGAGCCACCGAGGTGCTCCATATATCCTACTTATTCTTTAGGCCAGGCTTATATTCCACATTTCCCTTGATGTAGATACCTTCTTATTTTTTTCCCTCTGGACTTTAATACTTATCATTTGATTGATTATACTGCCTTATATGTTACTTGGGTGTGGCTAATTCCTTTTCATCTTTCTTTTTTTTAAAGATTTTATTTATTTATTGGGGTGCCTGGGTGGCTTGGTGTGTTAAACCTCTGCCTTTGGCTCAGGTCATGATCTCAGGGTCCTGGGATTGAGCCCTACATCGGGCTCTCTGCTCAGTGGGGAGTCTGCTTCCTCCTCTCTCTCTCTACCTGCCTCTCTGCCTACTTGTGATATCTTTCTCTGTCAAATAAATAAATAAAATCTTTAAAAAACAAAACAAGATTTTATTTATTTATTTATTTGAGAGATAGGGGAGAGAGAGAATCACAAGCAGACGGTGCACTGAGTGAGCCTGACAAGGGGCTCCATATCACAACCCTGAGATCATGACCCTGAGTTCATAAACTGAGCCAAAATCCAAAATCAAGAATCAGATGTTTAACCGACTGAGCCATCCAGGCGCCCCTCCTTTTCATCTTTTAAGTCCACTTAAGAGTCACCTTCTCAGAGAGTCCTTCTTTAAGGACCCTATCTGTAGGAATTCTTTCCCCCTAGACAGTCTCTCCCTCTCTACCTATGTGTTTATTTCTTTTATATGGAATGTATCAGAGCTGCCATTATTTTGTTTTGGGTTCTCCCGCTAGACTATAACCTAAGAGTAGGAACTGTACCTGTCATGTTCACTATTGTATCCACAGTACATAGAACATTAGTAGCTGTAACATAATAGAGGGTTTAATAGTTGTTTTTCAGTTGAATTTTCCTCTAAGTCAATTGTTACATTCTTGAGTGTCAGGACCTATATCTATGGTCAGATTCTCTGCTATGTCCACTGGTAGACCCTTAAATTGGGAATATTAATTTTTCATGAAAGAGAACAAGGGGCTAAGCCTGAAGCGGTTGAAGCAATTTTTCTGAAACCTGATGCCAAGCCCTTTGTATTGGAGAGGTGGGGACAGTGGCAGCGAATGCTGGAGACAGGTCTATGGGAAGCCTGCTCCAGGCTCCGCTGCCCACAGGTGGGAGTGTCTCAGAACATTCCCCTGAGCTTTAGTCACCTGGCAGTCCCAATGCAGTCCTTTCCTCCTAGCGTTTTCTCTTTCTCCTTGTGTACAGGGCACTTGAAGCCTGGAGAGTAGTACATCAGAAGTGAAGAGTAGAAGGGCAGAGAAATCAAAGATGAATGATTGCCAAAATAAATTTTGTTAGGCTCAATATTTTTGCTGGGGTGAATTTTGGAACCCTAAAACCGTAATAGGAATATCATGTGTGTGTGGCTTCACAGGTGATAAAAGGGAACTCTAATCCATTTATTTAGATTATTAAAGAGGAAATCTACCAGGGGCCTCTGGCTGGCTCAGTTGGCAGAGCATGTGTCTCTTGGTCTCAGGGTCCTGAGTTCAAGCCCCACACTGGGCATGGGGCCTACTTAAAAAAAAAAATAATTAAAAAGGATCTACCAGATTTAGCATGGTTTTAATATTTCCTGGTATGTACATCCACACAATGGAATACAGTGTAACTGTTTCTAAAAAGGAGAGAGTTTTACCGGAAACGAAAAAATAAAAAGAAAAAAGAAAAAAGAAAGGGAGAGAGAGGGCAAAATAGGTCTTAAGAATACATTAAGGAAAAAAAACCAAGTATTGATAGTATTTTATAGTGTTCTACCTCTTACATTTAGAAAGAAGGGGTTATTAAGATATATTCACGTATTTATTTGTACTGTATACGAAACACTGGAAGGATACAGAAGTAACTAATGAAAGGGTTGCTTGTGGAAGCAAAGTAGTGGGTAGCCAAGAGATCAGGATGCGGTACACTTGAGGCTTCTTACTGTATACTTTGTTATACAGATTTAATTTTGGACCATATGAATTTACTATCTATTCAAAACAAAAAATACACTTTGTTTTATTATTATTACTATTTTTTAAAGATTTTGTTTATTTATTTATCACAAGTAGCAGAGAGGCAGGCAGGGAAGCAGGCTCTCCGCCAAGCAGAGAGCCGGATGCGGGGCTCGATCCCAGGACTCCGAGACCATGACCCGAGCCGAAGGCAGAGGCTTAACCCACTGAGCCACCCAGGCACCCCTATTATTATTATTTTTAAAGATTTTATTTATTTATTTGAGAGAGAGTGAGCGAGCACAAGCAAGGGGAGCAGCAGAGGGAGAGGGAGAAGCAGGCTCCACACTGAGCAGGGACCCCGATGTGGGGCTCAATCGCAGGACCCTGAGATCATGATCTGATATGAAGGCAGATGCTTAACCGACTGAGCCATCCAGGGGCCACACAAAAAGTACATTTTAAAATTTCTTTGTAGGGGCGCCTGGGTGGCTCAGTGGGTCAAAGCCTCTGCCTTCGGCTCAGGTCATGATCCCAGGGTCCTGGGATCAAGCCCCGCATCGGGTTCTCTGCTCAGCAGGGAGACTGCTTCCCTGCCTGCCCTGCCTGCCTCTCTACCTACTTGTGATCTCTCTCTGTCAAGTAAATAAATAAAATCTTAAAAAAAAAATTCTTTATATGTATATCACTGAGACTATGGCTTTCTTTTGTAGAATCAGTAGATTCCAATTTTGCTCATATTTACTGTGTTACCAAATTTTCTGTTCTTTTAAGTTTTTTTTTTAATATTTTTTTAAAGATTTTTTATTTATTTATTTGACAGAGATCACACGTAGGCAGAGAGGCAGGCAGAGAGAGAGGAGGAAGCAGGCTCCCTGTCGAGCAGAGAGCCCGATGCGGGACTCGATCCCAGGACCCTGGGATCACGACCTGAGCCGAAAGCAGAGGCTTTAACCCACTGAGCCACCCAGGTTCCCTGTTCTTTTAAGTTTTTTAAAGGTCATTAGAGATTAGGCTTCGAATTGATATCTGCTAAGCATGGCCACTGAAGGTTGATTTGTAAGCTGACTTACTTGTTTCCTAACACATATCAGGATACTTGTGTTGGTTGTTCGGTTCATTCTCTTCCGGTTGGGAAGTCTACCCAGAAAACCAGTGATTAGAACATTGATTAATACAGATTCAGACTTAAGGGAACTGGATCATCTTAATTATGTGGCTTGTGTATCTTCTCTCACAATAGGGTTGTACTTCCCAGGCATTATAATAAGATCAGCCTTCCCTAGTACCTTCTCTGACCCATGTGAGAGTATACTAACAAGTTCTTAAACTCTCTGATTACCATTCTCCTTCTCTCTGGAATCCATGAATAGGTTAGATGAGGTGATGTCCCAGGTCAGTGTTGGTAAGGACTAAAATTCTAAGAATCTGATCAGTTTGGTAGTTCTCATTCTCACTATAATGAATTGACTTTCTTTCTTTCTTTCCATTTTTTTGTTAACATATAGTGTATTGGGGCACCTGGGTGGCCCAGTCATTAAGCATCTACCTTTGGCTCAGGTCATCATTCCGGGGTCCTGGAATTGAGCCCCATTTCGGGCTCCCTGCTCGGTGGGAAGCCTGCTTCTCCCTCTCTCACTTCCCCTGCTTATGTTCCCTCTCTTGCTTTCTCTCTCTCTGTCAAATAAATGAATAAAATCTTTAAAATATATAAATAGATAATGTATTAATGTATTACATTATGTATATGTATATACATAATGTATATACATTAATGTATTAGTGTAATAATGTATTAATATATAATATAATATATAACATATATAATATAATATAATGTAATAATGTATTAATGTATTATTTGTTTCAGGGATACAGGTCTGTGGTTTATCAGTCTTACACAATTCACAGCACTCACCATAGCACATACCCTCCCCAATGTCCATTACCCCGCCACCCCATTGCTCCTACCCCCCTTCACTCCAACAACCCTCAGAATGTTTCCTGAGATTAAAAGTCTCATGGTTTGTCTCCCTCTCTGGTTTCATCCTATTTCATTTTTTTTTCTCTCTTCCCCGATGATCCTCTGCCTTGTTTCTCAAATTTCTCATATCAGCGAGATCATATGATAATTGTCTTTCTGTTTGACTTATTTGGCTTAGCATAATACCCTCTAGTTCCATCCGCATCATTGCAAATGGCAAGATTTCATTTTTTTTTGATGGCTGCATCATATACCTACATATATATATATGTGTATATATATATATGATATATATATATCATATGTATATATCATATATATATATCATATATATCATATATATATCTCACATCTTCTTTATCCATTCAGGCTCTTTCCATAGTTTGGCTATTATGGACTATAAACATTCGGGTGCACGTGCCCCTTCAGATCACTACATTTGTATCTTTGGGGTAAATACCCAGTAGTGCAATTGCTGGGTTATAGGGTAGCTCTATTTTCAACTTTTTGAGGAACCTTCATACTGTTTTCCAGAGTGGCTATGCCAGCTTGCATTCCCACCAGCAGTGTAGGAGGGTTCCCCTTTCTGTCATTTCCTGACTTGTTAATTTTAGCCATTCTGACTGGTTAAACTGACATTCTTTTTTTTTTTTTTTAAAGATTTTATTTATTTATTTGACAGTGAGAGAGACACAGCAAGAGAGGGAACCCAAGCAGGGCGAGTGGGAGGAGAAGCAGGCTTCCTGCGGAGCAAGGAGCCCCATGTGGGGCTCGATCCCAGTACCCCGGGATCATGACCCGAGCCAAAGGCAGATCCTCAATGACTGAGCCACCCAGGCGCCCCTAAATTGACATATATAAATCAGTACCTTGTCATCTGGATTAGTGTGAATCAGTTCAACCTAAATGGCTTTTGAAAACCCATCAAAATCTGTGTAACTGCTTTGCTAACTATAGAAATTACTTTCCTTTAACCAACTCATAGATTCCAATTAAAGGTGAAATGGAGTTTAAGATCATTGTCAAGTACCTAAAAATAAACTGCTGAAGCCATGTTGTATACGAAATATAATCACAGAGACCACTTCTGAACTTTCAAACTAATCTTATTATCTGTCATGTTTCTCAGTATCTGTCACGTTAGTCTAAACCTGCCATAAGGCTGACCTTTGTACACCTGAATTTATTTCAACAAGAATTGCATTGGTGTGTTCAACCTTGAATTTTTCCTCAGCAGTCGAAGTTATCCTGGTGGCCTTAGAGACCTAAGTAAGGTTTTATTTTGCTCTTGAATTTTTAAATATTAGATCATTATAATCTTCATGGCATTTTTTTCAACAATATCAGTTACTTTTCTTTCCCCATGTTTTATGCTAGTGCAGCCGAGAATGGACATTCCAATTGGAATGTTGTATATTATCACTCTTTTAATAATTCTTAATGAATATGAGTGCAGGAAATCTTTCCAGATTATCTGTCACCTTGACAGTTTTTATAGAGTGTGGTGAATGTTCAATGTGATTTCTTTAAATTTTCTGTTTTCAATAGTGGAACAGTCTTACTGCTTCCCTTCTAGTTTAATCATGTTTGAAATTAAGAAGATCTGTTGCATTGGTGCGGGCTATGTTGGAGGACCTACGTGTAGTGTCATTGCTCATATGTGCCCTGAAATCAGGGTAACAGTTGTTGACGTCAATGAATCAAGAATCAATGCATGGAACTCTTCTACACTCCCTATTTATGAGGTAACCCATTTTAAACAACTCTTTGTTCTTACGTTCTTTGTTTTCTTACTGGTTTTGTTAAATAAATTGCTATTAAGGTAAAAATCTATGACTGCAAGTGAAAAGGAATTAAATGACAAATCTAGATGCACAGTGTTACAGACATTACGATTGTAATTATGTCAAGTATGCCCAGGGAAAATGACTGGGAAAAAATGTATTAGGATATTAACAATGGTTGTATTAGTGCAGTGAGAATATGGGTAATTTTTTCTCTTCTCTATTTTCTAATTTCGTTAATATGGTTACCATATTGTAATAGTAAAATTTTAGAAAGGTGTTCTGTACAAAGAAAATAAAACTGTGGATGTTTATAATATTAATTCATGTAAGTCCATTATTTTGGGGGTAAATGTATTGTACTTATATCAGGTAAACTGTGAATGGATAAATGACGTCTTTTATATCTAATGCTTAGTATCACAAATTTATTTAATTAGAATTTCAAGATTACTGTGAATTTAGATATTGTATAGTTAGGAAAATATGCTTCCAAATATTTTATTAAGCTATTTGGATCCCATTTTTTAAAAAATTCACTGTAAAATGAGTTCATGATATTATGCTTTTGAAACCCAGCAGAGAAGCTTTTGAAAATTTGATGGTGGCATTTTTTTCCAACATTAATATATTCTCTTTTTTTCCTTTAGGAAAGTTTTGTCATTTGTAAGACTACCAACCATAGTCTGTCTGTCTGTCTGTCTTCCTTCCTTCATTTCCTTTCTTTCCATGATTTATTTATTTTAGAGAAAGAGTGTGAAGAAGGGGAGGGACAGAGGGAGAGGGAGAGGGAGAGAAACTCAAGCTGACTTCCCACTGAGCAGGGAGCCTTACTCCGGGCTCCATCTCACCACCCTCAGATCGTGACCTGAGCCAAAATCAAGAGTTGGTTGCTTAATCATAGTCTTTAAATGTGTTAGCCCTTTGGAAGGGAAGTCTCAACTGTTTTATAGGCATATGAAATATAGAAATCCATGAAAAAGCACCCACAGATTAGTAGCTACCCAACATCATGGATATACTCCTAGCTGAATCAAATTTGGAATAATAAAAAAAAAAATTCTGTGTATGTGATGGCTTTTGTTTGTGCTTTACCCTTTCTTTTTCTACCAGTTGAACCACCCATAATAGTTCTTTAAAGATTTTTGTCTCTCTATCTATCTGTTTATTTATTTATTAGAGAGAGACAGAGTAGTGGAAGGGGCAGTGAGGGAGGGAGAGGGACAGGCAGACTCTGCACTGAGTGTGGAGTCCAACACAGGCCTGATCCTGTGACCTAGCCCAAACCTAAAGTCCATTACTTCACTGAGTGAGCTGCCCAGGCACACTGCCCCCCCCCCAACCCCATAATAGTTCTTTAAATTACTCTAGTGCTATAGCATTTCTTTTCCTGTTAAAACATTACCACTAGATTTGGTTTTGGAGAATTTTAAAACATTTTGGAAAGATAACTTAATAAAAGAGTTTTATACAAGGGCTGCAAGTCATCTGAAATGCGGTAAGCCATGTTTATATACAGTCATTCAGTAATTAATTCTGCCAGCAGCGCACTCTAGTCTTCAGAAACAAGGGCATTCATCGGAATGGCTAAAATTATTACTGCTGACAATACCAAGTGTTGACAAGGACTTAGAGCAATTGGAATTTTACACAGTGTTGCCAGAATGTAGTCTGGGGTAGTCACTTTCAAAACTGCTCAGCAGTATTTACTGAAGCTGAAAATCCGTGCAGTCTGATCCAGCAGTTCCACTTGTAGGTGTATATCCAACAGAAATCCATACAGCAGAAGATAGGTGTAACAGTACTACTCATAGTAGATCTAAATGCGAAACAACCTAAATGTTAATCGGCATTGGAATGGATACATAAATAATAATAATAATAATAATAATACATAATTCCGCAGCAAAATACTATACCACATTGAAAATCAATGGAACTACTTCCACACACAAGAATATGGTGAAATTCTCCCCAAAATAATGTGCTGTCAGACATAAAGTAGTACATATTGTATAATTCTGTTTGTATAAAGTTCAAATGTAAGCACATTGATCTCTGGTGATAGAATTCAGCATGGTGGGGCGCCTGGGTGGCTCAGTGGGCTAAAGCCTCTGCCTTTGGCTCAGGTCATGATCCCAGGGTCCTGGGATCGAGCCCCTCATCGGGCTCTCTGCTCGGCAGGGAGCCTGCTTCCTCCTCTCTCTCTGCCTATTTGTCATCTCTGTCTGTCAAATAAATAAATAAAATCTTAAAAAAAAAAAAAAGAATTCAGCATGGTGTTAATTTGAGCTGTGGTGGTGACTTGGAGAGGGCAAACTGCAGGTTCTGATTTATGGTTAATGATCTAATTCTCATTATAGATAGTGGTTGTACAAGTGTGTTCACTTTTGAAAATTGAACTACACACTTTTCTATATTAATATATATGCCATTTTATGTATTTTTGTTTTATTTCAATAAAAATTAACTTAAAAACAAAGGTATCCTGAATTGGAAAAAATGCAAAGTAAGGGCACCTGAATGGCTCAGTGGGTTGAGTGTCGGACTCTTGGTTTTGGATCAGGTCGTGAGCCTGAGGTCAGTTGTGACACTGAGCCCAGAGTGGGGGAAGTCTGCTTGAAGAGTCTCTCTCTCTACCCCTTCCCCCGACTCACATGAGCTCTCACCCCCCCCAAATAAATAAATCTTAAAATAAAATAAATAAATCTTTAAAAAGTACAAATTATAATGTATTGGAGTTAGACATTTTTCTTAGAGAAAACAAAAAAATCAGTTGGCTGGACATGTTCCCTGGCCAGATTCTTATTGTTGATATTGCTACTTAATTAATTGAAATCTGAAACTCTTCTAACTAAGACTTCAGTGTTTTAAATTTAAATTAGTATGTTCTACATTGACATTGAATCCAGTTGGGATATATAGTTAGATTGAGAGAGGTAAGACCTAAAATAATTT
The DNA here is from genome assembly GCF_963455335.1 of Martes martes. Taxonomy (NCBI): domain Eukaryota; kingdom Metazoa; phylum Chordata; class Mammalia; order Carnivora; family Mustelidae; genus Martes; species Martes martes. Next base: position 171,538,212 of record NC_137889.1, on the reverse strand, counting down.
CTTTTCCATATCATACTTGTTTATTCTCAATAATCTATCTTTTATAAACAAAGAAATAGAAGTATAATTTTTCATACTGTTATTTCATAATTTTTTCTTCTTTAAGTCTCTTTATAAAGAATATAAAATATTTGAAAGTCTAGCTAGCACTGTGCTCATTAGAATCAATGTCTGAGTTCTTAAAACCCTGAATGAAATCTCATAATTGTATTGGTTTTATTTCATGGTTATCACTATTTGGCTTTTAAAGTCTTATCTCTCTCTCTCTCTCTCTCTTTTTTAAATAAGTAATCTCTATACCCCACATGGGGCTTGAACTCACAATCCCCAAATTAACAGTGGCATGCTCTTCCAACTGAGTCAGCCAGGCTCTCCTATCTCATTTTTCATATGTCTATTCCGGGAAGTTAGATATACCATAAACAGCTATTTTAGTTTTGCAGCATTTAGTGTAGCCTACAAAAGAAATGAAATCTTTTTCCAAAACCCACTAGCTTTAGAGGTTAAAAACATGGCACTTTAAAATTATAGAAAGAATAATCTTAGCAAGTAGAATGATTTTTCCTCTTAGCATGTAAATGACTTTAGCCTTATAATTTTCCCGTGTCTTTCTTAGACATCAGTTGTTAAGAGATGCCTGCTTGAGGAATTTATAAATCAGAAAATAAAGATGATTTCTATAAGGTTGTGTTTATTTTACTTTTTAAAAGATTTTATTGGGGCACCTGGGGTGGCTTAGTTGTTAAGTGTCTGCCTTCGGCTCTGGTCATGATCCCAGGGTCCTGGGATCGAGCCACACCATCAGTCTCCCTGCTCGGCGGGAAGTCTGCTTCTCCCTCTCCTACCCCCCCTGCTTGTGTTCCCTCTCTCACTGTGTCTCTCTCTGTCAAATAAACAAATAAAATCTTTAAAACAACAACAAAAAAACAAACAGTAAAAAACTAAAAAAATTTTAAGTGCCACCGAGGCGCCCCTGGAAAAATATTTAGAAGGAAAAATGTTAGGACTTGGTTGTTGATTTTATAAGAAGGATAAAGAAGAGTAAGTAATTTAGAATGATATCCAGGTTTCCCGTTTGGATGGTGGGTACATGATTGTGCCATAAATTGAAATCAAGAATGCAGGATGTTGTGGAGGGTAGTAGGAGATGAAATCTCAAATTCTGTTTGGTCTTATTTAGTTATAAAGGCTCTGGGTGATCCAAATAGAGATGTTCAGGAGGCAGTTGGATATATATACCAAAAGTGTAAGCAAATGATTCAGGGCTGGAGATGTAAAGGTAGGATTATACAGGCAGTAGTTGAAATCAGAGTAATTGAGCTCTCCCAAGAAGAGTCTGCAGAGTATGAGTCAAGGACAGAGCCCAGAAAATCTCTAATGTTTGATGATAAGTGGAGGAGGAAATGCCATAGAGAAGCAATGAAGAGTAGTTCATTGAAGGTCAACCAAGAACCAGAAAAATTTTTAGTAGTACACACCCCAGAAGGATGTACAGTTGATCCTTGAACAATGTAAGGGTTAGGGGAGCTCACCCTATGTTATATGCTATATTCTTACAATAAAGTAAGCTAGAGAAAAGAAAGTGTTATTAAGAAAATCATAAGAGAAAGTGTACTTACAGTACTGGACTGTATTTATTGAAAAAAATTCTTGTATGAGCAGACCTGTGCAATTCAAATCTGTGTTGTCCAAAGGTCAACTCTGTATGTCCTGCTTATGAGTAACTCCGTGACCAGCACATAAGTACTCAGTAAATATTAGCTGAATGAATGAATGAGTGAGCTGTCCATTATGCCAGATACAGAAGACATCAGGACTCAGACATATGCATTAAATTTGGTATTATGTAATTGTAATTGTAATTGTTGTAAGAACAATTAAAGATGATCAGAGACCAAGGAAGTGAGAGACTATAGAAAAAGGTGTGGTACCAGAGAGAGTTACAGGGTAAAGGCTGTGATTTTTATTTATTTATGTGGTTTTTTTCTGTGATTGATAAAGGATTGAGTATGTTCAAAACTAAGATCACCAACTACATGGAGAAGAAAAGGTCAAAGTGTAAGAAGAGGCTAATTGATGGAATGAAGTCCAGAAAGATAGCAAAAGGATGGAACCGAAAGCAGAAGTAGAAGGATTGGCCTTGAAAGCCTCTTCTTTGGGGACTGGAGGAAAGTAAACAAGAATGGAAAAAGATATAGACAGTTTTGTTGGTGGGGACGTGAAAGAAGGGTGACTGACATATTGGCAATTTCAGTTGTCTGTAAATAGGAGGTAAGATATTTTGAAGAAGATAAAAGGGGTAATGTTGGGTCGAGGACTTGCAAATAGTGGAGGTTCAGAGCAATAATCCCAGAATAGAGAGGACAAAGTAAAAAGATTATCAGGTCACAATGGAAACCCAGCTAAATATACTTAGGGTCCATGAGCTTGTGTTTATTGTGGTTCTTTCTAATCTAATATGTTTATATTTCATGGGCCAAAACTATATGAATAAAAAAATAGTCATTTTTACTGCCAGAAAAGGAAATAGTAATGACCATCACATAAAATATGGTAACAAGATACTAAAGTGTTTACTCAGAAAATACTATAGTAGAAAGTGTTAATATTTATTTACCTTTAAGGATTTTATTTATTTGTCAAAGAGAGAGAAAATAAGCAAGGGGAGCAGCAGGCAGAGGGAGAAGCAGGCTCGCAGCAGGGAGCCCGATGTGGGACTCGATTCCAGGACCCTGGGATCATGACCTGAGCTGAAGGGAGATGCTTAACCAGCTGAGCCACCCAGGCATCCCAGAAAGTGTTAATATTTAACAATTAAATCATTTTAATTTGTATTACGATATTTTCTGAATAGTCACTGGTTTTCTTGTTAACTTTGTAACAATTTAATAGCTACTTGTTAAAAAGCAAAATGGATAATTTGCTTTACTCTTTCTGAATAAAATGAAAGATAATATTACCCTGGGAAAGGGTTTGAGTTCTTCCGTAAAATTACCCTATAAATTCTCAATACTAATTGTGATAATTATATAATGAATTTAATAAGACGTAGGACCTATAGTATTAACTACTTTTGCATCAGTTTTGGAGATGTACAAATATCCCATTGATTTTAACAGAATAATATAGCTGTTTGTTTTGAGGTGTCATTAAGGCTTAGTTAGTATAAATCCCGCATTGCTCTGATTTTAGGTTACTTTAATTTAAATATTAGAGGATTATATATAAGACTAAATTCAATCTTCTCTGCAAAATCGCTACTCTATAACCTTTCACCCTCATTTTCTAGAACCAGGGAAATCGTTTCAATGATGGCTGCACTCCCTGCTCAGCAGGGAGTCTGTTTCTCTCTCTCTCTCTGCCCTTCCCCCCATGTTCTCTCTCTCTCTCTCTCTCTCTCTCTCTGTCTCTCACACACACACAAATAAATACAATCTTTAAAAAAAAGATAATAATTATTTTAAAAACGTAAGCATGTCACCTGGGTTGCCTGGGTGGCTCAGTTGGTTAAGCATCTAACTCTTGATTTCTGTCAGGTCATGATCTCGGGGTCTTGGGATGGAGCCCAATGTGGGGCTCTGCCCTCTGCGTGGAGTCTGCCGGAGATTCTTTCTCTCCTTTTCACTATGCCCTTTCCCTGCTTGCTTGCTCTCCCTCATGTGAGCGCCCCCTCTCTCTGTCTAAATAAATAAATAAAATCTTAAGAAAAAAAAAAAAGTAGGGGCACCTGGGTGGCTCAGTGGGTTAAAGCCTCTGCCTTCGGCTCAGGTCATGATCTCAGGGTCCTGGGATCGAGCCCCACATTGGACTCTCTGCTCAGCAGGGAGCCTGCTTCCTCCTCTCTCTCTGCCTGCCTCTCTGCCTACCTGTGATATCTGTCTGTCAAATAAATAAATAAAATCTTAAATAAATGTTTTTATAAAAAAAGTAAGCATGTTACTATTGTTACTACTACACATTTTAAGAACAGTTTCTTAGTATCAAGAATTCTTATCCTTGTCTTTCTTCCCGTAGTTTATTTGAATCAGAATCCAGGTAACATCCATACACTGCAATAGATTTGTATCACTTGTATCTTTTAAGACCATAGTATTTTAATCTCTCTTTCTTTGTTTTTCTCTTCAGTTTATTTGTTGAAGAAACCAGGTTGTTTATTCTATAGAAATTCTCAGTCTGGGTTTTGCTGATTGGACTAATCTAAGCAGATTTAGATCTGATTTTTTTTTTTTCCTTTTCTTTCCTCCCTCCCTTCCTTCCTTTTTTTTTTTTCCAAGAATACTTGTTAGGTGGTTTTGTACACCCCAGTATCCTTTTTTCTTTCTTTCTTTTTTTTTTTTTTTAAAGATTTCATTTATTTATCTGGAAATATAGAGAGAGAGCACAAGTAGGGGGGCAGCAGGCAGAGGGAGAGAGAAGCAGGCTTCCCGCTGAGCAGGGAGCCCCATGCGGGGCTCGATCCCAGGACCCTGAGATCATGACCTGAGCCGAAAGCAGAGGCTTAACCCACTGAGCCACCCAGGCGCCCCACAGCTCAGTATTCCTAACTATATTTCCTGTTACAGTGTATGGGAAAAGTAATAAAATTTTCAGTTAAAGTTTTTCTTACATTAGGACTTAGAAAAAATATGTATTTAGATATGCATAGAGTAGATGTTAACTGTTTGACAACGGGTTGTGTGACTTGAATTCTTGGGGGTAAAACCTTGCATTCATGATGATGATGCAAAATCAAACGTTTGCTTGAAATCACAGAAGACCTTGAATTTTTCTGATAATTGCATTGATACTCAGTTAATTATTAACTCTTATGAAACAATCAGGCACATGGTAAACAATGACACAGTAAAACGACCTGGTGCTTTTATTGTGGCTAAGTCAATTTTGCTCTATTTAGTATTGTTACATAATGTACACTTTTGGCCTTTGGTGTATGATCTTAGATTTTTCTACAGAGGTGTTATTTGAGAGCAAGTCTAGACCTTTAAATTGCAGTATAACTTTCTCCTTTAACAAAGGTAATTCTGTACTATTAGGTTATCTCATAAGACTGGTAAGCTGTATATACAACTCTTTTTCTTTTTTCTTTTTAGCCAGGACTGAAAGAAGTGGTAGAATCCTGTCGAGGAAAAAATCTGTTTTTTTCTACCAATATTGATGATGCCATTAAAGAAGCTGATCTTGTATTTATTTCTGTAAGTATTTTCGTTGGCTGTATGAGTTTTAATGTATTCTTTTCTATATGGCTGTTTCATTGTATTTGGGTAGTCATCTATCGGTATCAAGCCACATCATTACTTAGCATAGAGTTGTGCTATTGAATTTTGGTTGTCACTTTGTCCAACACTTCATCGTACCCCATAATCACCTGGCCAAATATATCACTGATCATTGAAAAAATAAATTCAGAGACAGGTCTAGTCTGGGATCTAGAATTAATAAGCGCGCTGGTTAGAGCTCATGTGGTAACGGTATACATATTTCATCATTTCTTGTTTCAGCCACTGCTTGGTGGGAAGTGAGGTAAAGAGAATCAGCTAAAGCATGTGTGCAAATTTATAGGCATCTCTTATCTAGATGAATTATGTTCTAGAAGTCATGTGATTTCTTGTTTTTTTAAATTTTTAAAAAAGATTTCATTTTTAAGTGATCTCTATCCCTAACATGGGGCTCGAACTTGTGGCCCTGTGATCAGGAGTCTCCTGCTCTGCTGAGCCAGCCAGCTGTGGCAGGAGAAGTCAGTTTAAATGAACTCTTTGCAGTTTGGCTTGTGTTGGGTTATAGGCTAGTCCACAGGCACCTTTGGTAATATGGCTAACCTTGTTGGACCTTTGTAATGAAAAAATAGAGCCAATGCTTGGGAGTAAACTCTGATAATCTAATATTCAAACCAAGGTAACTTCTTGCTGTCCTCGTAGCCATTTGCTCAAATATTCTGTGTAATAGTATAATGATCACCAGTATGTGGTTGAACTAGGGTGTTCTATGACTCAAGACCTTTAGGGCCTTAAAGAATAAAGGGAAAGTCAGTGGCGTGGGCTTTGACTGAGTCCCATGAACTAATGGAAAGAAATATCATAGGGCCCTAGAGGGTAAATGTTGTTGAATTGATTATGCATGTTTAATGATTATATGTTGTTGAATTAGGGGTTGCTTCTGACTGATGAGACAATTTCGGCATTCTTAATTACTTCAGAAAAATTGGTACAGCTTCTGTGACTCGCCTACCCATCCTCTACTTAAGCTTGGAGAAGGTTAAGAAGCAAGGCATAGAAAATGAGAAAAGGGGGCACCTGGGTGGCTCAGTGGGTTAAAGCCTCTGCCTTCGGCTCACGTCATGATCCCAGGGTCCTGGGATCGAGCCCTGCATCAGGCTCTCTGCTCGGCAGGGAGCCTGCTTCTCCCTCTCTCTCTGCCTGCCTCTCTGCCTACTCATGATCTCTGTCTGTCAAATAAATAAATAAAATCTTTAAAAAAGAAAGAAAATGAGAAAAGATTTTGGGGTAGCTGGGTACTTGGAGAAAATCACGAAGTTATCTTAGTCCAACTTCTGGATAACCAGAGTCTGGAATGGGAGTAGGGGAATTTTCTGTTAAAAAAAAAAAAAAATATATATATATATATATATATGTGTGTGTGTGTGTGTGTGTGTGTGTGTATTTATTTAAAAGGATCTATTCTAAGGCAGTAGAGTCCACTTTAGGGTGGTCTGGCCAGACAGCTAATTTTACACTTGCCTCTCTGTGGATCTAGCCTGAGCTGCCCTGGATCTTTCTTAGCTATTACTTTGCATACCTGTTATGGTAATTTATTACTGTATAACTCACACCTACTTCTCTTTATTCTCTGGATCAGCTTTTTAGGATTTATTTGTTGTCTGCTTTTCATTATGGAAAATATCAAATTCATACAAGAGATGGAGACAATAATATAATGAATTCTATTTACCCATTCTCCACTGTCAGCAGTTACCATGGCTGATCTTGCTTCATTTACTACTTCTCTCCCTTTCCTCCTACCCCAGGCTAATTTTAGGCATATTCTAGGTAGGAACAGTTGTATATGAATCAGTGTGCAAATTGTTCTCTTCAGAGCACCTGTATGAGGGGAAGCCGTCTGATCCTCTATCATTTTTAGCATGTTCCGCCTTATCCTGTTAGCAGTCTTGGCCCTTCTGGGCTCTGGTGAACGCTGACTTCCATGTCTAAGGCTTTTCCTAAGTCGTTCCATGCAAATAAACAACTTTTGTTCTCCGGATTTTCACACCTCAACACAGTCTTTAAGTTTTGATTTATTTTGGCTTGCTTCCTTTTTTTAGTCCCCCATTAGGTTATAAGCTTGTCAAGAGATGAGAACTGGTACCACTAATTACTGGTTCAAAAACTCTTCTTGTGTAAGGGACACCTGGCTGATTAAGTGGTAGAGCATAAGACTCAGTCTTAGGGTCCTGAGTTCAAGCCCCACGTTGGGCATGGAGCCTGCTTAAACACACACACACACACACACACACACACACCCCATACTCTCTCTTCCTCTTCAGAATTTTGGGCTTTCTGGAGTGCTTTGATTTTTACCAAAGCATTATAAAACCCACATGTTAGATTTTAGGGAGCATGCTGTCCTCATTTTCCAATGAGGTAGTTGAAACAAAGGCAGCTACACTTCTCCAAGGTTACATGGTACAGCTAAGCCAAAAGGAAATGCCTAGACTCTGGACTCATGATTTCTTTTTTTTTCTGTTTGATAGTTGTCTGCATAGTATTGTGAGTCCTAAAGATGCTAGATAATGTCTCACTTTAATGAGCTAAGAAAGCATTTGTGAATGATACCGCAAATACTTTTGAAAAGCTATTGATATCGGCCTATTAGAAAGGAGGCTAGAAAAGGTTTTAAAGACCTGGATAAAATATTACATACAATAAAGAGGAAAGGAAACTTACATTTCATTTCAGCCTATGAACTCCTTGAGGACAGGAACAGTCTCATTCATCTTTGTATCTCTAGGGCTTAGCTTGGAAGCTGCCTGCCTGGGTATCTATCATTATATAGGAGCTTCTTTTTTTTTTTTTTTTTTTTTTTTTTTTTTTTTTTTTTTTTTAAAGATTTATTTATTTATTTGACATACAGAGATCACAAGTAGGCAGAGAGGCAGGCAGCGAGAGAGAGAGGAGGAAGCAGGCTCCCCGCTGAGCAGAGAGCCCGATGCGGGGCTCGATCCCAGGACCCTGGGATCATGACCTGAGCCGAAGGCAGAGGCTTTAACCCACTGAGCCACCCAGGCGCCCCTATATAGGAGCTTCTTAACAAAAAATTGTTGAACGAGTTCCCCAGATGCTTCAGGCTGTTCTGTCTGATGATTATATTATTAAAATGTATCATTTCCATGAAACTAATAGGGGGCTAAATGTAAGCTAATGATGATAGTTAGCTTCCCGCTTAACTAGTTAACTGATGGCTTGAGGTTCATCTTGAAATCACTGAATCTCTCGTGGATATTTTCTTTCTTTTTTTTTTTTTTCTCATGGATATTTTCATTCATAATCCCATATGCTTTCATCAGGTGAACACTCCAACAAAAACCTATGGAATGGGGAAAGGTCGCGCGGCAGACCTGAAGTATATCGAGGCTTGTGCCAGACGCATTGTGCAAAACTCACACGGGTACAAAATTGTGACGGAGAAAAGCACAGTTCCAGTGCGGGCAGCAGAAAGTATTCGTCGAATATTTGATGCAAACACAAAACCCAACTTGAATTTACAGGTATAAACAAAGGCAGCCCTGGAACCTGATTCTTACATAAATATTGATGCCTTATAGTCGCTCCGGGTTAATTCTAAGTTTGAAACTTGACTCTGCGTTGGGATTCTAGGTGCTGTCCAACCCTGAGTTCTTGGCGGAAGGAACAGCCATCAAGGACCTGAAGAACCCGGACAGAGTGCTGATTGGAGGGGATGAAACCCCCGAGGGCCAGAGGGCCGTGCAGGCACTGTGTGCTGTGTACGAGCACTGGGTTCCCAGAGAAAAGATCATCACCACTAATACTTGGTCTTCAGAACTTTCCAAACTGGTTGGTACACAACGTTCAACCCTCCATGAAATACAAAGCTAAGGACTAATTTCTCTTAAGCCTAATAAGCCACACAGGTACCTTCTTGTTCATTGTGAAATAATTTTCACAAGGGAAATCAAATATCACAGTATAAAATGTTCTGGAAAATTCTAAAATTTTTTTTAAGGTTTTATTTATTTATTTGACACAGAGAGAGATCACAAGTAGGCAGAGAGGCAGGCAGAGAGAGAGGGGGAAGCAGGCTCCATGCTGAGCAGAGAGCCCCATGCGGGGCTTGATCCCAGGACCCTGAGATCATGACCTGACCGAAGGCAGAGGCTTTAACCCACTGAGCCACCCAGGTGCCCCAAATTCTAACTTTTTAATAAAATGTAACATAAAATGAAGAGTACATTAAAAATAGTAGTTTTTAATGGGGCTCCTGGGTGCCTCAGTTGGTTGAGTGTCTGATTCTTGATTTCAGCTCAGGTCATGGATCTCAGGTCATGGGATCCAGCCCTGAGTCAGGTTCTGTGCTCAGTGGGGAGTTGGCTTGAGATTCTCTCTCTCCTGCTCTCTCTGCCTCCCCCACCCCTGCGCTGGCTTGCTCCCTCTCTCTTTCTCTCTCTCTCAAATAAATCTTTAAAAAGGAAATAGTTTTTAAAATCACTTTCTATTTTTAATCCTAATATTAATCTTCTTTCTTCTCTAATTTAAAACATTTTCCTTGGGATGCCTGGATGGTTTGGTCAGTTAAGCATCTGCCTTTGGCTCAGGTCACGATCTCAGGGTCCTGGGATGAAGTCCTGTGTCCAGCTCCCTGCTCAGTGGAGATCCTGCATCTCCCTGCTTGTGCTCGCTCTTTCTCTCTCTGACAAATAAATAAATAATCTTTAAAAAAAAAACAAAAAACAAATTTTCCTTTACCAACACATCCATAGCCTCCTCAAATTGAGCCCATTAGTAACTTCTCTATCTCCCTCAGTAATTATATCAACTCGATGAAATATAATCCTAACATAGAAAATTGCTATTTTAACTCATCGTACTTTTCCTTTCTTTTTTCCCCCCAAAGGCAGCAAATGCTTTTCTTGCCCAGAGGATCAGCAGCATTAACTCCATTAGTGCTCTCTGTGAAGCCACAGGGGCTGATGTAGAAGAAGTGGCAACAGCCATTGGAATGGACCAGAGAATTGGAAATAAGTTTCTGAAAGCCAGTGTTGGTAAATTGAAATGTTTCTGTACATAAAGAGGGTTCCTTTGGCTAGGTCTCTAACTTTAAGGACGTCTTTGCATAATTTAATGCACTTAGAGTAATGATTCCATGACATGTGTAGCCTTCAGCCTGTCGAGAACTTGCCAAGTGAAGCGATAATTAAGCTTACATTATTTTTATAATTACTGATTGATTAGTAAGACAAGCATAGTTTGCCGTTTTAGGAGGATTAATTAATATTTAGTTAGAACATTTAGGAAGAGTAAGTTGGGGAGACAACATAGGAAATAATTCAATACCTTACTGAAATAAACAGGAAGAAAATTCCCTATCATTTGCTTTGCCTACTAATATGTACTTTCAGAAATGTGGCCTTGGTGAAATACAGTTGGTCCTCATTATTTGCCAGGTCTGTACGTATGAATTATCCTACTTGCTAAAGCTTATTTGTAATCCCTAAATCAGTGCTTATAGTGCTTTCGTGGTCATTTGTAGACACGGAGAGCAGCAAAAAAATTGAGTCACCAACACAGACTTTCCCAGCTGAATTTGTGTCACGTGGTGCACTTGTTTTCTGGTTTCAGCTCCCATTCTGTAAACAAGTGCTCTTTTTGTATTCTACTTCATGCCACATTTTTTACATTTTTGTGTTTTTTGGTGGTGATTTCACTTTTTTAAATGGCCCCCAGGCATATTGCGTGCCACGTGCTAGTGCTCGCTAGTGTTCTGAAATGCCAGGAGCCTGTGATGTGTGCCCCTCCCACAAAATACCTGGGGTTAGAGCAGATTTATTCAGGCATGAGTTCGAGTGCATCAAGATATATTAAATAAGGTGTCTTTAAACAAACAAAAATAAGAACAGGGGTGCCTGGCTGGCTCAATTGGTAGAACATGCAGTTCTTGTCCTCTGGGTCATGAGTTTGAGCCTCACATTGGGGGTAGAGATTATTTTAAAAAATAAAAAAGCAAGACAAAATGATTATGTATCAACAAAACTAAAATACAACCTACTGAATGGGAGAAGATATTTGCTAATGACATATCCGATAAATAGTACCTAAAATATATAAAGGGGGCACCTGAGCAGCTCAGTGGGTTAAGCATCTGCCTTTGGCTCAGGTCATGTTTTCAGGGTCCTGGGATCGAACTCCTCATCGGGCTCTCTGCTCAGTGGGGAGCCTGCTTCCCCTTCTCTCTCTATGACTGCCTCTCTGCCTACTTGTGATCTCTCTTTCTCTGTCAAATAAATAAATAAAATCTCTTTAAAAAGTAAATAAATAAAAAATATAAAGAACTTTTATAGCTCAACACCCAAAAAACTAAATAATCCAATAAAAAATGGTTAGAGGGCACCTGCCTGGCTCAGTTCATAGAACATGCAACTCTTGATCTCAGGGTCATGCGTTCAAGTTGCATTCTGGGTATAGAACTTTAAAAAAGGGTGCGGGTAGAAGACATGAACAAACATTCCTCCGAAGAAGACATACAGATGGCCAACAGACACATGAAAACATCACTCAATATCAGGGAAATACAAATCAAAACCACAATGAGAAATCACCTCACACCTGTCAGAATGGTTAAAACCAACAACACAGGAAACAACAAGGTTGGTGAGGATGTGGAGAAAAAGGAATCCTCATGCTTTGTTGGTGGGTATGCAGCCACTCTGGAAAACAGTATGGAGGCTCCTCAAAAATTAAAAATAGAAATACCGTATGGTCCAGTAACTCCACTACTGGATATTTACCCAGAGAATACAAAAACTCTGGAAAAGATACATGCACCCCTATGTTTATTTTTATGAACATTATTTACAATAGGCAAGATAGGGAGGCAACCCAAGTGTCCACTGACAGGTGAATGGGTAAGGAAGACGGGGTATATATACACAATGGGCTATTACTCAGCCATAAAAAAGAATGAAACGATGCTATTTGCACCAACAGGAAGGGATCTAGAGAGAATAATGCTAGAGAAATAAGTCAGTCAGAAAAACAAATACCAAGTGATTTCACTCATATATGGAATTTAAGAAACAACAAGCAAAGGAGAAAAGAGACAAACCAACATACAGACTCTTAACTATGGAGAAAATACTGTTCTTGCCAGAGGGGAAGGGGGGGATGGGGGAAACAGGTGATAGGGATTAAAGACTTAGCCATGGCTATTTTATTACATATTGTCCGACTGCTTTTGAGCTGCAAAGGCAGAGTTATATAGTTGTGCTCACGAAGGCTAAAATATTTACAGTTTGTCCCATAAAAGTTTACTAGCCCTGTGCTAAAGTAAGAGATGTGGGGCAGTGATACTAGATAAATGAGAAATAAAATAGAAAATGTAGCCATAATAAAACATTAACTAGAAGATTATCTGGAAATTATTTATAGAGTTTATTAGTTGCTTGAAGATTTCACACAATCTCCAAATCCACTAAATTTCCGACATCTGAATTTTATTATTAAAAATTCTAGGGGCGCCTGTGTGACTCTGTTGGTTAAGTGTCTGACCCTTGATTTCCAGTTAGGTCGTGATCTCAGGTTTGTGAGATCCGCACTGGGCATGGAACCTGCTTAAGAGTCTCTCCCTCTCCCTCTGACTCTCCCATCCTTCCCCTCTCTCTAAAAAAGAAAAAAGAAAAAAATCCTGGCCTAGGGCCATCTGGCTGGCAGATTCAGTAGAGCATGTGACTCTTGATCTCGGGGTTGTGAGTTCGAGACCCATGTGTGGTATGGAGTTTACTTAGAAAAAACATTCTAGCGTAGGACCTCAAATTTAGTATGACAGATTTGTCACGTGATTCAGTCATGGTTCTTAAATGAAAATATTGCCACTTTTTTTCTTCAGGTTTTGGTGGAAGCTGCTTTCAGAAAGATGTTCTGAATTTGGTTTATCTCTGCGAGGCTCTGAATTTGCCTGAAGTAGCACGTTATTGGCAGCAGGTATTAATCTTAATAGCCAACAACTTTTGATTAACTTCTAATTAAAACATGTCACCCTTTGTCTGTAAAATGTTTCTGATAGGATTTATTTACTCCAGGAACTCATGTCTCATTCTTTTCATTTATGTTAGCTTTATTTATTAGTCTTCTGTGTTTTTGATTTGCCTTTTTTGCTAATGAACTCTGGTGGAAATTTCTGGTAAATCTTATTTCTTCTAGTTTTATAACGAGTTCGCTCCCAGAGTAAAGCACGAACTATTATTCTTTTTGTGGGGGAAGGGGCAGAGGGAGAAGATGCCTAAGCCTGGAGCCCAGCGTGGGGCTTGATCTCATGACCCTGAGATCATGACCTGACCCAGTATCAAGAGTCAGATGCTTTTTTTTTTTTTTTTAAGATTTTATGTATTTATTTACTTTGACAGAGACACAGCGAGAGAGGGAACACAAGCAGGGGGAGTGGGAGAGAGAGAAGCAGGCTTCCCGCTGAGCAGGGAGCCCGATGCGGGGCTTGATCCCAGGACCCTGGGATCATGACCTGAGCTGAGGCAGATGCTCAACTATCGAACTGTCGAGCCACCCAGGAGCCCCTTCACATCTCTCTCTCTCTCTCTCTCTTTTTTTTTTAATTTATCAGTGGTGGGGGACGGGGAGCAACAGGAAAACTATTATTCTTAATTATAACTCTTTTGGGGCATCTTGGTGGCACAGTCAGTTAAGCATACAACTCTTGGTTTGGGATCGAGTCCCACCTCAGTCTCCACGTTTAGCATGGAGTCTGCTTGAGATTCTCTCCTCTGTCTGCCCCCTGCCCTGCACTCTCGCTCACTCTCTCTCTAAAATAGAAAAGTAAATCTTTTAAGAAAATAGAACTCTTCTGGGGTGCCTGGGTGGCTCAGTCAGTTGGACAGCTACCTTTGGCTCAGGTCATGATCCCAGGGTCATGGGATCAAACCTCACACGGGGCTCCCTGCTCAGCAGGGTGTCTGCTTCTCCCTCTGCCTCTGCTCCTCCCCCTGCTTGTGTGCTCTCACTCACTCTTTGTCTCAAATAAATAAATAAAATCTTTAAAAATAAATAAATAAAAGAATTTTTTTTAAAAAGACAAAAATTATAACTAGTTTCGATCTTAAAGACAGAAAATCAAAATAAAGGAAGAACCTGTATCATAATGCTTTCTAGTGGTTTGTGTGTGTTGATACCACTTTTGTCCTTTAGAGATTCACAGAGCTGAAATTAGAGACCCTTCCCAAACTGAAAATAGAGTTAACATTAATTGAGTGCTTTCTTTGAACCAGGCATTTTTTCTTTTTTTAGGTACTTTGCACGTAGTATTTCGTTTAGTCCTCATCACTAATATTATCCCCCATTTATAGGTGAGGAAACTGAGTCTTAGAGATGTTAAATAATTTGTCCAAGACACCAGCCAATATATATATATATATCTTCCCCAAAAGTTTTTCTGCAAGTTTATAGCTTTTTAGATTTCAGCAGTGGGTGAGAATATAGGAAAATGTACTTTTAAAGAAAAATATATAATGTAACAGTTTCACTCAATCCAGCGAGATGACTTTATCTTCCTGTCCATCGTGGCAAAAATGCAGATAAATGCTTGATTTTGGGGGTCTCATTTCCCAAGCTCTCAAATTTTGAGACAGCCCCTAAAAATCAGAGCCTTAAAAAAGTAAAAACCAGCCTCTTTCCTTATATTCATCTGGTCACGAATATGAAGATTGCTTTATAAACTTTTAGGCGAGTAAAGGATTAGGTGCTCAGAGACTTTTACACTTATAATAATATCTCTTTAAAAACTTTGCCAAGGGAGAGGGGCACCTGGGTAGCTCAGTTGGTTAAGCTTCTGACTCTTGATTTCGGCTCAGGTCATGATCTCAAGGTCATGAGATCGCATTAGGCCTGCTTAAGATTCTTTCTCTCCCCCTCTCCCTCCTTGCACACACTCCCTCTCTCTCAAAAAACCAGCAAGTTTGCCAAGGGTTAGTGGTATTTTGATTCATCTAGAGAGCAGCTGTAACTCTGTGCATTGTTCAGCTGTTCTCTGTCCACTTTCTACTCACTGGTGAGGGGTGACGGATGAGCATAGGAGGGGATGTTTTGGGATTGGATTGGTTACAGCTTTGCTTCCACAGGGTTTGGAGAAGTTGGCTAAGGAGAACACTTGTTTTCTATGTGCCTTTTTTAGGCTGTTTTTGAAGCTAGATCCCTAATGGGGTTGAAACTTAACTGTGTGCCCCATCTTTGTATCTATTCTATCCCAGATGGGTGCATGGAAAGTTAAGCCAAATGAAAATTTTCATGATGGTTTTAAGTGGTGGGGTGCTAATTTTTTTTTTTTTTAATCAATAGAGACTGAAGAGGTTGGTTAGTCTTTGCCCCCTGTTACTATTCATACAATAGTACTGTAAACTGTGAGCAGTGTATGGCGTAGGCCACTCCTCTTTTAACCACACTCATTATACAGGCAACATTGCATAACTGTACGTGTAATTTCAGGTTATAGATATGAATGACTACCAGAGAAGGAGGTTTGCTTCCCGGATTATAGACAGTTTGTTTAATACCGTAACTGATAAGAAGATAGCTATTTTGGGATTTGCATTCAAAAAGGACACCGGTGATACAAGGTACCAGTTCTTTAAAATATTTCAACGCCTTTGAGATTTTGATTTTTAATGGTAGATGTGTGTATGTGAAATATATGCATATATATTGAGTATGAAGAATAAAAATAAAGTGAACATCTGTATCCTCACAAGAGATAGAATCTTTCCTCTGTAAGCTTCTAGATTATTAGAATATATGCCATTTCTAAGCTTAGCAACACTGATTTTTTTTTCCTTCAGAGAATCTTCTAGTATATATATCAGCAAATATTTGATGGATGAAGGTGCACATCTCCATATATATGATCCCAAAGTACCAAGGGAACAAATAGTTGTGGATCTTTCTCACCCAGGAGTTTCCCAGGATGACCAAGGTAAGGCTTTGAGTCTCTCATGAGTCACTTTGAGTATGGACCCCAAAAACTGTTTGTTTTCTAGAAACCTTTGGTTGTTCTGTCATTGTGTGTGTGTGTGTGTTTTAATGAAATACTGTGTTTAAAAAATGTTTTCATTCCAGTATAGGTAACCTACAGTATTACAGTATTATTTTTGGTATTATTACAGTATTTGTTTCTGGTTTACAATATACTGATTCAATAATTCTGTACATTACTCAGTGCTCATCATGGTAAGTATTCTCTTTAAACCCCATCACATATTCACCCATCCCCCACCCGCCTCCCCTCTCATAACCTTAGTTTGTTCTCTATAGTTAAGAGTCTGTTTCTTGGGGCACCTGGGTGGCTCAGTGGGTTAAGTCTCTGCCTTCAGCTCAGGTCATGATCTCAGGTCCTGGGATCGAGCCCCACTTTGGGCTCTCTGCTCAGCAGGAAGCCTGCTTCCCCCTCTCTCTCTGCCTGCCTCTATGCCTACTTGTGATCTCTCTCTGTCTCTGCCAAGTAAATAAATAAAATCTTTTAAAAAATAAAGTCTGTTTCTTGGTTTGTCTCCCTTTCTCTCTTTTTTTTCCTTTGCTTGTTTGTTTTGTTTCTTGAATTCCACATGAGTGAAATCATATGGTACTTGTCTTTCTCTGACTGATTTGTTTCACTTGGCATAATACACTCTAGCTCCATCCATGTCATTGCAAATGGCAAGATTTCATTCTCTTTTATGGCTGAATAATATTCTATCGTGTGTGTGTGTGTGTGTGTGTGTGAGAGAGAGAGAGAGAGAGACATCTTCTTTATCCATTCATCTATTGTTAGACATTTGTGTTGCTTCCGTGGTTCTTCCACTTTTATCGTTGGTATGATAAATTAAGCTCTTAGACATTGCTCCATCAACTTTGATTTGACGTGATCGTCAGTGGGTTAGTCTAATGGGTTTTCCAACATATTCTGAAGAGCCCCAGAGGTTCCGAGGAGATACTGCTAGGGCAAGGATCAGGTGCTCCAGGCACCCACCATTGCTCTCATTCTCATTTCAACCAGAAATGAGTGACCAAAGAGGGTCATTCCACTTCTGTCAGACCCTCACTCTGCCTGCAATCCTACTATTAAAGTGCATAATTATAAACAACCCCTTTCTTATTGTCAGTTTCTTGTGGCTCTTGTTGTTATAGTGTCCCGGCTTGTGACCATTTCCAAGGACCCATACGAAGCATGTGATGGCGCCCATGCTGTGGTTATTTGCACAGAGTGGGACATGTTTAAGGTGAGGTGACAAAAGTCATATTAATGAAAATTTTAGAAGGATTCTGGTATCATTTGGGGTTGAATGTGTTCATGTGTATGTTCTAATTTTTTTTTTTTTTTTGCTTCTGTCTTTATAGGAACTGGATTATGAGCGCATTCATAAGAAAATGCTGAAGCCAGCCTTTATCTTTGATGGGCGGCGTGTCTTGGACGGGCTCCACAATGAGCTACAAACCATTGGCTTCCAGGTCATTATGATCCCAGATGGGTCTGGTTTTGTTTGCTTGGTCATTTGCTTTTTAGTGTGTTTGAGTTTTAGAATTGTAATATTTCCTACTTTAGCAATAACATAACTTGGGGCAACATGTTAGTTCTCTGGGAAATCTCTATGTGATTTCTGTAATTACTTTAGTCTCTCCTTGATTTGTGATCTAAAGATCATTTAGTATTTGTCTACCTTGCCTTACCTCATATAAAGATCAAGTAAGAAAATATACAAACTAAAAATTTTTTCAGGAAACTGGGTAGCAAACTGCCTTTGGCTCAGGTCATGTTCCTGGGGTCCTGGGATCTAGTCCTGCACTGGGCTCCCTGCTGAGCGGGGAGCCTGGTTCTTCCTCTTCCTCTGCCTGCTGCTCCCCCTGCTTGTGTTCTCTCTCTGTCAGATAAAAAACTAAAACCTTTGGGGCGCCTGGGTGGCTCAGTTGTTAACTGTCTGCCTTCAGCTCTGGTAATGATCCCGGGGTGCTGGGATTGAGCCCCGCATCGGGCTTCTTGCTTAGTGGGGAGCCTGCTTCCCCCCCCAACTCCCTCTGCCTGTGTTTCCTCTCTCGCTGTGTCTCTCTCTGTCAAATAAATAAAATCTCTTTTAAAAAAAAGAAAAGAAAGAAGAAAAGAAAACCTTAAAAAAATTAAAATATTTTAGAAAAAAAGTTAATTTTTTTCTTCCCAGAGCCACCCAGGCTGCTCTGTCAAACTGTCTGCAGCACACTGACCCCCTCAGAAGCCAGGTCTCTTATTCCTATATGAATGTTTTGAAAACTGCGAAATGGGGACACCTGGGTGGCTCAGTTGGTTAAGCATCTGCCTTCAGCTCAGGTCATGATCCTGGGGTCCTGGGATCAAGACCAACATCGGGCTCCTTGCTCAGCAGGGAGCCTGCCTCTCCCTCTCCCTCTGCCTGCCGCTCCCCCTGATTGTGCTATCTGACAAATAAATTAATAAAATCTTAAAAAAAAAAAAAGGCAAAACAAAACTGCAAGATGCAGTATATCGTCACATGTTGTACAGGATCCTGAACCGTCTGAGTGCTCAGCACTGTCCCAGCACCTGAGAGGTCTGAGTAAAAAGTATGGGAGCTTCCATGGGACTGGCCCTTTTTAATTAATTCCAAATTTGTCAATTAATTATGGAATGTTTAGAGAGCCGACAGTAACCCGAACAGTACATTCTATGTTGCATCAATTTCAATTTTCCCCGGGATCCCCAAGAGTATTAATAAGAAGGAGGTACTTTCCATTTCCTCAGAGCAGCGTGTATGTGGGGGCGGGAGGCTTGAGGGGAGGTTGTGGAGGATGAAGAAGTGTGCCAGGGGAGGGCAGTCAGTAGAGTCCTCGAGCAGAGCAGGGCGGGACAGGGCGCAGAGCTGGCTGTGCGCATCTGTTCAGTGCCAGCTGCCTCGGAGACATACCCCGATTGGGCCTTATCTGCAGCTTAGAAGATCTGATCTGGTTCTCATGACCTGTCACTGACTTTTGAAGATCCTTCCTACTTAGAATTCATTGCTCATTTCTCATTCATGAGGGATTCACTTGCAACCAGAAGCAGATGACATCCTTGTCTGTTAACACTCCACCAGAGACCCTGGGGATTCTTCTGTCCTGCCCCTCCTTAGTGAGTAACAACATGACTGCTTTTTCCAGTCATGACTTAAACTGAAGCAATGTTATTTTTTAAAGATGACTTCCAAAGCACAGACACATTTTCTCTTCTACTTTTATGACTCATCTAAGGGAGAAGAGATATAAAGATAGGTAGATTTAATGTGAGTTTGAGTTCTTATAAAAGTTAACTTCTTGTGGTAGGGATTTATTTATTTATTTATTTATTTATTTATTTATTTTTAAAGATTTTATTTATTTATTTGACAGAGAAAGACACAGCGAGAGGCGAAACATAAAGTGGGAGAGGGAGAAGCAGGCTCCCTGCTGAGCAGCGAGCCCCAAATGGGGTTCATTCCCAGGATCCTGGGATCATGACCTGAGCTGAAGGCAGATGCTTAACAACTGAGCCACCCAGGCACCTCTGTAGTTAGGGATTTTAAAAAATAGGAAGAAAATTAGGAATGGAATCACTAAGTAAAGGGCATATATAAGTCATCGAGACAACTGATGAATACAAAGCAGAAGCCCTTTGAGTCAGAATTAAATATTAATTTTTAACTCAAAGGCACTTATGAAAATTCTATAGTATATTTTTGCTGGAGAGAGGAGCTAAAATTATGATCATTGAAGAAGCAGTGCCTTTAAAAATAAGATGAATGATTTTGGATATGTGAGGAACAGTTTAAAATGTGATATGCAAAATAAAAATAGACTACCATTTATTTATTGAAGGCTGACTTGTCTGTCAGACACAGTGCTGAGCACTTTATCTGCTTTAATCCATACCACAACCTTTTGAAATGAGTGGTCGTAACACCATTTATAAATGAGGAAGAAAGACCTAGAGAGCCTGGGTGGACGCAATTATCAGTCAGGAATCCAGCTGCGGCCTTTCAGTCTCTGAAGCCTGAATTCCTGAAATCTATGCTGTGACAGCTTATGCTAATTTCTTAGAATAAGGGAAGCAGACATGAGAAGAGAGTTTGAGAGAGAATGTGATTCCCCTGGAACCTGGTCTGTGAGTTGCTTTCATTCATGTGCGGAGACAATGGTGGCACGTGAGTCTGTCCTCTGTTTGAGGGCGTCTGGTGTCAGGAGTGGCAGGAGTAAGAGTCTCCAGACATGGCTAGGAAGAGGAAAGTGTAGATTGACTCTAGAAACATAAAAAACATGGAAGGAACCAAAGATCTTTCCTAGCAACCCAGACAACTGGAGACCCTCTTTTGTTTTTATTTTATTTTATTTATTTTTAAAGATTTATTCATTTATTTGACAGAGAGAGAAACAGGGAGAGAGGGAACACAAGCTGGGGGAGTGGGAGAGGGAGAAGCAGGCTTCTCGCCAAGCAGGGAGCCCGACGCGGGGCTAGATCCCACCCAGGTCCCTGGGACCATGACCTGAGCCGAAGGCCGACGCCCAAGAACTGAGCCACCCAGGCACCTCCCTCTTTTGCTTTTAAAAAGAGAAAAGTATACTCCAGATTTTCTTTCTAAAGTCTTTTTTTCTCCTCTAGATTGAAACAATTGGAAAAAAAGTGTCTTCAAAGAGAATTCCATATGCTCCTTCTGGGGAAATTCCAAAGTTCAGTCTTCAGGATCCACCGAACAAGAAACCCAGAGTATAAACATTGCCATTTTTATTTGTAATTTTTTTGGTACTTTAGGATAGCAGATATCTACCTGATATTAAATGATAAGCGAACAAAGTGTTTTTAAGGAAATAAGCTATTTTTTTAATAATCAAATTTATATTAGCTGTATGGGAATTACTGTATCTGGTATTATGAATCTAGAATATTTTTTACATATTTTTATAATGTTGTTACTTCAGTGATTGGGTGAGTGGTAAATAATCATGTCAGTTTTAGTGGTGTCAATTTTTGTAAAATAAAAATTAAACCTGAAACACTTTTTACTTTACAAAATGTCCGTAGGCAGCACTTTTAATATCACATTATAAGGGAAAAGGCACTCTTCGGTTTTTCTGATCATTGGTTTATTTACTTGTCATTTAATATGTATTTTAAATCATGAGATTGCTGTCCTAAATACTGGGCTAAACCTGCTACTCTTTCAAAAAGTGTCCTGGAGACATAGAGATTTCCAGCTTAACTGGGTAAGGCGTTTGCCAAGCCGTTTCCTGTCTCTCTGAACCTGGAAGGAGGATGCAGTGGACAGAATGGGGCCTTGTGTGCTTTTCTTTTTTTTTTTTTTTTCCTTTGGACGTGCTTAAAATATTTTCCCTATGCTTCCATGTTACTAGTGACACTACAAGTTTGGTTTGGGTAATGTTCCTTTGCTCCTTTTGTTTTAAGGAGCTGTGTTGTTTTTTTAATCCCCAGAAGATCATCACTGCTCAATTCCAATCAATTCAAATAAGACTAAAAGGCAATTTTATTTTTAACATGAAGAGAATATCAGTATTGGTCTAGTTTATTCTTCACATCTCATTTTTTCTCACCGATCACTATTTTTTTAGTTCAAGAGCCAAAAATATTTGTTACCTCTATTTTGTATTTTTATTTCTATAGCTTGTTGAAGTTTCCCCTTTTTCTTTAAATAAGAAAACCAATATAATCTCATGTATGAACTTAAAACAGTAGATTTTACAAATTCTGTATAGCATAACTCTAAAATGAGAATTTTAATATGTTTCTGTGTGCTTTTTTCTTATGTCTCTTATTGACTTTTATTTTCTCTTGTCCTTTATCATTATTGAAATATGTCAGATGTCCATCTGATGCTTGTGCTTTGCTGAGAATGTACAAATCAAGTAAACGATACAGTGTCATCCTTTAGAAATTTTGCAGCTCAGTAAGAATGCAGAGACAAATATACAGATGAGGACAGACATCTGTACTGATATCAAATTCATAAATAAAATATTCTCTATCAACAATTGCGTGGGTGTATTTTTTGTCATAGTGCAAGTAACAAATGAGTTATGACAGTCTGACATTAGACAGAAAAATATTACTCCTTACTTTTTTGAGAAAAGGGTATTACATCATTCAAATGATGTAAGAAAGGGTCGGAATTTAGCAAATAGATCACATATTGGCAAACCAAAGCTCATGGGCCAAATCTGGTCAGCCAAATGTAAGCTAAGAATGGTTTTCACATTTTTACATGATTACATTTTAAATGGTTATGTAAGTCCCCAATTTTGCCCCTTGGCCTGAAAAGCCTAAAAAAAAAAGCCTGGCTCTTTAAGAAAACGTTTGCAGATCAGAGTGAAAAAAACAAAACATCAGAAAGAAAAACACCAGAGTGATTGAACATAAAATGAATCCTTACTCAAAAGACCCTGAGGTGAGAAGGAACTTATTAATTAGAATTTGCTTTACATTCCTGCTTGAAAATATTCTTGTATTCTGCTTAATAACCTAATATCCCATTAAGGGGAATTATAACCCAAAGATTTCTTATGAAAGCAGATAGAATCAGGCACCGATTTTAGCTGCAGGATGCTTCAATGCCTAGGACTGATAAGTAAATAATTATGTATAAAGTATAGTTTTTCTTTTTTTTTAAGATTTTGTCTATTTATTCCACAGAGATCACAAGTAGGCATTGAGAGAGAGAGAGAGGGAAGCAGGCTCCCCACCGAGCAGAGAGCCCAACGCAGAGCTCAATCACAGGACCCTAAGATCACGAGCTGAGCCGAAGGCAGAGGCTCAACCCACTGAGCCACCCAGGCACCCCTAAAGTATAGTTATTGACTAAAAAGGGAAAATGGGGAAAAGATATAGAACCAGGTATACCTGCTATTTGTAATGGGAGGGGAAAAAAAAAAACAACCAGTAACTGGACAAGTAACTTAACACAGCAATTTGAGTCCTTTGTGTGAAAAGTTGCAAGAAGGTGGTTAGGTTTTTTCTCGCTACTAAGAAAATTAAAGACTGTGTGTGTGTGTGTGTGTGTGTGTGTGTGTGTGTGTGTGTTTTAAATGACATAAGGTTTCTATTTTTATTAGCTGGTATGTTTTGGATTAGGGCAATGAATACTGGTGAGTTTATTAACTGGGATTTACAATTGAAAATAATACAGGGACAACACCTGAGTGGCTCAATCAGTTAAGGGTTGAACTCAGCTTTGGCTCACGTCATGATCTTGGGGTTGTGAGATGGAGCCCTTCGTTGGGCTCCATGCTGGGCGTGGGGCCTGCTTGGGATTCCTTCTGCCCCTCTCCTACTCCTTTACTATAAAAAGGAATGAAGGAAGGGAGGGAGGGAGGGAGGAAACAATACAGGGATATGGCACAAAAGAAAACATTCAAATAGAGAAGCATATATAGAAAAGTGAAACCTGTCTCACAACATGTTCTCCAGAATGTGTCATTCCACTTAAGCTTTGAATCCTAACTGCACTACGGATTAGCATGTGATATTTTGGCTAAGTTACCTGAAAGCCTTATTTTCTTCACCTGTAAACTAGAGATAATTAACCTCTAACACGAAGAGTTGTTACAAAGATTATGTGAGATCAATGTTCACGCAAAGTTCTTACTGCACAGTGGCGGGCAGGTGACAGACATGGCCATTAGACACGGTAACAAGCTGGTCCCACTGAACCAGAGCCACGCGTAGGCGCTGGAATCACTAAGAGTATCGTAATTAACACAGTTTACGAAGCAGGCTCGATGCCAAGCCCTTTAGGTGCATCTTCTCATCTATTCCTCACATAAGTCCTTTGAGATGAGTTCTATCCCCATTTTCAGATAAAGGCAGAAAGCTGGAGAGATTAAGTAATTTGCTCAAGGTCACAGCCATTTGAATAGGAGCTTTTCTTGATGTTGAAAGCCTCCTCGTTTTAGAGGAGTGATGAAAAGAGTGAGCACCTGTGGCCTTAGACAGACTAAAGGAATACCACCCCAAGGAAAGAATCAGAAGGTAGACAGGGCAAAACTGAGGAGGGGAGTCCCTGCCCTTCATCCTCTTGGAGACTCCCAACTACCAGAAAGGAGTCTGAGGTTTGATAGGAGGCTGAGAAAAGAAAGGAGAGACGGTCAACACAGTGAAATTAAGGTCTAGCTGCCTATAAATCCACTGTATTCGCATTCAGGGAGCAATATTTAAACTATTTCAAATTAACTGTCTGTTCCCACTCTAAGGCAAATGCCATGAGGTGCTAAAAAATGGAGGGCAGGGGCACCTGGGTGGCTCAGTGGGTTAAAGCCTCTGCCTTCAGCCCAGGTTGTGATCCCAGGGTCCTGGGGTCAAGCCCCACATCGGGCTCTCTACTCAGCAGAGAGCCTGCTTCCCCCTCTCTCTCTGCCTGCCTCTCTGCCTACTTGTGATCTCTCGCTCTGTCAAATAAATAAATAAAATCTTAAAAAAAAAAAAATGGAGGGCAGGGGCACCTGGGTGACTCAGTCATTAAAGTGTCTGCCTTCAGCTCAGGTCATGATCCCAGGGTCCTGGGATTGAGCCCCACATCGGGCTCCTTGCTCCGCCAGAGGCCTGCTTCTCCTTCTCCCACTCCCCCTGCTTGTGTTCTCTCCCTTGTTGTGTCTTTCTCTGTCAAATAAATAAATAAAATCTTTAAAAAAAAATGGAGGTCCTAGGGGAATGAGAGCAATCTTGTGGAGAAGCGAAGACACCTACAGAAATAATTGATGAACTATGAGAATGGCCATAAATGATGAAAAGGAAATGCTATTTGGACACAAAGGTAACGTTCACTCCAGCTAAGGAAGAGAGGAAGGCTTCCTGGAGGCAGGATGGCATTTGAGGTGAGTCTTAGCAGACGTGATTTGGAAGGAAGGGATGGGTCGAATGAGCACGTCAGGGGCAGAACCAATGGAAGTGGAAAGACGGTCACAGGAACATTCAGACTGGTTTTTGGCAAAGCAAGTTGTCTTTTCTCTGGAGTTGAAAGGAGAATGAAGAGGAAGAGCTGATCTGGAAGCTCAGGCTGAGAACAGACGGTAGCTGAGTGGGGCTTCATGTAGTCATTAAAATGGAGACACCGGGCGCTACACAACACTGTGAACGTACTTAGTTCGTTCACTTACACTTTAAAATGGTTAAAGTGATAAAATGGAAACACTGAAGGTTCTCTTTTTAAAATGTAGTCACGGGGTGCCTGGGTGGCTCAGTGAGTTAAAGCCTCTGCCTTCAGCTCAAGTCATGATCCCAGGGTCCTGGGATCGAGCCCCACATCGGGCTCTCTGCTCCATGGAGAGCCTGCTTTCTCCTCTCTCTCTCTGCCTGCCTCTCTGCCTACTTGTGATCTCTGTCTGTCAAATAAATAAATAAAAATCTTTAAAAAAAAAAAAAAAGAAAAGAAAAATAAAATGTAGTCACTTTCTTAAAAACAAACAAACAAAAACCAGAGCATGCAGCCCCAAACTAGATGTTACCATATAATTTATTCATATTCTGGCCCTTAATTCAAGTTTTAGACCAAAACACAAGAAGAGATATATTAATGCCAGCCTTGCAAAGTAATATTTATAAATGACTTTGATTTTTTTAAATTTATTTATTTGAGAGAGAGAGAGAGAGAACACAAGCAAGCCAGGGGAGGGACAGAGGGAGAGGAGCAGACTCCCCACTGAGCAGGGAGCCCATCACAGGGCTCGATCTCGCAACCCTGAGATCAAGACCTGAACTTCTTCAAGTCGGTTGCTCAACAGACTGAGCCACCCAGGCGCTCCCGTAAATAACCTTTATTTATTTATTTATTTATTTATTTATTTATTTATTTAAGATTTTATTTATTTGACAGAGATCACAAATAGGCAGAGAGGCAGGCAAAGAGCGGGTGGGGGAAGCAGGCTCCCCGCTGAGCAGAGAACTGGATGCGGGGCTCCATCCCAGGACCCCGGGACCATGACCTGAGCCGAAGGCAGGGGCCTTAACCCACTGAGCCACCCAGGCGCCCCCGTAAATAACCTTTAAAGTTCAGAGGATAATTTGGATACAATGACCTCTTGCTTCCTTCTTCCCTTCCTTTTACTTAAATGCAGACAGAGAAAAAAACAGTATGTATTATTGTAGACCTGCATTTTACAATATACCGCTACTAACATGGAAGATTACTTTGAGGAGAATATACATTTTTTCTTAATTTTAATAGTTAAGAATTTATTTTAAAGGTGTTGGAATAAACCTTGTTTACAAATTATATTAGTTAGTATATATACTTGGCTGTTCTAACAGAGACCCCAAATTATGGTGTCTTTTGCAGAGCTGAAATACTTTTCTCTCTCCTAGAAGAGTCCATCCAGGCAGGTGGTCCAGGGCTGGTAGAGCGCTTTCATGGTCATACAGGTCTAGGTTTCTCCACCTCGTCGCTCTGCCGTCCTTGACACAAGTCTGGCTCAGGGTCCAAGATGGCTGCTCCAGGTCCACAGTCCTGTTCTCTTTCCGGCCAGCAGGGAGGAGGGGAAAGAAGGGAAAGGCGTGACCCACCCTTTGAGGACACAGTTAGACACATGAGAACAGTAACACAAATCATCTTTGTTCACGCACTGCTGCTCAAAACATAGCCTCATATTCACAACTAGCTGCAACGGAGTCTGGGAAATCTAATTTTTATCTTATTTACTTATTTTATTTTAAAGATTTTATTTATTTATTTGAGATAGCATGAGCAGGGGGAGGGGCAGAGGCAGAGGGAGAAGCAGGCTCACAGCAGGGAACCCAATGTGGGGCTCTATCCCGGGACCCTGGGATCATGACCTGAGCTGAAGGTTAATGCTTAACCCACTGAGCCACCCAGGCATTGCAAAGGAAGTTTAATGTTTAGCAGGATCACCGACTATATGCCAGCTAAAAATTCTAAAATTATAGGAGGGTTATAGAAATTGGGAACAATTAGCAGACTCTTACACATAAAATTAACATTTTCTTTGCTATTACTGCTGATGGTGGGGGATATAAAGTTTCATTTTAAAGGGATTTAAGTTTAGAAATTCAGTCAACTGTAAAAGAAAATTTAATACCATAGTTTTCATCGAGATGGGGTGAAAATTATGGAGGTTGTGTATGAGTGAGTAGAGCTTAGGAAACACACTGGGAGTTTTAATTAGTAACACTAAACTTAGGAAACTACCAGGGATGATAGTTTTTCTAACACTTAAAGACCATGCCTATGTAATGGCAAACATACAGATATAAAGTGAAAATTAGGTGTTAATAGTTCTCTAGCAATGATTTTCAAACCGTGACCCAAGCATCTCTACAGAGTTGTTTCAAGGACCCTGCAGATGACTGATTTAAATATAAATACATATATACACATGTAGATAATTACAGTATATATGTAAAACTACCTGCAAAGCTATTATTAAAAAGACAGCAAGCAGAGCTGTCTCTCAGCCTGGTATACTGAACACACACTTACATCCTCTCCTTTCTTAGAACCCCATTAAAATTATAGCAAGAGGGGGAAAATGCATAATCCAATAAAACAAAGAGAATAGGAAGGTGCCATCTGTGGTCAAGAGATTAAAAGAAATTTCTGGAGGGGTGCCTGGGTGGCTCAGTGGGTTAAAGCCTCTGCCTTCCGCTCAGGTCATGGTCTCAGGGTCCTGGAATCAGGCACCACATTGGGCTCTCTGCTTAGCAGGGAGCCTGCTTCCCTTCCTCTCTCTCTGCCTGCCTCTCTGCCTACTTGTGATCTCTGTCTGTCAAATAAATAAATAAAATCTTAAAAAAAAAAAAAAAGAAATTTCTGGAAAGCACTGAGCAGATAGATGTATACTCACTGAGAAGAGTTCCTTTCTGGAATATTGGCAGAGGGGGAGGCCCACAGAGGCCCTGCCCTGTGGAAAGCAGACCTTCTACCCAAAAGGATGTGGGAGAGAGAGGGACGCACTCAGGGGGCTTAACTGAGGGTCTTTAACTTCAGCCTTCTCACCCAGTCGTTCTCGAGAAGCTGAATGGCAGACAGCCTGCTGCGTTTACTCCTGTGTGACTACTTCTCCCAGCCCCCGGGGCCCAACCAAAACCAAAGCCAAAACCAAGAAACCAGTTGGGTTTGGGGACAGGGTTCCTCTCTAAAGAAATTGATTCAATTGTTTGGGGAGAACTAGAGCGATGACAATTGTCCTGCACGAGAACTAAGCCTTCTTCCTGCACTCTGAGTCCAACCCCACTTTGCCCTAAAGCAAAGCCAGCAAGTCAAAAGACGGTCTGGACTTCCGGTTACATGCGTTGAGTTTAACACACATGCACTATTCTCATTCTCCCCTGAATGAGAGGATGAGCTCTTACTCGAGCTTACTTACCAACATGGCGGTAAAAGAAAAATAAGGTAAAATGGCAGGAAAGGAATGAGAAAGCTGGAAACAGACAGTGAGAAAGGAGGCATGCATGGATGAGAGATGTCAATGAATTCTTACGTCAAAAGTACTGGGAGCCTAAGGAACTTAGGAAGAGTGAATAGAAACTTCACTGCCCATGTAAGGGACTGTTTCTTGGTATAGGTCATTGGCTCCTTGGGAGATCTCAAGGATTGGAAACACCATTTACCACAGAGGAAGGAGCCAAAGGGCTGAAAACAAAAGACTTCTGTGAAAGATCGTGCATGTTCTGAAGTCAGTTGGGCATGGTCTCTCTCCTCTCTTATAAGAAGAAACTACCTTTCCCACCCCTCACTCTCACAGGATATTAGAGGTTTATTTTCAGGAGGACTAGAGTCAGAAAATTTCAGATTTAGGGAGGGTGTTAGTGAGATGCCGGCCTAGAAACAAGGGAACTAATTAAAAGCCTGCATGCTGAACGGAGACCCACAGTCCCCTATCATCCTGCTTGCTTTTCCTCACCGGCTTCTGAGAAAGTCAGCAGCCAAGTTTGTAATGCTCAAGGCTATTTAAAGAAATATTATTGTCTTTTTAGACTTGAATGGCAGTGGAGAAATAATCCAAACATTCGGGAGTCCCTCATGGGGGAATCCAGCTCACCGCCCCCCGAAACACTACAGGGAGGCTCCCCACGCCACCCCCCCCCCAGATTCCTGTCAGCTTTAGGGCCGCTCTCACTTGCCCAGGATCACGGGATGCTGAGGAGAGCCTTCAACACAAAAGGCAGAGATAAAACAAAGGAAACAGACAGTGCTCAATGTGGAGAAGCACAACTTCAAAAGACTAATTATCCTCAGAGAGAAAAATAGAACTTGCAGCTAGGAAACAAGAACAGGATGGTATTTTAAAAAAGAAGAAAAAAAGGGATCATCAAACTCTTGAAAGTGAAAATGGGGGCGCCTGGGCGGCTCAGTTGTTTAAGCATCTGCCTCTGGCTCCTCTCATGATCTCAGCATCCTGGGATCGAACCCTGCATCGGGGTCTCCGCTCAGTGGCAAGACTGCTTCTCCCTCTGCCTCTGCGATTGCTTTCGCTGTCTCTAAAATAAATAAAGTCTTAAAAGAAAAAAAAAAAAAAAAAAGAAAGTGAAAATGCAGTGGCCCAAATTTTAGCAAGGGAATCATTGTCAGAGGAGATTTTCCTGGAAGCCCAACGTAAAATGGATTAAAATGGCATTTTATTAGCACGAATGTAGGTGAAGGCATGTGTAGCTGGAAACTTGGGGGAAGAAGGGCATGTTCTCACACCCCTGTCATGGCTGCTCCTGCTACTTTGCTCTACTTACATTCTGAATCCTTCTTTGGGATGTTATTCCCATTTTTCTGCAAAGTCACTGGTGTTCATGTTTGTTAATGTAACAATATTGATAATACTTCTGAAGTTAGATGCCTTCAGCTTCAAGTAGGAGAGACTCCTATTCAAACTGGTTTCATTTTTTTTTTTAAAGACTATTTCTCAGAGAGAGAGGGAGCGAGAGAGAGAATGAGAGAGCACAAGTAGGGGAAGCAGCAGCCAGAGGGAGAAGCAGTCTCCCCACCAAGCAAGGAGCCCGATGTGGGACTCGATCCCAGAACCTTGGGATTGTGACCTGAGCAGAAGGCATATGTTTAACAGACTGAGCCATCCAGGCACCCCAAAACTAGTTTCACTAATACAGATACTTATTATCTCACCAAAAAGGAAGTGGTTTTCAGGGTCGGCAGATTCAGTGGTTGGAAAAGGGGCTGGGACTCCTATGTTACTTGGTATCTTAAGAATTATGTGCATTGATCACTTTCATTTTCTTAAAAATGCCATTTGTGCTTGCTACAGAAAGAAAAAGATTCATACTGAAATGGGCACGTACCAAATTTTAATATATCGGAGACCACTGATGCATTCACTTTTCCTGCTCAATCAAGAATTTTTATATAGACCTCCTGTCATGTCTGTGCATTCAAACGTGCTTATTAATGGATCACTGTTCGGGAAGGTCAAAGCTCTGCCCTGGCTTAAGATTCAGGCCTGTCCATTCTTGTACGGTTGTGCAAGGGAGTGTAACTTTACACACGTTAAGCACAATCAAATGTCCAGCAAGACCCAGGAATTCGGTCACATGGTCTAGTCACGGCATAATGGCCAGTTATAGAATAAGGAGTGAAGAAATAAATCCAGAAGCTACAGTTTGTGATTCCACTTTGTTTTGTTGTTGTTGCTATTTTGTTGTTGTTGTTGTTTTTAAAGATTTTGAGAGAGAGACCGTGAGAGGGAGATATCACAAACAGGGGGGAGGGTAGAGGGAGAAGCAGACTCCCCACTGAGCAGAGAGCCCGATGTGGGACTCAAACCCAGGACCCTGGGATCATGACCCGAGCCAAAGGCAGACGCTTAACCAACTGAGCTACTCAGGAGTCCCAAGACAAAATTATTCTGCTAAAATATTTCATTACCATGCATCTACATTGTGCAAAATTAGGAAATATCCAGATTATCTCATAGAATCAGAATCTGAAAAGCAACCCGTTTTTCCTGTGAACAAAGATTTTTAAAAACTTTAAAGTTTTAAGCAGTCTCTACATCAAGTATGGGGGCTCGAACCTGCAACCCTGAGATCAAGAGTCATATGCTCCACTGACTGAGCAAATAGGTGCCTCTGAAATAACAGATTTTTTTTACTTATTTATTTTTTAATATAATTTTTATTTTTTTATTAACATATGTATTATTAGCCCCAGGGGTACGGGTCTGTGAATCGCCAGGTTTATACTTCACAGCACTCACCATAGCACATACCTTCCCCAATGTCCATAACCCCACCATCCTCTCCCTATCCCCCTCCCCAGGGCAACCCTCAGTTTGTTTTGTGAGACTAAGAGCCTTTTATAGTTTGTCTCCCTCCTGATCCCATCTTGTTTCATTTATTCTTTTCCTGCCCCCCCAAACCCCCCACTTGCCTCTCTACTTCCTCATATCAGGGAGATCATATGATAATGGTCTTTCTCTGATTGACTTATTTCGCTAGGCATAATAGCCTCTAGTTCCATCCACATCGTCTCAAATGGCAAGTGAAATAACAGATTTTAAGGAGGCAGTTGCCAGAGATGTTTCAAGTTGGGTTAATTTTACACAGCAAAATTTACTGGGATCTATAAAGAAACTAAGGCAAAGCATATATAGCTCCCCCCTGGGTTAAATGAAAATGTAACTCATGCTCAAAGTTATGCATTACTTTTATAAAAAATATATTAGTTTGCCCATTTAAAAATTCAAAATAGAATTGGCCATCCATATTACATATTTTACAATTTAGCTGTCTAAAAACTTCCTTTGCAAGAATGTAAGTAGCAAAAACAGGATTTAGAGTCTAAAGATGAAGTTGAGTTCTAGTACCTAGGAAAGAAAATCCCCCTTCAGGTCTTTACCATCGTATGCAACCACCTCACCAGAGTGGGGTGAAAAACAGAAGGAATCAATGGGATAGTGCACGCGCATGTAGCAAACTACTGGAAGATGAGGGTTAATACCCTTTTTCTCAGGTTATATTTCTCTGTCTTCGATACCATCATGATCTTGGTTTCCCAAAGGTCCTAACCAAGTAACTAATGAGAAACTATTGTGCAGGTCTGAAGCAGTCATCCCAATGTAAAGAAACGACATGCAAACTCTAAAGTCTTTCTAAATTATCCCAGCGCTGCTGCGGTGTTCGGTAAAGGACATACACCAACTGTAAGCAGCCTCGATCTGTGCAGTTTCATTCAGTGTGTCATTTTTCACAAGTGAAATGTGACGATGATATAAAGGTAACAGGCTTGGAAGCTTCTCTGGAAGTTTTTCATGTATTTTTTTAATTATACTGTTAACAGTAAAACTCTTAAAAAGATATTTTATGATTACATCACAGCAAGCAATTGTTAATAGAACAAAGAAGACAGGCTAAAAGACAAGTAAATTATTTAATTAAATATGCACAGCTATCGACGTGTTTTTTCTTTTTTTTTTCCTTTTTAAAGATTTTATTTATTTGACACGGAGAGACACAGTGAGAGAGAGAACACAAGCAGGGGCAGTGGGAGAGGGAGAAGCAGGCTCCCCACTGAGCTGGGAGCCCAATGTGGGGCTCGATCCCAGGACCCTGGGATCATGACCTGAGCTGAAGGCAGACGCTTAATGACTGAGCCACCCAGGCACCCCTCAACGTGTTTCTTAAAACAATGAGACTGAGGTATGTCCACTGAAGTCAGGCATTCTGGTACCACTTCTCTTACCAACTGGAATCAGATATTACTAATTCCTGTGATCCTGAAGGTCTTGTTATACTTGAGAGGACTTTTTTCTTTTAGCCACGAGATTTTTAAGGAAAAATTCACCTATTTAGGAAAAATGAAAACACAGTAATATCAATTTAATGTAAATTTCAGAATTATACTTCCGTGTTTCCCTTCTTTTTAACCAATTTTTTAAAAAAATGTTAAGCTCTCTAGCCCAACATGGGGCTTGAACTTGTGACCCTGAGATCAAGAGGCGCACACTCCACCCACTGAGCCAGCCAGGCACCCCATTAGCTTTATCTTTTTTTTAAGATTTTATTTATTTATTTTACAAAGAGAGATACAGCGAGAGAGGGAACACAAGCAGGGGGAGTGGCAGAGGGATAAGCAGCCTTCCCGCCGAGCAGGAAGCCCGATGCGGGGCTCGATCCCGGACCCCGGGATCATGACCCGAGCAGAAGGCAGATGCCCAATGACTGAGGCACCCAGGAGCCCTGCTTTATCTCTCTCTCTCTCTTTTTTTTTTAAAGTAAACTCTACCGCCATTGCTTACAAAATTTTTTTTTTATCACTACAGTCTCTGTTATTCTTTCTAGTACCTCAATATTGTAAAGGTGACCCTATTATGTCTGTGGGTCTCCTTCTGAACATTTATTCCACTCTGTGTGCACTATCTATTCCTCATCTCTGACAAAGCATTGCTGTTGGCACGATTCATTTCAGAGAG
The DNA here is from genome assembly GCF_963455335.1 of Martes martes. NCBI lineage: Eukaryota > Metazoa > Chordata > Mammalia > Carnivora > Mustelidae > Martes > Martes martes. Next base: position 171,504,583 of record NC_137889.1, on the reverse strand, counting down.
CAATTCTGCTACATTATTAGCCTGGATCTGCTGTTTATAAAACAGACCTCATTGCAGTTGAGCCGACTCATCTGGTGGAATCCCGTTAGCTTATCCCCCTCTAGGGAGGCAAGAGCTCTTCATTTACAATGGGCCTGCTCCCCACCCCCTCGGTTGTGCCTGTGCATTAAGACGGCTGCTTAGAGGGGGCACATTCCGTTCTCAGGTCATTAGGGTTCCATTTAGTGTCTCACTGTTCCAGCACGGCTCAGTGCTTATTGGCAGAGCCCAGCACCGCAGGCCTGGTTTTATGAGGAGTCTGATGAACTTTGCTTTGTCATCTTAATATCCAAGTATAACTGCAATGAGCGTATCTGTACCCAATCGCCAAGAATCCCAAGGTTCACAACCCAGCCAAGTAATGGAGAGTTAGCCACACTCCTCCAGAACTTATCTAAATCTGGCAGGAGTAGAACCAACATTATCAGACCCTAGCCCATCAGCTGAGTCTAATGCTCTACATAGTAGAATTCGATCTTTTACTGGTAACTTTAAAAAGTTCATAATTTACTTTCTTATAAATGTTAAAAAATTTCCTTGGGGAAAAAAAAAAAAAAACCCTTTCAATGATTTTACTTTACTCTAATCACTCCGGAAGCTGATGTTAGTTCTATCCTTTACAAAGGTTTTCAGCTTGCTGGCAGAATTCTTCTTGCTTGAAGAATAAATCACTTTATTGGCTTCCAAAGTCCCCACATCCTGTGAGTCAGTGTTGATTCAAAGTCTTGGGTTTTATAACTAGGATAAGCTGTGGTTAGTTCATTGAAATGTCTTGAATTTCTTTACAGGAACACACTGAATATCACTCATACATGAACATTAGTTTTTATCAAAAGAATGTGTGCCTAATTTAAATATATCTGTGATTGTTTTTAAAGATTTTATTTATTTATTTGACAGACAGAGATCACAAGTAGTCAGAGAGGCAGGCAGAGAGAGAGAGGAGGAAGCAGGCTCCCCGCTGAGCAGAGAGCCAGATGCGGGGCTTGATCCCAGAACCCTGAGATCATGACCTGAGCCGAAAGCAGAGGCCTTAACCCACTGAGCCACCCAGGCGCCCCTATATCTGTGATTTAAGCCCAATATGTAACACAATCATCCAAAAAATCATTTACGGTAATCATGTAGTTTAGATCTACCCCCAAAAATAACTGTTATTCTTCAAGAAATTATAATTGTGAAGTCCAAATGACAGGGAAAACATTTTAAACATTTTTTGGATTAAATTCGGGCTTCAGATATGTTCTCATAGACTTTTTGATGGCCATGATCACATGACTTTTTAACCCTTGGAAAAGGCTTTTCTTTTCGTAAGTCAGCTCAAGCTCCTAATCAAAATAAGAGCTGAAATTACGAAGTGAAGAACTGCGGTGTGGCTAGTAAAAAGAGTCAAAATTTCTATGTGGAAAAGAATCTTAAAATTTTTTTCTATTGCCTCTGGGAGAAAACCATAAAGATATTAATGGGTATGCAGCAATGCCGTCAAACCAATACTTTCCAGGATTTAAACTGATCTGAAATTAGGAGTTTATTTAGAGATGCAGCTGATATGGCTGTCAAATGAATATGCATTTTTCAGAAAACCGTGTTATATACTTCACTGGTATTTGTCATTTCTGAATAACCTACTATTGGAAGCCACACAAAGAATAAGCTGATTACTCCTGTTTTCAACACAGTGGCTGAGCTAGAAAGGGGGAGGGGACTCTTTATTTAAGGAAAAAAACAGGTTTAAGAGAAATTTTTCCTTAACATGTCCTCTATGGATCAAAGTTCCTAAGGATGTTCCAAAAAACAATTTTTCCTTCAAAAGGCAAGCACAGCTATTATAATTTTAACGTGGAAACTTATGGTCTGAATAAAACCATCCCCCGCAGTGTAACTTACCTGCTTTATATGAAGAACGCACCAGAGGGCCACTAGCAGTATAATGAAATCCAAGTTCATTTCCTACTTTTTCCCAGTATTTGAACTTTTCAGGAGTAATGTACTCTTCAACCTACATTTAGAGAAATTCATTCAGATAGATTTAAGAATTTCCCTAAAGCATTGTGATTCTGTAGAAAATCTACGCTCATGCATTCAGGATGGTTTTCACTTCGTAATTTATCCACTTGCCCAGAGGCTTTCGCCTCTCCTTCCTCACAGATGACCTGCCTACTGGTTACTAGGCCTCTCTATCAGCACTTGATTACAGAGGGAAAACATCAATTTTGTAGTACATTAGCTATTTCGAAAGTTGAAAAAGATGAGATCACCTACAGAGATTATATATCTGTATTCCCCCTTGGTGGACTAACAGGTATAATCAAGAATTAATCACACCTATCGGGTTCTTGAGGACCAGACTTCCTTGTCTTGTCTAGTCTCTTGTGCTCAGCCCTGGGTGTGGCACACGATCACTACTCGACAAAAGTTTCTTGAGTGAATGAATGTTCAATACAGAAACAAGAAGACAGGCTCTTCATTTTTACTTCACCTCTGGCTCTCACATAACTCTAAAACGAATCATGAGATGTCCATGTGTGAATGAACGCAATTTCCCAACTATTTAATTCTTTTTCTGTACATTCACTTAAGTCGCACAATTTTCAGGGCAGCAAAAATGTGCCAGTATTATCTGCTGGCTTTATGCCGACAAATGGGAACTGGGACTTGGAAATATACATAGAACATTACACTAGAAAGTCAGCAGCTTCTCAGTTGTACCTATGGATGACAAAGATTTAATTCAAATTACCAGCGAACATTCGGCAACTCAAGATGGCAATACCTTAAGGTGGCGTTTTGTTGGCTGCATATATTGTCCTAAGGTCAAACAGTCCACATCAGCTTCACGAAGTGCTAAAGAAAAAAGGCACACATTACATTAGCAGATTTTTAAAAAGATTTTTTGGTTTAAAAAAAAATATTTTATTTTTAAGTAATCTCTACACCCAAAAGGGGGTATGAACTTACAATCCTGAGGTCAAGAGTTGTATGCTCCATAGATTGGACCAGCCAGGCACCCCAAGATTTTTTTTAAGTAACCTCTACACCCAAAGTGGGATTCAAACTCTGAACCCTGAGATCCAGGGTCATATGTTGGGGAGTAAGACTGTATCTATCCATTCAAAAGAGCCAGGGAATATGGAAAGGAGTGAAAACATAGGAATGAGTAAGATACTCATGAGGGGCTGACAGAAAGAAGGACAAGGTACTCTAATACTATGCAGTAGATGCTCAAATATGGGTGAAGGGGTTTCGATCAAGCGTCTGTTAGGCAGAAAAGAAGGGAATAGTATATGAAAGGCCTGAGATCACCTGTATTATAGACCAGACCTGCTGTACGCAGTTTTACTAACTGTGTAAGATATGCTCTGGGGGATGTGATTTGACCTCTCACATATCGGAATCTTTCTAGTAAAACTGTAGTTTTACTCTAGTAAAGAGGAACTTTTCATTACTATTCACACTTGTTACTCTTAGAACCAATAAGTAACTTGCAAGCAGGCAAAGGATCCTCATGTAAGTAACAGGCTGTTTTGTTGGTTTTTTTTTTTTTTGCAATTTATAAAGCCCAAGAATCACAAAGCATATGGGCTTATGAGACTAAGATTCAGCAAAGTCCAAAGCACATCACGTTATGTGACAATGTTACCAGTCAGCTCTTCCTCAAAGGCCTGGCTTCATCTTACTCATCTTGTCACTGCCTGTGAAAGCTCCTGGTACCTGGCTGGCTCTTAAAACTAGGCAATGACTACATAAGAAATGTGGATAAAATCTAATTTTCACTTGATTAAAGGGTGCAGAATAAAATGGGGTACAAGTTTTATGTCCTGAGATTTCTGCATATTATTCCATAATGTTCTAAGAAAATATACTTCCGGATGCCTGGGTGGCTCAGTTGGTTAAGCATCTGCCTTCGGCTCAGGTCATGATCTCTGGGTCCTGGGATCCCCACACTGGGCTCTCTGCTCAGCGGCGAATCTGCTTCTCCCTTTTACCCTCCCTCTGGGCTCTCCCTCTCCCTCAAGTAAATACATAAAATCTTAAAAAGAAAAGAAAACATACTTCCTTTCCTTTTCATGCTGCTGTTACAATCATATCCTGTACTTTGTTCTTACTGGCACTTTAGTTGACACTATGGAGGAAATGTAACACGGCCTTCAAAATGGGGTTCCTGCTATTACTCAAATCAAACGAAAAAAAATTTTTGTTTTTCAATTTTTTTTACCTTTCAGTGTTGCATATATTTGCTCATCATTTTCGCCTAAACCCAACATGATAGATGTTTTAGAAATCACATTGGGCCGAACCTCCTTGGCATGTTTCAGTACGCGCAGAGACTGGTTGAAATTGGCCCGGGGATCACGAACTTTCCTTGAAAACAGCAGAGCTGTTGTCAGCAAGAATAACCACAAGCTCAACTAAGTACATAGTTATGCAAGCCATCTCAAAGACCAGGAAAGGACATTCTGGACATTACACCATGTGGTTCAATACCAGCATTTGTGAACAAATATCTAGCTGTTACTTTTGTAAAGAAAATCAGGCTTCACTGGGCCCCAAGTTCTGTCTACTTTTAAGGCCTTTCAAGCCTGAGGCAGAGAAAACTAGAACGGAAGTAATTCAGTTTATGAATTACTCATTGAGAAACTCAAATTCGCAGCGGAAAGTGAGTGATTGTAAGGGATAGTCAAGAAAGAAGAGAAAAAGAGTAGAAGGAAGAAAATCTTAATACTGGACAAAGGAAAAACTGTTTAACATGAATGCACATTTCAGAGGTCTGCAACTTTTATGTTCAGTTCTTTTCTAAAGACCAAGCTGCCCTCTGCTGGTGAGTATATGACACTGATACCTCTTAGGTAAAAATGCATGATTCTGGAATTTTCACTGGAAAGGATAATGTTTCTTAAGTGAAACCAAGGAAATTGGCACCCACTGGTGGTAGTATCATGAGAAATGACAGGGCTGGACAAGGCTGTGTGTTAGACTTCAAAAGCCGCCAAGCCACCATCTTTTAAATGGTGAGAAGGCTGAAAGGACAGAGTTGCTGATTAGTTGATGTTAATCCAGTATTTGTTTGATCCTAATGCACCTTTAATTTGTGTAACTGACTTGCTGTTATTTTTAATCAGAGACCAGTTCACAGGAAGAAAGGAAACCAATTTGTGAATTTAAAAATAACCACAAAACCGACAACACCGAACACAATTACTCTAGAAAGTATTTCTCCATTGACTTTGTCATGTTCCCTAATGTTTATGATTTAGTGGAAATGCGGATTATCGTTTACCATACTTTTTCAAGTTCTATAATACAGATAATGTGTAGCAGCTACTAAGCTCACTGCCAAATATACTTTACTAAAATTAAATAAACATTAATTTTGTCTGAAGGTTAATTTTTTTGAAATATGAATATGGTCATTAATGTGGCATAACAATCTGTAAATTTTCCTAACTATTGACATTATTAGAAAGACCAGTACCTACTTTTAAGGAGACTGAAAATACATCTGAATGAGAACAGTGTTCCTTTTGTATCACTTATTGCGTAATTTAGTGCCAAATGTGTTTTTTAAGTCTTCTCTTTTTAGAATTACAATCAGAATAGTTGCTCTTGTATTATTTTTTCTTATTTTTGAAAACTATTCTTTGAAAAAAGGAACTCATTGGCACTTGCAATATGATACTATTTAAAAAAGGAAAAGACGCAGGGACGCCTGGGTGGCTCAGTGGGTTAAGCCTCTGCCTTCGGCTCAGGTCATGATCTCAGGGTCCTGGGATCAAGCCCCACATCGGGCTCTCTGCTCAGTGGGGAGCCTGATTCCCCCTCTCTCTGTCTGCCTCTCTGCCTACTTGTGATCTCTCTCTCCGTCAAATAAATAAATAAAATCTAAAAAAAAAAAAAAGGAAAAGACGCTCACGATGTGTGTCTGCACCAAAACATATACACATGCGTATAAACACACACACTTAGGTTACAGTAATTGATATTACTGGGCGGAAATATTACGCTTGATGCTTATGCTCTTTTTGTTGGCTATTTTCTGATTTTCAGAAAATTTTCTGATTTTCCTATAATATATATATATTGCTTTTGTTAAGAAAAAAAGAGAGCTCATTTTGTAAAAGTCAAATAGAAAGTCCTCCCCTGAAAAAAGTGAGAAAATAGAGCAGATTCTGGCCCTCCAAACTGGCCAGTATTGCTCTGTACATGAAATCACCTCTGTAATTCTGGAACTGTTTCTATATTATGTGCATACACATCCAATCCTGACAGAACGACTTTTTCTATTGCTTTTAGATCTCCTCGGAAATCAGGGGTGAGACATTCCACAAGAATTTTTGGATTCCTATGGGGGAAAAAAAATAAAAGCATCAAACTGAGGCAAAGAATTGACATGGCTATTGCTCAAAACAGAAATTACCAGTAATCATTTGGTAACAGTTTCAACACAGTAATCTTTAGAATCCTGCCAAGGAAAGCATGAACATCCAGACATTCATATATAAACCGTTAAATGAAAAAAAAAATCCTGAATATCAAATATTATGTACACAGCGGTTAAAACAGATCTGCTTGCAAATAGTGATCAGAATAAATTTTGAGATTAATAGACTTATACTTTATTAAGCAGGTATTAAGATAATAATGTTGCTCAAAACAATTAAAATGTAAACATTAAAACATGAAATATAAAATATCTTTTTATTCTTTGGAAAGTAAATTGGGACATTTCTTATGTGAATGCAAATAGTATTCGATTGCTTTAATTCTGGTTTCTTTAAAAACGCATCATATAGTGTCATCCTCTTTTCCTCAGGCAAATATTTCACAAGTGCTGTGGGTTTTAAAAACGGTTTTCTGAGCTGCTAAGTCATGAGTTTGCTTAAATGAAATACAAGTTAAACATTAATCTTCTTATTTATATTCTGGCTATATCTATGCATTCAAGCATTAAAATGTGAACTAGGTCATAGTGCTATTCCCTTTGACAGCAGTAGAAATGACTAGGACAGCTGATAAATTTTTTCACAAACCCAACGGCAAAGTTTCTGGAGCTGTTTCCTGAGAAAAGAGATGTAGAAAGGACCACATGCATACCCTTTCATAGATAAGAGATGTTGAAAGAACACAGTTATAACTCACTGTTTTTTCACTTGTAAAGCTGAGACTCATCAGTAGCTTGTGATATCAGGTTAGTGGGTTGTAAACAGAACTTTTTAAAGTAAACTATTAAAAAAACAGAAAACACTGGGGAATCATTAAAAAACATTTACTAAGTGCCAGGTGCTCAACTAGCACTAAGCTGTAGGAAGCAAGCGTAACTCCTTCTTTAGTGCTTTTTAAATAGATGGGATTAAATATTAATAAAATGTGGATCATGGGTAAATTTCCCAGGGCATATGAATATGGATAAAATCTATATCAAGTATTGTATACTTTAACAATGTGGGAGCTTATCTCATTCTATATACTTCTAGATGATGATTTATTCACTATTGGTGCTAGGAAGTCTGCAGATTTATACATCTTTTAAAAATTCCTCCAGGTTAAAACTGCCACTCAAATATGACGGACAGGTTCTATGGCCTAAAGGTCCGTAAGTCTGTGCTGCTGAATCCCTAAAATTTTATGCAAATATCTATTTGTATGTTTGGACAGACTCTGGAGAAAAGACCATATAATTTCCAGGAGGTGATCAGAAGGGTTTATAATCCCCTAAAAGGTTAATGACCTCCACCTTAAGGTAAACACCTTAAAGAAACTGAATTCAGATGGGCTAAAGAAAAGTCCTCAAATTACACCAACAAATGCAAAAAAAACCAAGTACCTTTCCTTCAAGTATGCTACGGTCTTCGCAAAATGCTCAGCTCCTCCGTCAGGCAAATCTAGAAACAAAAGAGTCCACTGCTCAAGATGATGTCACAAGTTATTAAGGGCCAATTTCTGGAAGAGGCAATGATGACCCACTAACCATCTCGATCCACAGACGTCAAGACAACATAATCCAGACCCCACTCTGCAATTGCCTTTGCAGTGTTGTAGGGCTCTCTGGCATCCAGTGGAGGCGGATTTCTTGCAGTTTTAACAGAACAAAATCTGCAACCTCTTGTACATGTGTCACCCATCAGCTAGAACAGAGATGTTATAATTTAAAACACACAGATGGATGACCCAAAAGAACATATGCTGAGAGAATAAAGCGAGTTACAAAAAAACGCATATAGTTTGATTCCACTTATACGAAATTTGAAACATTCAAATTAAGGAATTTGTTGAGGAATACAAATATATATAATAAAACTGGAAAGAAAAGGAAATGAGAAGCTCAGAATTAAAAACTGTTAAAAGGAGGGGCACCTGGGTGGCTCAGCTCGTTAAGCATCTCAGCTCAGGTATAGATCTCAGGGTCAAGAGTTCAAGCCCCATGTTGGGCTCCATGCTGGGTGTGGAGTCTACTGAAAAAACAACTGTTAAAGGGGAAAAAAAGGTGATGGGATCAGGAAAGGTTGTACAGGGGGCTTCAAAGATAATATTAATGTCCCACTCTTAAACTGGAGATATCAGGCTGTCTATTACACTGTTACTCTTTAAAACCTCATATAGTGGGACGCCTGGGTGGCTTAGTGGGTAAAGCCTCTGTCTTGGGCTCAGGTCATGATCTCAGGGTCCCGGGATCGAGCCCTGTATTGGGCTCTCTGCTCAGCAGGGAGCCTGCTTCCCCCCCCACCTCTCTGTCAAATAAATAAATAAATAATCTTTTTTAAAAAAAGTAATAAAACCTCATATAGTGTATAAAGATTCTTTTGTATCTATTTAATATTAATAAAAATGATTTTTTATTTTTATTTTTTTATTTTTTTAAAGATTTTATTTATTTGACAGAGAGATCACAAGTAGGCAGAGAGACGGACAGAGAGAGAGGGGGAAAGCAGGCTCCCTGCCAAGCAGAGAGCCCGATGCGGGGCTCGATCCCAGGACCCTGAGATCATGACCCAACACATCAACATGTAGGTCTCTGTAAGAGTTAAACAGAAGGCACAGCTCCTTCTTGTTAAATACATGGAACAAAAAACACATACAATCTGCTTCCTCTGGGTTATTATTCAGGACACTGCTTCTGCTGCTACAGGTCACAACCATGTTCTGCCTCCGGCTAAGCACAGCCATTGCAGATCTTCTGGGGCCACTGGAGTTTCAAAGCTGAGAATGAATGGCTGAGATTTGGAGCTGAGATTTGAAAGCTCCTCTTCATGTTTAACCCCTCCCCTTGGGGGGGTGGGGGGTGGGACTCATAGCTGTGGTTCCACTATCCCATAGGGATTTATCAAAACAATGAACTCTTGGGGCGCCTGGGTGGCTCAGTGGGTTAAGCCGCTGCCTTCGGCTCAGGTCATGATCTCAGGGTCCTGGGATCGAGCCCCGCATCGGGCTCTCTGCTCAGCGGGGAGCCTGCTTCCCTCTCTCTGTCTGCCTCTCTGCCTATTTGTGATCTCTGTCAAATAAATAAAATCTTAAAAAAAATTATTAAAAAAAAAAAAACAATGAACTCTTCCTAAAAACCAGTCATGAGTCAGTGGGGAAGGGCCAGGCAAGGGATGAAACCAGAGATTTCCATCATGGAGTGTTCAAAATCACTCCTTCCTTCAAGAACTCGGATTTTGTAACTTGAATAAGCTCCACGGTCAGCTCTGTTTCATAAGAATCCTTGGTTCCTCAGGTGGATAGCCTCCTGCTCCTCCTGTACAACTCAGACTTTCCCAGACAAGTATGAACTTTCAGCTGCACCCAATTTAGATTTAACCCCAGTATCTCAGTCTCCAAACCCCTCTGGATAAATATGATAGAGTACACAGTTAGTACCAATTCTGACTCCACCATATTAAGATTATATATCTCACTCTTTGTCATTTAACTTGCAGGGCCCGCCTCCTGGGGGAGGAGCTTATGTCTCTACCTCCCCTGCTGTTCAGGTTGTGATGTGATTTACTTTGGCCAACAGAATGACAGCAGCCACCGCCAAGCGGATGCCTCAAATGTGCCTGGATGGTTGGCTTGCCCTCTGGCGCTCTTTCCATTCTTCATGATGAAGAATTTGGCATAGAGACCTGCTGATCTAAGGAAAATAAAGCTCTGTGGAGCAGACCTGAACCCTGAGACCTCAACCTACTTCCTGCCGTCCAGTTTTAGCCCAGTAGAGATCAGCTGTACCCCAGGCAACTGAAGGGTAATGAGAGAGAAAAATAAATGCTTATTACTGTTTAGGGGGGAAAAAGTTAAGCAATCATGAATAACATTTCCAAAAATTAATAGAGGAGATATCTCAAGGCAGCACGTGATTAACTGTCAGATATATGGAAAAATCAATAACAGATTTATTCAGAGAAGGATGAGAGCACATCAGCCTAGATTATTCTATCAGATTTTTTTTCTTCTTATTTCTCATAAATTCATATGTAACAAAAAATCTGGTCAGAGACCCAGAATGCACATTTTGAGGAGAAAGACATAAAATATTCCTTTCGGTTTCTAGACTAAAACTTTCGAGTCTGAGGTTGTTCTTACCATGATTGTGGCTGTGGCGGTGGCATATTCTCCACCTCCCCAACACTCTCCAATGTTGGGACATCGAGCTTCCTCACACACCTGGGAATAATAAGGAATGGAATACAATCAAGTTGGAAATAGTAACCAACTAAGCAAATTAGTGATCAGGCATTTTAAACTGTCCATTCTTTACAATGTATTTATGAAGAAATTCACTATTCAAAAATGTTGTTAAACTGCCAAACTGCATATATATTAGGATCCCATTTTTAAATCAGAAACAACATGAATTTATATATTTTACATGTGCAAAGATCTGGATGGAAATATGCTAAAAAATGAAAAGTGGTGTAGTTAACATTTGGGATGGCATACATGATGCTTCACATTTAACATTATATTCTTTCCAGTAAGTGTGTATTTAATTTGTAATATAAAATATACACAAAAACCCCTCATTCCCTAAATTGCAGGGGAAAAATATTTTTTGTATTATTAAATCTGAAATTAAGAAATACAATTAACTTTTGTTTCTTTTGCAAGGAAATTGATTTTTTTAAAAACATTTTTTTAAAGATTTTATTTATTTGTCAGAGAGAGAGGGACAGAGAGAGAGCATGCTCAGAAGCAGGGGGAGCAGCAGGCAGAGGGATAAGCAGGCTCCCTACTGAGCAAGGAGCCCGATGCCAATGCTGGACTCCATCCCAGGACCCTGGAATCATGACATGGGCTGAAGGCAGACACTTAACCAACTGAGCCACCCAGGTGTCCTTAAAAATTTTTTTAAATTTTATTTTTAAGTAATCTCTACACCCAACATGGGGTTTGAACTCACAACCTCAAGATCAAGAGTTGCATGCTCTACTGACTGAGAGAGCCAGGTGCCCTGGGGGAAAATAATTTTTAAATATATTTCCATTCCTGATAATAATGCATCCCTACATATCTTTATTCACTTTCCTTGCTGTTTTTTTTTTTTTTTAAATTTATTTATTTGTTAGAGAGAGAGCGAGCGAGCACAGGCAGACAGAATGGTAGGCAGAGGCAGAGGGAGAAGCAGGCTCCCCACCAAGCAAGGAGCCCGATGTGGGACTCGATCCCAGGACGCTGGGATCATGACCTGAGCCGAAGGCAGCCGCTTAACCAACTGAGCCACCCAGGCGTCCCTCCTTGCTGTTTTTGATATGTGCTTTATTAAAGTTTAAGTTACACATATGCAGAAACACTATGACTTTTAGTTAAGAGGGACATTTAACACTCTGAAACTTACAGTATGGAGATTCAAATTCCGCAATGTATTTTTCAGTTTATTGTAATTTTTCCCCATGGGAATCTCTGTCTTTAGCCACGGAGGTAGTCTTAACCTGAGGAAAGCCAAACATAACTATCCATTAACAAATATGTTTCCAAATAATCACACAGCTTTGAAGTTACTTTGCTCTATAACAATTCTTAGTGCAGAGTTGGGTTTTTTTTTTTTTTTTTTTTGCCCCATAATCCTGGGCTAACTCTTATAATTTCTGCCACAAGAGTAAGAACAGAGAATCACACTTAGACTTGTTCAAACCACTTCAGAAAACACTCATAATTGTGCCTAACAGAGCAATATGCTCATGTCTACCTTTTGCAAAGTCACAGAGTAACACCATCCTAATGAAAGAATAAAGAAGTTTCTGAACATCTTATTCCCCAGTGAATAATATTGACAAAAAGTTCTGTATTTGGTCAGAGAAAGGAGAGATCCCCCAAGTGTACTTTCTGCTCTGCATTCCAGATTTATGATGGTTATTACTGAAAAAAATCTAAAATTTGGAGAGAAGAATACGTTTCCTCAGGTTCCCCTTGACTTATATCCACTTGTGGAGTAGAAGTTGTTGGGTAAGGTCTCTCCCAAAACAATCTGCCCTCTGTGTGAAATTCCCTCATCACCGTTCTTTTGAATTAAGGCAAGGTATCCATAGGACATATGTACATAGAAGCAACAAGTTAGATCATCAATACGCAGGAACAATGAAAATTTCATCAAGATCAAATCGACTAGTAGCAAGGTGATAATGTTTGCTCTATGCAGAAATTTTATGCTGAATGCACAATGGGATGGCTAAGTCCTAGGAAGATTGAAGAACAACTATCAAAAGGCACAGAGAAGAGGATTCCAACAATTTCAGTTATTTACCTGTTCTATGCCTGTGGCACTTCTAATGATTTTTAGCTAACTATGCCAAGTCTGATTTAAATTATAATCTACGGCTTGGTTATATGCGAAAATAATGCACAATGAAGGAATTTATCTCAAAATTTCAATTACCTTTCTCCCTTCTGGCGTTTTAAGTTTCCTTTATACTCATCCCACTTGCTCTTGTCCGCAAGATCACCAGATAAAAAATCTTGAAGGTCTGGTCCATTTTGTAATAATTCCTTTTTTTTATCTGGCAAGGAACTTACTGCTCTGACTGGACTGCATAAATATCTTCCAAATATCTAAAGAGAGTTCATTAGGACATGTTTTTAGTGAAATTTGAAGTAACTTAGTTTGAACCTACTTTAATACCTAAAAGAGAGGGTAAAACCAGAGAAATGATACAGAAATTATGTCGAACAATTTAAAAGCTTTGTGTAGGAGCTCAGAATCTAGGATTAAAGTCTCAAGAACAAAGGAAACCTAAAAGAGAATGGGAACTAACAGTTTACTGCTAGAGATACAATAGATTTGGAAACCTTTGGACCTGGCTAACATGTCACACTTTCATGTAACCCACTTAACTACTAAAAGCCTGTCTTTCGTAAAGTTTAAACTGCAATAACTGGAGATGCCACAGCTCTGAATTTTCCACTCTTGAGTAGAGTCAAGGACGTATAAAAGGAAATTTGCATTAAGTCTCTCCTATCTGGGCTTTGGATAGGCATAGTGTTAAAATGTAGAGGTAACGCTCAGTTGGTTTCAGAGAACTGGAAGGAGGGAAATCAAACCTAATGTTTTAATTTTCTAGATTACATTCTATGTTTGAACACGGTGGTCACTCAATTTCCATTTGTTGACCATAAGAAAACAATGGCTTCTAGATCTGAATACGAACGTGTAAAAGATAGCCCAAACACTAAAATTCACGAGTCAGTACATGCAACGCAAGAGAACCTTCAACAATTAAAAAAGAATGCCTGTTGGGGTGCTGCGGCATTGCTACTGCATTGGATCACTCCGCCGCTGAAGGCAGAACACAGGTTTTTGTTCTCACTGCCCAGACCGGTGTCTAGTACAAAGTAAGACCCGAACACAAAGCAGGAATTTGGCGTGCTCAACGCAGTGCTCCTATAATGCTCCAACTAATAATACAGGGTTCAGATCACTCTGATACGCTGGGCGGGTGCGGGGGGAGGGGAGCCCTCATCGCCTGCCAGAGAGACCTACAAACCAATACCAGAGACTCTACACGATCGTGTGTCGGGGGAATTAAATGAGATACTACATGAAAATTTTTAGAACAGCGTCTAGCTCAAGTAAACGCTAGTAAGTGCTGGCCTTATTATTGGGCACTCTAAAGAGATGGGAGCCCCTCCACCCCGGGCCCGCACCCTGCTCGCCCCGCCGCTCACCCGGGGCCCCACGGTGCAGGCGGCGCCCCCGCAGCGTAGAGACATCCCTCTCTTTTTTTTTTCCTAGGAGGGTCGAGGGATCACTAATTCCAGGGAAAGACAGATCAACACACCGTCGCTCGGTTTATGACAAGGAACCCAAGCCACCACAGACCCAGCGGGACTTGAGCTGCTCCGCGATTGGCTGCTTTAGCCTGGTAGGGTCGCGCGCTCATGACGTCATACGCAGGGCCCATACGGGTTAGAAGAACGTGATGACGAAGGACGCTCTCTCTTTGCCGCATCTACTGCGAGGTGAGGTTGTTTCGGAACTTTGTGAGTTTTGGGAATCTGAAGCCATCGGCTCGGGGAAAGCCCGGGACGCGGGTCTGACTCTCGGATCCTCTGTGTTGGTTGTTTCCCGGCGCGGTGAGCGCCATATGGATCTGGCGGCCTTGGGATTCGAGAACTGTATTGGGCTTGTGGGCCTACCCCCACCCCTCAGCCTTGTCGGGCTGGCGCCGCCGTAATAAGACTGCTAGGGGTGCGCCGAGCGGGAGTTTGCCCGCTGTGCTCATAGTCCTGCCTAGCGGCCTCCCTTTCCTGGCCAGGACTCGGCGGGGGCCGTTCTCCGGGTGGGTCGTCCTGTGTCCGCTTCGGGGGTTCTGCTTGCCGGTCTCCGCGGGGAGCGGAGCTCCGTGCGGGGTGGTGTGGCCGCAGACAGGCCCCGCGTCGGCCTCGTAACCCCAGGGGTTTGTGTTTCAGGATGAAGACCATTCTCAGCAATCAGACGGTCGACATTCCGGAAAATGGTATGAGACCTGATGTTTGTGCGCCTCTTAGTCTTTACTGCCTGCTTTGTACGTGGTTTCGAGGCCTCACAGATGCTCTCTTTCAGTCGACATCACCCTGAAGGGACGCACAGTGATAGTGAAGGGCCCCAGAGGAACCCTGCGAAGGGACTTCAATCACATCAACGTAGAACTCAGTCTTCTTGGAAAGAAGAAGAAGAGGGTGAGATGCGGCTCGTGTCCTGTTTTGTTTCCTCTTCCGACCCATCCATGGCTGGTGTGGAAGGGAGTGATGTAATAATACCGAATTTGGTGGCTGTAGGCATTACAGAATCGAGGTTCGTTGTTTTAGCTTGAAATCGGGTTTGGAATGGTGTAGCTAGTGTTGGCGGGACTGCTTTAGTGAGGTCGGGAGAGCGAATTCTCATTATAAAGCTCAGTGTTAGTACCGTAGTCGTCGTTAGCATCAGGATCTTAATACTGTCACAAGTGTGTCCTCGTGGTGGTTCCGTAGGAATCTTAGGGACCAGGCAGGTCTTGGAAGCCTGGTATTTTAGTTTTCTAGGAGTGAAACACATTTCACAAGGGGATGCAACGTGAAAAAGGAGTATTTCTGGGTTGGCATTCCCTTGTGAAATGTGTTTCGTACGTCTAGTAGTAAAAAAGATAGTAATGGAGGGCTTTAGATGTGATTGCTTTAATTAGGGCTAATGCTCGAATCCAGAGTAATTCCCTGAATAAGTGGATTTTTCTGTCAAGCATCCTTATTACCGGAAGGAATCATACGAAGTTTTTGTTCTGTTACAGCTCCGAGTTGACAAATGGTGGGGAAATAGAAAAGAACTGGCTACAGTTCGCACCATCTGTAGTCACGTACAGAACATGATCAAGGGCGTTACACTGGTAAGCAGACGGGTCAGACCGCCTCCTTTCGGAAGGGGACATTTCTCAGCTGTCATGCATGCATGCAACATGAGTGTCTACTGTGGAACATAGACTATGCCTGTAGTTTACGGAGGTATTTGGGGAAAGGGGATCTTGGCAGTTTATAATCGGGCATCTGTGGGTCTTTAGGATTAAGTGATAAATGTGACTGAAGACCAGATGGTCTTGATAGTAGGCTAATGGCGGTTTTTTTTTTTTTTTTTTTGCAGGATGTGTGGTGTTTTTGTTTTTGTTTTTATATAGAAACATAGCACATAGGATAGGCTTTGATTTCTTGTTGGCATGCCGCTCTCCACAGGCGCCTCTTGAAGGGACAGAAGAAGCTGGATCTCCTTTCAGCAGTCCCTGTCTACTTTCCTAAAAGTGTATTTGTTGTCACTATTCTCTTTACAACTCCCTCTCCCCCAAGCCTTTAAGATAAAGTTCATTTTGCTGTCTTTGCTGAAATGCTTTTCTTCACATTAAAACTCAGTCCTTTCAGAATGTGCCTCATAATGGCATCCTTCAGCTCCATTATAAGCCAATTGGGTCCTCTTTCCCCTGTTTACTCTTGCTACCAGGCTAAGTTCCTTGAGGGCAGAGGGCCTGTCTGAGTTGTCATCTGGTATACTGGTATACCTTAGTAACTCAGTAAATGTTAGTCTAGTGCCTAAGATGAAGGGCTTTGGGGTTCTCTTTTTTTTTTTTTTTTTTAAAGATTTTATTTATCTATTTGACAGGCAGAGAGGCAGGCAGAGAGCGAGAGGAGGAAGCAGGCTCTCCGCTAAGCAGAGAGCCTGATTCGGGGCTTGATCCCAGGACCCTGAGATCATGACCTGAGCCGAAGGCAGGGGCTTTAACCCACTGAGCCACCCAGGCGCCCCTGGAGTTCTCATTTTTAAAAGCTGACTTTGTTTACTGTGGTCATAGGAGGTAGTAAAATAAATGCTTCCTTAAAGAACTTTAGAGTCCATTGAAGAAAGTCAGAAGCATGTATACAGTTTGGAAGATTTGGTATAGGTGACCACTGTTACAAAATCTTGACAATGAGTGCTATGTGAGGACTGTTTAATTTTTAAATAACAAATAATGTAAGCACCCTACAAAATTTAAAAACTGGATTTGTCTTTCAAATTGTCAGCTTTGCTAATAGTTTGTTTTCTTAATAGGGCTTCCGGTACAAGATGAGGTCTGTGTATGCTCACTTCCCCATCAACGTTGTTATTCAGGAGAATGGTTCTCTTGTTGAAATCCGAAATTTCTTGGGTGAAAAATATATCCGCAGGGTTCGGATGAGGCCAGGTATGTGCATACCTTCAGATATGGTTCTGAAATGTTTACTTGTGAAGACTGGTGTCTGGGGCTGGCTATAAATCCATATTTATTTCAGAATTGTCCATTTTGATTATGCATGTAATAACTCTTGGTGTTAAGGTTTTGTATTGTATTCATATTGACTGTAATTCTTAAAGGCTTATATGTTAGTTTCAGGGGGTGTTAGCTATGTTTAATTCTCTTTGCAAACTGAAATCCTAAAAAAAATTTGAATAGTGGTTAATAGCGTAGACTGCCTAGGTTCAAATCTCACTATCAGCTTTGGGCAAATCATCTACTTTTAGCTCATTTTACTCATCCAAAATTGGGAACATCTCATATCTAGATGAATTAAAATTAAAATATACCTGGAACATTTCTTGCTTGATACATAGTAAACACAGAAGCATTAAAAATATTTTTAATTTAGGCATTAGAAAATTGTATGTGCGTATTTTTAAAAAATTTGTTTTTAAGTAATCTCCACAGAACCCCAAGATCAAGAAACGTATGCTCCACTAAGCTAGCCAGGTGCCCCAACATTAGAAAATTTTAAAGCTCTCTTGATGCTTCTTGATTCCATTGGGATAGGAAGAAGGAATTCTTATTATCATTTAATGAGTTTACAAAAATACTTAGTGGTATTAGCTATGGTCAACAGCATTTAATGGGAACCCTTGCATAAAAAAAACTTGAGAGGTACCAAATCTATACAGTAGGAATAAGACTTGATAACAAAGCTGTGGACAGTTAAATTGAATACTATCTTCTCATACTCCTTGACTGAATCCCTGAAAGTTTAACTACTCTGGAAAAGATTGATTCAAGCAGGAATACAAGATTTTGCCCAGATTAAGTCAGGTCCTATAAAATCAGAATCTCAACAAGTGTCATTTGTTGTGTAAAATTGTAAATGGAATAAGTTGCTACTTTAAATGTTTTTAAATATTGTACAGATTTGATTTTATGTTTACCCTATGTGAATGCTTTCTCCCCTTTTTAGGTGTTGCTTGCTCTGTATCTCAAGCCCAAAAAGATGAGTTAATTCTTGAAGGAAATGACATTGAACTTGTATCAAACTCAGGTTTGTTTACTATGCCTAATTATGCCTACAGAATTTTGTTTAAGTCTTGTAGTTGAATATATGGTATTCTGCTCATTGGGTGAGCTTTTTCATTTGTGAAATAAAGTAAAAAGTACCCCAAAGATAATAGATTTTAAGTATGGCATGTAATAAAATCCTTTTATTTTAAGATGAATTTGGCTGGTAATGTAATTTCCTTATCTTTTTTTACTCTTAATAGCTGCTTTGATTCAGCAAGCCACAACTGTTAAAAACAAGGATATCAGAAAATTTTTGGATGGTATCTATGTTTCTGAAAAAGGAACAGTTCAGCAGGCTGATGAATAAGATCTGAGGTAGGTTCTTGCAGTGTCTGTAAGTTTCCTTACTGATTTTTAGAGGTCTTAATTTACTAAGTCTGAAACTGGAGTTGTAATGGCAGAAAGTGAGTTACATTCTGGAATACAGTAGATGGCAGAATAAGGAAAGTGACATGCATTTTTACTATAAACTAGTAATCTAAACGATGTTTTAGATTATTGAGAGTATAACATTTTGGAGGGTATTGATGGAAATTGATAGATCTTTTTATTCCTTCTTACAGTTGTCCATCTGCAGAAACGCGAGAAGCCGGATGATTTTTCAGACTTATTTGTGATATTTTAAAGATGCAATAAAAGCTATACTGATTTGTGGCTTTTTCTTTTCCTTTTTTTTTTTTTTAAAGATTTTAATTATTTGAGGGACACAGTGCAAGAGAGCATGAGTGGGCGGGGGAGGGACAGAAGAGGGAGTAGTAGGCTGGGCCACCTAGGCATCTCTGGGGCTTTTTCTTAAACCAATAAGCCTTCCCAACTATTTGGCAGGTAAATCATTCAGAAGTAAATTGTAGTGTGCTAAGAATAGTAACAAGGAATAAAATAGTTTGTTCTAGTAAAACTTCATGGGAGAATTGGCTTTAATTTAGTTTTTTGAAGGCATATCAAGGGCATTTCAGGCAAGAGGAATATAGTACCAGTGATAGGCAGCACCGTGTGACTTCATCATTGGATGTAGAACTTTTGGGGGAGCTCCTGAAAGTATCTAATTTTGCAGAGGCATAAATTTGAATATTTGTGAGGTAAGTGTGCTTGAGCCACTTGCCCGTATACCCTTAACTTGTGGGAAAAGTGGAGGGGCAGAACAAAGTGATAGGGTTAATTTGTGTGTGATAAGCATGTCTAAGATGCTCTCAGTCTTCACACTCTACCCTACCTCAGCCATTACTCCCACATGCTAGTATTGATATTTTTAGAAACAACCTTTCCAAAATCTTAATTCTATGTGTCACATTTGAAATGTGTTACCATACTGGTTGCCCTCAGCCTCTCCAGTTTTCCCATCTCATTTGATGAAAACTCCAGCCTTCCGATTTCTCAGGCAAAACACTCAACTATGATTTCTCTTAAACACTATACATGAAATCCATTGGAGAAGTGTAGGCTCTGCCTTCAAAGTAAGATATGTTTTAAGGATTTATATTAAGAAGAGGGGGGTACCTGGGTGGCTCAGTCAATTAGGCATCTGCCTTAGGGCTCAGGTCATAATCTCAGGGTCTGGGATTGAGGCCCATGTTGGACTCCCTGCTCAGTGGGGAGCTTCTCTCTGCCTGCTCCCTACTTACGCCCTCTCGCTTTATAGATCTCGAAGAAAAATAAAAAGGAGCAACCGTTCGGAACGTATGGATCTTACTGAGATCTTGATTTTAAATGAGCCAACTAGATATTTTAAGGAGTTAATCTTTGGTAAGTTTTTAAGAAATAGAAGTGAAATAACTATAGTTTGCTTTGAAATATTTGAAGTGAGGTTAGGGAAGGCACTGGTGGGGTTCTAAGTGCTGTTTATTACCTATAAATTGATACTTGTTGAAACTAAACTATGGGGATTCATTGTGCCTACTTTATATAAGTTTTGAAATTTTTCGTAACATAGAAAATAAACTACATTTTGGCTTGGGTTAGTATAATATAATAGCTCTTTAACTGGTCAGCTTTGTTCTTGTCATCTGTTTTCAGCAGTAACCAGAGTGCTTTTCTCAAACTCCACTCCCTCTTAATCTTTGTGATAGACTGGCTGAACTGACCTTGCTTTTCTCAGTAACACTGCCTTAAAACCTTTAGAAGTTCTTTCCCTCTGGAGTGGCAACTTAACCTTCAGGTCTGTTGTCAAGCATTTTCGGGGAAGCCTGCCTTGATCTGCCTATCGATTGTGTTCACCCCTCACCGCTGTCCTACCATATACACCCTTAACCTTTGCTTCACTTGTTTTTGTCCATAGCATTTAGAATGTAATATCCTTCACTTTGTTGTGTATTGTGTGCTTTTTTTCTTGTTAGAATGTAACTGTGAGGATGGATCTTTTCTCACTAGGATATTCCAAGTACCTGAAACAGTAATGATCTGGTATATAGCTATTTGCTGAGTGAATGGTACCTAGATTGCCAGGGAGATTAAAGTATAAAAACTGTAATACCAGTGGGGCTGGAAAGAAGTGTTTTGGAAGGCACTGAGGATTTCAAAACTGATTTTGAGGGTTGAGGAAGAAGTTTCCAAATGTTAATATTACAGAGGGTGTTAAAATTGAGAATGTCAAGTGTGTGGGCCATGGTAGCAGCTGTGGGAGTGAGTGTAATTTCTCACAGCAAAGTGGATTGACATGATGGCTAAGACTTCACGGGGTAACTATTGGAAGCTGGTTGTAGCTAAGGGGTGCTTTTCACTTAAATTGGATGTGGTAAGGAAAAATCTAATTTCCCCTGGGAAGAATTCCATGTCTTCTGTGTCTACAATGGATAATAAGCACTTGTGTGTTATTTTCCCAACTCCGAGGTTTAGATACCCTCATTTTATAATGAGAAAACATACTCCAAAGAAAGTTATCCAGGATGCACAGTTTGGGAAGATGGGCAGAGGCAGTATTGAGCAGAATCCAATTATATACCAGACCCATTCATATTTTATGGTTCTTAAAATTGACCAGATTGTTAGTGAATATAAATGATCAGCATAAACCAGTTTATTTGGAATAAATTACATTGAGAATTCAATAATTAGTCGAAATGTACTGACCTCCTAATTTTACAGAGGATCTTTAAACACCATGGCTATATTGTAATATTTTCCATATGTACCAGACTTGTTTGTGAAAGACAGGGTTGTTACATTGAATATATGAACTAATAACACAAAATAGAACACACATTAATTAGAGTTTAAGAGGACTCCCCACCCCACCCCCCAGCAAGTCCCAGTCCTAAATTCTGAAAATATCCTGTCAAAAGCTTATCAGTTTAAAATGACAATTTTTAAATGAGTTTGGGATAAACCTGAATATTAAGTATAATCAATCATGACTTAGATTAAATATTTACCTAAGGATTCTTGTATGATGAGTTCCCAGGTGCTAACTACTGTAAGCATTGGTTTGCATTGGTTTGCGACTTGACTAGAGGAGTTTATGGCAAGGTAACAGATTTGAAAAAGGACACAAGTTTTAACTTCAGCTCTAAATGTCAAGACAAAGTATTGAAGGTTAATGGCAAACTGAATACAAGATACTTTTAAATCAGAGCACAAAGTATTGAGACACCAGAAAAGCAAAACCTTAATTCTAAATCTATGTTATTCCTATGACTGAATATGCATCCCTTTTTCAAGATGTAGGATATTAAAAAGAAGTTAAAAAGTTGGCAATAAGTTGTTCAACTGATAATTCCTATGAGAATATTCACTAAAACTTTGGAATCAGTGAATCCATGTGGCACAAAGGAAAAAAACCAACCAGCCAGGTGGTGTTTTAAATGATGGTCTTTCCACATAGTTAACATTAAAACAACCAGTTGTAATTGTGGATAGCTTTAGGCCAATGATGTGAGTTTTCAAACAGGAAATAACAAAAATTACTTGAAAGCATAAAAAGCTTAAAAACTGCCAAAGCTGGGAGAGTGGATACAGTGGAGCAAGGAGAATAGGAAACCACAATTACTGTTAGAATTTGACCAGCCAAAAAGCAAACCAATTTTCCATCATTTTTGCATTTACTTGACCAATTGTGTTACCTCATTACAGTATCTTTGAAACTTCCTTCTATTCATTAGCAATTTGAATCTCCCATTGCCTACGAAATTTGGCTTCTGACATAGGTAGACCTGAAAAGCAATCACAATTGCCTTAATTTAGGATAGTTTCCTACCAAGGTTTTTTGAACAAAAAAAACTTTCCTTTGACTCAGTAAATTCTTGGAGAGTGTGGACAGTGATTAGCTATTATGCAAAATGGGTGGTTATTTAAATGCTGACTAACCTAAAGAATGGGTATGAATGGGTTTACGTTCAGGTTTTCCTCTAAAATTTAGAATACACTGAACGAATCTTAAGTATAAGAGTTCAAGAAAGTCAAGCTCCTAATTTAGATTTAAGAATTTACTTAATCCAGCTTCAAAAGATGCAGTGGAAAAAGTTTTAACTCCTTCAGACCATCAACATTCTGAATTGTACCCAGAGGCACAGTTGAAAGGTCCAGACTGAGCTGCGCTCTATACCTTTTTGAGAGGTCCCTATATTCACATGGTGTCAGAACAGTGGAGCTCCCCAGGAGAGCACAAGTCTCCTGGAATAATATCCTTTTATAACTTTATAATAAAACAAACATTACATCATTTTAGAATATTTATTTTCTAGCTCTTCTTAATCTTAGTTCTGTGATCTTCCCATGAAATGAGTCATGGAAGTTATGTGTTTTTAAATCAGATCTGATATGAGAGGGACCTCACAAAATACCATGTTTTATAAGTGATGATTTTTATTTCTATTGGGAAAAACTAGGATCAATGTGCTTAAGAGTCTGTGCTGGAGCTGATGATGAATGAGCACTACTTAGCCTATTACATATTTTCTAAAGGGGAAAAGCACCTTCTTAGAAGTGACAGAATAATCACTGACTATCCACTGTTAAGAGCTGTAAATTTCTGCTGTGGAGTCTAGCAAAAGTTGCACTTTTTTCTACGTAATTTGTTATAAGTATCTTGGTATTTATAGAAGAAAGCTAGAGAAGAATGATGGATAACAGCTCATTACACTTAATGAAGCAGTGTATCAGATAATCCTCACAGTTTACTGTCTGGGTAAAGCCTTTATCTTCAGATGCAAGAACTGAATTCAGGAATGTGAACACCTAATGGAAAATTCATGTGGACCACTGAGCAGAGACCTCGATTGTCATCACCTTGGTTACCACTAGTATTTCAGATTGTCTTCTATAAGTTACCAGTGTATGGAACTGGAGTGAATTTTCAGACTTTCTATCATGCAGACAGAAATAGGATCAGTTTCACTAAGAACTTCTCTGTGGCCTTACTTTAATGGTATATGTTGTAAGTTCTTTGCTTTCCAAATTTTTCTTCTCTTTCGCTTATGAAAAATGGTAATTGATAAAAGTAGAACCAGGGTGGAGAAGAAGCAACAACCAAAGAATATCAATGGTTTCTTTTGCCCAAGAAATAAGCAGACCATGCACTCTGTGTTTCTTTGAGTCTGATTGCATCTAGGACTCATGTTCTCAGAAGGGAAGCCACTGTTGCCGATCAGGTTGTTGTAAAGCTGAACTGAGGATTTAGCTTTGAAATCAGATGTGAAGAATCCAAATCTGGGTTTAGATTTTTCTTCAGTCAGTTTGAATGCATAATAGCCTTTAATTTTGACTTTATCAATTAGGTGTGCTGAAAAATATCAGAAATGAACATTAATCACAAATGAAGTATAAAGTATCTGAATTAGAATTTAGTTTCCACTGAAATAAGCTAAACTCAGAATAGCAATTGTCATTACAGGGTTCTGACATTCTTTTATGATTGAAAAATAGGTGAAAATATGTGTAATCTTTAAAAATTCAAAGTAAAACTGTGATTCATAAGTTACACAAAAACACCAGGGGTAGGGGCAGGGCACAAAAGCAAATTTAAGAACTGGAGCCATGAAAGTGTAAAAGGACTTAACTGCCATTGTGTTCATTTGGTCACAAGCAGAAAAATCTTGGCTATTTGACCTGATTTCCAGACCTCAAATGTGCTCTTGGTGCTGCCCAATAACCATACATGGTTTCCCCTAGTCAGCTGACTGATTCACACCTCTCCCTCAAACTCTCATCCTTGCTTTGAAGGGATGACCTTTCTACCTACTTCACTTAAAAACTGAAGTACTCAGAGGAGAATTCTTCAATTTTGCACCATCACACCTGTCCACCTACTATCATACTTCTGTTACTATGGATGACCTGTCCATATTCCTAGAAGGCTGACTCTTCACTTGTGCACTAAGTTTATTCTCTCTTGTTTACTCAAGGACACCTCCGTCTGTTCTCCCCTTCTCTCATGTATTACCCCTCACTGTTGGGTCATTTCCATATGAACATGCTACAACTTCTGGCTCTCCATTAGTTGTCTTAATAGCATGGCTTCTAGTCACTCTTAATGCTTTCTCATCTCTTTGACCTCTGAAGTGTTCCAGGGCTCAGGCCTCTCTTCTTGCTCCCTTGTGATAGCTAGGCTTATTGTTTCTAAATACCATTCCTGCTTTTTTTTTTTTTTTAAAGATTTTATTATATTCATGGAGAGAGCACAAGCAGGGGAAGAAGCAGGCTCCCTGCAGAGCAAGGATCCCGATTCAGACTTGATCCCAGGACTCCGGGATCATGACCTAAGCTGAAGGCAGACGCTTAGCCCACTGAGCCATCCAGGAGTCCTACCATTCTTGCTCTTAACTGCCAAGTCTGTATCTCAGCCCCAGAATTACCTGAATCTAAGACTCCAGTTAGCCTATTTGACATCTCTAACTGGATGTCTAATAGACATCTCAAACTTAAACTGTGCAAAACTGAACAACTCCAAAAATCTACCAGTCTCCTCCAACCGGTAAATGGCCACTCCCCCTTTAGTTGCTCAAACCAAAACAGATTCATTCTTCACTCTTCTCTCACACCCTCCATCTAATTCTGTTGACTTTACCTTCAAAATAAATCCAGAATCTAGCCACTTCTCACCATCTCCACTTAATAACCTAATCCAATCCCCCATTATTTCTTTCTTAGACTACTCCAACCCTCCCTGATTCTGTTCTTTGTCCTTTACAGTGTATCCAAAAAGAGCAGCCAGAGGGATTCTTTAAAAGTATGGGTTAGATCATGTGCCCTTCTGTTAAAAACCTTCCATAGCCTGCCAATTCCAGAGTGTAAGAGCCACAGTTCTTCTGATGGCTAAGCCCCATCTGATCTGCCTCTTCTATTTCTTGACCTCATCTCTGATTACTTTTTTCTGTTGCTCCTGCTTCCACCACTTTGACCTCCTTTCTGAACCTCCCGCAGGCCAGGCATGCTCCCATATTAGGATTTTTGCATTTGCTGTTCTCTCACCTGGAACACTTCACAGATAACTGCACAGGTTTGCCATGTTGCTCCTCCAGGTGTTTGAAGACTTCCCCAGCCACGCCTTAGAATTGTAACTACTCCTACACCCCACTCTGGGTCACCCTCTTCCCTGCTGTTCTTTCTCCGTAGAACTTTTTGCCTCTGACATGCTATTTATCTTATCTGTTGACTCTCATCCCACAAAAATGGAGGCTTCATGAGGACAGTAATCTTTATTTTGTTCAATGGTGAGTTTCTGCCTGTATTAGGTGCTCAGTAAATAAGTATATTTCTGGGATCTTTTTGCTGCTTCAACAAATCTATTGTAGACATTTAGAAATATTTTTAAAATGTTAAATGTTAAAATATTTTAAAAATATTTTTAAAATGTTAACTGGGAAGAGTATATAAGATAATCTCAAACACTGATGCTTGCTTCCATTAAAATAGATAAAATTGAGGAATTTTTTTTTAAAGTATTAAAAAAATATATAGTTTGCGGGTACCTGGGTGGGTCAGTTGGTTAAATGTCTGCCTTTGACTCATGTCATGATCCCAGGGTCCTGGGATGGAGTCCTGTGTGTCAGGCTCCCTGCTCAGCAGAGAGTCTCCTTCCTCTGCACCCCTTCACCTCGTGCTCCCACACTCTCTTGCAAAAATAAATAAAATACTTAAAAAATAGAGCTTGTTTAGGGAGGGGGATGGAAACTGCTGTTTATAACATTTGACCCAGTAATTCCATAGTGGGCAGTCCTTAAGAAGATAATCAGAAATGAAGACAAAGATTTATATTCAAAGGTACTTGCTTTTTAGTTAAAAAAAAAAAGCCCACGTCAAACAGGAATGCTTAAATGCGTAAAGATGTGTCCATATGATGGGATATTAAGCAACCACTAAAATAATATTAAGACGGGGTGCCTGGGAGGCTCAGCCAGTGACGGTCTGCCTTCAGCTCAGGTCGTGATCCCAGCAGCCTGGGATGGAGCCCTGCATCCCGCTACTTGCTCAGCGGAGGGTCAGCTTTTCCCTTTCTCCCTCTGCCTTTCCCCCTGCTCATGCTTGCTCTCTCTCTCTCTGTCAAATAAATAAAATCTTAAAAAAAAAAATGCAATTTTAGTGACATGGGACACGTCGTGTGATACTTTATTTGGATACAAAACTTCCACTTGTACTAAAACCGTCTGGCACAGCATGCTGGGACTATATAATCCAGTAAAATACCAACAGAGCTTGTTTGCGGGAGTGAGATTTCAGGTGATTTGGTTTTTATGCTCTGTGTTTTGTTTTAATACTTTTCTAAACTTGCTGAACTTTCCCTCAGGAGCTGGCGCTGTCACTAGCGCGCCTCCTCCCCTCGTTCTCTGTTCTCCTGAGCCTGCAGTGCCCTTGCGTGCGGGGGCCGGCCCGCACCTCACCTTTCAGAGCCTCCTGAACGTACTTCTCCAGGTAGTACTTGCGCAGTTCGTCGTTGTCCAGAGACCGGTCGTCGATGCCGTTGGCCGTGATGTAAACATCCACGTCCCCGTAGTTCCTGCGGATCCAGCCGAGCACCTTGCGCTCCCCCCACGGCAGCACCGCCAGGCGGCTGGGGGAGCTCAGGCAGGTGATGTCCTGCAGGAACTGCACGTCCCTGTCCGCGTCGTAGCGGCTGCCGTTCTGGCGCGCGTGCATCACGAAGCGGGTGGTGAAGTGGTTGAGCGCGTAGAAGTCGGCGGCGCCCTTGACCAGCCGCCGCTCCTCCTCGGTGAACCGCGGCAGGGCGGAGCGCGAGAGCCCCTGCCTGTTCTTGAGCGCGATGTACTCCCGCATGGCCCGCGGGTAGTCGCCGGTCTTGAAGAGCGGCTCGGCGAACCAGGCGATTTCGAACTGGAGGAAGCGCTCGGCCGCCTGCCAGTGCGAGCGGGCGTAGGGGTTGGCGGGCTCGGCCCAGTCCGAGTGCAGGGACAGCGACACGGCCCCGCGCTGCGCCGGCCGGTACCGCCCGTCGTAGAGGCGCCACACCAGGGCGTGGGCGATCAGCAGGTGGTGCGCCGCCCGGTAGGTGTCGTTACCGGTGTGGCTGTACACGTCGCTCAGCCGGTTGGGCTCGTTGATGGTGATCCAGAGCTTCACCAGGTCCCCCAGCTCCTGGAAGCACAGCCCGGCGTAGTCCCGGAAGGCCTGGGCCGTGGCCGGGTTCAGCCACCCCCCGCTGCGCAGCAGGGGCGCGGGGAGGCCCAGGTGCGCGTGCGTCGGGTAGTACAGGGTGACCATGGGGGAGATGTGGAGCTTCAGCCCCTCGCTGACCACACACCTGTAGTACCTCAGAGCTTGTCGGTTAACCACGGACAGGTTGCCCGTGGGAAGGATGGAGGGCCAGTCCAGAGCGAACCTGTAGTGAGTGACTTTCATTCTCGCCAGCATCTCCAGCTGTCTTTTGATGCTGACGAAGTCTGTGCATTGAGCTGGCCGTGTTTTCAGCCTCACCCCTTCCACTCGGTGCAACAGTCTGTTGCCTGTCACGTTCCACACGTACAGGTGAGGGTCGCTGAACTGTGGGGAGGAAGCCACCGCCTTGGGCTGCGAAAGACACGCATGTTCAAGATTTTCTTTATTATTGATTTGTCACAGAGAGAGAGAGAGTGAGAGAGAGCGAGCACAAGCAGGGGGAGGGGCAGAGGAAGAAGCGGGCTTCCCGCTGAGCAATGTGCCCGATGCGGGGCTCGATTCCAAGACCTCGGGATCATGACCCGAGCCCAAGGCAGACGGATAACTGCCTGAGCCACCCACCCAGGCATCCAGAAAAACAAGCACGTTCAAGTGAAGCACACCCCACAGACAGGCCTAGCATGCATCATCTAAGAGGAAGATGGGTCCCACCTTATTGTGCCTCTTCCTGACAATAGAGAAAATAAATGATGCATGTAGCCTTGGAAACCACCCGCCCTTTCCTGCAGTTCCCATGGTGACATCATAGAAGAGTCCTGCTGGATGAACCTCCCTTCTAGCTCTTGCAATCTCCCAGGGAGACCAGAAAACCGGGAAGGAACCATACCGGGGCTTGGCCTCGAAGACAAGTTGTTTTTCAGAAACCCCCGAGTTCATTTGTCCTAAAAACTGAAGTCACCCAGCGGGGTCTCACATGATTCTGTTGAAATGCATCAGGAAATTGGGCTTGTACCCTCAGAAGGAATCGTGAAAGCTGGACCTTCCAAACCCTGCCATAACTTGACAGCAAAGTTAAAATTCTAGTTGTAGAGGATTTCATGGAGACCAGGACTTGGAGTTACAGGTGGCTGGTTGACCCAGCCACAGTTCCTGAAAGAAGCCGGTGGGGTAGCAAACGACCCCTTGCACTTGCTGAGTCCAACTCTCTAACACCTTATATTTGAAAAGTCCAAGTGATGTCACATGTGTATCATGTTGTCCCCACTGACGTGCCTGTGAGAACACCGCATTTCTTCATCCAACAGAATACCGAACACCCTCTTAATGCAAGATGTTTGGATTATGACTGGAAAAAAAAAACAGTAAAATTTCCCCAGAAACTCCCAAATTGACTCTTGGATCTGATGATGATGTGTTATACCCCACCCCCCACTGAGGAGATAATCCTCGACTCCTGTCCTCATTCTACCCCTTTGAAACTGGGGCTTGGCAACTCTGTCTAGTGACAGAGTAATCTCACCCACCTCACAGGTGTGTTGTGACGAGTCAATGACTCTGGGAAAGCACTCTGTCAACTCTAAAGCAATCTACAAACATAAGGTAGCCATGACTTGGGTTTAGTTTTCCATGGTTGCAATAATTGCCTGTGAGGCCTCTGAGGCTAAATTAAAACAGAAGAGGGCTTAAGAAAAAAGACTTCAAGATTCGAAATTAATAAGAGAAAATACAAGTTCTGTACTTGTTTCCAAGTACTTTTTCTTCCTGTGGTTGAATTTAAGTGCACCTGGAAAAAATGATAATTAACCTTTAGTAAATATTTTCTCTCTAATTGTTTTCTCGTGTGTCATCCTTCATAGTCTAATTACAAAACCATATCACTGCCCACTTACCATCTGCCAACCAGTTATCTAGAACATTAAACTGAGAGAACATCGATCATGTGAGCATGAAGTTAAATCTGCATATAATTATTTGAGTAAAATCCTTCTAGCTTAGATTGGCAATCTCAGTGTTTCGAAACCTCAGTGCATCTTAATATTGAAAGGGTGTTTACAAAGAGCAATCTTGCTATGAGGTAAGGCAAGACAAATGAAAATCTGTCTTTTAAAAACGTCCAACAAGTATTCAGTTTAGCAAGTGGGTATGATTATTCTGCTAAGAGATCTAGTTGGGGGTGGTGAACCACGATCTCAACCCTAGCTCCCAAGAGCTTAGTCCTAAAATTCTGTTTCCCACTGAGAGGATGCTGGAGTCCTTGGAGAAATGGCTTTTTCCAGTCTGGGGCAGGAAAAGAATGAGGTGATGCTGGTACATCTTATGCCAGAAAAATAAGGATGTACTTAAAAACTGAAAAGGAAATGACAGAAAGACACAGGAGCAGTTTGAAAGAGTCCCACTGGCCACCTTTGAGATAATCTGAGCATCAAAAGGACGAATGAAACAATGACAGTAATGAGTTATAATGCATTGCAATTAAGAGAATCACCTAATATATGTAGAAGGAATAATTAGAAATTCACCATTTTACACTCTGCAAAGTAATAGTTCAGGTAAAGTTTATGAATCAATATTAAGACCATTAGTGACATGTTGTTGGGAAGGAGGATATCTATATGGTCTCAAAGTGCCACCAAAACATTACTTCTTTTTTTTTTTTTAAAGATTTTATTTATTTATTTGACAGACAGAGATCATAAGTAGGCAGAAAGGCAGGCGGACAGTGAGAGGGGGAAGCAGGCTCCCTGCAGAGCAGAGAACCCCTATGTGGGGCTCGATCCCAGGACCCTGGGATCACGACCTGAGCCGAAGGCAGAGGCCTTAACCCACTGAGCCACCCAGGCGCCCCCAGAACATTACTTCTTAATTATAAATGGAAAAGTTACCTTTCAATGAAGAGATCTTGCAAATGCTACCTTAGTCAAGAAATGTGGTAACTACTACTTCAACACATTAACATTTTCCATAATGAAACGACATTGTGTGCTTCCTGATGTGATGTATTGGGAAACAGACAACTTCATTTACATAGTATCTTTCCGGAAGTTTATCGAATCCAATAAAGAAACAAATCCAGAACATGAGACATTCTACAATCAATTGTTCTGGGCTCTTCAAAAATCCCAGTACCATTCTTGGGGGAATTATTCTGAGTTAAAAGAGACTAAAGATGAATGACAATGAATGTGTCATCCTTGTTTGTATTCTTGATCTAAAATTTTTAAAAAAATCTATAAAGGACATTTTGGGAACATTTAGGATAATTTGAATATGGAATGTACGTTAGATGATATTGAATCAATATTAAATATATATGGGTATGATAATATTATAATGACCTAGGAGACTGTCCTTATTTTTAGGAGACACATTTGAGTAGAAATATTTTGGATAATAATATAGTAATAGTAATAATGTCTGCAACTTTTCACTGGCTTATAAAAGAGAGATAAAACAATGTGGCAAAATGTTAACAATTGGTCAATCTTGATGAAGGGAAATATGGGTGTTTATTGTACTTGTTTGAAATTTCTCAAAACAAAATGTTAGAGGAGAAGAGAATACTGAGAGGCTGGGGAAAATGAGATGGGGATGTTTGTAGGTAGGCACACTACTATTTTTCAGGTGTTACTTTCATTTTGTCAGTCCTCCTATAGAAGACATCTCGTTTTTTGACATCTATTCATACATCCTCTGGCTGATTTTTCAAAAAGCATTCTAATTTTCCTTGGCAAACAATTCCTCCTCACTCTTAGTCCAAGTTCAAGGGAAGCTGATGCCTCACTGGGCTCTAGGCATAAGCATGAAACTCAGAACTGGTTGATCACAGAATTACTTTCCCCTGCCACAGGTGATTCACTCTTGCTCCTTAGAGTAGGGGTAGGGTCTCCGATGGGGTAGACCTTCACAGTTAATCACTGGGACACAAATAGGTTTTGAGGTGAGGCAGAAACTTTCAGGTTGGATCACGTACAGGCAGGAACTCTTGTCTCTCCTGGGATATTTCTTTGCTGGGTGTGGAATTATAGAAAATATAAACCCATTTGTAGTGGTAGGGAAAAGATGGCCTGCCTTTCCACGTGGTGGAGAGAGGGACTGGGTGAGAAGTTGGCTCTACAGGGGACACAAAGTGCAGATGAGTCACTTCTGTATTTAGGTTACTCTGTATCTTTTCCTCCATTATTATCTCTGAGCCTTTACTAAATCATGGATAAGAATCAACTGGGATTGAGATTCAAGATCTGAGAACTTTGTTCACTCATGGTTTGAGCCCTTTCCTTTGGCCCCATCCCTTTTAGATCTTGCTGTCTTTCCATCTGCTTCTGGAATACAGGACATAGTGTGGCATTGTGAGGTCTTCTAGCATGGTGTCAGGAAACAGACAGATCTGGGTACCCCGAACAAGTTATGTAACCTCCCTAAGCCTCAGTTTCCTTGCTTGTAAAATGAGGGCTTTATGATTTAGGAAAGAGAATGTGCATATATACAACAGTTGTATGCTTGGCGCATAATAAGAGCTTAAAAGATAGTTGCTATAATTGTGACAAGAGCTCTGCAAATACAGGGGCTTGTGAGTTGCCTCTTAACAGTCCTGCCACTATTTCTGTTTCTTCCGGCAAGTCACTTAGGTCTCAATTAGGAACCGATGGGTCTCACTTTCCTAACCCGTAAAATGAAGGATGTGGAATAGGAGATCTCTAAAGGGCTCATCTGGCCCTAAAAGTTGACCTTAACAACTTCACTTTGCATGGTACGTGGCTGGTGCTCCGTCGCTGCCCTGGTCAGGCACACAGCGAGGATCAAAGCCTCAAATCTCTCCACCCTCATGCGGGGAAGTCCTGCATTCTAGTAAGGGGAAAACACGATCAATAAGAAAAATCCGTAAAGCAGTTATCAGGGGCTGTGGGGCGGGGGCGGGGGGCGGTGCGGCAAATGCGGAGATATTGGTCAAAGGGCACCAACTTCCGGTGACAAAATTAGGTTCTGAAGATCGGATGTACAGCGTGGTGATTATAGCTAATGATACCGTATGACATACTTTCAAGTTGCTCAGAGAATAGATCTTAAATGTTCTCACCACAGAAAGAAATGGGAATTTTGTTATGGTGGTCATCGTTTTTGGCAATACAGAAACGTATCAAGTCATCATGTTGTCCTCCTTAAACTTACACCATGTTGCATGTCCATTACCTCTGGAGAAGGCTAGAGGGAAAAAAATGTGTAAAGTACATAATAGTATGTTAGCTAGTGATGAATAGGATATACATGGGAAACAAGGAAGAAAGGGGAATGAGAGGATTGTGATTTTTTTTCTTTTTCTTTTTTTTTTTTTTTTTGGAGTGGAGGGAAGCCTTATTGAGAAGGCGGCATTTAAGGAGTAATGTAATGAAGGTGACGAGTGAGAATGGGAGACCCCACAAGGATACAGACACCTCATAAGGCAAATTATTCAAACCTATCAAAGAACAGGAACCACTTAAATCAAGGGCCACCAATAATTGGCTTTTGGCAAAACATAATCTAGAAAAAAAGTTTATAATTTTGATGCCACTGACCAATGACCAAGTTCCCTCTAGACCATATACTTCTTGAGGGCAGCCTCTCATCACCATCACCAAGGATAATTTCTGGCATATGAGAGGCTCTGGGAAAGCACTAAATCTCATCTTCCTTCCTCTTCCTCTTCCTCTCAACTCCCCTCCAGAACCTCCAAGTAATCATATTTGCTGTTGTCTGACGGCTGTCATCGAGTTCACGAAATAAAATACTGTGACCTGGGGCACCTGGGTGGCTCAGTGGGTTAAAGCCTCTGTCTTTGGCTCTCTGCTCTGCAGTGAGCCTGCTTCCCCATCTCTCTTTCTGCCTGCCTCTCTGCCTACTTGTGATCTCTGTCTGTCAAATAAATAAATAAAATCTTAAAAAAAAAAAATACCGTGACCTATTTGCACCCGTTTAGAGTTACTTCGTAAGCTGTCACTTACCTTAAGGACAGATTCGGTGACACCCCACGAGAAGTCACAGGGAAATTGACCCCGCACATCTGGGGTGGACTCCTTGAAAGTAAAACCATTTTCCTGTATGATCTGTTTGTAGTAAAGTGCCGAAGACTTGGGCTTTCTTTCTTTTTGTTTACTATTCAAATCCACATAAAATAATCCTCGGCGAGTGGTGTAAGCATCCTGCCATTCAAAGCCATCCAGGAGGGACCAGGCAGTGTAGCCAAACACTTGTATTCCATCAAACCTTATAGCTGCACAGAGGAAGAAAAGCAGAGATGTTCACTCTGGTTTGTGGTTCTGATTCGCAATCTACTGGGGGACGTGTTGCCGGGAGCATATGGGGAAACGACTTTTATCCTCATTTGCAGGCTTGTGATATACAATAGAAAATTCCTGTTGCTACTTGAAAAGCGGCAGCTATTTTCATCTGGAATGCTCCTCTCCCTTACCCACAACAAGGGAAAGACACAGTTCAAGGGTCAAGTTTAAAGTACTTCTTTGGAGCCCCGGGTGGTTCAGTCATTAGGTGTCTGCGTTCAGCACAGGTCATGATACCAGGGTCCTGGGATCAAGTCCCTCATCCGGCTCCCCACTCAGCGGGAAGCCTGCTTCACCTTATCCCACTCCCTCTGCTTGGGTTCCCTCTCTTGCTATGTCTAACTCTGTCAAATAAATAAATAAAATCTTAAAAAAATAAAAAAAAATAAAATATTCCTGAGAATATTAGTGGGCAAATCTGCGCCAGAAGACATAGAAATCCCCAGAATCCTTTGGGACCAAGGCAGATGTCTGTTCGTGACCAAGAGTGTCTCATTTCAGGCTTGGGTTAGGTCCCATTTCATCTTCTATGAAACTACCCTTTAAGGACTGAAAAATCAGCTTTGAGAATGAACATAAGTGAACGTATGTCTAAGAAGAGACAAGGACAGTGCTGTGGGAGAACGGGCCAGCAGAGGGGCAGGGGACAGGAGGCTGCTGTGCTCCTGGGAGGCTGCTCTAGGGCAAGTTTCTTAACAGAAAAGGTTGGAAAAGATCTCTCAGGGCCTTTCTAGCATTAAAAACTCTGATTTGATAACTTTTTTTTTTTTTAAGTAATCTCTATATCCAATGTAGGGCTTGAACCTATAATCCCAAGATCAAGAGTCTTGTGCTCGACCAACGGAACCAGCCAGGCGCCCCTGATTCAATAACTTTTAGGAATTGGGTAAAAATGAAATATGGAAATCAACAGCAGCAATAAAAGCAACAAATATCCAAATCAACCTCAAACTATTTTTCTTTTCTTAAAAGCTTTTCATTTCCATGCTGCTCCTTCCCACAGTTTGGCACAACAAGATCTTGCTCTCCCCGAGGACCCTCCCTGAAGGCTCTCCAGCAGAACCTTTCCTCTAGGCTTGTGACTTCTAAATTTTAATTAATCAATTAATGAATTAATCAGTTTATGTATTTATTTATTTTTAGTTTATTTACTTTTTAAAAAAAAGATTTTATTTATTTATTTGACACAGAGAGAGAGATCACAAGTAGGCAGAGAGGCAGGCAGAGAGAGGTGGGGGAAGCAGGCTCTCTGCTCAGCAGGGATTATGACCTGAGCCACCCAGGCATCCCGGCATGTGACTTCTAAAGAGAGCTACAAACTTTCAGAAAGATCTGCTGAGAATTTCTTTATATTTGGTGAAATGGAGCCAAGTTCTGTAGGGGAAAGACCTACCACAATGTGGGCTTATCTTCTGCTTCATTATTTCAACCAGCCACCTGTAGATGTCACTAGTTGAGTAGCGGAAAAGGAAGGAGGGGCTTAGTAGGGGTCAGAGAAATATCCAGGAGCAACAGAAATTACTCAGCTTTGCCATTCATGGCTCATTGTTTGTCTTCAGACCTTTTCACCATTTAGTCATGTAATAGAATAAAAAGAGCACGATTTCTTGTTTTTAAAGATTTATTTATTTATTTGAGATAGAGATCAAGTGGGGGGAGGGGAAGTGGAGAAGGGAGAAAGAGAGAAGCAGACTCCCCGCTGAGTGTGGAACCCATCATGGGGCTCGAACCCACAACTCGGAGATCACAACCTGAGCTGAAATCAAGAGTGGGATGCTCAATGATTGAGCCACCCAGGTACCCTTAAAAACAGCACAATTTCAGGAAAAGCTTTCAACGTCTTACTATGTTACTACGTCTTACTATGTCCACGTTACTACTGTTAGAAAACTTTGGGGAATATCTCTTGTAGCATATGTTCTTTTAAAAAGAATGAGATAGCTTCAGGGTACCTGGGTGGCTCAGTTGGTTAAGGGTCTGACTCTTGGTTTTGGCTCAGGTCATTATCTCAGGGTTGTGAGATGGAGCTCCGCATGGGGCTCTCTGCTCAGCTCGAAATCTGCTTGAGAATCTCTCTCTTCCTCTCTCTTTGCCCCTCCCCCCGCTCTCTCTCTCAAATAAATAAATACATTTTTAAAATCTTTAAAAAAAAAACAAACATGATACAGCCGCTTATTGCCAATTAAGGGTGTATATCTACAGTCTAGTATTATTCTGTTCCCAAACTTTTATTAAAAAAGGACATGAGAGGAACACAAAAACTCCATTAACATAGGTCAATGGGAAAACCCAACAACCACAATCACGTCTGAAGATGACTTTAAGTGTCCTATGGTGTAAGTATTCAAAGGTCTAAAAAATTGAGCTAATGTGCAACCAACCTTGAAGAACCTGGTTGAGGAAATTCTTCATCATGTAGATGGCTGTGGTGTCTTCTGTCTTCACATGACTGTCTGTGAACCAGCCGTTCTCAGCAATCAAGATCCGGGGGTTGTCATATTCCAGTTTAATCCAATTCAGCACTTCTCTTAAATTGAGTGACACATTTTGTCCCATTTTAGCCATGGTGTTCTGGGGCTTGAAATTGTTGGGTCCAAAGGAAAAGGCAAAGAAGTCAGCAGTGCCCCTCACGTCCTTCTTCTCTGCTTCAGAGAAAAGGGGTAGAATGGAGAACGACTTCTTTTTCATCATCTCTGGATAGTCTCCATCCCCGTGGATTGGGTTGGCAAACCACCCGAGCACCGAAACCATGGACTGTTGACACTTGAGTATATCCACCATGTTTTCTGATCTGTTTGGCTCAATCCAATGGGATCCCAATGTGATTGACACCAAACCCTTCTGATGTGGGCGGAAATTTGTGTTGTAGTTATGCCAAACTTTTGAATGAGCCTAATAAGAAGAAAATATCGTTATTCTTTCTTGTCCTTACTCACACGGACTGTAATTTGGCTGGTAGAGTCTTTTCATGGACAAATTAGTGACACACAGGGTGATGCAGGGGAGAGCTGTCAGGGAACCCTGATGATCTCAAAGTCTGTTCTCTGTCTGCCTTCTCCTCTGCCTTCAACGGAAAGCCTCTCCTACAGGATTGTCAAGGGGCAGGCAGAGAGTCCTGATCGAGTTCCATCTTTCTTCTCCTCTCTCTGCTCCCTTCTTGGACCCTCCTGGGGCTAAATGCAGGTGAGATATTATGCGGATTGTAGAGTTTTTTCCTCTACATAAAAAGACAAAGAGCAGGGGCACCTGGGTGGCTCAGTCATTAAGCATCTGCCTTTGGCTCAGGTCATGGTCCCAAGGTACTGGGATGGAGCCCCGCATTGGGCTCCCTGCTCGGCAGGAAGCCTGCTTCTCCTTCTCCCACTCCCCCTGCTTGTGTTCCCTCTTTTACTGTGTCTCTCTCTGTCAAATAAATAGATAAAATCTTAAAAAAAAAAAAAAAAGACCAAAGAGCAGTGATCTTTCATTGTTCTATGGAATCTCCTTTCAGCCCTAACTTAGAAGTCCAAAATAATGCACTCTCAAAATCCTGCAAATGGATAATAGAGCCCATCTCCTGGGCTTCTGAAGATTGAATGAATTAATATATGTAAAGGACTTTAGAACAGTGTCTGGCACGGAGTAACTTCTACATAAGCCATTATTATTACTACTATTACTATTATTTTTATAATATTATTATTAAGACAATTTTATTTTTAAAAGTCTTCTTTTATAACTCTATTATTATTAATATAACAGTTATTTTTTAAAAGATATTTTTTATTTATTTGACAGAGAGAGAGAGGGGTCACAAGTAGGCAGAGAGAGAGGGGGAAGCAGGCTCCCCGCCGAGCAGAGAGCCCGATGCGGGGCTCGATCCCAGGACCCTGGGATCATGACCTGAGCCGAAGGCAGAGGCTTTAACCCACTGAGCCACCCAGGTGCCCAATATAACAGTTATTATTGCCGTTATTATAAAAGGGTGGCAGGGACTACACAAAGCAGGAAAGAGTGTGGGTTTTGGGTTCGGGCTTGAAGTTCAGGAACTTACCATGTGGCCTTGGACAATTCACTTCACCTTTCTGAAATCTCTTAGTATCTTCAGCTGTGAAATGAAGTTAATACTAAAGCGCTTTGCAAAGCTGTTAGATACGATGCTAACATATATATTAAATATGTAGCATACCATAAGGCACATGGGAGGTAGTGCTCAGAGATGCCTGTTATTACTATTGGTCCTCCCAGAATTTACATTTCCAGTTGAGCTTTCTGATAACAGAGCCTCAGGATAGGTTTCCAGTCTGTTTAATAGGTACGCACTGAGTGCTAACTTAATGCTTGATTTGCCCTGCCCGGAGAGGCTGAAATAAACGGTGGGAGAATGTGCCTTCAGGAGCCAATCATCTTATTGAGAAAATAAGACTGAATGTGTGAAAATATAAATGGCATAAAATATAAATATAAATATAAATGTAAAATGGCATAAAGTAGGTCATTAAGTGAAAAATTAATGAAAAGTTTGGTGGGACGCCTGGGTGGTTCAGTGGGTTAAAGCCTCTGCCTTCGTCTCAGGTCATGATCCTGGGGTTCCGAGATCGAGCCCCGCCTGGGGCTCTCTGCTCAGCAGGGACCCTGCTTCCTCCTCTCTCTCTGCCTGCCTCTTTGCCTACTTGAGATCTCTGTCTGTCAAATAAATAAATAAAATCTTAAAAAAAAAAAAAGTTTGGTGAAGAGCCACGAGCTGTATGAGGAAGAGCAAATATCAAGTCCTACAATTAAGGACTTGAGGCTAGTTAATGCTCAAGGTCACCTTGTGACCTGGACAGGCTTAGAATTGTCCTTTATCTGTGCGACAGCATCTCTTCCCCTCAGACTTGCTTGCCTCCTGATGTCTCCTCCCAGGTGTTGCAATTTCTCCTCTTTTTGGTGTTTCCAAAACAAGTGCACAAACCCTTACTATTTCTTTTTTAATTTTATTTATTTGACAGAGAGAGAGATCACAAGCAGGCTGAGAGGCAGGCAGAGTGAGAGGGGAAGCAGGCTCCCTGCCGAGCAGAGCCCAATGTGTGGCTTGATCCCTGGACCCTGAGATCATGACCTGAGCCAAAGGCAGAGGCTTAACCCGCTGAGCCACCCAGGTGCCCCCAAACCCTTACTATTTTTAACCCACAGTATCTGCTTTCTGTTCTGTTCCGTAGCCTGTCTTTTGCTCATTAGAAGTATTTTGTATTGGGTTGAATGATCTGAAATGCCTTTATGTAGGCCCCAAACCATCAAATCTGAACAACAGTTTAAACCTAATAGATCCTAGGGCATCTGGGTGGCTCAGTCGGTTGAGGGTCGGAAGCTTAATTTCAGCTCAGGTCATGATCTTGGGCTCCTGCGCTTCCGGTTCTGGGAACCTGCTTGTCTCCCTTTCCCTCTGCTCCTCCCTCGCTCACGTGTGCACGAGGGTGGACGTGTGCTCTCTCTCTCTCTCTCTCAAATAAATAAAGGAATCTTTAAAAAAACAACAACAACCTAATAGATCCTGTGGACACTGAAAATGTTCCATAAATTGGGTTAGGATGGGGAGAGATAGCTGTTAACATAGGAAGAAAGGATTCCCAGACTGATGGATGCCTCCTTGCTTTACGCAAAAATAGCTCATTTAAATCACCCCCTGAAAGATTTTCTGAAGGAGCAGATGCTTTGAAGTATTACCTATGTTCCACCTGTCCTTGCTCAATTTTCACTGGAAGATCCCAGAATCATTTAGCACCAAAGTATTCCCAGGGATACTTAAGAATGGTCTCCTTCTGGGGAAGTTTCAGGCCACCGCCTGACTCCCAGCTTCTGGAAGGAATCACAGGGGAGCCTGGGACAGCCTTCACCTGAAGTGGTCTTAGTTGCTCTTTGTGTGCTTTTCTGGGGTTGGAATCCCAATAGAAAGACTTGAAAGCCGCTTTTTTTTTTTTTTTCTGATTTGATACAAAAGCAATCATTAGAACCCAAAGGCGGCATTCTTAGTTCTATTCTCATCTGTCCCTTAATCCCCTGCTATCGTCAGTAATTTCATAAACAAAAACTGCAGCGATCCATACGTCTACCTTCGGGGCTGTTGGGCCCTCTGATGTGTAAACTGTAAAGCACGGAACAAGCCAGATTCCAAGTCACAAACTAGCTGCCTCGCACATACGATGTCATCAGACACTAAAGGGAAGAGATGGCATCAGGAAGTGCTTATTACATCAGTCCTCCTAGGAACAAAAAATGGAGAAGGGGATTTCAAGACAGATGTTCTAGTGCCTGGTTCAGTGGCAATATGAAAGTGACGTAACCTATGATAAAATCTTGGTTGCATCAGCATTTTGAGAAATGAGGACCGCTTAGAAGACAACAGACAACGTACATTTGCAATCATTTCCAAGAGACTTTTTCGGAGACGCGCATATATAGTTACATGCACACGTGTGTGGTCATGCCCCAAGG
Source organism: Martes martes (assembly GCF_963455335.1). Classification (NCBI taxonomy): domain Eukaryota; kingdom Metazoa; phylum Chordata; class Mammalia; order Carnivora; family Mustelidae; genus Martes; species Martes martes. The sequence goes on along the minus strand of NC_137889.1, from coordinate 171,463,989 downwards.
TGACCTTCGTATTCACAGTGTGTCTTTCACCTTTGCTGCTATTTGCAGAGGCTATCGAGGTATCTAGGGTTATCTTTGCTCTGGACTGAAGACCGCTCTCCACTCTCCTGTGGGGAATGTGGGGGAGGGGCTCCGTGGGGCCTTTAGGGTTATAGCTCGATCCTGTTTGCCAAGTAAAAAGGTAAAAAGTATTGCTCCGAGTTAGTGAGTTAGACATAGATCTTGATGGAACAGAGATATCTAGGTGTGTCCTTCGGTCTGACACTCATAAAGGAGGTCTACTGGGAAAACTAAAATGGGGTGTAGGAGTTCAGCCTGGGCCCTGCAACCTTGCACAATAGTCCTTGTGCGGTTTTCAAGGTTACCCTCTATCTTGTACAAGGCCATCTACCTTTGGAATGATTGATTTAAGGGAGCTTCAACCTTTGTTCTTTAGGTTCAGTAGCTTAAAGGGGAAGTCAGCTGCTTTTTCTTTCTGAACCGGCTATCAGGGCCTGATGTCACTGAGAGACAACCAGGGGCCGAATATCTCGTTCTGTTCCTCCTTTCCTCTAATGTAGCAGCTTTCTTGGATGCCCCTGGAAGACCAGCCTCAGATAAGTTCTCTGAATGATAGGAAGCAAATAAGATAGCGGGCACAACTTTAGAAACAAGATGTAAGTGGGGGTAGAGGTCAGGAGGACATGGCGGGATGCTGGTGGAGGGCACGGGTTGAAGACAGAATAACAAACCTAGCACATCACACGTGTCCGTATTTAAGGACCCCCCCTCCCCCCCGGATCCTTTGTCGAAAGCTAACTTTCCAAATCCGTGCATGATTTTAGTCACATTGTGGTGGAAATATCTTCATGTGAACTCTGAATGTGTTTATTGTTAAAATTATTTCAGGAGTGCCTGGGTGGCTCAGTGGGTTAAGCCGCTGCCTTCGGCTCAGGTCATGGTCCCAGGGTCCTGGGATCGGGCCCCGCATAGGGCTCTCTGCTTGGTAGGGAGCCTGCTTCCCCCTCTCTCTCTGCCTGCCTCTCTGCCTACTTGCAATCTCTGTCTGTCAAATAAATAAAATCTTCAAAAAAAATTATTTCATAAAGAATCAAATAAAAACTGTTAGAGAAAATTTATTTTAAAATTCCACAATCATGGCGAACTGTTTCCATATTTCTGTGTTCCCTTCCAGCTTTTCCAGATAGGTTTCCCAGCTAAAATCACTTTGAATATTTTCCATCTTTTTACTCTTCATAACCATTCGTCAAATTGACAAAATATGGTTCACTTAGTTAGCTCTCTTTTGATAAGAATTAGCTTGTTTTTCTTTCCTTCCATCCTTCAGTCCCTCCATTTGTCCTTTCCTCCCTCTCTCCCTTTCTTCCTCCCTCTTTCCCTCCCTCCCTCCTTCCCTTCCGTCCTTCGTTCATTCCTTCCTTCCTCTTTTTTTCCCCCATTATAAATGATGTAATAACTAACTTTGGGCATATAGCTTTTAATTTGTTCGAATTATTTCCTTCTGTTAATCCCAGGAATGGGTTACCTATTTTCAAAATTGTTCTTACAGATTTCCAAATGGCTTTTTACACATTTGTCCATCCATGTGAGTGTTCCTTGACCATCTGCTTCAAAATATTGATTGCTCTATTTGGGGTTACACGTTTAGCAAGAATGATAGGAAACTGCCACTTACCTCCATGATACTATAGGGGAAATGACCCAGGTCTTGAAAGCAGGACACACAGGCTCTAGTACTGGCTCTCTTGCTAACTGGCTTTATCATCTTGGATAAATCATCCCCTCCCGGTAGCCTCAGTTCTCCCTCTGTCATTCTAGCTAAAAGGAAACACGCTAGAGAATAATTGTGAAGACTGAATGAGGTAATACATGTGAAGACCCTATGAAGACTACAAAAATGTACATTTGAAGTACTTCAAAAGACGAAGCTGAAAATAATGTAACTTGCTGTGGGAAGAAGCCATGGCGGGAAGTCTGCGTGGGCAGGAAGCGTGTTCTGCAGCTGGTTCTCCCTTACCTCTTGAGATTTACTGCTAGATATGTGTGTACTTGTTTGTTTTCTGCAGCTGACTGAGTTTTAGTCATCGTCCGTTTGAATTGAGATCAATTTCAGTTTGATTGGATGGCGCTAGAGGGTAATATACTAGGGGAAATAAGTCAGTCAGAGAAAGACGAATACCATAGGATCTCACTCATATGTGGAATTTAGGAAACAAAACCAATGAACATAGGGGAAGGGGAAGAAAGAAAAGAGGGAGAGGGAAGCAGACCATAAGAGACTCTTAACTGAAGAGAACAAACTGAGGGTTGATGGAGGGAGGTGGGTGGGGGATGGGCAGAGTGGGTGACAGGGATTAAGGAGGACACTTGTTATGATGACACTGGCTATTCCATGTAAGTGACGAATCACTAAATTCTATACCTGAAAACAGATATAATAAAAATTATAATTTCAATTTGATTCACTGATTCGTTTGTTTCATCTACTCAGCACTTCTTTATAATAGTCTCAAGTTTTCTGCTAATTACAATCGCTGCCCTTCCAGATTATTTAACATTCATTCATCCATTTCCGCCTTCCACAGATGTTTATTAGGGGCTTAAGGTATGCAGACTTTGCTGTTCATTGTTAAAAAATATGTGACTGGGGGCACCTGGGTGGCTCAGTGGGTTAAGGCCTCTGCCTTCAGCTTAGGTCATGATCCCAGGGTCTTGGGATAGAGCCCCACATCGGGCTCTCTGCTCAGCGGGGAGCCTGCTTCCTCCTCTCTCTCTGCCTGCCTCTCTGCCTACTTGTGATCTCTGTCTGTCAAATAAATTAAAAAAAAATATATGTGACTGTTACTTCATTACAAATATATTATGTGGGTATACCTGGCTAGCCCAGTCCGTGGGGCATGTGACTCTTAATCTCGGGGTTGGGAGTTCGAGCGCCATGTTGGTTGTAGAGATCACTTAAAAACAAAAGCTTAAATAATATAGTATAAAATAAACTATGTGACTGTTATTCCTTTAATTTTTTTTTTGAATCTTGAAACTCTTGGAAGCAATATCTTACCCTCATTATACTTAGGAGAGATCTTAAATATTAACAAAAGTTTCCACTTTTCATAGAGGAAATGTTTACCTATGCTATTTTAATGGTTTAAATTCACATTTTCCTTTTCTTTTTTTTTTTTAAAGATTTTATTTATGTATTTGAGAGACACACACAGAGAGAGAGAGAGAGAGAGAGAGAGCCAGAGTGAGCAAGGAGAGGGGATATGAAGGGGGGAAGGCAGGGGCAGAGGGAGAAGGAGAAGCAGGTTTCCCGGTGAGCAGGGATGACCCAAGGCTCGATCCCAGGACCCCAGGATCATGACCTGAGCCAAGGCAGACCCTTAACTGATGGAACCATGGAGGATCCACCTCTCCAAAAGCAAACAAAACAAAACAATATGCTTAAGAATTATGAGAACAAAAAGGAAATATGGCTGAAAAGATGTGAAGAGCCATAACTGACATGTCGGATATTTTTTAAGTTAATAGGACATGCAGGAATCAGGAAATTATCCACCTACGACACTTGGTGTTGCCTATATTCTTAAACCTTTTATTTCCGGGAGCCACCAAGGTGCCCCTCAAATTCGTTTCCTATAGTTGGAATAGTTCAGTAGTGATCATATTAAAATTTGTTTTAATGAATTTTCCTCTTATTTTCTTTTCAACCATCATATTTTCAAATGATTCTAACAAATCTTTGCTTGTTATCAGTGTGTTTAGTTTCAGGATTTCCACATAGGAATCATGTAAAAATTAAACTCCAATGTATTTGTTTCTTCAAAAACATGGTTTTAGGGATACCTGGGTGACTCAGTGGGTTAAAGCCTCTGCCTTCGACTCAGGTCATGATCTCAGGGTCCTGGGATCCAGCCCCGCATCAGGCTCTCTGCTCGGCAGAGAACCTGCTTCCTCCTCTCTCTCCGCCTGCCTCTCTGCCTACTTGTGATCTCTGTCTGTCAAATAAAAAAATAAAATCTTTAAAAAAAAAAAACCAAAAAACCCACGGTTTTAACATTGTTACAGAATTCTAATTGCAATGATATTATTACTAAATTCAACTAATGCTTGAGTCAGAGTCTAAACTGGCAATGCAGAGGGGAAAAAAGGTCCAGAATAAAGCTCATCATTAATTAAGTGAAGCATCTGTGGGTTTCCCCAGATATTGGAAGGGAGCTTAGAAGAAATCAATAGCAGCAAATTGATGCTTAACTAAAGTTCAATTTCCTTGCCCAAGGAGAACACTGACGTGCCAACTCTCCAGAGGTTGGAATGGTATTTTCAGCTTCCTGTTATTATTATATTAACAATTGGGATCCTGTTGGTAATTTTTTCATGCAAAAGGACCATATCTCAGAGTATAATCGAAGCTAAAATGACCAGGATGAGTGACTTGCAGCTTTTCCTGAGGATTTAGGAAGGAAGAGTTAAAGACAGTCAATGCAGAAGCCACTGTGGAAGTTACAAATAACACCATTATTCCAATAAGGAAAATAAGACCTACTAGTTTTAGGTCCGGCAACAAAGGCAGATTTCCCGTGAACGCCTCACTTGCGTAGGTCCCTATAAAATGTTAGGTGGGTTGGAAGCCAGGTTGTATTTAGAAGCATATATTTTTTTAAGATTTTATTTATTTATTTGACAGACAGAGATCACAAGCAGGCAGAGAGGCAGGCAGAGAGAGGAGGAAGCAGGATCCCCGCTGAGCAGAGAGCCCGATGCGGGGCTCGATCCCAGGACCCTAGGATCATGACCTGAGCCGAAGGCAGAGGCTTTAACCCACTGAGCCACCCAGGTGTCCCTGTGTTCATACTTATGGGGGTATTTTCTCACAGAGGGTTCCCCCAGGTTGTATGTCTCAGGCCGATGCATGGTAGAACCATGCCTGGTCTATGAGCTTCTCGAGTGCAGACTGTCTGTCTCGTTCACAATTGTTCAGAGAGAAGCCCAGAGAAAAGCCTGGCATAGAATCCTTGCTGATGCCCAGTAGGGATCAGCTAGTTAGCTGGTCATCTGCCAGACGATGTTGGTCATATAGCCCCCGTGAAGCAGATGTCATTTTTTCCATTTTAGAAAAGAAACTGAAGTTCACAGAGGCTGAACACGGGGAAAGCTAGGATTTGAACCTTACCAAACCATCCTGCCTTCTCTATGTCTCATCAGCTCTTTTTTTTTTTTTTTTTAAATTTACTTATTGAGAGATAGAGCATGAGAGACAGAGAGAGCACATGAGCAGTGGGAAGGAGCAGAGGGAGAGGGAAAAGCAGATGCCCCACTGAGCAGAGAGCCTGATGCAAGACTCAATCCTGGGACCCCTGAGATCATGACCTGAGCCAAAGGCAGACGCTTAACTGACTGAGCCACCCAGGTGCCCCGTCCTATCAATTCTAAATTTTGAAGCAGTTGGGGACCATTTGACACGAACCACAACATACTATTTTACTTTTTTTATTTTTTTTATTTTTTTTATTTTTTTTTTAAAGATTTTATTTATTTATTTGACAGACAGAGATCACAAGTAGGCAGAGAGGCAGGCAGAGAGAGAGGAGGAAGCAGGCTCCCTGCTGAGCAGAGAGCCTGATGCGGGGCTCGATCCCAGGACCCTGGGATCATGACCTGAGCCGAAGGCAGAGGCTTTAACCCACTGAGCCACCCAGGCGCCCCCACAACATACTATTTTAAAATTAAATGTTAAATTAATTTCTGCTGTACTTGATTAGAATTGATTAAAAGAGCTGAACAGGGATAGAATGAGGGTATTGTAGCCTACTCTAGCATGCTGAGAAGATATCTATTATGTCTGAAATTCAGGATCACCTACAAAGGTCAAGGAGGACTTTCCAGGAAATTTGGGGTTTTCAGAAAGCCATGTGGTTGTCCAAGTGCCCAGCACGGCATGGTACGTTCGTGTGTAATTCCCTGGGCTTCTTTCCGAGAACCAGCAAAGTTGGCATTAGATATTGTCCTCACTGGTGTCAGAGGCTAAATGAGCCCTTAGGGACCACATCCACACTTGACCATCTTGACTGAGGATCCAGGTCTTTACACTGTTGTAAACGTTAAAATCTGGAAGGGAGGAGAGCATTCCCCACAGCACAATTTCCAAGAAAATCACAATGAAATGGTCCTTAAAGATGAGTGACTTTCATGATCAAATAGAACAGAACAGTGATTAAATTACAGAACCATAGAAAATGAATCATATAAATAGTAATAAGAACTAACATGGACGGATCTTGTGCCAGATGTGCTGGACACTGCTCTAAAGTGTTTCCCACGTACTATCTCATTTAATCCTCGTTCAAGAGAATTATGGTAGGTACTCTAAGCATTCTACTTTAGAGGAGAGGAGACCAAGGGGGAAGAAATTTGAATAAATAATCTGTCCAGTTTCACAAACTAAGTCAGCATGCTGTATTGCTCCAAGTTTTTTTTTTTTCTTTTTTAAGATTTTATTTATTTATTTGACGGAGAAAGAAAGACAGCAAGAGGGAATACAAGCAGGGGGAGTAGGACTGGGAGAAGTAGGCTCCCCACTGAGCAGGGAGCCTGATGCGGGACTCAATCCCAAGACCCTGGGATCATGACCTGTGCCGAAGGCAGACACAACGACTGAGCCACCCAGGTGCCCTATTGCTCCAAGTTCTGTGCTCTTGCCTGCTAAGTTGGGTTAGAGGATGGACCTGAGACTTGGCCCTGGACCTGGACCTTGAACTTGATCCAATCTTCAAAAATCTCCTCTTTGTGGATGAGATGCCCAAGCCCAAGACATAAGTGACTTGCCCAAGGTCTCAGGGGCAAAGCTAGAATTAGAATGAAGTCTTTCGGCTTCCTCAGTCGCTGTCATTTCCAGGACATTCCGCACCTTAATCTGTACGCCTTTGAAGCATACTTTTATGCCATAGACACAGAGGCCCCGAAACAAGGGCCAGCACACCCTGAAAGCCGTGTGACAGTTTTCGGGTCCCAACGACACTCTCAGGGAAGAGCTGAGCTGTGAGTCCTGGTGTTGATGACACCCTCATGTCCCCTTACCAGCTGGGACACCACAGCAGTACCCAGACAAACCGAGAGAATTCACCAGCGTTACCTTCTGCTTAATTTTTTCCCTCCTTTATAGAAATTACACACAACAGCAAAAGCAAGTTGCAAAATATCATTTGACCTCTTTCCTTCAATCCACAGCTATTATGATCTCCTTCTCTTCACTCTGCATTCATTCACACTGACTAATTGTTTAAATTCAAGTCTACAAATACTTACTTAACATATACAAGGCACTTTGGTAGGCATTCAGAAAAAAAAAAAAATAACATTAAAAGATAGCTCCTGCCTTCAGATGAACTATAACCTCTGATAGGAAAGAGAAGGGCAGATAGACAGGGATAAAAGCAGGATATTTTTGGATTTCAATTAATCAGAGGCGATAATCAAAATTTAATGTAAGAATATGATGCAAATTTTGTAAAAGAAGTGACTGTATGTATGTGTTCATATACACATAGAAAAGTATTTGGACATTGAATAAGATACTAGCAGTTGTTCCTTCCGGGGTGTGGGGCTGGGAAGCAAGGAAAAAGGAGACTATTCATTTTTGACTTTATGTCTCTCTGTATTGGTTGAGTGTTTTGCAGTAAAAATGCATTCTTTTTATAATTTATTTATTTAAGATTTTATTTATTTATTTATTTATTTATTTATCAGAGAGAGAGAGAGTGCACAAACAGGGGGAGCGGCAGGCAGAGGGAGAAGCAGGCTCCCCACTGAGCAAGGAAGCCCGATGACCCTGAGACCACGACCTGAGCCCAAGGCAGACCCTTTACCCACTGAGCTGCCCAGGTGTCCCTATTTTTGTAGTTTAAAAAAGTCAAGAGAACTGGTTGAAACAAATGGTTTCTGTCCGCTAATTCAATTGTTGTACGTTGTTACTCTTTAGTTTCTCTAAAGTTCCAAAAATCTCAGAGGAAAAAACAGAAACTTAAGTAAAAAATTGTTATTCTAGGGGCACCTGGCTGGCTCATTCGGCTCAGGTCACGATCTCGAGGTCCTGGGATGAAGCCCTGTATCAGACTCCCTGCTCACCGTGGAGTCTGCTTGTCCTTCTCCCTCTGCTCCTCTGCCCCTACTCGTGCTCTCTCTCTCAAATGAATTTAAAAAAGATTTTTTAAAAATTACTTAAAAATATTTTAGGCTTTTAATAGATGCCCTTAATTCTGGAAATTGCAGTGCTTATCCAACTGCTGAATTATCTATTACCAATGTCACTCTACAATGAACTAATAGTCTTATTTATTCATCAGCTGGTTTGAGAAATATTTATACAAAGAAGAACTGAACTAACAACTAAGGAGAGCATGAGGAAAAACTTGATGAAAATACTTTTAGGGGCGCCTGGGTGGCTCAGTGGGTTAAGCCTCTGCCTTCGGTTTGGGTCGTGATCAGGGTCCTGGGATCGGGCCCTGCATCGGGCTCTCTGAGAGGGGAGCCTGCTTCCCCCTCTTTCTCTGCCTGCCTGTCTGCCTCCTTGTGATCTCTCTCTCTCTGTCAAATAAATAAATGAAATCTTTAAAAAAATGTTGTTATTCTAGATTCCATTGTCTAATAAAGAATGTCTTTTTGGGGCGCCTGGGTGGTTCAGTCAGTTAAGTGTCTGCCTTCTGCTCAGGTCATGATAGCAGGGTCCTGGGATCCAGCCCACTGAGCGGGTCTGCCTGCTGCTCCCCCAGCTTGTAATCTCTCTGTGTCAAATAAATACATAAAATCTTAGGGAAAAAAAGGATGCCTTTTTACTCCATAGTAGTGTGTTGATATTCAAAGGGAAAAGCAGGAGACATACAACACATATACAGATAACATAAAAGAAGAATGATAGTGGTAAACCCCAGCCCTCTTTTTAAAGATTTAGTCACATAATCTCTGGTCAAGATATGACACTATGAAGAACCCATCAGTACACTGCCCCCAGTACTAAAGATCGGGGTTTCCCCAGCCGGGAGACATACCCCAAATACTTTCCGGAAGATTGCCCAGGAACCATTTGAATGGCGTCAGCGATTCACTCTTCCCTGGTGAAGAAGTTAAAGGTCTGGATCTTTTCTCTGCCTTCCTACCACTTCGCAGCAACAGAATCCTTCTTTCACGTTTAATGGTTTAATGACTCCCTCGTCTTCGAACATAGACTAAATGAGTGTTGAGTTTTCTCAGTAAGATTTTTCATATGCAATTAATTTTTTATATACAATTAAATGGCTTATTGTACTCTACCAGCAAATGTAACGTTTTCCTCTGTTCATTTCTTACATCATATCTAGCACGGCTTTCAGTGTTTATAGTATTTTCTGATCTCTAGTTGGGCCAAGTTTTCCATGTATGAGAGTGTCCGTATCAAATCAAGCTGTTTAAATATGATCATAATGTTATTCTTTGAACATTTATAATTACATTTATTTAAACTCTTGTTAATCATTCACTGAAGTATAACTTTTTCTACTTAACGATTAGAAAAAGTAAATATTGTTCTCTTGAAGTTTTTAGAAAACTGTCTTCTATAAATAGGTTTTTTTAAAAATAGAACTCATATCTAACCATGGTATTTTGGTTATGGGAACTGCCTTTGACAATTCTTACCCACAGGCAGTTTTTATCTTTTTATTCAAATTTGATTAGAAATGCCTCTAAGGACGCTAGTCTTAACTTGTTGGATCGTTACTTCCTATATTTTGTTAGAGGTGTCTTAGATCTTAAGGGAGATGAGTTGGGATTATAATACAGGTATCATGGATTAACTAATTCAATGAATAATTGTGTTAACATTTATTTAAACTTCAGCTGGTTTTGCCAAGGGCACACAGAAAGGATCGAACATTACTTTAATGGGACACTAAATTTGTGAGCAAATAAAACTCTAGAATCTTGGGAACGCATGGGAAATACCATGGTTAATGTATGAATCAAGGATAAATTTTTTTTTAAGATTTTATTTATTCATTTGTCAGAGAGAGAGAGAGAACCAAGCAGGGAGAGTGGCAGGGGGAGGGAGAACAGGCTCCCCGCTGAGCAGGGAGTCCAATGTGGGGCTCTATCCCCACCCCTGGGATCATGACCCAAACTGAAGGCAGACTCTTAGTCAACTGAGCCACTCAGGCGTCCCAGGGATAAACTTTTCATAGATTTTTTGGTGGGGGGAAAAACATGTCGATGGACGGTTCTGGTCTTTAAATAGGCAAAGTGAAGTTAAATGTCTGTGAGTCAGCATCAATGCAAGTGGCTTCCATGGGCTTCAAGACCACAAATTGTTCTTTTTCACCGAAGCTAGGTAGCTGATTCATGTCATCAAACCTTGTTAGCTTGGATTTGGATGGGTAAGATTTGAATTTTGGCTCTGACAACTATTAAAGGATAAAAAAAACCCTTTCCATTTCAAAATATTATACTTAGTCTTCAGCTATTGGTGGGGGCTTAGACAGAAGAGGTTTAAAAAATGACGTTTAATCTATTTAAATGTGCCTGTGAAACACTGCAGCCCTCTTGTTCAAGAAAGTAGTTGCAGCATACAAATTCTGTTGGCAAAGAAGTCTTGGCTATTAATCGTGTGATGTGATTTTCACATCATTGGTGTGTCTTGAATTTTAACACTAAATTTTGGTTAGGAATTGTAATAGGGCCTTTAAGAAGTGTACTACATAAAGACAATTGTTTTCTTTTAAAATAAAAATAATCTCTTTACTTCTTTTATTTTTTTAATTTTTTTTTTTTTTTTATTTTTTTAATTTTTAAAAAACATTTTATTTATTTGACAGACAGAGATCGCAAGTAGGCAGAGAGGCAGGCAGAGAGAGAGAGGGGGAAGCAGGCTCCCCGCTGAGCAGAGAGCCTGATGTGGGACTCCATCCCAGGACCCTGAGACCATGACCTGAGCCGAAGGCAGAGGCTTAACCCACTGAGCCACTCAGGCACCCACTTCTTTTATTTTTTTTACTTTTAATTATGGAAATGTTCATAACGTATAAAAATGGAAAGAATACTATAGTGAGCCTTCATGAACACATTACTCAGTTTCAAGTGTCTTCAATATTCTGTAGCTTGTTTCAGGATGGGCTTTTAATGTAAAATTTTTTAGTAGAAACAGGCATACATTATTGATTTGCTTGTTTTGAAAAGACTATGTGTTAATGCCAGAATCCATGCTGGGGTGTGTGTGTGTGTGTGTGTGTGTGTGTGTGTGCCTGAAATCCAATTTTATTCAATGGGAGTTTTAAATCCTTTCTAGGACAAGGTAGATCTTCCTTAAATAGAAAATAATCAATTGAATTATTTATTGAATACTTAACACAAACCCAGCCTGGTGTGAGCTTCTCTGAGGGAATGATGCCAAGAAATATTAAGACATAATTCCACAAAGAGGTAGAAAAATAGGGAATAAATCAAGTTTTATCCCAGGCTCAGGAACACATTGGTGAGGCCTCGACCTTGAGCAGAGTTTCCCAAGATTTCTCGTCTTGAAAGCCTCTTTCACAGTATTAAGCAATATCTTGAACCCCTGAGGAATTTGAAAAATAATTTCATCATTTGCGTGTGATATACAAAAAAGTGTTGGCATGTACTTTATTTTACATAAGCCTGCTTTGTTAAAAATTGTATTGAAAAGTTTATGTTAAATAAATTGAAAATATTCAGAAAATAAATTATGGATATTTAAGATGCTCCTATAACATGTGCATAAATATTAGCATTTTCCCATTTAATAGTGTTACATTATTCAAACTATTTTAATTACACAAGAAAAAGCATTTTATGACACGTTTTAAAATGGCACACTGTGTTTGGTTTTACGACCAAATGTTTTAACGTGGTGTTTTCCAAGTCTGATACACCCTCTTCCTTGTGCACTTTGTGCAAAGTCATCACTTCAGGTGTAACGAAGATGAAATTTTTTGTTAAATGTTACATACTTATTTTAAGGGTATTTGACTGGCCTCATGTATTGCAGGAAAAAATTTCATTTCAAAATAAGCATTTTAAAGAAAAACATTTTAGTAAATAATGGTACACGTGGCACTTGGATATGCAAACAAACCAAAAACAAAACAAAACAAAACAAACCCAAAACCCCAAAACCAAACCCAGCAAAAAAACCCAACATGAAGCCATGTACAAAAAACCCGAACTTTGTTGTGGCATCAAAAATGGATAAAAATTGCTTACGTTTGTTTGAATCCTTGAATTTTGCTTTTGAAAAAGTATAAGCTTTCAAAAAATACAGTTGGTGTTCAGTTCGTGACTAAGTAAGTCTCTGAGAGAAACCATTGGGGGCAGCTCTCACCAACAACGTGAGCTAGTGGGGCAGTCTTTATTCTCAATGTGTGAAAAGCCATACTAGACATAAACTAATTTAGAGTTTATCTACGCTTGAGATGATTTTCTTTTTTGTTTTGTTTTGTTTTGTTTTGTTTTTTTTGAGACGATTTTCTAAAATTGAGGGAATTTTATATCCCTCATACAAATTCTATTTCAAAATCCTTGATATTTATGCTTCATGTCTTTGGCCCAGTTGTCTAGTATAGGTTCCTATCAGTGCTTTTCAGGAGAGGGAAAGGAGAGGAATTTTGCCTCCCATTTGGCAATGTCTGGAGACAGTTTTGGTGTCATAAGCCTGGGGACAAGGGAGTTACTATCCTCTAGTGGGGAGAGGCCAAGGATAGGCCTAAGCATTCTACATTGCACAGAACACCCCACCACAGAAAAGAATTACTTGACCCGAAGTGTCAATAGTCCTGAGGTTGAGAAATCCTGACACTATGTAAACAGTACATGTCTACGAAAGATAAAAATTTAAAGCAATGAAGTCAAAACTATCAGGGAAGCTATTTTGTGGCGTAATAAACTGAATGACTTCCCCTCTCACGAGCAAACTCATCTCCCTCAACTTCTGTGCATGTTTACTTAGGGGCTTTCAGATGTTCCCTTTTAAGGGGGGGGGCTACAAATTAAAATTTTCATGCATATTTATTGGCTTAAAAATAGAAAAAAAAACAGACATCTTAACTGCATTTACTAATGTGAAAACTTGGGGCTTTGCTGATCTGAGGGATGAGAGCAAGAGGGCATACAGGCTGGAATCCATCTCGAGGATTTTAAAAACTGAACTTGAAAGAGAGAAATCTTTCTTCTGCAGAAGAGAGAAGGATGCCAACCCCCAAGAAGGAAAGGACACGAGAGAGCGAGATAAAGGGCTTCTGACAATGTTCTCATTACGGGGTCATTCGTCCTTTGATTTGGTTACTGAGCCTGGGAATCATCCATTCTTGCTAAGCCAACTTGAATTAGGCTCCTGTCCCTCCCAACCAAAAAGTCCTGACTAAAATACCAGTAGATCAACATGGGTAATATTTCAAGAATCAGCAATAATGCAATGAAGTATGAATTTTGAACTTGAGATTGGTTTTTCAATTGCAGGATTTGAGACAGAAATCCTACACTACTCACGCAACAAACATTTCTACTCAGCGTGTATGTAATATTCTGTGCTCGGTGCTGGAAACACAAAGATAAAGAAGAGCCTCTCCTTTCAAGGAGCTCTCAGGTTACTTGGGGAGACCGAAGAGTAGCATATGGTATGAGTGCTATGACAGAAGCGAGCCCATCTTAATTACGGGACCCCTTAGGAGGGACACTCACCCCAACAAGTCAAGAACAACTTAGAGGTGGCGACTGCCTAAACGGAGTCTTGAAGGACATCAGATGGGTCAGGTAGGGAGTTCAAAGGGCATCCTCACAGGATAGAATGCTAGTAAAGGCTGAGTGGGGGAGGAACAGTGAGGTAAGACCAAGACACTGCCAGTCATGCACTACAGTAGATCATGGGGTACAATGGGCTGGCATTAGTGATGGGCATGGGAGAGTGGCCAGGAAGGAGCCTGGAATAGAGGCCAGGGGTTGTGGGTTGAGTATCTTGGTGAAAAATCAGGACTTTAGTCCCAAAAGCTTTGGAGAGCCACTTAAATGGATTGTATGCAGGGCAGGATGTATGTTAGAAATAATCACTCTGTGCATAAAACATGGAGGATAATAATAGGCACCTGGCAAGGTTGTTGCCAAGATTGCAGATATATTTAAAGCCATGATTACCACGCTTAGAGATGGCCAAGTCAAAAAATGTACTTTCTCTGTTCCAAATACTCCTCAAAACTCAGAGTGGAGCATCTCTTAGTGGTATGATTATGGTATGATTATGGGTATGATTAGGGTATGATTATGGCAGTTCTCTGTTTTTTTTTTTTTTTTGACCTGAAGCTTAGACTCACTCTAATGTAATCACCAAATCTGCAATAAAGTTGGGATTTAAAGTCCAGGTTAGTCTCAGAACTGACTAGGCCATTCAGGTTTTCTCCAAACCAGGACACTGCAGACTGAAATGGAGTTTTCAAGGTTATCCTGGAACTAGAAAGACCCCAAGAGCCACTATGAAATCTTTTATCAGTGTCTGAGGGGTGGGGAATAAAGTTGATTGAGCTTTTTTTTTAAAAAAAGATTTTATTTATTTATTTGACACACAGAGATCACAAATAGGCAGACATGGAGGCAGAGAGAGAGGGAGGGGGAAGCAGGCTTCCCACTGAGCAGAGAGCCCGATGCAGGGCTCAATCCCAGGACCCTGGGATCATGACTCAAGCCAAAGGCAGAGGCTTTAACCCACTGAGCCACCCAGGTGCCCCACGCTGATTTTTATATTAGGCTTTTTTTTTTTTTTTTTAACTCAGTGAAATGTGTGATCTCAGACTCAAAACAAATCCTCAAGAATGCTGCTTCTGGGTCACAGGTGACAAAATAAGGAATAAATACCTGATTATGACATAAAATACCAAATTAATCTTTTCCACGTCAAAGGAAGAACAGAGAAGGAACAAGTGGGAAAAATGAGTTCACCTCAGGCTACCAAACCATTGCAAGATTTCTCTCTGGAGCTCTATGTCACTGGGCTAAGAAGCATATTTCACTTTCTGGCTGATTTCAAGGGACCCCTTACACTCCTTACTTGAGCTAGTGATTTAGAAATTTTAAAGAGATAGGAGAAATTTTATTTGGAAAAGTCAATAATTAAGAAATGTAATGCCTCAATTTAAAACAATAAAATTTATTTCACTATTGGAGAGTGCTAATTTTGTGTTAAAGGCAGAGTCTGTCTTGAATTAGGGGACAATGAAAAACATCTGAAAATACAGCATTTTATATGCAAAGTTTGAAAGCAATGTCTATAGGTTAGTTACAACTTTTTCCCGTGTATTTTTTATCCAATAGCCAGTTTTTAAGGCTTTAAATTAACCACTAAAATATAATTCTCCTGAAAATTCCTATTGTTAACATTTTTCCAGGTAACGGAAAACTTCAACAATTGAGAACATTTTTCTTTATAAGAAGGTTAAATAAACATATATGCGCACGTATGTGCCTATTTAACTCTAAAAAGATTATATAAAAGACCACCAACAGTAGCTTCCTCGAGGCTGAAATTGTCAGGTGGAGAGGGAGAGAGGAATTGAACTTTTTCACTTCACACCCTTTGGTACAATCTGATGTTTCTCGATCTACACAAGCCTGTAGCATATACGAATGCATACATTTTAATAATTTAAAGAACTAGATAAAAGGAATAGTTTTCTAACTTACATATGCATAATCTTCATAGTTAATAGCTCTACGTTTTCTCCCCTTTAAGGTCTTACTTGCCAAATTACAGTACACCCTCACATCAATCATATGTTCTACAGACAACGCTAATCAGAGATGTGTAAATGACCTTGAAGTCATAATACAATTTGTTTATGGCAAAGGCAGATGCGACTGAACCATAGTACAACACCTATGTATAATAGCCCAGCAAGTTCAAAAAGAAAAGAAGGTGGGTAGGTATTTTTGTATGTGCAAATTTAGACCCTGGAGTAATTTTATGTTCCTATACATTTTTTCTACTTTTACACATTTCACATTTGATTATCAAAAATCAAATTACTCCTCCTAGCACATTATGAAACAGTACTAATAAACTGTCTTCATTTTCAAAATGTGACAAGTGTTCAGAGTAATTTATTTTCCCCAAGGAAACTACTGGACTCAAGAAGTTTAACCTGATTCTAGATATTAGCTTCAGTGTGAGGTGAAGTCACTTTAAAATCCCTGAAATATTGCTCTTTTAAAACCATTCTTAATAAAGACATTTGGTGTTTAATTATGTTGTCATCTATAAATTAATTCACGTAATCCCACTAAGCTTCAGTTTCCTTATCTTTAAAATGGGGGTACTAATAGGACCTAGTTCACAAAGTTATTATGAGGATTAACTGTGATAATGCATACAGAATGCTTAATATTGTCTTTGGTACACAGTAAGCATCCAACCAATACTTGCTATTATTTTGCTTACATTTTCACTGTCTTAGTAACTTTAACATCTCGCTACATTAACTCTAGCTTTTAAGACCGAGTGGAGAATATTCTTCCCAGTTTTTATATTACTAGTGTAATGTACCTCCTAGAACAGTTAGCCTCATCTTTTCTGCCATGTAACAGAGATAAAACCAACTGTGAAGTGCATTTTTCTCCACTCCTGTGTTTAATACGGATCAGTTAGTTAACATGTATTTAGCTTATTACTGCTAAGTATCACTAAGAATAACAATACTAACAACAAAGGGTGACTGGAAAAGGTCAAGCTGTAAAAAATTTCTGAAATGGTTACACATTGTCAGAAAAGGATTTCAGCAACTAGACTTCTAAAGTACTGGTTTTTCACCGAATGAAAGGAAACTCATATTCTCACACTCTAATGTCTACTTGTAGATTTTAAGAGTTAAAAAAAATTTTTTTTAATTTTGCAAGTCATTTTTATTTATTTATTTTTTAAAGATTTTTGTTTATTTGACAGACAGAGATCACAAGCAGGCAGAGAGGCAGGCAGAGAGAGGAAGGGAAGCAGGCTCTCCACTGAGCAGAGAGCCCGATGCGGAGCTTGATCCCAGGACCCTGAGATCATGACCTGAGCTGAGGCAGAGGCTTTAACCCACTGAGCCACCCAGGCACCCCAAGAGTTAAAAAAATTTTTAAAGCACAACCCTTAAGGACAATAATTGGCTTAACACATTACTAAGAGCTTAGATACATAAAACCCGACCTTAAATGTGAAATTAGAGGCTAGAACTTGTGAGTTAGACTCCCATGAGTTGAGTTGTTGTCAATAAAAAGAATTACTTAAACACAAGATACATTTCTTAGCATTTCTTTTTAACTCCTGCCCCTTACATTTCGGAAGCTCTAACATGAAGCCAGCTTACAGGTGGTACGGTACCTTGATTAGGTTGTGTCCCACAGTGTAGACAGCTGCTAAGTTTCCCTTCTCTCCAGGAGCATGCATACCTGTCCCATACCCATGCCAAGCGACTAGATACGGATTGTGAATTGTAATCCAGTATTTGACGCGGTCCCCAAACGTCTGGAAACAGTAGGTGGCATAGTCATTGAAGATATCTGTTATGGTTTCATTTTTCCACCCCCCATATTTTTCTTGTAGCGCCAGAGGCAAATCCCAGTGGTATAAAGTAACTACAGGTTCAATGTTTTTCAGTACTAAAGCATCAAGAAGAGCATTGTAGTACTGGACACCTTTTGCATTGGCAACTGCCGCTATCCCATCAGGAAAAAGCCTTGGCCAGGAAATTGAAAACTGATAAAAAGAAACTCCAATAAAATCCAGGGCTGATAAATCTTTTTCCAGAAAAATGTAACTGTCACTGGAACTATTCGTGCTGTTGACATTTTTAAGGTGTGTTTGGATGAAATGATCCCATATAGAGGGTCCTCTTCCATCTGTCTTCCAATTCCCTTCCACTTGAAATGCTCCAGTCCCAATGCCCCAGAAAAAGTTTTTAGGAAAAGTGTCATAGAGAAACAGCTGACTTTCATTTACCGGACTAAAATGAGGAGTTTTAGACCATACAGCGCTTCCGTCCCCAGACAATCCAGTAACAGCTCGTAGGAGAATAAATGCCGACAGGATGACAGATCTGTGCAGACCGCGGTTGCACATTGTTTTCCTGTAGTGTATGTTTCTTTCACGGGCGCTGCGGAAAATCCATTCATTCCCTGGAGATCCAGCCGCACAGCCTGGCTTCGCTGGCTGCTCACTGCCTGCCTGTCTTATCAAACGCTTCAGTAAAAGCTTGAGATTGTAAAGCTCTGTCAATGATTAGCTTGAACTGTGAGCCTTGGGATGGGTCATGGAGAGCGACGTAATTTGCTCGTTTCCTCCTGTCTTACTCTGGGAAAAATGATTTGAAAACGCATCACTGACAGTAGTTTGAATGCGTAACTAAAACACAGATAAACAATGACTAAAAATGCCATATTCTCTTTGTAGGCTTTCATGTGACCCAAATCTTTTCTGAATGTTTTGAACACTATTGAATAAAGTGTATACCTTTCCGATGTTCGTGGTTTTTGAGTGGTAATTTTATTATTTCACGTTTCAGGAGAAGCGATACCAATAAGTAGCATTCCTATAGGCTGATAATCCAGAATGAAGAAATACAATAAGATATTACACTTCTGCAGAAATTATAACACATCTAAGGATAATCTTATCAAATGCTACCTATCTTAAGAAAATTACAAAAATGTATTCATAAATTTGAGAGAAATGAATGAAGCAGTATATAGCAGTTTCTGAATGGAAACACTGAATACTTTCTCATTTAATTTATACATTTAAATGCACTTTCAACCTAAATCCTCTAATCCCAAACTTGAGTTCAACAAAATTATTGTGAAAGTTCACTTGACAAATAAATAGGCAATAATTACAAGAAAAAAAAAAAAAAGAAAAAACCCTAAAAGGGGCGTCTGGGTGGCTTAGTCATTATGGGTTTGCCTTCAGCTCAGCTCATGATCCCAGCGTCCTGGGACTGAGCCCTGCATCGGGCTCCCAGCTCAAGCAGGAAGCCTGTTTCTCCCTCTCCCACGAGCACCCCCCCCCCCCGGCTGCTTGTGTTCCCTCTCTTGCTGTCTCTTGCTTTTGTCAATTCAATAAATGGATGGAATCTTTACAAAAAGAAAAAACCCTGAAAAAGAAAATAGTGAAGGCACAGATTACCTTTAGATATGAAAACATGAAAAAAAAAAAAGCACAACTTAAACAACATGATTTTGGAATAAGAATGAATAGAACGATAATATTGTCAGAATCCATAGCCTCCAGATAACTTTCTAAAAATTTAGTCTTTTAAATATTTGAAGTATCCCATAATAATGAATGGCAGAGTGTTTAACAGTTTTAGCCTCTGGACTCAGACTGCATGGGTTTAAATATAGCTGTGTGACTGGGGACAAGTTACTTAACCTCTCTGCACCCCAGTTTCCAAGTTATGTAAGAAAAGGGATAATACTGGCATCTACAGCATGGATGATTGTGAGAATTAAGTGAGTACATGGAAAGCACTTGGAAGAGACGCTGACCCATAATAAGGACTCAAAGAGCATTCTTATTTCTATGTGAAAAGAAAGGATTATTCAGAAAGTGACGCTAAGATTCAGCATAAAAGATGCTATATTCTGGCTCCTGCCCACACCTTGAACTTCATTCCTCTTCAGTTAGCTACATGTAGAACGCATCCCATCAGCCATAACAAACCACGTTGCTTTCGCTGGACACACGTGGAGGGCTCATGTCCTCTGTCCTGGTATGTGGGCTCTTTGCCAGGATGTGTGCCCCCTTCCTCTAGCTCATGTCCATGGTACCTCCTCTAGCAAGACTCTCCGGTTCCCTAGCTTGTTTTGAATTACTTATTTATTTAACTGAAATTTGTGTAAATTACGTATTTATTTATCTACTTATGTAAGTGAAGTTTTATATTACTTATTTATTTCTTAAATTAAATCTAAATAAAATCGATTTAAATTACTTATTTAAATGTATTTAAATCACTTGCTTGTTTCTTTAAATACATTACTTCTTTATTAATCCTCTTGTGAAGCATCTGCACAATCGCTGTAGGTAAAGTCACTGCAGAGTCTTTGCTCCTTCTGTGTCTGATCCCCGCTCACTCTGACCGGCACCGGCGTTGGCCTTTGCAGTCCCCCTGACGCTCTTCATTCTGTTCTGGCATTGCTTCCACTGTTTCCTTGATGTCTGTTTCTTCTCATACCCGCCAAGTCTGTATCTGGGTTCATTTTTGAAGGCGTGATCCAAGAAGTCATAAATCAGGCTAAAGCCAGTTGTCTCTCCTTCCCCATAATAGGCTCTGGATCCAAATACAAAGGTGACATCTGGTGTCGTCTTGTACCTTTTGGCTAGTTTTTCCCTGAATTTCTGTCTTAGGTACAGAAATTCACCCCGGGGTGAAGTAGTCAGTTGGTCATGAACTTCCTGGTCTGGATAGTAACCATGTCGCTCATGATGGTGGTTGATCCTCAGGCAGCCAGAGAGGAGCTAAGACAGTTGGATTTGATATAGATGTGTCTCCTTCATCCGTGTTCCTGGGGCAGCCCAGACTTCCTCTGTTAGGACACTTCTCACACAATAAATTTATCTGTAACCCCTGTTTGACTTAAAGTTCTCTCTTGGTCTCTTTTTTCTAAAAACAAGGGCCATGACTGGTCCTTATAGAATATCTGGGGCCCCGTAATCACTAAAGTTGAATGAATGTGCCTGCAGAATGTATACCACTATCACCGCATTTATCACATAATCCTGGAATTGTTTTTCTACTCCACGGGCCTGGAAGAATGTCTCCTAACTGAAATTTTATCATCACTTATCTGAGTAAATGCTTAATCATTAAATGAACGAATGGAGTTGATGCAATCAATTCACTATTTATAAAATATTTTTTCCAGATTTGCTGAGATGTAATTGACATGTAACATTGCAATTAGTTTAGATACACAGTGTAATGATTTGATATATGTATATATGGCGAGCTGATGACTAAAAATAAAATATTTTTTAATCTTTATTTATTACCATTTTTTAAAGATTTTATTTATTTATTTGACAGAGAGAGACACAATAAAAGAGGGAACACAGGCAGGGGGAGTGGGAGAGGGAGAAGCAGGCTTCCCGCTGAGGAGGGAGCCTGATGTGGGGCTCCATCCCAGGACCCTGGGATCATGATCTGAGCTGAAGGCAGGCACGTAATGAATGAGCTATCCAGGTGCCCCTAAAAATAAAATTTTTAAATGTGATAATTTACACCCTCACAGATATATTTAATTAAAAATATATATAGTTACAGAAAGCTAGGAGAAAAATGGAAGCAAATACTAAATTACATAAATATATATTTTATGTATATATAGTTTATATATATACTATATATAGTTTATATATAATATAGTTTTATATATGTTTAAAAACTATAAATATATAGTTTATATAATGACATTTATTTACTTACATATGAGCTTATATAAATAATTTAACTATAATTAAAATATATGAAAAAAATTGAAAGGCAAATAACAAATTGGAAAATATTACAGCACATCTAGAAGGCAAATGGCCAACTTTTTATTATATAAGTAACTCAGACAAATCAATAAGAAAAACACTCTAAATTAAAGAAATGGCCAAACAACATGCACAAAAAATATGTAAAAGAGGAAGCACAACTGTGTAGCTAAAGAAAAAAATTTAAATAACCAGCAATAAAAAACACATATAAAAATAACTCCAGGAGTGCCTGGCTGGCTCAGTTGGTAGAACATGTAACTCTTGATCTTGGACTTGTAGCTTTAGGCCCCACTTTGGGTAGAGAGATTACTTAAAAATAAAATCTTAAAAAAAACCTCCAAACTCCAAATATTTTCTCTTGTTAAATTAGCAAGAATAAAAGTAAGTGATGAAAACTGCTGTTAATGAGATTGTAACACATTGCTGCTTAGAACATGAATCTGTACAGCACTTAAGGAAAGCAATTTTCTAATATATAATTAACCTTAGATTTTTTCATGTCTTAATTCAGTAATATTAGAAATTTATCATAACAAATTATTCTAAATACATAAAATGCTATAGATGCAAATATCTTATAGCAGTATTATTTATGATGGTAAAATGTTTATTTATTTATTTATAATGACTATTTTTAAATATATTATTTATTTATTTGACAAAGAGAGAGTGGCACAAGCATGGGGAGCAGCAGGCAGAGGGAGAGGTAGAAGCAGGCTCCCCGCTGATCAGAGACCTTGACATGGGACTCCATCCCAGGTCCCTGGGATCATGACTTGAGCCAAAAGCAGATGCTTAACCAATTGAGCCACCGAGGTGCCCCCAAATTTGAAATGATTTGAAGATTCATTTGTGGGAAATAATTACGTAAGGCATGGAATATCCATTTGCTAAAGCATTGCAGAGTCATTAATGTTTTCTTTTTAAAAAAATATTTATTTACTTATTTTAGAGAAAGAAAGAGAAAGAGAGGGAGAGAGACAGTATGAGCAGACAGAGGGAGAGGGAGAGAAATCATCAAGCAGACTCCTCACTGAGTGTGGTGCCCAGTGGGGGCTCAATCCCAGGACCTCGACATTATGACCTGAGTCAGATGCTTAAATGACTGAGCCACCCAGGCGCCCCTATCTGAAACATTTTAATGTTACTAAATTGTCTTTGAAAATGTAGGGATGCCTGGGTGACTCAGTCTGTTCAGTATCTGACTCTTGATTTTGGCTCAGGTTATGATCTCAGGTTGTGAGATCAAGCCCTGTGTTGGACTCCACACTCAGCATGAAGTCTGCTTCTCTCTTCCTCTCTCTCTTCCTCTGCACCTCTCCCCTTTTATGCTCTCTTTTTGTGCTCTCTCAAATAAATAAATAAATCTTTAAAAAATGTTTAGGATAAAAAACTAACTGGGGGCAACTGGGTAGCTCAGTTGGCATGGAGCCAACTGGAAGTGAGAATATGTGAGTGGGGGAGGGGCAGAGGAAGAAAATCTTCAAGCAGACTCCTCATTGAGCATGGAGCCTGACACAGGGCTTGATTTCAGAACCCACACCATCACAACCTGAGTCGAAACTAGGAGGTGGATGCTTAAATACCTGAGTCGCCCAGGTGTCCCAATTTTTTATTTTATTTTATTTTTTAAAGATTTTATTTTATTTTGTTTTATTTATTTATTTGACAGAGAGAGAGAGATCACAAGTAGGCAGAGAGGCAGGCAGAGAGAGAGGAGGAAGCAGGCTCCCCGCTGAGCAGAGATCCTGATGTGGGGCTCGATCCTAGGACCCTGAGATAATGACCAACCCACCGAGCCACTCAGGTGCCCCTCAATTTTTTATTTTTGATAGAAAAAGAACATAAAAGGAAAAATTAGCCAACGTTAGAAATAAAAGTTCATTTCCTGCAAAGATTAGGAAAAAGGCAAGGGGGTCTACTCTTACACCTCTATTCAACATCATACTAGAAGTCCTAGCTAAAGTAATAAGACAAGAAAGGGAACAGGTCTATTTTTACCACTTCTACTCAATATCATACTAGAAGTTCTAGCTAATGCAATAAGACCAGAAAGGGAACTAAAAAGTATAAAAATTGGGGAGTAAAAAATAAAAGTCTGTTCATAGATGATAATGATTGTCTATATGGAAAATCCCAAAACCTCAATAAAAGAAATCCTGGAAATAAGAAGCAACTCTAACAAGGTTGCAGGATATAGGTTAATCACACACACACTCACACACACACACACACACACACTATATATATATATATATACTTGAAATATTTTATTTTTTAAAAAGTTTTAATTTTAATTCCAGTTAGTTAACATACAGTGTTAAATTAGTTTCAGGTATACAATACAATGATTGAACAGTTCCATACATCACCCTGTGCTTCTCACAAATGCACTTTTTTTAAAAAAAGATTGTATTTATTTACTTATTTGAGAGAGAGAAAGAGAGCGAGTTGGGGGGAGGAGCAGAGGGAGAGGGACAAGCAGACTCTGCACTGAGTGTGGAGCCCGATGAAGGGTTCAATCCCACAACTCCGAGATCATGACCTGAGCCAAAATCAAGAGTTGGATTTCTCCCCCTGCTCATAAAAGAGTTGGATACCCAACAGACTGAGCCGCTCAGAAGACCCACAATGCACTCCTTAAACCCCGTCACCTATTTAACCCAACCCCCCCACCTCCCTTCTAGTAACCATTAGATTGCTCTCTATAATTGAATAGAGGTTAATATATAAAAGACAATTATTTTCTTATTTATCAGAAATGAACAATTGGAATTGAAATTAAAAAGACAATACCATTTACATTAGCACAAAAAATACTTAGATTTAAATCTAGATTTAAATCTAATATGTACAAGATCTATATGAGGAAAACTACAAAATTCTAATGAAAGACATGAAAGAAAATCTAAATAAATGGGGAGATATTCCATGTACATGGATAGGAAAATTAAATGTTGTTAGAGTATGAGTTCTCTGTAATTTGATCTGTAGATTCAATGCAATCCCAATAAAAATCTCCGCCAGTTGTTGTGTGGATACTGACGAACTGATTCTAAAGTTTATATGGAAAGTCACAAGACCCAGAACAGTCAATACAATATTAAAGGACTGAAAATCCAAGGACTGATGCTGCTTGACCTCAAGGCTTTAGAGCTATAGTAATTAAGACAGTGTAGTATTGGCAAAAGAATAGACACATTGGGGGCACCTGGGTGGCTCAGTTTGTTAAGCATCTGCTTTCGGCTTAGGTCATGATCCCAGGGTCCTGGGATCGAGCCCTGCATCAGGGTCCTTGCTCAGCAGGGAGACTGCCTCTCCACTCTGTCCCTCACCCTGCTCTAGTGCTCTCTCTCTCAAATAAATAAATGAAATAAAAAAAAAAAGGACAGACACATTGAACAACACAACAGACTAGAGATCCCAGAAATACACCCACATAAGTAGATTCATTTGATCCTTGAAAACAGAGGAAAGGTAATTCAAGGAAGAAAGGAGAGCCTTTCCAACAAATGGTGCTGGAACAACTGGACATTCACATGCCAAAAAAAAAAAATGAATATAGACACTGACTATACACACTGCACAAAAATTAACTCAAAGTGAATCATAGACCTAAACTCGGAGTAGATCATAAAATGCAAGACTATAAAACTCCAGGAGGTAGCAGAGAAGAAAATCTAGGAGACTTTGGGTTTGGTGATGACTTCTTAGATATAACAACAAAAACACAACCCAAAATAGAAAAGAAAATGGTAAGAAGAAAAAAATTCTGCTTTGCAAAAAACACAGTGAAGAGAATGAAAAGATGAGCCACAGACTAGGAGAAAATCCTTGCAAAACAGATAAATATCAGATAAAGGACTGGTTTCCAAAATGTATAAGAACTCTTAAAACTCAACAACAACAACAACTACTAGAAAAATAGTCAAAAGATCTGAACAAACCCCTTAGCAAGGAAGATATTAATCATATGAAAAGATACACCACATCATATATCCTTAGAGAATTGCAAATTAAAACAACATGAAATACAATTACTTACCTATTAGAATGACCAACAACCAAAACACTGACCACACCAAATGCTGGCAAGAATGTGGAACGACAGGAACTCTCATTTATTGTTGCTGGGAATGCAAAATGCTGCACACATTTTGGAAGACAGGTTGGAAGTTTCTTACAAAACTACGTATAAATTTCTTACAAAGCATGCTCTTATCACACCATCCAACAATTACAACCTTCGTATTTCCCCAAATGAGTTAAAAACTTGTGTGCTTACAGGGGCACCTGGGTGGCTCAGTGGGTTAAAGCCTCTGCCTTCGGCTCAGGTCATGATCTCAGGGTCCTGGGATCGAGCCCCACACTGGGCTCTCTGCTCAGCGGGGAGCCTGCTTCCTCCTCTCTCTCTGCCCGACTCTCTGCCTGCTTGTGACTCTCTCTCTGTCAAATAAATAAATAAATAAAAATCTAAAAAAAAACCTAACTTGTGTGCTTACAAAATATGAACATGAATGCTTATAGCACCTTTATTCATAATTGTCAAAACTTAGAAACAGCCAACATGTCTTTTAATAGGTGAATGGATAAACAGCAACTTGATATACCCATACAATGAAATATTATTTAGCAATAAAAAGAATTGATCAAGCCAGGAAAAGACACAGAGAAGACTTAAATTCACATTATTAAATGAAAGAAGACAATCTATAAAGGCCACATACTGTATGATTTCAATTATATGATCATCTGGAAACAGTAAAAGGGAAACTATAAAATGATCACTGGTTGCCTGGGAATAGGTTGAGGGAGGAACAAACAGGTGGAATACAGGGCATTTTTAGGGCAATGAAGCTATTATTCTGTAGGCTACTGTAATGGTGGATCCATTTATCAAAACCCATAGAACATGCAACACAAAGAGTGAACCTTAATGTACACTATGAGCTTTAGTTACTAATATTGGCTTATCAGTTGTAACAAACGTACCACACTGATGCAAGATGTTAAAAATAGGGGAAGCTGGGGCTGGGAGAAGGACTGAAGAGGTATATGGGAAGTCTGTAAATATAATTTTTTTTGTTTTGTTTTTAATTTTATTTATTTATTTGACAGAGATCACAAGTAGGCAGAGAGGCAGGCAGAGAGAGAGGAGGAAGCAGGCTCCCTGCAGAGCAGAGAGCCCGACGCGGGGCTCGATCCCAGGACCCCGGGATCACGACCCCAGGACCCCGGGATCATGACCCCAGCCGAAGGCAGCGGCCTTAACCCACTGAGCCACCCAGGCGCCCCTGTAACTATAATTTTTTAAAAAAGATTTTACGTATTTATTTGTCAGAAAGAGAAAGGGAGAGAGGAGAGAGCACAAGTTGGGGAGAGGCAGGCAGAGGGAGAAGCAGGCTCCTGCCAAGCAAGGAGCCCAGTGCGGGACTTGATCCTAGGATCCCAACATCATGATCTGAACTGAAAGCAGACACTTAACCCAGTGTCCCACCCAGGAGTCCCTGCAACTATAATTTCTCAAGACAAAGTCCATTAATTAAAAAAAATGTTACTGACAAAGGCTGTCTTTTCCTTTTATTCTTTTTAAAAATAATTTTATTTATTTATTTATTTATTTGAGAGAGAGAGAGAGAGTGGATGAGGGGAGAGGCAGAGGGGAGGGAAAGAGAGACTCTCAAGCAGATTCCCCACCGAGTGTGGAGCCAGATGTAGGGCTCGATTTCATGACCATGAGATCATGACCTGAGCCAAAACCAAGAGTCAAACACTTAACTGATTGAGTCACCCAGGCAACCTTTCTTATTCTTCTTTTAAGGTTTATTTATTTACTTTAGAGAGAAATATCAAGTGGAAGGAGAGGCATGGAACCCAACCTGGGGCTGGATCCAGGACCCTGAGATCATGACCTGAACTGAAATCAGGAGTCAGACATTCAACCCACTGAGCCATTTAAACGTTTCAAGGCTAAATTTTTTCTTAATTATGTTCCATGCCCAGCATGGAGCCCAGTTCAGGGCTTGAATTCACAACGGTGAGCTGTCAAGACTTGAACTGAGACCAAGATTGGAAGCTTAACCGACTGAGCCACCCAGTCGCCTTGACAAAGGCTGAGTTTTGCAATGTATAATGAATATTTGTTTGCTAGTGGCCAATGACTGATCATTAAACTATTTCAGATTTAATATAAGAAAACAAAGGAATTGGATCATTGTCAGGGGAAGTTCATTAGCTGGTTAAATCAGAACACATACAGGTAAAAATACCATAGCTTCGCACCCATTAGGACGGCTACTATGCAAAAAAGAAAGACACAAGAAAATAACAAGAATTGGAGAATATGTAGGGAAATCGGAGCCTTTGTGTATTGCTGGTCAGAATGTAAAACGGTGTAGATATTGTGGAAGATAGTACGGCAATTCCTCAAAAAATTAAGTATAGAATTACCATATGGTCCAGCAATTCTACTTCTGGGTATATTCTCCAAAGAACTGAAAGCAGGAACTCCAACAGATATTTGTACACCCATCCATGTTCATGGTAGCATGATTCATAATAGCCAAAAGGTAGCAACAGTCTAAATGTTCATCAACAGGTAAATGGATAAACAAAATGTGTGTGTGGGGTGTGTGTATAATGGAATATTACTCAGCCTTTAAAAGGAATTAAATTCTGACACATGCTGTAACATGGAGAAACTTTGAAGACTGTATGAAATGATCCAGACACAAAAGACAAGTATTATATGATTTTTAATTTTATTTTTTTTTAAAATTTTATTTATTTATTTGACAGACAGATCACAAGTAGGCAGAGAGGCAGGCAGAGAGAGAGGGGGAAGCAGGCTCTCCGCTCGCTGCCCAGAGAGCCCGATGCGGTCTTGATCCCAGTACCCCGGGATCACGACCCCAGCCGAAGGCAGAGGCTTTAACCCGCTGAGCCACCCAGGCGCCCCTATATGATTTTTTAAAAAAGATTTTATTTATGTATTCATGAGAGACAGGCAGAGGCAGAGGGAGAAACAGGCTTCCCTCTGAGCAGGGAGCCTGATGCGGGACTCAATCTCAGGTCCCCGAGATTATGACCTGAGCCGAAGGTAGATGCTTAATCGACTGAGCCACCAAGGCCCCAGAACAACTATTACATGATTATACTTCTACGAGGTACCTGAAATTGTCAAATTCATATAGACACAGAAAACGGAATGGTGGTTGTCAGGACCTGGGGAGCAGGGTGAACGAGGATTTACCATTTAACTGATACAGAGTTTCAGTTTAGGAGGAGGAAAGAGTTCTGGGGATGGATATTGTGGGTTGCACAACAACGTGAATGTAGTCAATGCCACTGAAGTCTACAGCTAAAGATGGCTCAAAGGTAAATTTTATGGATGTATATTTTACATAGTAAAAACATGCTTTTTGAAAGAATGAATGAGGAAATATATGAAGAAACCTTTATGAGAATGAATTAATACTGAAGTTTAAAGAATTCTCAAATATTTATGAAACTAGGTCATGAATTTATGAAAGTTATCATGATTTAATGAATCAGAATGGGAGCTTCATTTTTCCTGAAAAATGATCAAATATTTATTGACTATTTTACTTATAAAGGGGCCCGTATTAAGTTCTAGGAGAGAATATATGTGTTCCTGCCTCCAAAAAGAATTTATAGCTTAGGGGCTCCTGGGTGGCTCAGTGGGTTAAAGCCTCTGTCTCCGGCTCAGGTCATGATCCCAGCGTCCTGGGATGGAGCCCTGAATCGGGCTCTCTGCTCAGCTGGGAGCCTGCTTCCCCCTCTCTCTCTCTGTCTGCCTCTTTGGCTGCTTCTGATCTCTGTCAAATAAATAAAATCTTAAAAAAAAATTTATAGCTTAGCCAAGAAGAAACGTAATAAAAACCACAAAATGTCTAAGAAAAAAAATTGTACCTACCAGGTACCAATTGAGTGGGACAGATATATGCTCTCTAGGAATTCTGTATCCAAAACATCTCTTCATAACACTTCATACAGATGACAGTTTATAGCAGGAAAGGTCCTTAGAAATCATCTATTTAGAGCTTTATTTTACAGATAAGGGTTTCAACACTAGTGGAGTAGAGGCCAGAATTCATCATTCCTTTATTCATTTCACAAACCTTTATTGAGCATCTCCTGTGGATCAAGCCCTTTGTTGGAGGTTGGGATTTAAAACTGAAGACGTTGGGGCGCCTGGGTGGCTCAGTGGGTTAAAGCCTCTGCCTTTGGCTCAGGTCATGATCCCAGGGTCTTGGGATCGAGCCCCGCATTGGGCTCTCTGCTCGGCGGGGAGCCTGCTTCCTCCTCTCTCTCTGCCTGCCTCTTTGCCTACTTGTGATCTCTGTCTGTCAAATAAATTTAAAAAATAAAAAATAAAAATAATAAAAATAAAAAATAAAAAAAACCTGAAGATGTTGGTGAGAAAGTGGAGAACAGGGAACCCTCTTGTACTGTTGGTGGTAATGTACACTGGTGCGGCCATTGTGGAAAGAGTATGATGAAGTTTCCTCAAAAAATTAAAGGTATAAACACTATATGATCCAATAATTTCACCACTGGATATTTACTCCCCAAAAACAAAAACACTAATTTGAAAAGATATATGCACCCCTGTGTTTATTGCAGCATTATTTACAATAGCCAAGACATGAATGCAACCCAGGTATCCATCCATAGGTGAGTGGCTAAAGATGTGAGATATATACATATGTGCACACACAAACACACACACATACACACATATACACATATAAATAAATATTATGCGTATATATGCAATGGGCTATTACTCAGGTATAAGTAAGGATGAGATCTTGCCATTTGCAACAATGTGGATAGATGTGAGGTTATTGTGCTGAGTGAAAGAAGGCAGAGAAAGACAAATACCACATGATTTCACTTAGAAGTGGAATCTAAAAAACAAAACAAATGAATAAATCACCCAAAAGCAGAATTAGTCCCATAAATACAGAGAACAAACTCAAGGTTGCCAGACATTGGGAGGGTAGGGTCTAGGGAAGATGAGTGAAGGGAAGGGGGAGATATGGACTTTCAGTTATGGAATGAATAAGTCATAGGGATAAAAGTACAGCAGAGGGAATATAGTCAGTGTACTAGGCTGGTGACAGATGGTTGCTACACTTGTAGTGAGCAGAACGTAATATTTGTTGAATTTCTGTGTTGCACACCTGACACTACTTTAGCTCCTGTGTGTCAACTATACCTCAATTAAAAAATAGAAATAGATGAAAAAGTGAATTGAATATGTTACAGTATTCACAAATTTTATAGAAAAACATAGGAGGTCTATACAAGCCAGTGGAATGTGTGCACACATGCACACACATGTATGTGTAGGTGGAAGGTGGTGTAGAGGTGCCCGAAAACTCTAAAAAAATCCTAAGAAATGAGGAATGATGCAATGTTAGCCAGAAGAAAAGAGAGAAAGAGGAAGGGAGGCTATCCCATGTATATAGAGTAGCATATCAGAAGTCCCAGAGATGCAAAAGTTTGACAAGTGGTTCAGGACACACAGGTCTTAAGAGTTAGTAGGAAATGGCAAGAAATGACTTGCAGAGATTGGCAGAATGCAGATCATAAAGGACTTCGTGGACCATGTTACTGGAATTTAAGCTTTATCTTGAAAGAGATAGGCAACCACTGAAAGTATTTTAAGTGAGTATATAAGTCAGCGTACCACTGTGCAAATAGACTCCAAAATATGAAATCGAGGCCAACATAGAAGGTCATATGTCACACATTTGTCTGAAGAAGGAGTGCCCAGTTTTTCAATGGCTCATCTCTGTGATTCAGAGACCAGGGTGCTTATGGCTATAGTTCTGCTACCCTTGAAGGCCTCGCCAGAGTCTTACCCTCTGCACTCAGCAGGTAGGAGAGGAAATCTTCTGAAAAGCTTTGCCTGAAAGTAGCATACATAATTTCTGATTACATTCCACTGGCAAACTAGTCATGGGGCCTCCTCTAGATGCGAGGTGGGCAATACGAATCCCTTGCCTGGGCAATCACTCTATATTCTATAGTTAATGCATGGAAGGGGGGGCATAAAGTTTCGTGTTTAGCTGGTGTTCTCTACCACAAGAGAGTGACATGATTAGGTCTGCATTTTAGGAGAATCACTCTGGCAATGAGTGCCGGAAGTAGGTACTATTGGAAGTGGGGAGCATGGTTAAGTGGCTCTTTTGTTAATCTGAATGAAAAATGACGGGGCTTAAACAAAGGTAGCAGCATTGCAGATGGAGAGAAACAGACAAGTTCAGGAACTAATTGAAAGAAAATATCACCTGGCCTCAATAACCAACTAAATGTTGAGATTGAGTTTAAGAGAGGAAAGAGTCAATGATGACCCAGTTTTCTGACTTAGACGACTGAGTGAAATTGAGAACACGGTGGACTTTGAAAAGAAGATGGTAGGGACTGGGCTCAGTTGGCCAAGTATCTGACTTTTGATCTCAACTCAAGTCTTGATCTCAGGGTTGCGAGTTCAAGACCCAGGTTGGCCTTGGTGCTGGGCATGGAGCCTACTTAAAAAAAAAAAGGTGGTATTTTAAATATGTTAAAACTTTGAATTTGAGGTATTAGGTATCCAATGTGCAGGTAGCTATTTGAGTTTAATGTTTGAGAAGAAATCTTTTCTGAAAATATGATGTGGACATTATTGGTATATAGACAATCGTTGAAGCTCTGAAAATAAATGGAGATGAGCCATTGTAGTAAAAGGTAAAAATGTAATTTTTCTTAAGTCTTTAAAAACATTTTTTATTGTATAAAAATATATAACATAAAATTTACCATTTTAACATTTTTTAAAGATTTTATTCATTTATTTGACAGAGATCACAAGTAGGCAGAGAGGCAGGTGGAGAGAGAGGAAGGGAAGCAGGCTCCCTGCTGAGCAGGGACCCCCCCCGATGCGGGGCTAAATCCCAGGACCCTGGGATCATGACCTGAGCCAAAGGCAGAGGCTTTAACCCACTGAGCCACCCAGGTGCCCCTTAACATTTTTTTTAAAGTGAGCTCTACACCCAATGAATGAGTGATTTGAACTCACGACCCCCAGATGAAGAGTCACATGCTCTACCAACTGCATCAGCCAGGTGCTCCCCATTTTAACCATTTTATATGTACAGTTTAGTGACATTAAGAACATTCACAGTGTTGTGCAACTGTTATTACCACCCATCTCCAGAACTCTTTCAACTTCCCAAACTGAACCACTGCATCCATTAAATGATAACTCCCCATTTTCCCTTCCTTTAAACCCTGGCATCCACCAATCTGCTTTCTGTGTCTGTATGAATTTGACTACACCAGGTTCCTCATGGAAGTATAATCATGTAATACTTGTATTTTGTGTTTGGTTTATTAAACTTAGCATTATGTCTTCAAGTTTCATCCATGTTGTGGCAGGTGTCAGAATTTAATTCCTTTTAGGGCTGAATACTATTTCATCGTATGGCTATACCGCATCTTGTCTATTCATTTATACGTTGATGATCATTTGGGTCGCTTCTACCTTTCAACTATTGTGAATAATGCTGCGATGAACACGAGTGTCTACGTATCTGTTAGGGTTCCTGCTTTCAATTCCTTGGACTATATACCCAGAAGTGGAATTGTTGGATCATATGGTGCTTCTATATTTAATTTTTTGAGAAACAGCCATACAGTTTCCCATAGTCTCCATTTTTGTTGTGCATCACAATCACTTCTTGAGCTTTAAAAAATACCACATACTCAGTCTCCACCTCTGGAGACTGATTAGTAGATCTGAGTAGCTACCTAACTTCCATTTCTTTTTTTTAATTTTATTTTTTTAAAAGATTTTATTTATTTACTTGACAGAGAGAGAGAGACAGCGAGAGAGGGGGACACAAGCAGGTGAAGTGCAAGAGGGAAAAGTGGGCTTCCAGCTGAACAGGGAGCCTGATGTGGGGCTCAATCCCAGGACCCTGGGATTCTGACCTGAGCCAAAGGCTCACTGACTGAGTCACCCAGGTGTCCCTAAGAGGTGGATTTTATTTTATTTTAAAGATTTTATTTCACACAGAGAGAGAGAGAGAGAGATCACAAGCAGGCAGAGAGGCAGACCAAGACAGAAAGGGAAGTCGGCTCCCTGCTGAGCAGAGAGCCTGATGCGGGGCTCAATCCCAGGACCCTGAGATCATGATCTGAGCCGAAGGCAGAGGCTTAACCCACTGAGCCACCCAGGCACCCCAAGAGATGGATTTTAAAAAATATATTTATTTACTTTAAAAATTCAAGTACAATTAGTATACAGTGTAATATTAGTTTCAGGTGTACAATATAATGATTTAACAATTCTAGGGGCACCTAGCTGAGTCAGATGATAGAGCATGTGACCTTTGCTCTCAGGGTTGTGGGTTTGAGCCCCACATTGAGTGTAGATATAACTGAAAAATAAATTTATTTTAAAAACCCCAAAACAAAGCAGAATAATTCTATACTTAGTGTTCATCATGACAATTGTCCTCTTAATCTCCTTCACCTATTTCATCCATTTTCCCACCCACGTCCCCTCTGGTAACCACCAGTTTGGTCTCTATATCTAAGAGTCTGTTTTTAATTTGTCTCTTTTTTCCTTTGTTCATTTGTTTTGTTTCTTAAATTCCACATATAAGTGAAATTGTATGGCATTTGTCATTCTCTGACTTATTTCAGTTAGCATTATGCCTTCTAGATTCATTCTTGTTGTTGCAAATGGCAAGATTTCATTCTTTTTTAATTTTTAATTTTTAAAAGTCATTCTTTTTTATGACTGAGTAGTATTCCATTGTGTGTGTGTGTATGTGTGTGTGTGTGTGTGTGTGTGCATATGTATATGCGTGTATATATATATCTATATATATATATACCATATCTTTTTTACCCATTCATCTATTGGTGGACACTTGGACTGCTTCCATATTTTGGTTATTATAAATAATGCTGCAATAAACCTAGGGGTGCATGTATTTTTTTTGAGTTAGGGTTTTTGTATTCTTTAGTAAATACCCAATAGTGGAATTACTGGATCATGTGGTAGTTCCGCTTCTAACTTTCTGAGGAAACATCATGCTTTTTTCCACAGTGGCTTCATCAGTGTACATTCCCACCAGTAGTGCATGACTGTTCCTTTTTCTCCACATCCTTGTGAACACCTGTTTTTTGTGTTTTTGATTTTAGTCATTCTGACAGGTGTGAAGCGATATCTCGCTGTGGGTTTTTATTTACACTAACCTGATGATGAGTGATGTTGAGCATCTTTTCATGTGTCTGTTGGCCATTTGGGTATCTTCTCTGGAAAATGTCTTTCATGTCTTCTGTCCATTTTAATTGGATTATTTGTATTTTTGGTGATGAGTAATCTAAGTTCTTTATATATTTTTGATGTTATTAAGAGGTGGTTTTAAAAGAATAAAAATAAAAGAACATGGAACAAAATGTTGAGGTCTCACCAGTTAACATTTAGAGTGTATCCTTACACATGCACCTCCCTCCACATGCCACACATATTTTTAATACTTTTAAAAAACACAAACATGACCACAAACCACACACAGTGTTCCAGAACATGCTTTATTCTCTTAATAATTTATTATGAAGATCTCTCACTGTCAAGACAATGTGGATGGAACTAGAGGGTATTATGCTAAATGAAATAAGTCAATCAGAGAACGACAATTATTGTATGATCTCTCTGATATGAGGAATTTGAGAGGGAGGGTGGAGGGTTATGGGGGGAAGGGAGGGAAATATGAAACAAGATGGGACCAGAGAGGGAGACAAACTATAAGAGACTCTTAATCTCAGGAAACAAACTGAGGGTTGCTGGGGGGTGGGGGGTAGGGATAGGGTGGCTGGGTTATGGACACTGGGAAGGGTATGTGCTATGGTGAGTGTTGTGTATTGTGTTAGACTGATGATTCACAGATTTGTACCCCTGAAGCAAATAATACATTATATGTTAATAAAATAAAAAAAATTAAAAAAAAAAAGACAGAAGGAAAAAAAAAGACCTCTCACTGTCAGTACACATAAGCTCAATCTTTTGCAATAGATGCATAATATTCCATGGCATCAGTGCACCATATTTTATTTATTTAACCTTTTACTTACTGGCAAACACTTAAGCTTTTCCATTTTTTTCTATTACAAACAAGCGGAATTGGAGACACAAGGCAGAGGATCATCGAGGAAGAGAGGAAAAAATGAAACAGGAAGAAACCAGAGAAGAAGACAAACCGTAAGAGACTCTTTATTTTTTTAAGATTTTATTTATTTTTATTTATTTGTCAGAGAGAGCGCACAAGCAGGGGGAGCAGCAGACAGAGGGAGAAGCATGCTCCTCACTAAGCAGGGAGCTTGATGCAGCACTTGATCCCAGGACCCTGGGATCATGATCTGAACAAAAAGCAGACACTTAACCAACTGAGCCAGCCAGGTGTCCCACCATAAGAGGCTCTTAATCTCAGGAAACAAACTGAGGGTTGCTAGAGTTGGAGGGGGGGTGGAAGGGTTGGGGTGGCTGGGTGATGGACATTGGGAAGGGTATGCGTTGTGGTGAGCACTATGTATTGTGTAAGACTGAAGAATCACAGACCTGTACCCCTGAAACAAATAATGTATACATGTTAATAGTAAAAAAATAAAATTATAAAGATATTCTTTTATATTTTCTTTTTAGGACTTTATTTTGTTTTCCATGTGTGGTCTTTTTAAAATTAATTTTTCTTTTTTTTTTTAAGATTTTATTTATTTATTTGATAGAGAGAGATCACAAGTAGGCAGAGAGGCAGGCAGAGAGAGAGGGGAGGAACAGGCTCCCTGCTGAGCAGAGAGCCCAATGTGGGACTCGATCCCAGGACCCTGAGATCACGACCTGAGCCGAAGGCAGAAGCTTAACCCACTGAGCCACCCAGGTGCCCTAAAATTAATTTTTCTATTTATTAAGGTATTTATTCCCCCAAGTCCCCTTTCC
Organism: Martes martes; assembly: GCF_963455335.1. NCBI lineage: Eukaryota > Metazoa > Chordata > Mammalia > Carnivora > Mustelidae > Martes > Martes martes. The sequence goes on along the minus strand of NC_137889.1, from coordinate 171,427,432 downwards.
CCCTTTCAACTTTTTCATTGTTCTAGAATTTGTACATTTCTGTATTTATACTTTGCATAATATTCAGGTGTTGCTATCTTTCAATTAATTAATTTTAGACTATCTATTGATTTGCTATTATGGTAAATAAAGATTTAGGTTTCTTATATTATTATTTCCTTTTGGTAAGAAAATTTACCTTTTTGGTGAAATTGATATCTAGGGTTTACATTATCTTTATATAAAGATTATTCATTGCTGAGTATTATGGTACATTATGATTATGTTCTCTTGCTTTTGGGAAAGCACATTTTCTAGCAATTTCCTGAAAAAAGTTCCATAGGGAATATATTTTGGAGGGAGGGGAAATTACAGGCCTTTCCCACGACACATTTGTTCGGTTGCTTGGTTGGGTTTAGAATTCTAGATTGGGGGTCAATTTCACGTAAACAGTTGAAGGGAGACAGAGATGGTAGAAGCTGATGTCCCCCCTCCAGTATCACAAGTGTTTGTAGCAGTCAGCTCCCTGTTCCCTGGACTGGCTCCAAGTTCACCAGTGTGGGAGGCTGTGACATTGGCAGTGGTAGAAACAGCAACGCCAGCGGTTACAGTTTCCAAGTGTGACCCTAAAGCTTAAAGTCTAGTGATAGTGTTTGGCTTCATTTCTTCAACGCCTGCCCTTGCAACATATTAAGTACCAAACTAATTCCCTGTGAAAGCAACAACAACAAAACACTTTTCTGAAAGAAATACCCAGAAGGATTTCTGTTTCCTAAACTGAAGTCCAACACACACAAATATTACTCATTGTGATTATGTTGGTAAATACTCCATACACAGCTGTTCTCTATTTTGAATTGCTAATTATCTGGAACTTAAATCTGCTTTACCTTGTTTCTGCTGACCTTTCACTCATGGTGCTGGGGCTTAGTCATCTTTGATTGGAATAGAGACTTCGAAGTGATGAGGCATGATCCCTATGGTTATCAAGGAAGAGCACTCCAGGCCCATAATGAGTGGTGAGTGAAAAGTCCTTGAAACAGAATCATGTCTGGTACCTTTCAGAAATAATGAAGAGCTGTGACCGGAGTGGAACGATTGCGTGTAGGAGGCAGTAATTACAGAGCGTGTAATGGGACCAGATGGTGCAGGGGAATGGGGAGGAATTTGTTTTATACTCTTTTCTTAAAAAAGATTTTACTTATTTATTTGAGAGAGAGAGAGAGAGAGAGAGAGATCATGAATGGGCGGGGGGAGGGGAAGAGGAGGAGCAGATTCCCAGCTGAGCAAGCAGCCCAACATGGGACTTGATCCCAGGACTCCAGGATCATGACCTGAGCCAAAGGCAGATGCTTAACTCACTGAGCCCCCCAGGCGCCCTTGTGTTATACTCTTACCAAGAAGAGGAACACTGTAAAGTTTTCAGCTGAGAGTGACATGATCTAACCACAGGTGAAAAGACTCACTGTGGATACTGTGTTCAGACCATCCTGTAGGTGGAACAGAAGCAGAATCATGGTGATCAGTCAAGAGATGATAACAGGGGAGACATGATGGTAGCTTAGACCTGCATGGTAGTGGTAGACATAATGAGATTTGTTGGGTTCTGGTTGGATTTTGAAGATAGAGCCAATAGAATTCGCTGATGGTTTGAATGTGTATGGTAGTGAGGGGGAGGACTTGAAGGGGAGGAGAGATAGAAAGTGAGAGAGCATGAGAGCAAGCAAGCAAGAGTTGAAGATTACTTCAAAATTTTTGACCTGAGCAAATAGAAGGATAGAGGTGCTATCAGTTGAGATGCAGGTTTGTGACAGAGGGTCAAGAATTTAGTTTTGGACATAATAGCTTTCATATATCTATTAGACAGTCAAGTGGAGATGTGAAGTTGGAAAATGAATATACAACCCAGAGGTTTATAGGAAAAATCAGCAGGTGATAGAAATTTGGAAGTGTCAGTTTTCAGATACTATAAAAAGGTATGAGACTGGATGGTCTCCGGGTAGTGAGTAGAGAAATGGGCTCTAGGATAATCAAGTGTTAAAGAGACAAGAAGATCAGGGGCAATGAACACAACCGTCCTAAGCGTGGGTGTTGAAGAAGGAAAAAACTGGGAGACTACAGATGTCATTGAAACCAAGTGAAGAAAGTATTTCATCAAAGAATACTTCTAGAGAAGGGCACCTGGGTGGCTCAGGGGGTTGAGTGTCTGATCTTGATTTTGTCTCAGGTGATGACCTTGGGATTGTGAGATGGAGCCCCACATCAGTTCCACACTGGGCAGGGAGTTGACTGAGAGTCTCTCTCTCTCCCTCTGCCCCACCCTCCTGCACGCTCTCTCTCTCCAAAATAAATAAATCCTTTCTTTTCTTTTTTTAATTTAAATTCTATTAATTAATGTATAATGTATTATTAGTTTCAGAGGTACAGGTCTGTGATTCATCAGTCTTGTACAATACCCAGTGATCATTACATCACATGCCTTCCTTAATGCCCATCACTCATTTACCTCATCCCCCTACCCCCCTTCCCTCCAGCAACCCTCAGTTTGTTTCTTATGATTAAGAGTGTCTTATGGTTTGTCTTTCTCTCTCTGATTTTGTCTTATTTTTTCCTCTCTTCTCCTATGATCCTCTATTTTGTTTCTTAAATTCCTCATATGAATGAGATCATATGATAATTGTCTTTCTCTGATTGACTTATTTCGCTTGGCATAATACCCTCTAGTTCCATCCACATCGTTGCAAATGGCGAGATTTCATTTTTGGATGGCTGAGTAGTATTCCATTCTATACAATATGATATATATATTATATATATTATAGTTTTAAACTTATATATATTATAGTATTCCATTCTATACAACATGTGAGATAGATAGATATATATATTAGATATAGATTTATATATCTATATTAGATATTAGATTAGATATATTAGATATATATATCTACATCTATAGATTTATGTATCTATCTCACATATTGTATAGAATGGAATAATACTATATATATTTAATATACTATACTATTATACTATAATATATATATTATACCTCACATCTTCTTTAACCCTTCATCTGTCCATGGACATCTGGGCTCTTTCCATAGGTTGGCTATTATGGACATTACTGCTATAAACATTGGGGTGCAGGTGCCCCTTCGGATCACTACATTTGTATCCTTGGGGAAAATACCCAATGGTACCATTTCTGGGTCATAGGGTAAATAAATAAATCTTTAAAAAAAGGAACTACTTCTAGAGAAATATTTTGTTGAACTCATAGAAATGTAAGTTTCAGGTTATTAGTAATTGATTAATTGTATCTTCAAGTTTTTTAAGCAAAGGATCCTTCTTACAATTTCATTAAGCTTCACAGCCATCTTATAGACATAACTACACATTATAAGATTCCTTTGCTCACAACTATTTCTTTCATCCCAAGTCTAATAGACAAGTCAGTTGTAACACGCCCCCCAGACAAATTCCTCTTTCCTACTTTCAATCCTGTTTGTTCAAACACAACCATTGACCTTGGGCTCATCTTTTTTTTTTTTTTTAAACTGAAAGAAGTTATAGAAAAGTTGCAAAAATAGTACGGAGAGTTCACACATATCCTTCCGTTTTGTTCATGTTAACTGACATAGTCACTTACAGTGATCAAAACCAGGATACTATGCTATGACCTATTTACTGAAGTATAGACCTTATTCAAATTTTACTCATTTTTCTTCCAATGTCCTTTTTTCTGTCCAGGATCCCACATTGCATTTAGTTAATACATATTTTCAGTCCTCAATCTTCCCTTTTCTTTCATGACCTTGACACTTTTTTTTTTTTTATTTTTTTTATTTTCAGCGTAACAGTATTCATTGTTTTTTCACCACACCCAGTGCTCCATGCAATCTGTGCCCTCCCTAATACCCACCACCTGGTTCCCCCACCCTCCCACCCCGCCCCTTCAAAACCCTCAGGTTGTTTTTCAGAGTCCATAGTCTCTCATGGTTCACCTCCCCTTCCAATTTCCCTCAACTCCCTTCTCCTCTCCATCTACCCTTGTCCTCTATATTATTTGTCATGCTCCACCAATAAGTGAAACCATATGATACTTGACTTTCTCTGCTTGACTTATTTCACTCAACATAATCTCTTCCAGTCCTGTCCATGTTGCTACAAAAGTTGGGTATTCGTCCTTTCTGATGGAGGCATAATACTCCATAGTGTATATGGACCACATCTTCCTTATCCATTCATCCGTTGAAGGGCATCTTGGTTCTTTCCACAGTTTGGCGACCGTGGCCATTGCTGCTATAAACATTGGGGTACAGATGGCCCTTCTTTTCACTACATCTGTATCTTTGGGGTAAATACCCAGCAGTGCAATTGCAGGGTCATAGGGAAGATCACTTTTGATGAATCCTGGTCAGTTATTTTATAGAACGTTTCTCAACTGTGGTTTGTCTACTGTGCTCTCATGACCAGATTTAGATTATGCTGCTTGGTGGAAGAAGGGAAAAGAGGTGAATTCAACTATAGTAGTGATTCTTTTTTATAGTAGTGCTCTTCAACATATAGTAATATTAAGTTTTGCAAATCCCACTCAAACTAAAAGAAACATTTTCTAAAAAATGTGTAAGGAATCCCAGGTATTAGTGATCTGTTGTATTTACTTTACCAATTACAATGCTTACCACCATCCTAGAGCTAAAGATAATATTACATAAAGGCATCAAACCGGGTGTATTTTAAAATGTAGAGTCCAAAGCACTTGACCTCATTTGTCTTAAAGCAAGATTAACTCTTTCTATAGCAGCTAGCAGTTTAAATGGATATGTTAAAAACTACTGCTTATATCCTTTTTGTGGCAATGAATTAGACTTTATCTGAGTAAGATTTTTGCTGTATATTTTATGGAAGCTGTGAATTTATTGAAATTCTCTTTTCATGTGTCTTTCTATTCTACTTGTGTTCATTCCTAAGATTTTTTTTTTACTTCTCATATACACTACTCTGCATATTGATTATATTCAATATTATTTGAATTACATGTCAAGAAAGATGATCTGTGAGATTTCCATGGAGGTTAAAAACATTTTTTATGGCAAACATTGTTGGGATATGAATGAGGGTTCAGGGCATATACTATGGAGGCTCAGATTCTCAAGAGTCTTAAAGGTCTACAATTTACAGGCATGTGGTCATTCTTACTGTAGCAGAAATTTTCAAATAACTGATGGTAGTTTCCCTTATTTGCTAGGCTTCACGTTGTTTCTATAAAACAACAAAAACAAAAATTCTGGAATTACTTTGAGTTGTAGGGTTTGGAGAATACAAGATTATCCTAATCATAAAATGGCCAATGACTATTTTAGGAAACTAATCCACAGCTTGTGATACAGTATGTATAAAACCAAATGCATATGTCAACAGTAAAGTCATATGCTTTTTGTTAAATTTGGTATTTTAAATGCAATGTTTCTTCTAACTTAAGTGAAGATACTGATATACTTGGGAAAAACTTTTTATTATTACAGTTTATAAAAATCATCTGGCAAGTTAAGAATAATTTCGATTACTAAAGCATAATCATATTAAGAAGGCTAATTGGATATTATCCAAGAATTAAGATAAATGACACAGTGCCTAATTTCCTAAATTAGAATATGTGCACTATCATGGTGACAGATTATGACTTAATGATTATGCTCATAAATGGATTACAAGGTCAATGTCACAGGGCTAAATCCGCAGTCATCATAAATACAGAAAAGGATAAGCTACCTAACAGACTGTTTTCTATAAGGAATATGTTCCAATAAACCTTGAAAAGCAGGACATGCTAATATTTATCTAGAGGGCAGAAAGTCACATTTGTTGTTGCACAGTGAAAATTCGATTGATTTCTGTTGACATAAAAATCTATGTGAAAGACAATGTAATTATTGTGTCCCTGAAAAGGATTTTAAAGAGACTCCAAGTGAAGAGTTATTTCTATCATACAGATAAGTTAACTAAGGCAGTGGTATTACTGCTGAGAATTTATATCAAACAGTTGTTTTCCACTTACATGTGGTAGTGGTGAGATTATAAAGGATGACCAAAATTCAAACAGGTGCTTTTTAACTCATACACAGTTTTTAGTCATTTCAGGAGGACAATTTAATTCTCTATATATGTTACAGAAAAAGAGCCAATTATTACATACATAATTTAATTATTTACAAGTTGAGAAATATACCAATAAAGATGTTAATGTCAATATTCTAACTTTTGTGGTGAGGGTTCTTCATAGAATGGAAATAATTCTTTCACTAGTGATATACCCCTAAGTGGGGGAGGGAAAGAGATCCTTGACTTTCACAAGACTGGCTTTGTTGACAATGTTTTCCCTGAAACTCTTTCTTTTAAGGATAAACAAGGCCAGTGAGCATCAGGTAACAGATCCAATATATAATACATCTCTTAAAAACGTGTCTTCTGGGGCGCCTGGGTGGCTCAGTGGGTTAAAGCCTCTGCCTTCGGCTCAGGTCATGATCTCGGGGTCCTGGGATGAAGCCCTGTATCAGACTCCCTGCTCACCGTGGAGTCTGCTTGTCCTTCTCCCTCTGCTCCTCTGCCCCTACTCGTGCTCTCTCTCTCTCTCTCTCAAATAAATAAAATTTTTAAAAAATTACTTAAAAATATTTTAGGCTTTCAATAGATGCCCTTAATTCTGGAAATTGCAGTGCTTATTCAATTGCTGTATTATCTGTTACCAATGTCACTCTACAATGAATTAATAGTGTTATTTATTCATCAGCTGGTTTGAGAAATATTTATACAAGAAGAACTGAACTAACAACTAGGGAGAGCATAAGGAAAACTTGATGAAAATACTTTTAAGAAAACACGCCAAGAATCCTTGTTAGCTAATGTTTTACATCACCAATAAATGACCTTTCTGTATCTCTCTGAAAAATCAGCAGCCCTAGCATGTTACGCTCTTTGTGTATCCTCAACTTCCTAGAAAGTCATTATTGCATCTTTTAATTAATACTGAGGCATGGAAGTAGTTATAACCTATTCCTTTGTTCTCATTGTCAAAGAGATGTCACAGAGATGGACGGTGCACATAGGCTGGTCTTTTGCCTGGAACAAGTTCAAACTAGATGCTAAAATCGGGTAGTGCCCAGGAAGGGTTAAAATCCAGATGCAGTTACTGTACAGAAACTAATTTAATAAGAGACCGTTGTTCCCCTATGGACAAGTAGAACAAATCATATTTGGTAATTTTTTTCAAAGATTTTATTTACTTATTTGACAGAGAGGGACACAGCGAGAGAGGGAACACAAGCAGGGGGAGTGGGAGAGGGAGAAGCAGGCTTCCCGCTGAGCAGGGAGTCCAATGTGGGGCTTGATCCCAGGACCCTGGGACCATGACCTGAGACAAAGGCAGATGCTTAACCACTGAGCCACCGAGGCGCCCCTGGTAATATTTTTAATACTCCTCAGATTCCTCTGCCATGGAAAACAAATGGGTATCTTATTTTGCCATAAAACACATAGTTTTTTTTTTTCTTTCTAGTCAAGAAATACCAAGACTAAAAATGATACTATATGTTGGCTAACTGAACATAAAAATAATAACAAAAAAAGAATGACGGGATCATAGCAATCTCTGGGCTTAAAATCTTACAAAGCCTTCCCATTACAATTAGAATAAAACTTCTTGCTAGGGTCTAAGTCTCTGGAGATCTCTCCCCTCACCTTCGCCCAAATCAATCTCCTATCACTTCCACTTGTTAATTCTATACCAGTCATAAAACTGGCTTTCTGGCTATTCCCTGAATATGCTTAATTTGTAACCATATCAGGGCCTTTATACTTGCTGGCTCCTTCTCAAATCCATGTCCCAGCTCAGTGTCTCCTTCTCAAGTCACTTATTTACAATACTTCCACCCCATCCTTCCCAGCTAGCCTCTATCTCATTAGGCTCCTTTATTTTCTGTGTAGCACTTACCCTTATCTGAAAGTACAGACTTTATTTTTGTCTACTTATTTATTTTTCTCTTCTCCTCAAAGGTATAAACTTCAGGAAAGCTGGGACTGCCTGTCTTATTTACCATGCGTTCCCAGCAAGCACATAAAAAAGTGCTGACACACAGTAAATGTCAATAAATATTTGTTGAATGATGCATCAGTAAAAACCACCACAGTGGAGAAAATAAGCATGAATATTCTGTTCATGCTAATTTTTTGGTTATACTCTGGGTTCTTTAGACTCTGGGTTCTGTTCTGGTTATCATTTCACAACAAACTACCCCAAAACTTACTACCTTAAACGAACAATCATTTTATTATGCTCACACTACTGTCAGAGAATTTATGTAAGCCTTGACTAGGTGACCTTTCTTTTCTTTTTTTTTTTTTTGAGATTTTATTTATTTATTTGACAGATTGAGAGAGAGACATCACAAGCAGGCAGAGAGGCAGGCAGAGACAGGGAAGTCGGCTCCCTGCTGAGGAGAGAGCCTGATGCGGGGCTCGATGCCCGGACCCTGAGACCAGGACCTGAGCTGAAGGCAGAGGCTTAACCCACTGAGCCCCCCAGGCACCCCAAGGTGACTTTTAGGTGGCTTTTCTATGCTGAAGTGTTGATTGGGGTCATTTAGTAGACTACCAGAATTTCACCAGCAACTGGTATGGTGGGTCCAAGATGGTTTCACTGACAAGCCTGGTACCTGGTGCAGATGCCCGTAAGCCTGGGTTCAAATAGTCCCTTCTCTTGCTTTACATGGTAGCTCAGGGGTCCGACAGAGCAAGGTAGGAGCTGCTAGTCCTCTTAAAGTTCGCGTCTGGAACTGTCAAATCAGACACAAGCTAGCTCAGATGAGGGGAGGAGTAGCAAAGCATATGCAGCATTTTTAATCTGGTACATTTCTGAGATAGAATATTTCCAAGTAAATGTTCCTAAAGAAAGCAGTCCAACAAATTCAGTATCTTTCTGGAAGTTACAGGTTTTTGACTTAATTCTAACCTAAATTCAAGGAAGACTTAAAATGCTAAAAGAAAAATATGTAAGTTAAAAGTAATATAATATAAAAGATATGGAAAACTTTGAATATACACCTTATTTACTTATTTACAACACCATAAACCTTGTAGATTGGTTTAGATCCTCTGAGATTATAAGTAAAAATTTATGTGAAGTGTCTGCTGTGTACATTTTTTTGGAGAGTAGGTTCATAGTTTGTACTGATTTTTCAAAGGGTCTAATGACCCCCCTCTTCCCCTATCGAGTATTTCTCTAAGCAAAACTTATGGTGTGCATAAGTTCATTTTTAGAACTATCTCCCTTGATAATACCCAGCCTTGGTAATCATCATCATCATCATCATCATCATCATCACAGTGGACTTAAAAAAGTATTATTTTATGTGCCAGGAACAATGTTCTATAAACGCTCATGAAGTACTACTATTATCCTTATTTTAAGGAGGAGGACATTGAAGCTTAGTAACTTGCCCATGGACGCACAATTAGCATGTGGTGAAGCTGGGAACCCTACCATACCGGCTACAGGGTGTCCAATGCAATGAGGCGCTATGCATGAGTAGTAAACTCCTTTGTAAATTGGGGACGATAGTAGCCCAGTGTCACTGTGGTTATTAGATGAGCTGAACTAGGATAGTCCGTATCTGCGTGCCAGGCAGTATTACATTGGGCACTTAAAAAATACAAGCTCTCCATGGTTTGCCTCTCCAGAAGGCTTTGCTATCTTTCACTGTAGAGATACTGGTGTGATAAAATGCAAGACCTAAAAAGGAGAGGGTGGTGGGGGGAGGGAGGGGAGGGTAAGTATTTAGGGCCGAAGCTGGAGATACTGCTCTCCCCACTAAACTCCTTAGGGTCTCATGTTTTCTCTTAAAATTGTATGCAAATGTCTCATTCTACCCCACAATTCAGTAGCTTATCTATTAATATGAAACTTGTTTACCCCAAAGCTTTTGGGATCATTGTCTCTTGCGATACATCCTGTTTATGACTTGGCTTCACACGCACCACGGCTCTGCGGAACTTCGTGCAGGTTTGGGAATTGAGAGGCCTGGATTCCTAGCCTGGACCCCTCAACTTGTTTGGGCCTTGTATTTTTCACTTCTGAAATAGAGTGGGTGTTGGTGACTAGACGATTTTTACCAAAGTCTTTTCTGCTCTGCAATTACACAATATAAAATTGCCTTCTAGTAGCCTGGTTTTCAAACTGCGGGTCTTCACTTCGGAGGCAAAAAAACCCCCCCAATACGGCGGGTCAAACATTACATCAAGGCAACTGCTCTTTGGTGAAACTGTTGTTAAACAATTGATATTTAACAGTAATATGCGAAAAAAATTAATGTAAGATGCGAAACGTACATCTGGAACGTGTATTTTCACGGCGGGGTGGGGGTAGTCAGAACCCTTGGAAAGATAGTTCAGGACACTGCAACGTCCGCACGTGTTACCAGAGGAAGCCGGTCGGCCCGCCTCCGCAGAGTAACGGAACCTCCACTTGAGCGCCCCCGCCGAAAACTCAAGGAGCAAAGCGACGCGCGCGCCACGCTTCCGCGGCTCCTCCCGAGGCCCGCGGTCCCCGGGCCTGCGGGGCGTCACCTGGGCCGACGTCGCACCTCCCGCCTCCGGCCGGGGCCCAAGTTTAGCTGCGCGCCTTCTGACGTCATCACCGGGCGCCGCGGGCCCCCACCTCCTTCCACTTCGCGGGAGAAGTTGTTGGCGCGAATGGATCCCGAGTCCCGGTAACGGATTCCCCAGCGGACAGGCCTGCCCGCCCGCGCCTGAGTCGGTGGGCTGCGATGGTGAGCCCCTGGGGGAGGCTGTGCGGCTCGGGGGCTTGGGAGAGTTTGCAGGCTGGGTGTGGACCGGGCACTTTCGGTGTGGAGGGTGGGGGAGGATGGCGGTGCGGGGCTCCCAAGCGGAGCAAAGGCACAGAAGGGGCCCCAAATGCGGCACCGGTCTCACGGCTTTCCCTGGACCACGGGGTTTCAGCTCTGGGCGGCGGGCTGCAGGCAGGGCTTTTAGTGCTGCGCAGGAGTTTCACATTTTTTCGCTCATGGGGGGAAGGGAGAAAGGAAGGGAGTAAAGAAGGTGATTTGGGGGCTTAGCGATAAAGTTGTTATCCTGTTAGGCGTTACCCCAGAGCTCTGTTTGCGTCCTACCTAGAGCATTGATTTCAACCTTTGGTTCAAGGCGGAGAAAAATGTAACGAACTTTGCATTCTTAGGAGTAAGTTGTCTCAGGCCTTCAACTTTCGTCATTAGTAGCGCCATGAAAAGCTCATCACGTAACCGTTTTGAGACCGAGGGTATAAGGAGGATGCTTTATTTTGTTTAAAGGAGTTCATAGAAGTTAAAGGGATAACACGGTTTACCAGGAAAACACACACACACACACCAGAAACACAGGAGATAAAAACAGATGTAGTATATTTGACAGCTGTCATCGCTTATCACCTGATGTTAAAAATAATCTTTAAAAAAGGCATCTCTGTATAATTCTGCATAAAGCATGTGAATTGAGAGTGAAGTGATTATGCAGCCATCCAAACAGACCTTCATGCTTGTGTGGCAATAGATACATGTATGTATTTGAAATATTTAAAGGACAATTTATGATGTTCCATTAAGCCAGAATCTACATCATAATCAGACAGGTTTTTTAAGCTTTTTTTTTTTTTTTAGCTTAGTTGTCACAATGCCAGCGTTATGGAGGGAAATTTTTTATGCCAGATTGGGAAACCTTACAGCCCTTTGTGTTTTTTCTCAAAGAAGGATAAAATAATAGCCACCTTGAACCAAGTACCAGTATGTGAGCTGTTGGTTTTATATACCTTTTCTCATTTAAACCTCACAGCAGTCTAGTTTTACAGATGGTAAAGGAGCCTTTTCGAGTTAAAACAGTTTGTCATACAACTAATAAATGGTTGAACTAGAATTCTTGACCACTACATTATACTGCCCTAAAATGGTAATTACATTTTGTACTTAAGGCAGTTTGGTATTGTGGAAAGTTGATGAGGTTTGGAGTATTGAAGGTAAGAGTGAGGCAGTGATTTAGCCTTGCTCTGCCATTTAGTAGTTAAGTGGTGGTGGTTTTTATGTGGTTTAAATAAATAGCTTAACTTTAACTTTTTTAAGCCCGTGTATTTCTTAACTGTAAGAAGGGGTGAAGTATAGTTGCCTTAAGTGATTGTCTTGAGTATTAAACAGTATAATGTAGGTAAAGCTGCTATTGTGGAACCTGGCATATGGAGGTATTATACTACTATGTGACTACCAATGATCTAGTTTTCATAGGAGGGACTCTGGAATGTTACATAGTTTTAAGGGACATCTTAGATGCCTCTGATGTCAGTTATGGTGAAAAATCTCTTGTATAGCCAACTTTTCATCACTCAGATACTTTAAATTTTGATTCTTTTCTATCCTAGTATTGTTGTTCACAATGCAGATGAAAAATAAAGCTCTTCTTGGAAAAGAAGTAGAAGTCACATGGGTCAGTTTTGCTGTTTGTTAAAGGGAAAAGGTTCTATAACATAGATAAGAGTTCTTGATTATATTGGTATTTTATTTGGTCCTTCTGTCTCTAGTACAAAATTTAGCAAGACCCCACACTAAAATTCTGTTCAGCATAGGTTTATTGAACATCTGTGCACAAGTTATATTGTAGTACAGTAGTTCTTTGGGTCAGTTATCTTTGATAATGTGAGTGGTATGCAAATTTTCTGCCCACAGAAATGGGCATATACATAGCATTTAAGAGGATTTGCGTATCTTCTGAAGCCCTTCCATAGATGTTAACAACTTTTGCCTTGGGAGCTATAGTTTATTTTTCTCAAATATTTCCTAATTGAAGTTATTAAAAAGGAGTAAAAAACTGTATCCACAAAATGGAATACTCTGCAGGCATTAAAAAAGAGAAAACTTTTATCCTTAATATAAAACAAATGTCAAGATAATTCAGTGAAAACGAAGGTATAGGACAGTACGTAAAGTATGTTTCACTTTATGTAGAGAAAGAGAGAAAAGACTATATACATATTTGCTTGAAGTCTGGAAGGATACACAGGGAACTAACTGATAACATTTGTTGCCTCCAAAAATGGAAGGCAGGATGGGAGGAAGAGGCAGGATGAGAGGGAGACTTTATACTCTTGAATTTTTTTTTTTTTTTTTTTTAAAGATTTTATTTATTTATTTGTCAGAGAGAGAGAGGGAGAGAGAGCGAACGAGCACAGGCAGGCAGAGTGGCAGGCAGAGGCAGAGGGAGAAGCAGGCTCCCCGCTGAGCAAGGAGCCCGATGCGGGACTCGATCCCAGGACGCTGGGATCATGACCTGAGCCGAAGGCAGCTGCTTAACCAACTGAGCCACCCAGGCGTCCCTATACTCTTGAATTTTGAACCATGTGAACATAATGTCTATTAAAGGAATTGAAACAAGATTAAAAGTAAAAAGATTAAAAAAGAAACCATGTAAACAATTTGGATTGCTGTAAAAATTTAATTATTTGCTCAAAATGTGAATAAAACCTGAGCTGCCATTTTAAAGAAGTCAGCATACATAATTCATTGGCTGGTATAATTTATTGAAAGTATGCATAAGGTTGAATTAAACACACATGAGACCTAGAGGACAGCCTGTTTGAAGAGCTGTCAAGTCTAAATACATCTGAGCGGCTTCATGCCCCATTCTAGGGGATACCTTTCATATTGTGAGTATGTGAATCATATTTGAATGCTCCCCATAGAGTAGTGCTGTCACCCTATTAAAATGTACCTTTGCCATATATACTAGTTAGTAGTTGCCCTCTAAGGCCCCTACCTACCTCTGTTATCTTTCTGGTTTTTTTGAGTATACTATACTGGTTCTGTCCCAGCTTTTGTTCTTGCTGTTTCCTCTCCTTGTTCAGATCCTTCCTTGCATATCTACCTTTTTCTCATCATTCAAGCTTCAGGCATTATTTCTCAGAGCTTTTGGTGTTATATCTAAGAAACCATTGCCTAATCCAAGGTCTTGAGGACTTATGCCTAAGACTTTTACCTTTTATATTTAACTTTGAGACATTTTGAGTTAATTTTTGTTTAGGGTATGAAGTAGGGGGTTCAAGTTTATTCTTTTGCATGGGGATATGCAGTTGTTCCTGCATCATTTGTAGACTCTTCTTTTCCCACTCAGTTATCTTGTATCCCTTGTCAGAAATCAATTAACTGTAAGTGTGAGGGTTTTTTCCCCTGGATTCTGCGTTCTTTTCCCCCTATTTATGTTAAGGCCAACAACACGTCTTTATTACTATAGTTTTGTGGTAAAGTGTCCCCCCCCACCCCCAACCCCGGCTTTATTGTAAGTTTTGAAATCAGGAAGTCTTATTCCTTCAACTTTGTTATTTTTCAAGATTGTTTTGTGTTCTGGGTCCCTTGAATTTCCACATGAATTTTATAATTGGCAAAGAAGCCAGCTGGGATTTTGACAGTGATCATGTTGAATCTGTAGATTGTCTTGGGAAGTATTGCCATCTTCACAATAGAAGGTCTTCTGATCCATGAACATGGGCTATCTTTCCATTTGTTTAGGTCTTCAGTTTCTTTAAATAATGTTTAGAGTTTTCAGAGTATGGGTTTTACACTTTTATTGAGTTTATTTCTAAGTATTTTTTTTCTTTTTGATGACACAGTAAATGAAATAATTTTCTTAATTTCAATTTTGGATTATTCATTGCAAGAGTGAGGAAATACAACTGAGTTTTATATATTGATCTTGTATCCTGCAGTCTTGCTGAACTCAGTTAGTAGTTCTGATAGTTTTTTGGTGGATTCCTTAGGATTTTTTCTATATGAGATCATTTCATCTGTAGATAGAGATAGCTTTACTTTATCCTATCCTTTTTAAATTAAAAAAAAATTTTTTTTTTTTTTCCTAAATGCTTTTGCTGGAACCTCCACAGGATTGAATAGAAGTGATGGGAATGGTTGTGTCTTTTTCCTGATCTCAGGGGAAAGCATCCTAACCACTAACTTTACTTTCAAAGTATAAGGCCTTCATGTAATTTTAAATACTTTAAGTTTATTTCATAATTTGTTTCTGCTGTGTTGCTACCAGTTAAATCATTGTGTATATTAGTCAGATATATAATTTTGTATTTTAATGTTCTTGAGGATAAAGATGCTTTTTTTTTTAAGATCTTATTTATTTATTTGACAGAGAGAGATCATAAGTAGGCAGAGAGGCAGGCAGAGAGAGAGAGAGGGAAGCAGGCTCCCTGCTGAGCAGAGAGCCCCATGCAGGACTTGATCCCAGGACCCTGAGATCATGACCTGAGCCGAAGGCAGTGGCTTAACCCACGGAGCCACCCAGGTGCCCAGGATAAAAGATTCTTACATTTGGACAGTTTTTGTGCATTCGGTGATGATAATCAGTTTCTACTTGTGGATTTGGTGGGTGGTTTAAAAATATTAATCAAATATTTGTATTTCTTTGTTACTTTCAGAGTAGAGAAGTGAAGTCAAGATATAATATTTTCACAACTACAGAGTATTGGAGGACTTATTTTGCATAAAATCATGTACCCTCCAAAGATTAGTGAACAGAGTGACATAATTTGCTTTCTTTTTGCATTTTTGATAGACAAATATGACTTGTTTGTTGGTTGAGCTTATCAGCACTGGAAATAAGTAGAAGTTTTTGGTTATACTTCAAAGTAACTATATAGCAGCTTCTGTACTTTGACCTTTTAAAGCTAAAGGTCATTATGAAAGTTTACTTTTCTGTGGGTTTAGGAGTGTTTATTGCCAAAAAATGTTTTTTTCATCTCTACTAATAGATTTATAACCAACCAAGTTGGAAACTTCTTGATACAGGCAAAAGACTATAAATGCATGATTTTTTTAATTTTTTTTGGTTTGTTTTTTGAGTACTTGGCAAAGTTTGGTACTTTGTCTTGACTTATGTATATTAAAATAGCATTTGGGCTGCCTGCTAGATGATGCTTTTCTCTAATAGATTTGTGGAAATTTTAGTTACACATTAAGGTAGAAAATGCAAGAAGTCTGCTTTTGCTTACATATAAGAACATCTTAAGTGTCAAAACTTTTACTAGAGAACATCTTTTTAGCATTCTCAGTTTTTTCATCTGTGAATTGAAGTTAAAAAACGTCCTAGTGGGGGCTCCTGGGTGGCTCAGTAGGTTAGGGCCTCTGCCTTCGGCTCGGGTCATGATCCCAGGGTCCTGGGATCAGGCCCCGCGTCAGGCTCTCTGCTCAGCGGGGAGCCTGCTTCTCCCTCTCTCTCTGCCTACTTGTGATCTCTGTCTGTCAAATAAATAAATAAAATCTTAAAAAAAAACACAACAACAACAAAAAAACAAACAAAAAAAAGTCATAGCATTGTTATGAGGACTAAATGAGTTAATGTTTTTAAAGTGCCTAAATTATTGCCTGGCACAGAGCAAGTCCTGTTTAAGGGTTTATTAAATAAATAAATGAAGCCCTGAATCTGGGCATTGGCAGTAGATATAGAGGAAAGGGGACAGCAGTATTTGGGAGATAGGGTAGGTGGGATGAATAGGTGGAGAGGCAGATTGAGAAGGAAAAACCGTGTCCCTTTTTCTGTTTTGGGCAAATGGTGGTGCCGTGCATTGAGGTGAGGAATAAAAGAAGAAAAGCAAGTCCCAGAGGAATATGAGCTTGGTTTTGGAGCTTATGAATTGGAGGCATCTTTGGGGCATTTGGACAGAGATGTATCTGGTAGACTATTGGCTATGTGGATATGGAGCTTAGAGGAGGAATGGAGACACAAGACTTAGAAGGTTCAGTGTGTTTATAGGTGGTGCTGAGGTTGAGATGGATGTGTTAGCTTGCACAGTATATGTGAATCAGAAGTTTTTAATTTCAGGTTCATGGGGAACCATTAATAGGTTTCAGGTGAAAACCTGCATTAAAAAAAAGGATTTATTTATTTATTGAGAGAGAGGGAGTGACTGAGCGATCGAGCAGGTGGGGGGCAGAGGGAGAGAGAATCCTGAAGCAAACTCACTGCTGAGTTTGAAGCCTGATGCAGGGCGTGATCCCAGGATCCTGAGATCATGACCTGAGCTAAAATCAAGAGTCAGCCAAAATCAAGAGCTGGCCTCTCAACTGACTAAGCCACCCAGGTGCCCCAACCCTGCATTTTAGATTACGTGCAAAGTTTTATGTGTGTATGTGTGGTTTGGTGGGGGGGATGTTTTCTGCCACCAGTCAGTTCTCTAGTTTTGTTGACACCAGCTGGATATCTACAATTCAATTCAGTTCTGACACTGTTCAGAGTTTGTGCAGACTGCACAAGTTAAGGGGCTGAGTCCCAATGACTGCTTCCACTTACGAAGCCAAGTCATGAGCCACCTATACTGATGGGACTAGCTCTAGATTGGCTGTTCAAGACCTGCTCCTCAGGTTTGATAATTTGCTAGGATGGCTCACAGAACTTAAAAAACACTTTACTTAATATTTACCAGTTTTTCATAAGGACACAATTTGGAACAGCCAAATGGATGGAAAAGATCTGTAGGGCAAGATATGGGACGTTGGGGGACGCAGAGCTTCCATGCCATGTTCGGGTACACCACCCTCCCAGCAACTTGATGTGTTCACCAACCCAGAAGCTCTTTGAACATCAAACCTTGCTTGTTCATGAGTTTTTATAACCCAGTCTTCAAACCTTCCCCTTCTCCCTGTACACCTAGGGATGGTGTGGAGAGTTCCCATTCTCGGCCTTTCTAGTGACCAGTCCCCATTCTGAGTTGCCTCATTAGCATAAATTTAGATGTGATCCAGAGGGCGGATTGTAACTAACAGGATGCTCCCGTCACTTGGGAAATTCCAAGAGTTTTAGGAGCTCTGTGCCAGGAATGTAAAGACCTTATATATTTTTGTATTATAGTGTGTTTTTGCATATTTCTATGGAAAATATTCATAGCTTTTTTTTGGGAAAATATTCATAGCTTTTGTTAGATCCACAAAAGCATAAAAAAAACCCTTGTATGTTTAATGTTTCCTTGGCACATATTTTAGATATCGATAGATAGTCAACCTGTTACTGACAGCTTCTTATACTAGCACATAAGTTCTGCAATGATTGGGGCCACAAGAATAGAGAACTGTATGGTGCCTGGCACATGGTACATTTTCATAAGTATTTGGTGAATGAAGAAGTACAAATAAACTTTGTGTATCTAATAAAAGAGAAGTCAACTAGAATAAAATTTACTGGTATCCAGACATCTCTAGCCCTTTCTAGTTTGTATCTAATTTATTGAACATTTAATGACAATGTATAATATAGCCTAGAGAAATACAACATTTATTATGTGATAGGTCTGTTTTCCTTTTTTAAAAAAAATTTTTAAATGTTTTAAATGTATTTTTACATTTTAAAATGTTTAAAATGTTTAAAAACATTTTAAATATATTTTTAAAATGGAAGTATAGTTGACATACATTGTTACATTTGTTTCAGGCGTGCAACATAGTGGATTGACAACTCTGTACTTTATGCCATGCTCACAAGTGTGGTAGCCATTGTATGTCACCATGAAACACTATTACAATACCATTAACTATATTCTCTATGCTGTGCCTTTCATTGCTGTGACTTATTCATTCCATAACTGGAAGCCTGTGCCTCCCACTTTCCTTCAGCTGTCCCCCGAACCCTCTCCCTTCTGGCAATCACCAATTCTCTGTATTTATGGTCTTTTTAGGCTTTTTTTTTTTTTTATGCCACATATAAGTGAAATTATGGTATTGGTCTTTCTGTGTGACTTATTTCGCTTAGCATGACACTCTCCAGGTCCATCCATGTTGTCACAAATGACAAATCTGTCATTTGTTTTCATGGCGGAGTGATATTTCTGTGTGTGTGTGTGTACACCACATCCTTGTGTATTCATCTATCAGTGGACCTGTAGGTTGGTAGTTCTCTTTTTGATTTGAACTTAATTTCAATGTTCATTCAAGTAGGTTAAATTTGCTTTTTTAGACTAGAAGTCATTTGTAAGAAGTTGACTTCTGGATGAGTAAAAACTGTAATCAGACTACATTAACCTTGGTGAAAATGTCAAAATAGCAAAATAAACCATCAGATCAGGCATAAAGAGTTTTAAATGTTTCAGTTATCTCAATTACGCAGGTTTGAAGACCTTAATTTTTAAAAAACCTAAATTATTAATTTCCATTTTCTGTTTAATTTTGCCAGTGTTAGTATTTTTGGATCAGGTATGTTTGAAAATGTTTTGTGATACTTTTTTTTTTAGTATTTTTTATATATATATATATTTTTTTTTAATTTAATTTAATTTTTTTTCAGTGTTCCAAAATTCATTGTTTATGCACTGCACCCAGTGCTCCATGCAATACGTGTAGTCTTAGGCTCATATGATACACATACTATGGCTTCAGAATTTTATACATCTTCCTCAACACAGCTAAGAATGGAAATGTGTTTTTTCACTGTCTTGGGAGCAAGCGACCTCTCGGGTAGACTAAGTTGATTCCAGAGCAAGTAGGAGAGGCAGATATTTCCCCTAATCGGATGTTCTCCATTTCTATTCCCTTTCTATGTATTATTTTGTCTGCTGTTTCCTGTGTTACCCCCCCCCCCCCCAAGACAGAAAGACCAAGAGCTGACAGTAGAATGAAAGTTCCACAAGAACAGAGACTTTTGACTCTTTCGTTTATTCCAAACACCAAGAATAGCTCTTGGCTCATGGAAGGCTCTCAATGAGTATTTGTTGAAGGAATGAATGAATGAATGAATGAATGAGTGAATGAATGAATGAAAAAAGGAAGGAAGGAAGTTGTTGCAGGTTCTTAAAATTCTTCCTGGGTAGAACCTGTTATTATTTAAAAATTTTTCAGACCATACTTTTTTTTTACTCACTGGTATCTTACTCAGGAAATTTCTTGAGTCCTGTGCTAGACTTGGCTGTATCATTAACATCAATTTTATATATAGGGATGCATATGATTTTTTTTTCTTTAAAGATTTTATTTATTAATTTGTCAGAGAGAGAGAGAGCGTGCACAAGCAGGCAGAGTGGCAGGCAGAGAGAGAAGCAGGCTTCTTGCTGAGCAAGGAGCTTGATGCTGGACTTGATCCCAGGATCCTGGGATTGTGACCTGAGCTGAAGGCAGCCACTTAACTGACTGAGTCACCCAGGCATCCCAATACATGTGATTTCTGAAAGGTAACTCGTTTGACTGAAAGCAGATTGGAAGAAGAGGAAATACTGTACTAAAAGTGAAAGTATTTTTTTTTTTTTAGTAGCCACAATATTATGACAAGAGGGTACCATACTGCAAGTGTTAATTATAGAAGTCAACTTTATTTTTATTTGTTTAAAGATTTTATTTTTTAAGTAATCTCTACACCCAGTATGGAGCTTGAACTCAAAATTCCAAGATCAAGAATCCCATGTTTCGCTGACTGAGCCAGCCAGGTGTGCCTGAAAGGCCAACTTTAATAATTTACTTCAGAAATATTATACAATAAGTGTTAATTTAACATCCACTTAAATTTTTTTTTTTAAGATTTTATTTGTTTTTTGAAAGAGCGAGCGAGCATGTGGGGGTGGCGGGGGGGGAGCTGCAGAGGGAGAGGAAGAAGTAGACTCCCTGGCTGAATAAGGAGCCTGAGGTGGGACTCGATCCCAGGAGCCTGGGATCATGACATGAGCCGAAGGTAGATGCCCAAATGACTGAGCTACCCAGGTGCCCCTCCACTTAAAATTTCTTAAAGCCAAAGCAATAGGTAAAATCACAGCAACAACTTAATTTCAATTAAAGATTATTTTAATACTCAATCTTTAAAAATAAATCTACCATGAGTTTCATTTTAGGTAATCAGGAACATCTCTTTTGGAGCCCAGGTGTGAAGGCCAGTGACCTTAGAAATAACTACACATGTATTCAGCTGATTTTTTTTTTTTAAGATTTTATTTTTAAGTAATCTCCACACCCAACATGGGGCTCAAACTCACAGCCCTGCAATCAAGAGATGCATGCTTCACTGACTGAGCCAGCCAGGTGCCCCCTGTGGTCAGCCAATATTAATTAAGCATCTGCTTGTCTCTGGTGTTGGCCCTGTACTTGACACAGAGTGGTGAGATTAACAAGTTTGCTATATGGAACTAAACAGCAATGCCTTCAAGCTCATATTTATAGGACTGTGGAAGGTTTCTCCTGGGGTGCCTGGCTCAGTTGGTGGAGCTTGTGACTCTCGGTCTCAGGGTCACGAGCTGGAGCCCCATGTTGGAGGTGGAGGTTATTTAAAAATATCTCCAGCTAATCATTTTAGGACTCAGTTCAGGTGTGGCTTCTTTTAGGCAGCTGCCCCAAAGGCCCTCTGTGTTAGGTGCTCGCAGTGCTCTTATAGTTTAGTGGTAAGCTCTGTCTTAGCACTGTTTTGGATTGAATTCTTTATATACTAATTTGTATCTCAGGTAGCTTCATGAGCGCCTTTTTCTGTTTGTGTTCTAAGTCCCTGGCATAATGCCTGCCTGTAAGCATACGGATTATCAGGAATGAGAAGGGAAAGGCCATACTGCTGATTGTGGGGTATGGCTGCTTTTGCGTAGATCCTTAGAGTTATAGGGAAACTATGAAGGGACAGTCATGGTCAAGTGGAAAACTGTGAAAGAGATTTGGAGTCAGAGGACCAGGTTCCATTGTGGAGGTTTTTGGCGTTACCATTTTAATCCTCACAGGAGTTTTATGAGGCAAGTGGTATCATGAGGAATCTAAGGGGCAGAGAAGTAATTCATCCCAAGTGACCGGTAGTACATGGCAAAACTGACAAAAAGCCTGTGTTTGACTTAATTCTACTTACTTATCTGTAAAATGGAGATATTCTGTTTGCTCTACATATCTCATAGAGTCATCCAAAGAGATTAATCCATGTCCAGTAGCTGGAAGTAAAAGCTTGAAAAACTACTTGTTTTTATTAGCTATGTGCTAAAATTTGTTTTAGTTTTGATGTGATTTTTGCCTCAATTTTTGCTTTATTTGAACTTACCTTTTTGTTCAGCTATTAACTGTTGAAGAAGAAAATAATAATTACTACTTTTTTTTGTTTCCCCAAATAAAAATAATGTTACTTTCTTTTATCATTTCGTTTTATCATTCCTTTTAGAGATAGAATTTCTGGGACAATGGGTATGTGTATTTAAAATTTTGATAAGTATTGCTGATTGTCCTTCAGAATGGTTTTTGTCTTCCAGTGTGCCAGTTTTTGCTGTTAGGGCAGTGTAGTGTGTGAGCATCTGTTTCCCCATATCTTTGACAAATCTGGGCATTATCAGTCTTTCTACATTTAGAGAAAAATAATCCAGTTTCAGCTTATCTGTTTACTTACCTATTTTTAAGGGTTTTATTTATTTATTCATTTGAAAGAGAGTGAAAACAAGAGAGATCACAGAGGGAGAGGGAGAAGCAGACTTGGCGGTAAGTGGAGAGTCTCACGTGGAGCTTGATCCCAGCGCTCTGGGATCATGATCTGAGCCGAAGGCAGCCACTTAGCTGACTGAGCCCCCCAGGCACCCCAGTTTTTCTGCTTATTATTTGTGAAGTTGAACATCTCTTATTTTTTGGTTATTTGCATTTTTTAAATAATTTGTTTGGGCGCCTGGGTGGCTCATTCGGTTAAGTGTCTGCCTTCTGCTCAGTTCATGATCTCAGGGTCCTGGGGTTGATTCCTGCATCTGCTTCATGCTCCCTGCTCAGCGGGGAGCCTGCTTCTCCCTCTCTGTCTGTGGCTCCCCCTGCTTGTGCTTTCTCTCCCTCAAATAAATAAAATCTTTAAAAGAATAAATAATTTGGTTTAGTAGTTTTTCACTTTTCTACTCAGCTATCTTTTATTGATTTGTAGGAACCCTTCTATATATAACACATGCTGTAGATCTTTTAAAGTTGGTTCTTTGTATTTTAACTTTTGCTTATGTCATCTTTTATTTTTATGTAGTCAGATCTTTCTTTATGGATGGTTTCTAGACTTGATGCTCTGGTTAGGCTTTCCCTTTGCCAAGACTATAAAAGTAAGTTTAAAAATCTATTCTTGGGGTGCCTGGGTGGCTCAGTGTGTTGGGCCTCTGCTTTCGGTTCAGGTCATGATCTCAGGGTCCTGGGATCGAGCCCTGCTTCAGGCTCTCTGCTCAGCAGGGAGCCTGCTTCTCCCTCTCTCTCTGCCTGCCTCTCTGCCTACCTGTGATATCTCTCTCTCTCTCTCTCTCTCTCGTAAATAAATAAATAAAATCTTTAAAAAAAATAAAAATAAAAATCTATTCCTTTTTCTACTCATGTGCAGAGCAAGAATTATTCTGTGCAGGGAAAAGTGGTGTTTAGATCCATTGTTTGGGAGTATGATTAGCCACTAGATTCATGATTTCATTTCATGAAATCTTTGAAAACTGGGGATACTAGACAGGGAATGTTACGGAGTAAGGTGAAGTCAATCTCTAAATTGAGGCCAGATTAGTGACCTTTAGATATTTATATACATGATGGCTGCTCACACTGGAGATAATTCTAGAAAGGTAGAATAGATTGGCTTTCATTGTGATGAAAATGCTTTTCCAGAAGTTTAGATTTTTAGTGTATGTTGAGTTAGATCATGCTATAATTTCTTTAACTATTCTGCTGCCATCAGAGTATAAGGGTGTGAGGAGTGGGAGAGTAGGGTAGCATAAAGGAAAGGAGGGCTGCCTGGGTGGCACAGTTGGTTAAGCATCTGACTCTTGATTTGGCTGAGGTCGTGATCTCAGGGTTGTGAGATTGAGCTCCACTTGGGGCTCTGCCCTTAGCATGGAGTCTGCACCCCACCCCCCACCTCCGTGTCTGTCTCTCAAATAAATGAATAAATCTTTAACAAAAATAAAGGAGGAGAAAGGGGACCTGGATAGAAGGGATTACTTTGGAAGGAAAGGTAACAGTGCTGAGGAGTGGCAGTATGGAACAGACAAAAATCGGAGAGCCTCAATATAACCAACAATTCCATTTCCTAAATTATTTTGTTTTCTTTGTGTGGTTTTAAGCATTTGTTATCCTAATACAGATTGAAAATCAGCACCAACTTTAACCTAATTATTAACCCTCAGTTTCGGTATTTCCAGGGTGCATGTGCTGTGCCGCGCTGTGCAGTGTGCGTGTGCAGATGGTCATCACTGTTTGAATGAAGAATCATTTCGTAATTTTAAAAGTGAAACTCCAATGTGAAACTTTCATTTCCTCCAGAAGCAGTAAAATAAGTGGTTGCCAACCTCAAACCCAATTTTTTGCAAATTATACGGAAGGCTGTGGGTTTCTTTATGGTCCATCTTTCTTTAGCACCTGACACAAATGTCTTAGTTTCATAGCTGAGGTATCCATTTCGTAAACAGTATTTTTTAGGCTTAGATTTTATTAGGATGGGTTTATGACTTTTGTATACTAAGAAATTTACAAAAGACAACATAAAACCAGTAAAGTCTATAATCTTATTAAAAAAAAAACACACTTAAGGGGCGCCTGGGTGGCTCAGTCGTTGGATGTCTGCTTCAGCTCAGGCCATGATCCCAGGGTCCTGGGATTGAGCCCCGCATGGGCTTCCTGCTCAGCGGGAAACCTGCTTCTCTCTCTCTCTCTCTCTCACTCCCTCTGCTTTGTTCCCTCTCTTGCTGAGTCTCTCTCTGTCAAATAAATAAAATCTTAAAAAAAACAACAAACAAACATCTTAAGGTGTCTGTGTACCTCATTTATCTGCTTTATTTGCTTAGACACAAAAATATTTGTGTGTGTGTGCATGCATGCGTGTATAACACGCTTATTTGGGATTTTTCACATTTTGAGAGTATGACATTTACTGCCAGCATCTAGGAAATGTTACCTTTCTTATACTTCACAAAGCACTTTTAACAGATATTTTCCTCACTATAATAAAGAGGTAGGTTAGAGCAGGTAAAAACGATCGAAAACTCAGGACTGTAAACATTAAGGATAGGAAGAGAAGGGCAGAACACCTGGCTCTTGAACCCTATTCTTAGGAATTCAGATCCTTATTCAGATTTCATTTTTTTGTGTTCATTATACCCTTGCCTGGGAGCAGAGATAATTGAAAATAGAGATGTGTCAGTGATATGAAGGGATAATAGTTCATGAATGAGGGGAAGGGAAGCTTTCTACTGAGCCAAAATTAATTAATTCTCATAAAGCACAGGTAGTATTAGTTTCAGTTTCCTGATGGGAAAACAGATTAAAGTAACCTGCCCGAGGTCATATATAAAAGTCCCTACAGCAGAGATTCATACCAAGGCTTTCTAAGTTCTGTGCCCATTCTCTACACTATACTTTCTTCAAAGCTAAAATCAAAAGTAGGGAAGGATATGTATGCAAAATATAAAAGAGTGATTTAAATTGTAAATTACATTGTAAATGTTTTGTTATGATTACATTTTATTTTAGCAGTATAACACAAGGGGATAGAGCAATTAGAGAATATTGTAATAAGCATCAAAATATTTTTTTCAGAATTTGGAAAAAGTCATATAAATAAAAATGATTTCTAAGGTTTTTAGTTCTTAAGGTCATAAATGATCAGGGTTGTGAGAGTTCTCTTTCTCTGAAATTGGAGTATAAATCCCATGGGCAAGGATTATACTCTTCAACATTTGTCTTCTCCCACAGTCTGCCTAGAGTGGTGGGATGAGCATATGCATTTATGCACAATAAATGCTTGTTACTTGCCTCTTTAGTAATTGTGTTGTTGTTAAGAAAAACTTCACTTGCTTATTTGTATCCTGTTTTTGGCCAAATTCTGAGAATTAATATTATTTTTTATTAGGCAAATGATTTTTAACTCAGGTAATTTTATCAGTTAACTTTTGCATGTGAAATGAATGTTTTTGCACACATGGAACTATCTGATTATGAAGAAATTGTTGAAGGCAAACCAGTGTGTATGTAGAGCTGATCCTTTTTGTAGTTGAAATTCACATTTTGTGCAGTTAATGCTTACTTACACATGTTCTTTTTTGCTTTTAGGATATTCGGAAATTCTTTGGGGTTATACCAAGTGGAAAGAAACCTGTAACTGAAACAGTAAAGAAGAATGAGAAAACAAAGTCTGTTGAAGAAACTTTAAAAGCGAAGAAAGGAATAAAGGAAATAAAGGTCAGTTTTCTAGATACAATATTGAATTGTATAAAAAGTGAAATTCAGTTCCTAGACTTGATATGTTGGGAGCCTGAGGTAAATACAAATTTCAACTCTGCAGAGGAAGAAGAAAAGTGTATTTCTAATTAATATATCTGACTGTATTCTTTGCTTGTTTTTCTGAAGTAGAGATGGAACCCTTTTTAGTTGTTAAAACTACATTTTTTGAGCAAAGTTTGTCTCAAGTGAAAGGTGTTAGACTTCTGGTGAAGGAAGGTTTTGAGGGAAAGCTTTATTCTTTTCTCTTCTTTGGGCCTCAGAGAAGTTAAGATGCAATGTCACTATAGAAAGCAGACAATGGCTACATTAGTGTGTCTGAGTTAATATTATTCCACTTTGTGTAAAATGTAAAAATTTGCAACTCTACAGGTCTGTTTATCACCACTTCATCTTTTATGTTTTAGTTGTCATATGTATTATAGCTACATTTGTTAGTACTCCACATTCAGTGTAATAATTTTTGCTCTAAACAGACATATTTTAAAGAAATTAAAAGGCAAAAATTGATCTTTTATGTTTACCCACATATTTGCCATTTCTGGTGCTTTTCATTTCTTATTGAAGATAAGAATTTCTGAATTTCTATGTCATATCATTGTTTTTAAACCTGAAGAATTTTCTTTATCATTTCTTGTAGCATAGGTCTTTTGGTAACAAATTTTGTAAGTTTTTGTTTATTTAATAATATATTTTGTCTTCATTCTTGGAGGATATTTTTGCTGGTTATAGAATTTTGGATTGGCAGGGTCTTTTCCCCAGCACTTTAAAGATGTTCCATTGTCTTTTGGTCTCTCTTTTTCTGGAGAGATACTAGCAGTCATTTGTATTGTTTTCTTTTGTACATTATGTATTGTTTTCCTTATGCTGCCTTTAGGAAATTTATCTTTGGTTTTTAGCTTTGACTGTGGTATGTCTAGGTGTGTTTTTCTTGTGTGTATTCTGTTTATGGTTTCTGAGCTTCTTGAATCTATAAATTTATAAATCTCACCAAATTTGGGAACTCTTTGGCATTACTTCTTCAAATAATTTCTGCCTCATTCTCTTTCTCCTGGGATTTTTTTTTTTTTTTTAATTCTAGCCATTCTGACAGGTATAATGTGATATCTCATTGTAGTTTTGATTTGCCCTAATGATTAGTGATATTGAGCATCTTTTCATGTGTCCATCTGAAGATCTTTTTTAGGTTCTTTGCCCATTTTCTTAATCAGATTATTTGCGGTTTTTTGGTGTTGAGTTGTAGAAGTTCTTTATATACTTTGGATATTAACTCCTTATTGGATATATTATTTGCAAATATCTTCTCCCATTCAGTAGGTTGCCTCTTCATTTTATTGATGGTTTCCTTTGCTGTGCAAAAGCTTTTTATTTTGGTGTAGTCTCAGTAGTTTTGTTTTTGCTTTTGTTTCCCTCGCTAAAGGAGGTATCAAGAAAAAGGTTGCTAAAAGGCAGGGAGCCCGATGCGGGGCTTGATCCCAGGACCCCGGGATCATGCCTTGAGCTGAAGGCAGATGCTTAACTGACTGAGCTACCTAGGCGCCCTGAGTTTTCAATGAATAATATGTCATTTGCAAAGAATGACAATTTATTTCTTTACTGATTTGGATGTCTTTTATTTCTTTTTCTTGACTGGTTACTATGGCTAGGACTTCCAGTACTAGTACATATATTTTTAAATTTCTTCTTTGATTTCATCATCAACCTGTCAGTTGTTTAGTAGCATGTTGTTTAAAGTCCATGTGTTTGTGGGTTTTTTTCCCCCAGTTTTTTTCTTGTAATTGATTTCTAGTTTTATACCATTATGGTTGGAAAAGATGCTTGATATGAGTTTAGTTTTCTTAAATTTATTGAAACTTATTTTGAGGCTTACCATGTTACTTATCTTGGATAAAGTTCAATGTGCACTTAGGAAGAATATGTATTCTGTTGTTTTTGGATGGAATGTTCTATATATATCTGTTAAGTCCATCTGGTCTGACTGTTTTCTTATTGATTTTCTTCCTGGAAAACTAGGGGGTTTAAATATCCGTACTATTTTTATATAGTTTCTTCCTTTACATCTCTTAATCTTTGTGTTGTGTGTGTAGGTGCTTCAGTATTGGCTGTGTAAATATTTACAATTGTTAACATCATCTTGTTGGATTGATCCCTTTATCGTTATGTAATGCCATTTTTTGTTTCTTGTTAGAGTCTTTGTTTTAAAGTCTGTTTTGTCTGATATAAGTATTGCTACCTTGGAGAGAGAGAGAGAGAGAGAGAGAGATAGATAGATAGATATTTTTTTAGTTTCCCTCTCTTCATTTTCAGTTTGTATGTGTCCTTAGGTCTGATGTGAGTCTCTCGTGGGTAGCATATAGACGAGTCTTGTTTTTTATTCACTCTATCATCCTGTCTTTTTCTTTTTTTTAGCCCCTTGTCTTTTGATTAGAGAATTAGGCTATTTACATTTAGAGTAAATAGGTATGTACTTTTTTTGTTAATTGATTTCTGGTTGTTTTTGTAGTTCTCTATTCCTTTCTTCTCTTGCTCTCTATTCTTGTGACTGGCAAGTTTCTTCAGTGTTGTGCTTGTCTTTATTTTTTGTATATCTGTTACGGTTTTTGGCTTGTGGTTATCATTAGGTTCCTGTATAACATCTAAGTATATGATAGTCTATATTAAATTGATGATCACTTAAGATTGAAACATTCTAAAAGAACTTCATTTTTACTCCCTTCTGTCCACCTTTTATCTATTTGTTGTTAGGTTTTGCATCTTTTTATTATGGGAGTCCCCTTAACTTTTTTTTTTTTTTAAAGATTTTATTTATTTATTTATCAGCATAAGCAGGGGGAGCAGCAGGCAGAGCAGGCAGAGGGAGAAGCAGTCTCCCCACTGTGCAGGGAGTCTGATGTGGGACTTGATCCTGGGACCCTGGGATCATGACCTGAGCTTGAAGGCAGATGCTTAACCAGCTGAGCCCCCCAGGCATCCCCCCCTTAACTAACTTTTTTTTTTTTTTTAAAGATTTTATTTATTTATTTGTCAGAGAGAGAGAGAGAGTGTGAGCACAGGCAGACAGAGTGGCAGAGGGAGAAGCAGGCTCCCTGTGGAGCAAGGAGCCCGATGTGGGACTTGATCCCAGGACGCTGGGATCATGACCTGAGCCGAAGGCAGCCACTTAACCAACTGAGCCACCCAGGCGTCCCCCCCTTAACTAACTTTTTAAAATATAGTTGGTTTTACTACTTTTGTCATTTAACCTTTATACTAGCTTTGTAAGTGATTGCTCTACTACCTTTACTGTGCTTGCTTTTAATGAAATTTTTTTCTTTTCATAATTTTCTTCTAATTGCAGCCTTTTTTATCCAGTTAAAGAAGCTCTTTAACATTTCTTGTAAGGCTGGTTTAGTGGTGATGAAATACTTTAATTTTTGTTTATCTGGGAAGCTCTTTATCTCTCCAATTCTGAATGATAACCTTGCTGGGTAGACTATTCTTGTTTGTAGCTTTTTTCCTTTCAGCACTTTGAATATATCATGCCTCTCCCTTCTGGTGTGCATAATAGTTTCTGCTGAAAAATCATCTGACTGCCTTATGGAGTTCCCCTTGTAGGTAATTACTAGCTTCTTCTTGCTGCTTTTAAAATTCTTTATCTTTAATCTTTGACATTTTACTTACTACTGTTATGGTATGGAGCTCCTTGGGTTTTTGTTTGGAACTCTCTGTGCTTCCTGAATCTGGATATCCATTTTCTTCTCCAGGTGAGGGAAATTTTCAGCAGATACTTCCTCAATAACTTTTCTGTCCATTTGTCTCTCTCTCTCAGCTTCTTCTGAGACCCCTATAATGCAAATCTTTGTTTGCTTTGTTTGCATGTTTTCCAACAGATCCTTCCTGTTCTCATTTTTTTAAAAAAATTATTTTTCCTTTTCACTCCATGGCTTGGGTGCTTACAGTTAGTCTGTCTTCCAGATTGCTGATCTGTTCTGCATTCTTTAATCTTCTGTTATTGTCTCTAGTGTGTTTTTCATTTCATTTACTGTATTCTTCAGCGGCAGTCTGTTTTAATATTTTCTCTCTCTTTGTTGAAGTTCTCACTGAACTCATCCACTCTTCTCTCCAGTTGGTGAGCATCTCTGTGATCATTAATTTTTTTTTAAGTTTGAAATGTTTGGCAGATAGCTTGGTTATCTCTGTTGCATTTAGTTTTTTTCCTGAGGTTTTGTCTTGTTCTTTCATTTGAAGCATATTCCTCTGTCTTCTCATTTTGCTTGACTTTCTGTGCTTGTTCCTGTGAATTAGGTGCAACAGATATTTCTCCTAAACTTGAAGGAATGATCGTGTGTATGGTCATCCCATATGTAGCTGCATATGCCTGGTGACTTTGGCTGGCTGGTTGAAGTTGTAAGCTGGTGGTTTTGAGGCACTCTGTGCTGGGGTGCCCTGGTGGGATGGCCTGAGCTGTAGTGGACGTGGATTGGGGTGGTCCTAGGGCTCTCTGCATAAGAGGGTGCCCTGGAAGACTGCTAAAATGAAGTAGATGCAAGCTGGGTGGTCCCCGGGGGTCTTTGTGCACAGGGTGCCCTGGTAGGACAGTTGAATCTGAAATGGCATGGCCCAGGGCAGTCTCAGGGTTCTCTCTGCTGAGCACAGCTGATGCTGAAGTGTGTGTAAGTTGAGGTGTGCTGGGGTGCTCTGTGTAGGGGTGCCCTGGTCAGTTGTCTGGATCCAAAGCAGGAATGGACTGGGTGGTCTCTAGGCACTGTACGTAGTGGGTACCTTGGTGAGTCATCTGGAGCCAAATTGGGCATGTTCTTGGGGAACTCTGCAGGGGGGTTGCCCTGGCAAGTTGTCTGGAGCCAAAGTGGTGTTTTGGGGTCCCTTGTGCCTGTGTCACATTGGCAAGACAGCTAGCACTGTGTGGGGATGGAGAGCTGATCAGGGATGTAGCAGTATGTGTTGTGCTAGGGTCACATGGGTGGGGTGTCTAGGGCTGGTGGGGGATTATTGAGGTGATAGGCCAACAAGACCCTACTCCTGTCCATGCTGTCAAGGTGGAGGGAGAATGTAAACCTTGGCCCCTCCAACCTGGAGAGAGTTCCAGCAGCTCTCCCACCATTTGGTGGAGATGTGGGGCTGAATTTTTTATAATCTAGTTACTCTTTTAAACCATAGCCTTTTTTCTCTACCCAAGAAGACGAATCTGCTTATGGTTTCTCAGTACTCTCCGTGCCTAATGCAGTTTACAGTGATGGGTGGGGGTTCCTTTCATTACCCTGTCTCTGTTTCTCTTGCCATTCTGTATGTGATCTCTCTATTTTTTGTTGTGCAGAGGCTGTTCGGTCAGCCCTCAGTTCTTCAGGAGGAATTGCTCTATAAATAGGTATAGATTTGGTGTGTCCTGTGGAAGTGAGTTCATTGCCATCTTAGACCAGAAGTCCTAGGCTTTTTTTTTTTTAAGCACACACATCAAAAACTTTTCCAGCTTTCATCATAACCCAGTTCCAAAGCCATTCCCATATTTTAGGTATTTTTTACTGCACCACTCCATTTCATGGTAACAAAATCTGTATTAGGATTTTCCAAAGAAATAGAATCTCAAAAGAGATTTATTTTAAAGAATTTATGAATGTGATTATGGGGGCTGACAAGTCCCTAGACCTACAGCTGGGCAAGCTGGAGACTTGTGATAGCTGATGGTGTAGTTTAAGTGTGAGTCTGAAGTCCTATGAACTAGGAGAGCCAGTAGTGTGATTACAGGCTCAAGCCTGCTTGCCAAGAGTAGTAGGCTTGAGACTCAGGAATAGTTGATGTCCTAGATTGAAGGCAAGCAGGAAGGAGGAATTCTCTTACTCGGGAGAGGGTTAGTCTTTTGTTCTCTTCAAACCTTCAACTGATTGGATCAGGTTCACTCACATTAGGGAGAGGAATCACCCTTTAATCAGTCTATTGATTTAAATATTAGATTCATCCAAAAACACCCTCATAGAAATACTCAGAATAATGTTTGATGTAATATCTGGGTACTTTGTGGCCCAGCAAGTTTACAGGTAAAACTAAGCATCACAGGTCACATTTCCTAGTTTTTTGGTGTGTGTCTGGTTATTTTGGATTTATGTTGTATAGTGTGAATTATATAGCGTAGGAAATTTGGATTCTGTTACATTCTTCCAAAGAGTGTTAATTCTTTTGGTTTAGCAGGCAGTTAATTTGGCTGAACTCAAACTCTAAACTGTTGTCTCCTCTGTGATAGGCAGCAGATGAAATCTTTATTCAGTTCATTTATCCTTAGCTGGGCACTGGGAGTTGTTCCATTCATATGTAGTTCAGGAGACAGGCACAGATTTGGGCTAAGAAATAATTGACATATATAGATATATAAGTTCGAGCTGTACAGCATGATGGTTTGACCTACATCTGTTGTGAAGTGATGACCACAGTAGGTGTAGTTAACATCCATGATCTCAACATAGATAACAATAAAAGGAAAAAAAAAATTTTTTTTTTCTCATCTCCTGTGATGAGAACTTTTAGATCTACCCTCTTAACCAGTTTCCTACTTATCAAATAGCAGTGTTAACTATAGTCATTGTGTTGTATATTACATCCCTAGGACTTGTAACTAAAAGTTTATACCTTTTGAACACCTTACTCCAGTTGTACTTCGCCTCACCCCTGCCTTTGGTAACCACAGGTCTGATCTCTTTTTCTATGAGTTTGGTATGTTTTTTGGTTTTTTTTTTTGAGTCCACATATTGGTGAGATTATCCAGTGTTTGTCTTTTTCTGTCTGACTTATTTCACTTAGCATAATGCCTGCAAGGGTTCATCCATGTTGTTGCAAATGGTGGGATTTCCTTTTTTTTTTTTTTTTTAATGTGTACTTTATTCTTTATCCTTTTCTACTTTGATGGTCATTTAGGTTGTTTCCGTGTCTTGGCTATTATAAATAATGCTTCGGTGAACATGGGATGTAGATATCTTTTTGAGTTAGTGTTTTTGTTTCCTTTGGATATATTTCCAGAAGTAGAATTGTTGGGTCATATGGTAGTTTGGAGCACTGGGTGTGGTGCATAAACAATGAATTATGGAACACTGAGAAAAAATTAAATTAAAAAAAATTTTGGGGGCGCCTGGGTGGCTCAGTGGGTTAAAGCCTCTGCCTTTGGCTTGGGTCATGATCCCAGGGTCCTGGGATCGAGCCCCACATCGGGCTCTCTGCTCAGCAGGGAGCCTGCTTCCTCCTCTCTCTCTGCCTGCCTCTCGGCCTACTTGTAATCTCTGTCTGTGAAATAAATGAATAAAATCTTAAAAAAAAAATTTTTTTTTTTTTTTTTTTTGGGAGGAACCTCCGTACTGTTTTCCATAATGGCTGTACATTTTATAGTCCCACCAGCAGTCCAGAAGGGTTCCTTTTTCTTCATATCCATGCCAGCGTTTGTTACCTCTTTTCTTTTTGATGGAGGATCTGGCTTAGGGCATTAATGACTTTTGGGCTGTGTAATTTTTTGTTATGGAGGAATGTCTTATGCATTGTAGGACATTTAGAAACATCCCTGGTCTACCATCTATCCATTAGATGCCAGTAACATCCCAAGCCCCCATAGCCGCCCCCCACCCCCCGCCCCATTTATGACAAGCAAAAATGTCTCCTTGGGGCAAAATTACTGAGCTCAAGTCTAATGAGAAAAAAGCAGCTGAGTTATGTAGATGTTTTTGTGTTCTCATTATACTGTGATGTTTACAGGTAAATAATTCTTGTAAAGAAGACGACTCTAAGCAGAAGCAACCAAACAAGAAAAAGAGGATTATCTATGATTCAGGTAATATTTCTCCTGAGGAGCTTTAAAATTTTAAAATAATTTTATATTCCTCGGAGCAGTGTTTTCCGAACTGGTGTTCTGAGACACACAGCTCTCTCTGATGTTATAATAAGTCCTGTGAGGAGAGGGCTCTATACCTAAAGTTAGAAACAGTTTTATAATACTGTGGAACTTACCAGAGCTGAAATGTGTTAATGTATTAAATATGTCTGTTTGGGGGGTATATAGTATATATAGCATATCTTAGACTTACTTTGAATATGGCATATTTATTTTTTAAAATATTCATACTAACTTCTCTTGCAGCTGAACTTCTTGGAAACTGAATTTGAAAAAAAAGTGTTTTAGAATATTGCTTTAGAAACAAAGATCTAAAATTTAATTTTTGTGCTTTTAATCTGGACCTTTTTTGTTGCATTTAAAGTGGAACAAGCACCATATAAAATATTTGAATATACTTTTAAGATGGGGAGTGTGTATTTTTATGCTTGCCTTTTATGCTATATTAAAGTAATGGTAGAATTCAGAACGTTTTAGATTTTACTTTTGTGGAGTAGATCTATCTGGTGTGAATTCTTACAGTTAAAAAGGTAACCTAAGGAAGCATTTGTAGATTGTTAGGATTTGACAGTGATAGCAAAGATTCTGACTCCATCCTAAAAATACATGAGTGTTTATTGTAAGTCTTTTACTGTTGTATATTATAAGGAATTTGAAATAAATGCACATTCCCTGGGAGTTTCTGTCATTTGGGAAACTGGAAATGTAATTGTTTGGTACAGTTTAGAATAATATGAAGCAGGATTTATAAATGCATGGTTCAGAGAAAAAGGAAGGATACTAAAGTTTATGAAACTTCTATTTTTGTACTCCTTTGTCTTGGTTTGTATTTAAGTGTCTTGGGTGGTTAGGTTGTGGTAGACAGACCAGTGCTTCCAAAAATGTCCATACCCTAATTCCTAGAATCTGTGAATATGTTAGGTTACATAACAAAAGAGAAATTAAAGTTGTAGGTGGCATTAAGTTTGATAATCAGATGACCTTAAAGTAGGGAGATTATCCTGGATTATCTAGGGGTGGGCCCATTGTATTTACAAGGAAGGGGGAAGCAGGAGAAAGAGAGAGAGAGATTAACTATGGAAGACAGTCAGAGAACCAGAGAGATGGCAGCATGAGAAGGATTTTGCCCGCTGTTGCTGGTTTTGAAGATGGAGGAAGGGAGCCCTAACTAGAGAATGTTAGTAATCATTAGAAACTGGAAAAGACAGGGAAATGGATTTTTCCCAGGAGTATCTAGAAAAGGATCATAGCCCTGCTGACACTTTGATATTAGTCCAGTGAGAACCATATGGAATTTTTAACCTCCAGAACTGTAAGATAATATGCTTATATTGTTTTAAGCCACTAAATTTGTGGTGACTTGTTACGGCAACAGAAGTAAGACAAAGGCTTAACACAAGTAGAAGTAACCTGTGAGAATTCACAGTAAAAGTTTTGAAATGGGCCTTGAGGAATTGGTTATCAATAATCACTTTAAAAACACACTGTATTTTGCTATTTCTTTTGAGGGTTTTGTTTGATTTTCTTTTCATGTACAGATTCAGAATCAGAGGAGACAGTGCAGGTAAAAAATGCCAAAAAGCAACCAGAAAAATTGCCGTTGTCTTCTAAACCTGGTAAAATTCTACGCCAGGATCCTGTTACATACATTTCAGAAACAGGTAAGGTACTGAATATGTTTATTGTTTTAGAGAGCAGTAGTGTGTGTTATGTTCGTGAGCTTCTCATTGGTGTCTGGATGTACCTCTTTCACTTTGAATTGAAATTCTGTTGCCTTTTTTCCTTTGTTGGTGTATATTAGAGGAAGGCTGTAGTCATTATCTTTGGCATTTTCTGTGGGTTAAGGGCCATTGTAAAGACCAATCACAGGAGAATTGGCCTTGGGATTTTTTAAAGTTTTTTTTTTTTTTTTTAAGATTTATCTATTTATTTTAGAGAGAGAGAAAAAGAGACTGTGAGAAAAAGAGAATGTGAGTGGGGAACGGGGCAGAGGCAGAGGGAGAGAGAGCCTCCCCAAACAGACTCCCCACTGACGGCATAGCCTGATGTGGGCCGGATTCCAGCACCCTGAGATCATGACCCAGTCCGAAAGCAAGAGTCAGTCACCTGAGCCACCCAGGCACCCCTAGGTGTTCTCTGTTGAATAAGCTGAAGTTTTATCTTGAATCATAGATTAAAATGTTATTGGTGTGTTTTATGTAAGTTTTTTAATCTTGCATTTTAGAGTCATAATAAGCTAAATATATAACTGTTATTCATATTTGTGATTTATAAAATCTAGCACAGGGGCATGTGGGTGGCTCTGTCACTTAAGGGTCTGACTTTGGCGCAGGTCCTGATCCCAGGGTCCTGGGATTGAGCCCTGAGGTGGCTCTGCGCTCAGCGGGGAGTCTGCTTGTCCTTCTGCCCATTCCCTTGCTTGAGCTCTCTTTCTCTGTCTCATATAAATAAATAAAATCTTTAAAAAGATATATAATCTAGCAGAGATGGGACCTGAATTCCTTGTATTCTCTTGTGACACTGAAGATTTTAGCGCTGCTACTGAAATTTGTTTGATCTGTTTTGAGTGGTCAAAAAGCAAAAGACATTTATAAATAATTGTACACTAATCTTAAAATGGTAAAGTAGTGTAAATGGTTGTTTCATAGACATTATTCATTTATGGTGAGGATCTCTGAAATGTCACCTAAAGAAAAAAACTCAGATGCATTCATTGTAAAGTCATTTTGATTCTGGCAATTGTTAACTACTAGAGGAGACCAGAACAGGAATGAAAGGTTAGATGTAGTAATCTTCAAATTCACAGAGCCTGTTGAGTCAGTTCCTGCATAGAAATGCTTGAAGGGGCCATGAAAGCATGTCATAGGTTACTGATTTGTTTATATTGAAGAAAACCTCCTGAACCATTATTTTTAGCACTCTGCTACTTCCGTATTGCTAGTGAAGTGAATACACCTGGTTTGAAGAGACAAGGTAAAAGCAATGCATTTATTTTGGTATTCAGCAAACATTTATTGGGTGTTTTTTTACATCCCAGATACTAGGAGCTGAGGATAAAAAAATGACCAGACTCCCAAGTACTGTAGGAGTTGCTTGAGGCAGTGAAAAGTAGTCAGGCAGAGTGCTTGAAGCTAAGAGTTGGCCTAGCACTTGAAGGATGAGCCAGTGATGGAGGGAAGAACGAGTCAGCTTGTGGGGATGGGATTATTTGAAGCACGGCAGCCAGCACAGGGGTTGGTATGTTCATAGGACACAGAAGAGACTGCTCACCCGCATGCTGAGGCGTGGTGGGAGGTAGGACGAAGGAAGGCCTTGAAGGCAAGGCCGATGCATTTAGCCTTAACATAGCAGGGAAAAGGGAACCATGAAAGTTTTTGAAGAGAGTTGTGGAATGATGAAAATAATATTGAAGGGTGATAGCTGGATTGCTAGTGTTGAGGGTGGGATGGAGAATATAGAAGTTGTAAAGTGGGAAGTTGAGGCATTTACTGGGGGTGAAGTAATGAGAGACGTAAAAAGTTTGCAATAGTAAGGGGCTGATATCAACGTTTTTGGGAAATGAGTTACAGATTAGGTGTTTGGATGACCTATAGTACTATTATTAGGATAGTTGGAGAATTGATGTCATTAGCATGTTGAAGGTTTTCTGTTGTTAATTGAAAAATTTTTTGAATATTCTTATTTATTTTTAAAAAAGGTTTTATTTATTTATTTGCTAGAGAGAGACAGAGAGAGAGAGAGAACAAGCAGGGGGGTGGTAGGCAGAGGGAGAAGCATGCTCTCTGCTGAACAAGGAGCTGAATGGGACCTCCAGTCCCAGGACCATGGGATCATGACCTGAGCCTAAGGCAGAGGCTTAACCTACTGAGCCACCCAGATGTCCCTATTTTCTTTTAATTTTTAAGTAATCTGTACACCTGACATGGGGCTTGAACTCACAGCCTTGAGATCCAGAGTCTCATGCTCTACTGACTGAGCCAGCCAGGTGCTCCTTGTTTTTTTTTTTTTTTTTTTTTTTTCAAGAACAGCTTTATTGCGATATACAGTTCACCTCTAAGATTTTAGTATTACTGGAATTTGCAGTTACAGGTCAAAGTTTTCAGAGATACAAGTAACAGTCAAACTTTACTTCCATGTATGGACTGTTACTTGAGAGTGTGCAGGTGCTTGTGGTGGATACATGGATCGGTAAGTAGGGAGTGAAACAGGAAAGGAAGTCCTTGTGTTATAGGAGGAACCTGAGCCTGGAAGGTCAGAAGCCCTGTCTGACGTTCCATCCTTGGTTCCCATCTGACAGCTCTTCGAGTCTGCCTCACCTTCTACAAAGCAGCGACACTAATTGAATAGGTTTGTTGTGGAGACTTACTGGAATAATGCAGAGGAAAGGGCCAGACCCAGTGCCTGAAGCATATAAAAACAGGCAGTCCAGAGGAAAAAAAGCAAAACAGAAGAAGCCCACAGATGAGCTTTGTAGGTTCTCAGAGACATTTATTTGATAAAATTGTACAAATGATCAAAACCAAAATGTAGGTGACATGAACATATTTTCTGTAAACTTTTCGGTAAGCTGAGATATTTCTTCATTATGGCAGAGGCAGACTGACTTTTTAACCTTTTTGTTCTATTGCTAAATATCTGCTCAGGCACATTGTGCAAATGCACTCTTCTATTAAGAGATCCCCCTATGAGATCTGGCCACCTTTGAGAAGTTTTGAATATGTGGGAGGGATACTAGAAACAGTATGGTGATAGGTTTGTTATGGAACTGAAGGTGGTGTGATCAAGCTTTCCAGTGACACCCTGGAAACGTCAAAGTTAGTGTGTAGACAGCTGTGGCCTTCAACTGTGGATCAGTTGGCTATCCTTATCTTGTGATTTTAGGTACACAGAAGGGTCAGACGATTTAAGCTCTGATCACAGATTTTCTTTAACATGGGATCGTTTATTTCAGACCAGGTATTTTTGAATGTGATTTTCTGAAAAGATATCCAATACTTTATCTGCAATTTCTTTGAACATTATCAGTGTTTCATTCTGCTGGTGGCACGTACATGGGAAAGTAACCATTGTCCCCTTATTGTAGCTGGAAATCTTGGGGTGCGATGTATCTAATAGGATGTTCAGTATTAATTACAATTTTCTGTTTTTTCTTACAATTAAGATATAGGGAAAAGCTAGTTCTTTTCTTGCCTGTATTTATGGTCTCATAGTTTTTTTATTCCTTGAAATCACAGGTGCATGGGAAGAAACATAAGCTCTTTTTCTTCCCTCTGTAAGGGAATGAACTGTTATAAAGCAGTCCATATCAGCAAATCAGATACATAAAGCAAATCAGATACATAAAGAGTTTTAAGAAAGGTGCAGCTTCTTGAAATTAATAAGCTGGAAAATTCTTTGTCTTAAAAATGATTTTTTTTTTAAAATCTAAAACTAGTTTTTCAGTAGTGGGTCATGAATAAATATTCACATTATAAATGTAAATATTTATATTACTAGTGTCAGGTTAAATATAGTATTTGTGGTAATAATAAATATAAAAATAAAAATAAAAATTCTAACCTAAAATTGCATTGTTGATTGGGAGATTGGAGCTTCTTGTGGAAAAGGATTATATGACAATGATTCAGTTTTAAAAACCTGTTAATAATGAAAAAAACAGGGGCACCTGGTTGGCTTAGTTGGTTAAACATCTGCCTTTGGCTCAGGTCATGATTTAGGGTCCTGGGCAGCTCCACTTTGGGCTCTCCCCCCTTCCCTCTCCCCACCCCCCGCGCCCTGGCCTGGCTCATGCTCTCTCTCACAAATAAATGAAATCTTTAAAAAAAAAATAACAAAAGAAACACCATATTTTATTTTTTATGAACCAGTTTTTGTTTGGTATTTTTCTTGCAGTATAATATTTGTAGTGTTTAAGAACATGAGCTCTTAATTCAGGCTGGCTGGGTCAACCTTCATTTATCTTCCCCATGTCTTAGTTTCCTCATTTGTGAAATGGGTTTATTATTAGTACCTACATCAGAGGACTTTGTGATGATCAAATGAGATAATCCTTGAAAAGCATTTAAAACAGGGTCAGGCATATAATAAATGCTAAATAAATATTAACTGTTAGGTTTACATTTTGATTTTGTTGTATCCCTACATCTGCCTTTAAAGACTATGCTGAAGACATTTGATTTTTCCTTAAGTACTTAGGACTTCTGTTGATCATGTAACTGTGCTTCAGAAATTGAGAAATTGAATTTGACCCACTCACGTTGCAGATGTGCACTGTCCAATATGGCAGCTTCTAATTACTTGTGGCTGTTGAGTACT
Source organism: Martes martes (assembly GCF_963455335.1). Classification (NCBI taxonomy): domain Eukaryota; kingdom Metazoa; phylum Chordata; class Mammalia; order Carnivora; family Mustelidae; genus Martes; species Martes martes. The sequence continues at coordinate 171,387,034 of NC_137889.1, read as the reverse complement.
CGAAATGTGACAAGCCCAAACTGAGAGTATGGTGAGTGTAAAGGACAGATTTCAGAGGATTAATATGAAAAAGAAGTAAATTATCTTATTAATAATTTTTTAGTATTGATGATATGTTGAAATGGTAATAATTTGAATATATTGGGTTGAATAAAATATATTGTTAAAATTAATTTTTCTTGTTTCTTTTTTACTTTTTAATATATGGTTATGAGAAAATTTAAAACTCTCTATGTAGCCCAATTTTTTTCTGGTTGCACAAGATTTTATAAACAACAAGAAAAATTTAGGAAATAACCTTAATTTGGAAAATAACCTACTTCATTCATGTGCTTTTGTTTATATTATTATACACTTCTTTAGGCTATATGTACAGATCTTTAGGCTTATTGTTTATCTCTGTGATTTATTTTTCATTATCACTTTTATTAAATCTGTCTTCTATTGATTTTTACAGTACTTTGATTACATTAGTCTCCCAAATTTAAGGAAAGGAAAAAAATGGCTTGTAAACATCTTCATAGCTAACCACTGACTCTAGTAAAATGTTCTTGTAGGTTGGTAAAAACCCAAATACTTGTTGTACTGGGTAAATATATTTACTTTTAGCTGTTTAATGAAGTGAGAGACCTTGAGTTTTGTTTGGCAAAGATGACCTTTTATTAGGCAGTTTCATCAGGGGCTGGTGTTTGGTTGAGAATGATGGGGGTTTTCCCCTGTCTTAAAAGTTGTTTATGGCTGGTAATTTTAATTGAGCACCTAATTCCAGAGACAGTGCTCTTGAGGTTATAATTGTTTTCGGGGTGTTAAATTGGAAAAAATTGGGAATGTGGTGTTCTCCAGTTTATGTAATGTTAGCGACCTGTGACTTGGGAAAAAAGTAGCAGAAGTATTGCTGAGGATGTGTGTGTAACATTCTCTTTCACTGATTTTTAGAGGCATATGGTTTTGCTTACCAAACGAATGGGGAAAGCTTATGTATAGTAGAGAGAACATTTCTTAGATGTTTTCAGGGAAACTAGAGTAATTAAGCCTGAAAATTTCTTTAAAGTGAGAGGAAACTAAGAACTATGTATTACATTTCTTTGATTATACTTGTTCAAAAATTAATATTGATTTCTGCACTAAGACTCTATAAAAGAAACTAAATTTATCATTTGGGGGATGAGAATTTAGATTAATATTATGTTATTATTATATAATATTAATATTATTTTAATTTACCTAAGTAACACATTGAATACTAAAAGTAACACATTAACACTGAAAGTAAGACATTCTCGCTGAAAACGAAGTAAACAATTCAGATGAAAATTTTTTATTCCCTCATCGATCCCTTTTGCCTTAGGTAGTCTATATAAATAAAAATATGTATACACACATTCATGTATGTGTATGTGTATAGATATACAGACACACACATTTTATTTATTTGAGTGGCATTTTATTATAAAATTTCTGTAGCTTGCTTTTTCATAATTTAATGTCTTTCACTTCCTCTTTCCCTCCCTCCTTCCCCTCTTTTCTTTGTCTCTCTCCTTGGTCTTCCTCATACAAAAAGATTTCTATCTCATTCTTTTAAGCTTCTATATGGAATTTAATAGTATGCATTCCATTTTTTCCTGTTCTTATTTTGGATATTGGATTATTGATGTGTTCACATACCTGTTTATGTTTCATTGCAATATGATATATTTAACAATCAATGGGCGATTCACAATGAAGAATCTGATCACTTAAAAGAGAATGGTATTTCTTGAGGTTCATTTTAAGATGTATTTTACCTGTCTTTATTATGAAGAATAGATAGGGCTTCCAGTTTCTGCTCCTGGGTACAGTGCTCTTATGAAAGTTCCACCCGCACCTCTACCAGCAGCATTTGTATTTTCTCTTTGACTGTTACTATGTTATGGATCAAAGTGCCACTAATAATATTGTTTTTTGAACATGCTACTATTAAGTCAGGTCTTACCCAGTTTTCAGGTCCAGAAAAGGGGGACTTTACACATACCTTTACTAATTTTTTCCTGAAAGAAACTCTTATATCTTTTTTTTTTTTCAATTTAAAGAGTTATTTGTTTGAGAAAGAGAGAGTGTGCACATGCCCATGTGGTTGGGGGAGGGACGGAGGGAGAGGGAGCCAGAATCCCAAGCAGACTGCATGCCCAGCGTGGAGCCTGATGCTGGGCTCAGTCTCACGACCCTGAGACATGACCTGAGCCAAAATCAAGAGTTTGACGCTTAACTGACTTAGCCACCCAAGTGCCCTGAGCTCTTATATTTTTATTTTGTTAGATTCCAGGCTTTGTATCTTGATCCAGTCATTTATTTAACAATACTTAACAGTATTAAATCCTTGATTATTTATTCAGTAAACATCATGTGTACACTCTATGTGTGTGATAGTGTATTGAATAATCTATGAAATAGATAAAAGAATAAAGCATAGTCTTGTCTTCAAGGGCTTAGAGTTCATTGGGAGATAAGTCTTTTATATAAACATCATATAAGAAAAATTAACAGTGATAAAATGTTTTCTAAGGATATTGAGGCATGGGAGAGGTAACTTTTTTATTTTGGAGGTTCAGGAAACATTTCCTCGTGGAGAGAGAAGTTTGAGATAAATGTGAAAGGTTTGGAAGAATTTAACATGGAGATTTAGGTACTATGTGTCCTAGCAAAAGAGAATAATGTGGGAGCTTGGAAATCAATAGCACTGTTTCATATGCATTATTCTTTACTTTCTAACCTACTATAGAAAAAGAGAATCTATTTTAAAAATTCAACTTATAAACTTTTACAGGTTTACATGATTAATACTACCTAGTTTTGTAGCTCATATATATATAATGAAGAAACATTTTAAAAAGATTTATTCATTATAGAGAGAGAACACATGAGGCAGGGGGAGGAGTAGAGGGAGAGGGAGAATCTCAAGTAGACCCCACACTGAGCACGGAGCCCGATTTGGGGTTCAGTTTCCCGACCCTGAGATCATAATCTGAGCTGAAACCAAGAGTTGGGTGCTTAACTGACTGAGCCCCCAGGTACCCCATAGCTCATATTTTCTTAATTATGGGATCTTCTACATAGGAGTCTCTTACTTTACTTGAAACTCCTGTGTCCAGAGTAAAAGGCAGGGAGAATTCTACCATAATAATAGAATAAATTTCATCTTGTATACGACTATACATTTTTTTTTCCAAAACATTTCTACTGACTTCATGGAATGGAATAGCATTATTATATGGCTTATATTTCATATCCATCAGATCTGATCTTCAAATCTACCTAATATTAGGGATGACTTACTTATAGAAAGCTTGAGGAAACAATTTTCAGTCTAAAGTTGCACAAAGTTTAACTGTGCAGTCATCTTTGGACGTTCCTCATGTACTTGTTTTTTCGTATCATCTGATTTCATACTTCTACAAATTTGATAAACATATTTTTGTATTCCTTTCAGAAGCATTGGTAAAATTATTTAGTATTAAGAGGTAAATAAACCTTTTCTGAAATTGACACGATCTAGTATCAGCACCTTGGATATAGCTTTTCTGTTTCTCACGAATGGTGGTTCAGTTACTTAGGGATCTTAATAACCACCTGTATTTCTTCATCTTGTTGTAAATCAGTGCTTCTCAATCAAGGGTGACTTGCCTCTCACGGAACCTTTGGCAGTATCTGGAGACATTTGTGGTCATCACAGCTGGCAGGTGCTATGGTGTCTAGTTGGTAGAGGCTAGAGATGTTGCGAAACATTGTATGGTGTGCAGGAGAGCTCCCTTCAGGAGCATTATTTGGCTCAAAATGGTCAGTAATGGAGAGGTTGAAAAACCCCACCTTGCCCTATGAGAAGAGAATTTGGTGAATGTTTTGTTGAATTCCAGATAGCCCTTGTTTCTAGATTCGTTTCATCTGCTAGTGCTGTAACTTCTAGAATAAAGAAGCACTTAAGTCGGCATTCTTTATTCCTGGTGATCTCCATCTTCTGTTGAATATTCCTTTTGACCTGTTCTTGATGTTACTGCACAGAATTGTCACCAAACCTTTCCTCTTCTATTGTTCTTGGTTGGGGATTTGCCTTTCTCTTTTCGGCAACGAGGATTCCATTTCTCATTTTAATCTTTAGGGGCTTCTTCATTGTATAGATGACTCAGAGGTCACTGATACTGCTTTAGCAATTTTATTCACAGATTCACAGTAATTGAAACATCTTTATAAGAGCTAGATGCTTTCTTACCATCTTTTTTGCCCAGTGGTTTATTCTTCAGGCCTCTTTTAATAATGCATATTATGAGACCTGAAGATAATGGAGCACCAGAGTATCTGGAATGATTATTGAGGTTCTGAAGCATCTTTGAAAATGAACAGACTATTATTTGTTCTTGTGATACATATTTTACTTGTGAAACTATGAGATACACAGGGTTGTATTCCAGAATGCCAAGGAAATAGGATTGCATTGGGAAAATATAATTAAATACTAATAATATACAGGGGATTTATACTTGGTTTTAATACTGAGACAGTTTTGTTACCTCCTCTTTGTGGCAAAGTGGAATGTGAACGGAAGTGGGGAATTACATTGCCAAACCACTCCCTTTACTCTTCGGGCGAATCAGGTTTCCTTCTGGTGCCTGTTTCATACCTAAGAATTGTAAGAAGCTGTGTGTGATGTACCTGTGTCCTATTATCCAAGCCTCCCCCTGTCCCGCCTGCTTTTCTTTCTCTGTGAGAGCCAGTGGAGATAGAGACAAGGAAAGTTGTGGTAAAATGTTCCACTTTCTCCTTCCCTGTTAATGGTTTCTTAGTAATTGAAGTGAGCTGTGGCTTTTCACGGACCATTCCTCCTGCTCTGGTGGGGCCTTGGCACCTGGGTGGTGGGGAACATCCTGGCACAAGCTGGTACTTTCTCTCTTATTTATCATTACTCACCTCACTAGGCCTCACAGATTATAAAATGGGTTTATTTAAAGATATCATGAACTCTGTTTGATTCTAAGAGGATTTATTGGTACTGAGTCATGAGCTCTCTTAATTTCTTGATTAAAGATGAGCAGTCTCAGAGGTTTTATTTAATCATACTGAAGCGCAGAATATTAGATGCACCACATAAATGGTGTAAGGATGGTATGTTTAGTTTCTCTTCCATCTAGTTAATTAACAAATATTTATTGAAGACTTGGCATATGTATAAAACTATCTCTACTTCCAAAACTAAAATGACAGTTTGGGTTTTTGACCCAAGGATGTATTGAAAAGGAACTTGGTAGAAAAAGGCTCTAAAACTCAGAGTCCCTTTTTAGTTTTTGACTAGTTGTTGCTAAGTAAATTATTTTTAATCTCTGTAACCAGATTTCTTTAGCATGATCTCCATTAATTTGGTTTCTGTGTGTTCCAAACCGAAGGAGAGAATATCAGAATTTCAAACTCTCAGCAGGGTGACCTCCATAATTATATATTTTTTCCTTTTTGGCTTGTAAATAGATTTCTGTATGGACCTGCAGACTATTTTCTTTCTCTTTCTTTTGTTATCCTTTCTAAATAAATGAATGTATGTAACTCAGAGTGGCAAAGCAATCTTCTCTCCCAGGCAATTCCTCTGCTGTATGTTGGATAATGCTAGTTTACTGGTGATTGTTACCACATTTGAGGTTATGTTGTGTATAAATAAAAATAAATGGTGTTTTTATAAGGAGACAGATATCCTGGAGGGAGATTCTGAGTGTTCAATTGCCCATGATTTTCAACTAGGTCTAAGAAATTGGACTTAGATCTATTTATCATTATTGTATTATAAGTTTCTGGGGAGAAGAGAACACAGTTTGCCTTTGGCTTCTGACAGTGCAGGAACAAATTTAGGCTCATTAAAAATAAGAACGAATCTTAAAAAAGAAAAACAGCCATTACTTTATCTGCAGTGTTTGATTTCTACACACTGTGTAGGATCGTAAAATATTTATTTTACATGAGGATGGTCACAGCAACACCTGTTAAATGACTGTCTTCTGCAAGCAGCTGATTGCATTGTTCTTATCTTTGGTCTCTTCAGCCTTTTTTTCCCACCATGTATTGGTATAGCCTTTGAAATATTAAGGGCAAAAGGAGTTTTAAGACAGCCAGTTCAGAAGTCATAGTACAAAGATAGTAGGACTACTGCTTTCTTCAGGTTTTCTGGTTTTATAAGGCAAGATGACAGAATGCTTTCAGATAGGTCTGCAACTTTATAGAACCCCATATTTTTCTATATTCTCCTTAATGAAACCCTCTGTATTTATAAGAAATATCTCTGTGCTTAGGAGGATCATGAGTTTACTTTTTTGGTGTTAGTTTTACCCATAACTGTAAACAGTGTGGGGACATGCATAAATCATGGAGTACTAAATAAGTGTCAGATCAAGCAAGCCAGTCCTTTTTTTCTCTTTTCATAACTGTTTCACTTGAATTGCTCCTACTTTCCAAGGGGCCTGGAGAGCTATTTATTTTGCGGTTAGCAGAGAAGGGGCCTTGTATGCAGTTTTTAGCTCAGGACAGAATAAACATAGTTGAAATTTTATGCAGAACACTTCCATGTGTTTTTTTTTTTTTTTGAAAATTCATGGGTAATTCCATTTTTACTCAGAAATTATGAAAATGCTTAAAAATTATGTCTGTGTTTGGGTTACAGTACATCTTTCGATCTATAGCTTGAAGACATTGTTAAGTTTAAATTCATGTATTCTAAGCCAAACATTCAGAGAAAGGCTCCATTACGCTCCACTGTTATAAAGAGATCTCTAGTAGAGAAGGCTCATGAAAAAGAAGATTCCCTTTTAGGGGTGACATTTATATCTATAATGTTAAGACTAACCTAAAAGAACAAAATGATGGTTTTTTTTTTTTTTTTTGCCAGCTTAATGTTACTGTTCCCATAATATTTTTGAACTTTGAAATTTGGGATTAATTTTTAATGACTACATGGATCCATTGTATGGTTAGGGCACAATTTATATAGCTCTTCCCCAGTTTTGATTGTTTCTGTTGCTTACATTTTTCATGTTTCTAATAGTGTGATGAATGTGTTTGTTTACAAATATTTGTGAGTACCTCCAAGATTATCTCCAAGAATTACTAGGCTAAAGGTTATGAACATCTTTAAGGCTCTATGTATATTTTGCCAAATTGCTTTCTGGAAATTCATACTAGTTTATGTTTTCATAATCAGTGTTTATATTAGAACAAATATCATATTCTCACCAATATGGAACATAATTTAAAAATCTATAAGACTATCCATAGATTCCCAAAATTTTAGAAAGGAAAATCTTAAGAATTTGTCTGGTCGAACATTTTGCCGAGGAGGACAGTGAAGCCAAGGTAATTAAAATAGGGATGCCTGGGGGCGCCTGGGTGGCTCAGTGGGTTAAGGCCTCTGCCTTTGGCTCAGGTCATGATCCTAGGGTCTTGGGATCGAGCCCCATGTCGGGCTCTCTGCTCAGCAGGGAGCCTGCTTCCTCCTCTCTCTCTCTCTCTGCCTGCTTCTCTGCCTACTTGTGATTTCTGACTGTCAAATAAGTAAATAAAATCTTAAAAAAAAAAAAAGATAAAATAGGGATGCCTGGTTGACACAGTTGGTGGCGCATGTGACTCTTGATCCTCGGGGTTGTGAGTTTGAATCCTGTGGTGGGTGTAGAGATTACTTAAAAATAAAAGAAATCTTAAAAATAAAATAAAAATAGTTGCAGTCAGGTTAGAATTTTAGTTTTCTGGAATTCTGGTTCAGTGTTTTCGTTAGAGATTACTACTTTATTATTTATTGAATGTCTGTTAAAACATGGTCAGGTGCTATACTGGGTACTTTGCTTTTAAAAAATCTAATCTTCCCAGTAACCCAAATGGTGAATGGCTTGAAACTGTTTTAACCATTTATATGGACAAGGACCAAAGGAAGAAATGAGATCAGTCTTCAAATGGTCATTGTGAAAAAGGATGGATTAAGGAAAATAGGTGGAATTCACAGTGGAGTATTTTGGCTTAATGCAAGGAAAAGCTTTGAAATTTTTAGAGTGCTAATCATTAAAGGGGAGATCATGTTGAATGACATTGCTATATGTTTGTCAGGAATATAGAAAATGGGGTCTGTGCATTGGATGAGAGAGAGAATTTGTTGATTAAAGATAATGCATTATAAAGAATATGGTAGAGTATACCTGGCGGATAGTTTAATGCTCGATAATAATAACTATTATTAGTAGCAATTAGATAAAAAGATAGCATGAATTCTCTGAAGCTGGTGACCAAATAAGCAGAGATGCTGATAAACAATGAAAGAAGTAAACAGCCTCTGCCTTCAGCTCAGGTCATGATCTCAGGGTCCTGGGATGGAGCCCCGCATCTGCTCAGCGGGGAGCTTGCTTCCCCCCACCCCTCTCTCTGCCTGACTCTCTGCCTACCTGTGATCTATCTGTCAAATAAATAAATAAATAAATATCTTAAGGAAAAAAAAAAAGAAGTAAACAAAGGAAGGTGGAAAGAAGGAGAAAACTAAAGCCAAGCCTTTTCTGTCTCAGAAAACCAGGGGGTCAGAGAGTTTCTAGGAGATGGTCAATTTATTCTAAAATATTAGATCAAGCTCAAAAAGAGAGAAGTGTAATAGATGTAATAGATGTAATAGATGAAAAAAATGAAAAAAATCACCCATAATCTATCCATTTAATTTAAATTTAAATGTGAATTTAAAAGTATATCTATAAATAAATACAGGTAGATATAAATGTGTCATTAAACATCATGTTACGTCCCCTGTTTTTATCACATAGTAAACATATGAAGATGTCAGTAAATATGGTTATATATTATGATTTTCTGTTTCATAGAATTCCACTGTGTGGTTGAACATACAGTAGATACTTAAGTTACTTGTTTTCCCATCGTATAAATGCTATTCACTTACCTCTGCTTGGTGCCACTGTCAAAGTTGAGGCTATATTTTTTGCCTAAACCATATTAGTCACTTAATTTTCCCTTCGTTTTTTCTTGTCCTCCTGCAGGCTGTTCTCTATACTTTTGAGTGAACAAATGCGGTGATAAGCATTTTGATACATACATCTTTGTGTGCTTGTTCGTTTATTTTGTTTTGTTTAAATTCTTAGAAGTGGAGTTGCTGTATGTAAGTTTTCAGTACATATTGCAAGATCTTCCCCCGTAAGGATTTTTAAAAATTTACTGTCATTGACTGTTATGTATGTGAAGGTTCTGTTTCCTTACCACTTGCCAATAGTCTTTTTAATGTGATAATCTTAGAATTGTTTGGTCTCACTAAATTTCATGTTAGCCTATCACCTGTAAAATATTTCTGAGATTGCTGGAGATTTGTTAAACTAGGGATTGCAATTATCTGCAGTGCCATTGTTCCCCTTTCTTAGCCTACACCAAATAGCAGTGATTGATCTTATCTGAAGTTCCAAAGACAGATAAAATATTTTAGGTAATGAGGAAGTTCTTGAGTAATTAGAGAAGAACTGTAACAGAAAAACAGTGACTGACTTGGTCCATTTATTTAGTTCTGGGGTTTTCTGTCATACTGTTTATAAGCATGGCTGGGTATAGTGGAAATGGAATGTTACTTCTCTTGGCATTTTTAAAGTTGGGGGGGCAAACTTGTAGAGAACTCTCATTTTGCAGAGACAATGTAATTTTGTTCTTTTTTTTTTTTTCTTTAAAGATCTTATTTATTCACTTGTCAGAGAGAGAGCACACAAGCAGGTGGAGCAGCAGAGGGAGAGGGAGATGCAGGCTCCCCGCCGAGTAGGGAGCCCCATGCGGGACTCCATCCCAGGACCCTGAGACCATGACCCGAGCCGAAGGCAGATCTCCAACTGACTGAGCCACCCAGGCGTCCCAGTAATTTTGTTCTTTTATCATTAAGATAATCCCTCCTGCCCAGAAATAGAGTTGTTGATGGGATGCCCGGGTGGCTCATTTGGTTAAGTGGCTGCCTTCAGTTCAGGTCATGATCCCAAAGTCCTGGGATTGAGTCCCACATTGGGCTCTCTGCTCTGTGGGGAGCTTGGTTTTCACTCTCCCCCTCCCCCTGCTTATGTTCTCTCTCTCTCTCTCTCTTTCTGGCAAATAAATAAAATCTTAAAATAAAAAAAGAAAAGAAATGGAGTTGTTGAACTTAAACCACGTGAAAATTGTAAAATTTAATAAGCTCTCAGATAAGATTAGGAACCTTATCTTATATACACCGGGATATGTTTTTAATTTTGCACTTACTGCCTAAGGAGATGTATTGGTTATCTATACTTAGCAGGTTCTGGTTTTGTGTTTGTTTTGTTTTGTTTTTAATTCTAGCCAGGATATCAGCAGTGTTGGTCTTGTTTTGAATCTTCTTTTAGGGTACTTAGCATAATGTGTTTTTGACTACTAAGTAGAACAGTTTGTTGGTGACTGCTACTGGTTCGTTATGCTACAGCTTAACTGAGTCTAGGGGTTTAAAATAAACCAGCCATAAATTAAAAATATTATTTGGGTTTCTGTAAGATAATAATTCATTATGTTATCTTACAGAAAAGGAAAAGGGTTTCAGATTATATTCTTAATGGTTATTAGGATTATTAAGGGTGATTTTCCTGGCTCTTGTACTTAGGTGGAATGGTGATCACATCACCTCTCCTTTGTAAAATCCGAATCAGACACTTTCCCCCAAATCTGTAAAATCCGAATCAGACACTTTCCCCCACTTTCCCCCAAATCTGGCAGAGACAGATTGTCAGATAGGGAGAACAGATATATGAGTGACTGAACCTAGTCTGTTGGCTAACTCTGGTTAACAGTGGTTAAACTGAAATCTGGTAAGTATATCAAACCATCCTTGTACTTAGGAAGATTTACGAATGAATTTTTATTTTAAGCATGAAGGTAGATTGAACATGTTGAAGATAAATAAAACAAATATGCTTTAATTAAAATCTTTTGGTTGTGGTTTAAAACCTGCTTACTGTAAAAAACCTAGCTTAATAAACAAAATGGAATTTGTTATCAAATATTTGTTATGCCGTTGTCATATCTTACTGAATGCAGGAATGAATCTTTAGTGTCTTAGTTTAAGCATGTTAGTTCGGCAGACTGATCAAGGGTAAGATTGACCCCCATCTTGATAAGTATCCACTCCTGGTCCAGTTGGTGGTGGCAAGGAGAGTGGAGTCATCTTATAAATTTATCCATCACTATTGTAGGCCCCTGAGGTGTAAATTCTTTGGGAATTTGTAGTGAAGGAACAGTTCATTTGTAGTGGATTTGCTTTAAGTGGTGGATTACTTTTTATGTTCAGTAATCAGAAACCTGTAAGGGTTACATTTTGTAAAGTTTATAGTTCCATTTTAACATAATAATTAGGTAAGACTAAATGCTTTTTGATTTTTACATATCTTAGGTACTTTCCTCTTTGAGATGACAACCACAGAGGAATAGCACAGTGCCTGGCAAATGCTCTTGGTTCAGTGAGGGCGGACTTGAGAGGAAGTGACTCACTTCTATGTGGCCTTGCACACCAGATTTATAAAGTGACCCTCTTCATCCCCATTGACCTAGTCTTCACAATTGCCTTGTAGATTTTTCTTTTTATTGGATTTCTTTGGTTATTAGGCCAACGCAAAGAGCTTTTTATCTTGTGAATCACTGAACCAAACAACAAAAAAAGTTTATTTAAGACCCTTTTGAGGTACATTGTGGTATCTAAGCATTAGAAAGACTAGAGGGCTTAGAAAAAATTTTAAAACCAGATGTTTAATGGGAACTTTTTAGAAAGATAAAATGTAACAAAACAAATGCTTAAAGTCTTAAATGAAGGGGTAGATATTGCTAGACAGTCCACCTTCATATATAGCCGGACTTCTTGCCACCTCTGCAAATGCCACCTTGTCCAAGGCATCAGTAGTTCTCCTGGAACAGCAGTAGTTTTCATCATGGTCTTCCTGCATTCGCTTTACCTCTTGACAGTGTGTTCTCCAAAGGATAGGACTTAAGTTGGATCACTTAATACTCTGTTAAAAATTTTTCAGTGGGTTCCCATTCTAAATAGAAACTAACGTTCTTTCCGTGACCTAGAGAGTCCTACATGATTTGGCCCCTACCTCTGTCACCTTAACTCTAGTGCTATAGCCCCTTCATTGTGCTGCAGTCACGATGACTGCCAACCACACTCACATTCATGCTTCTGCGCTTGTAGTTGTCATTGCCTGAGAGGTCTTCAGTGCTCATCAGAAAGGCTTTCCTGGACCACCATAACCGAAAGAGCACCCCTCGTTCCTCTTTAATCCTTTTTCCTATTTTACTTTTTCTTTATAGCAATTACAACTTGACAGCATGTATTTGTTTATTTCTGTTATCTTTTTCCTCTTCTGGACTCCAGGCTTCATGAGGTCAGGGATTTTATCCTTTTTATTCACTGCTATATCCTCAGTGTCAGCACATAATGTTGACTACATGCATAAATAAATATATTTGTGTACTCTGGGTGGTAATTGGCGAAAATTGCTTATTATATCTGTGGTACTGGTCAATGTGAGGATGAGTATTGAATTCAGGAAATAGAAAGAAAAGAAATCAGCATTCTATAGCTTTAGTATGCTTTTTTTAAACCTGGGTAAGTCGTTGCTTTGTATAATTAGAATCGATGTTTTATCACAGTATTTGGTTATATTCTGTTTAAGATGAAGAAGATGATTTTATGTGTAAGAAAGCAGCCTCTAAATCGAAAGAGAATGGAGGATCTACAAATAGTTATCTTGGAGCATCAAACATGAAAAAGAATGAAGAAAACACTAAGACCAAGAATAAACCTTTATCACCAATAAAACTTACCCCCACGTCAGTGCTTGATTATTTTGGAACTGGAAGTGTCCAAAGATCAGAGAAGAAGATGGTAGCAAGCAAAAGAAAAGAGGTGAGTATTTAACAGGCAAGCAAGAATGTTCAGGATTTGTACCCATTCATTCACTGTTACATTAATAGAAAGTCAGATGTTAAAAATAGGTCAACATATTTTATTAATGAAAATAATTTTCCTATGATTATGATAAAACATATTGCCATAATTTTAGAGGATGAGGAAATTAGAATATTGCACATTTAATTTTTTTTCTAAGATTTTATTTATTTATTTGACAGACCACAAGCAGGGGAAGTAGCAGGCAGAGGGAGAGGGAGAAACAGACTCCTCACTGAGTAGGGAGCCTCATGTGGGGCTCGATCCCAGGACCCCACTGGCATCATGACTGACAGAGCCATCCATGTGCCCCAGCACATTTTTTTTTTTAATATTTGAAAGTGGGAAAAGATAATTTAAATCATAAGGATAGATTGTAATTCTTAGAGTTTAAATACTTAGAATGCAAACTCACTTTACCATTGACCTCAGCCAGACCAAATTAGATGATAAGCTTCTTCCCAAATAGGTCATAAGTATATAACTCACAAATAGGGCTTACCTGTTATACTTTTGACCTTTTTACTTTGGCTGAAGTTGGATTTATTTTTTTCTGAACATTTAGAAAACAAATACAGATAAGTTATAGTGAAAGTAATCTCCTGAATTCAACCCTGTCCAATGGTGTGTGTTTGTTGATTTCATTAGTGCCTCCATAGGATAAATGTGACCATTCACACGTACTGGTTTTCTAAAGTTCTGGACTGTTTTTAAAGCCAAGATGTTGATCTACAGGTCTTCTTGGGGGTACTTTCGAACATTTCTGTAGAATTAAGTGAGAACCATCTGTTTGTAGGATATTTGCTCATTAGGAAATTGGGTATGGTCAGGGAGTAGATGTGAACCTAACTTCTGGCTGGTGTGCACTGAGACTATTTTATAGCAGAAACTTTTCTCTCATTGGTGTATTTAATAAGCTACAGTCAAGAAAAAGCACCTTATTTTTAATTTAAGGTTTCTGCTGATCTTGCTTGATTTTCTTTGAAATATAGCCTTCACAAAACGCAGATGATTCCAGGTTAAATGATGAAGCCATCGCCAAGCAAATGCAACTTGATGAGGATGCAGAGGTATTGGCATTTTGTTTAAGTATCATTAACAACTTTTGTACCTTGCTGTTTAGTTTACTCAGGCAGACACTTGGGATGTTTTAGTTTAATTATGGATTGACTCTTACTGTAAGAGTTGTGTGTAAAATAAGTTAAAATCTAATATATAAAAATCTAGATTTATGTAAAAGATAAATGATCAGAGCAGGGGATAATTACTTAAAAATTTATTGTTAGATTTCTTTGAATGGAAGCCTTCTTTTAGTATAGTTAAAATAATTTAATTTGGTCATATCCATTTTCTTTTCACTATGGCCAATTTCAGTCTACTCCTGTGGCTGTAAGTTCTGTGTATATGCTCATGATCCCTAGATCTATTCCAGAGTGCTCTCTTGAGTGGTAAACCTGTTATATTCATTCAACAAATACCGAGCATTACTGAGTGCATGGCACAGTTCTCACTAGGTGTTAAGGATATTGCAGTTAAAAAAAAAAATCAGGTCATTATAAATGCTGTGAAGAAAAGTAAAGGGATGGATAGATAGTTTTGGGGATGATTAGTGGGGTTATGAGTGTTCTGTTTTAAATAGAGGGGTTAGGAAGGCCCCACTGAGGAAGTGACATTGGGGAACAAAATGAAATGATGATGGTGGGCCATGGGGCTGACTACCTGGAGGAAGATTTCCTCTAAACAGAAAAGCAGGTGCTTTTCTTGAGGGAGAAACATTTGAGTTTGATGAATTTGGAAATCCTGTAAGTCATGACGAGTCTCTGGAACTTACCAAAAGGACTTGGAATAGTAAGGATTTTGGATTTTGGTCTCTGTGAAGTAAGAAGCCATTGCAATGGTTGAATACAGAAGTGACATGATTTTATGGATCTTAAAAGAAAATTATTCTGGCTGCTGAGAGGCTAATAGACCATGGTGGGGCAAGATCAAAAGCAGATTAGTTTGGTGACTGTTATGGTTACGTAGGTGAGAGGAGATGTTGGCTTGTACCTTGGTGGTAATGGAAGGGATGGTGAGAAGTGGTCGTTGTAATCTTTGAAGGTGCTTTGAAGGTGCAGCCTTCCAGTTGTTGCTGACAGATTGGGTATAAAGTATGAGGGAAAGAGAAGATGCAAAGATGACTCCATGTTCTTTGGCTTGAGCAACTAGATGAATGGTGATATCATTTATTAAGGTGAACACTGGTACAAAGAAAAGAATTAGGTTTTGGACATGTTGAGTTTGAGATGTCTAATAGGTTTCAAAATGGAGGTGCAGAGTAGGTGTTTAGGTAGGGGAATCTGGAGCTGGGGGTCAGGAGGAGGCTGCGGAGTAGGCAGGGAGGTCTAAACTGAAGATGTGTATTTGGGGACATTAGCAGTTGAATGGTATTTGAAACCAGTGTAACTGGATGAGATCAGGGGGAGAGTATGTAAGCAGAAAAGAAGTCTCAAGATTGAACTCTAGGGTTCTGTTAACATGTACAGGTCAGGAAGAGGAGGATGATTTAAGAAAGTGGCTAGTGGAGTGGGAAAATGAGGAAATCTTTGTATTTTCTGGAAGCAAAATGAAAATATATTTCAAGGAGGAGTGTTCGTCTCTGTCAGAGGCTCTAGACCCGATGCCTGAACAACCCCCTTCCTGTTCATGAGTGTAGGGATCACTTTCTCACACTTCCTAAACTGTATTAGAAACCCCTCCTACATACTGTGTCACACCCCATTTTTTAAACACGCATTAGAATTGCTATTTTATGTGTTTCCCTCCTTGTAGGCTTTAAGCTCCACCCACGTGGGCTGTTTATGTTTCACTCAACCTTTGTGACATCAGTGCTTATTTCGGGGCTTGGCATAGAAAAGCCTCTTAGTAAATATTGCGAGAGAACAGTATCCAGTTTTCTGAACTATATCTGATCACATTTTATCACTTTGACAGTTTGTAGTTCGTGTTTTCAAAATCTTTTCCATCTTACTCAATTACACTGAATTACATGAACTCTGGTGCCATTTACATTTCTTCTGTTCTGGCTTCTCAGATCCTTTTTACTAAAAGGATACTATGTAGTGTGAAATTTTGGAAAAATGGTGTAGAGTTCAACCAGAAATCCTTGCCGGGCAATTGGAGGTTTAGAGTTTGAAAGACCTTTCGATGATGAAGATCTTTCATACTGTTTTAGCGTTAGATATGTAGCTCAGTTAACGGTGAGTATATATTAGGCAACAGAATGTATTGATGTGCATCTGTCTGGCTTGCTTATGGCTCCTTATAGCTTGAGTTCATTTTAGAAAAAACAAGAAAATGCTTGGTTACTGTATTCTCATCAGGTATATGCCAATTTCCAAGCCTTTTCTTTTGGTTTGGATGGATTTGGAGGTTCTTTCCTTTGTTTGAATAATATTGGGAGGCTTTTGTTTGCTGTTACATTAAGCCATTTTATCAACCAGTTAGTTTGTAAATGAGAGCTATATTCTGCTGCTACACATTCTTTTCTGGAAAAGCTACATTTTGCTGCAAATGAAAACACTAGAAATAACAACAAAGTAATTATATTATCTGTGTGTTACATTAGCCATGTTAGGAAAACTTCTGATATGATGACTTAAATTTTCAGAAGTCAGAACAGATACATTTGAATTGGTGATTGAAAATTAGAATTTGATGATTATAAGTGGTAGTTACATTTGTATATTGTGTACAGAGAAAATATAATTTTCTTGATTTCTTACTTTTTTGTGTGTGCCCTTCAGACTATTGTTTTTCTGTTAGGGTAAGATTCTTTTCAGAGCTCTTTGTAGAGTTCAAAATAAATAGAAAAAAGAGATCTGTAAGTGTTGTATTGGGACTGTTAAGAAAAAAGCTATAGACTTTGAACTTTATAAGTGAGAAATGTGACTAAAAATATGCTCAATTTGTCTGTTTCACCTGTAAAACTAGAAATAAATTGTTCTGAAATCTAATTTGGCTTAATGAAGCAAACCTGTGATTTTGTGAACTATTAATATTAAGGAGAAGAATGTCATACTTTCTGAAAAATGTTTTTTCCAGTTTCTTCTAAAGCATTTAAAAACTTTAATTTACAAAAAGAAAAAAAGCAACTTTTATTCTGTTGATACTTTTTACAGCTGGAGAGACAGCTGCATGAAGATGAAGAGTTTGCCAGAACATTAGCCATGTTGGACGAAGAACCCAAGACCAAAAAGGTAGTGTTTCACCAGGCTGATTGCCCTTTGAGTATACACTGCAGATCAGGGTTCCCTTTCATACCTGTGTATTCTAGGCTCTAGAGATAACAACCATGAGTCACTCTTCTAGAAAGAAGCTAAATTATTTTAATCTATAAAAATGTTTTTGGAGAATCTTGTCAAGAAACTTATACTTGCTTAAGGAAGGTTGATCGAGCCAAAGCCAACCAGAACCTTTCTTCACAAAGCAATGAATTATAACTTTTACTTGCTCTGTCACAAATGGGTTCTTATGTACTTGTTTGGAGGATAACACTTACAGAGGTTCCAAAGGAACTTAGAGGTTAATAACTTTAATGTTAATTATTGTCTTTTTGGGAGCACAGTTTTGCTATTTCTAGTTAGGTCACTTTAAGATCTGTGTTAGGACAGTCTCAAATAATGAGTATATTTCTGGGAATCTTTAAAAGCATCAGTGTTTTTTTTTTAATCACTTGATCTCCAAAAAATTAGCCTTGTTTCCATTGAATCATATTCTATTAATATTGTCAGTATCAATATCTGACTATTTTAGAAGATTTTACAGAAGGTGGATATAAGACAATAAGGAGTTGGGGGCACTTTGTCATTTGAAAAGCCTTACTCTCCCAAAGGCATTCAAGTTATAGTTATCCAAAAAAAAAAAAAAAATACTGTGTTATGCATCCCAATTTGTGACCTCTTTGTAAACTGGAGATTTGAGGAGCAGTGGAGAGAGTGGATTTTTTTTCCCCCTTTCTTGAGAAAGTGCTCTGTCTTCTTTTGAGCTTTTGATTGTTTTTTTAATTTAGTCTTTTGGGTTTAGATTTTAGTTTTTAACTGTATAATACCAACAATTTGAGAATTGAGATGAAAGAAACAGAAGCAAGTCTTCCATTCTCACAAGTTGGGAACAACTGTGATAATTTTTTATAGATGTATTTTTTATAACCTTTCATCAATTTCCTCATCTGTAAAGTTAAACGTAAGAAAAAAATGCTTCATTTTTCTCAGAAGGTATAGGGATGAATGAATAAAAATTTATTGTATTGTCTTCTTGCTTTGGAAGGTGACCCTTAATCTTAGAATTAAAACTTAAATTAATTAAATTAAAACTTTGGTCAGTCTTAACCTATTTTTGTGGTAGTAGTTTTCTTATTATTTGTCACATTTGACACTTAGAAATTTTCTTAGGCTCGGAAGGACCCAGGAGAGAGAGAAGCGTTTTCATCTGTCCAAGCCAATTTAAGTAAAGCAGAAAAACATAAATCTCCTCATAAAGGTAATGCTAACAGAGGAAAGTAAGCTGGAACATTTACGGAAGATAATTCATGATAACTTGTTTAAACATTCTATTCAGTAATTGCCTTGTATTTCATAGGAGTATTGAAGCATGGTCTTAGATACTTTGAAAGGTTGTATTTGGATATTAGCTGCTGTTAAATGCCTGTCTACTCTATGATTGTTGTAAAAAATGTATTTTGGTTCTTGGTTTCACGTTAATGGTAATTTCTAAGTGTAGTGCAAAATATGGGTCTCAGTGTATCATGGCAAAGAACTAGATGTTTTGAGCTCATAGAGTTGACTCGTAGTTGTCCAGGTCATCTGAATCTCTCCTGCTAATTGTAGGTTTTATTTTTTACTGGTCCTAATAATCTAAGCATCTACTAGTATAGATGGTCTTAATCCTGTAAGTAAATTCATTCATATAGTCTTGAAATTACAGGATTTGGGGCTTTTAGACTATATTACAAACACAGAATTTTTTAAAAAAATATTTATTAATTTATTTGAGAGAGTGTCCTCAGGTGAGCAGGGAAAGGGAGAGAGTGGGAGGGAGAGGGTCAGTTTTCTCTGTGTTGTTTCAGGTCATTGAAGTTTATCTATGGAGTAAAGGCCGTGTCTTAGATGTAGTTTACTATATCATTTGAAGTGATGAGTCATTTATATTTACTTATTTATTTTGGTGGGGTGGGGAGGGGCAGAGGGAGAGAGAGAATCTTAAGCAGGCCCCACGCCCAGTGCAGAACCTGACACGAGGCTTGATCTCACAACCCTAAAAGCGTGACCTGAGCCGAAATCAAGAGTAGGATGCTTAACTGATGCCTATAAGTCATTTATAGCTGCCCCTTAAATCATTTATATTTCAAAAGTCATAACAGGCACCCCATTAGTCATTTATATCTAAAAAGACAGATCCTTTAATTTGAACTGGTTATATAAATATGCACAAATGTTTAATTTTTTAAAAAGTGTTCTGTGTAAAAAACTAAAGTCTTAATGTGAATGTTAAGAAATCATGATATGACATTGTATGCTACTAAGATTATTCAGTTGAAAAATGAAAAATGAAAAAAAAAATCTCAATTTGGGGAACCTTTTTTCCCCAAACATAGTCATAATGTTTTCTTTTTTCCTAGTAAAAACAGAACAATTTTCAGATGACAGAAAGAACTGCAGTCCCAAGAAGCAATCTAAATGTGAAAGTTTGATAGGATCTCAGCAACATTTGAAGTCGTCCCCTCACAAAATAGGAGAAACTTCTCCAAAAGCCAGTTCCAAGGTGGCCCTTTTGAAAAAAAGGGGAGAGAGTTCTTATAAAGAAACAGAGCCTATGGCTTCAAAAAGAAAAGAAAATGCTGTTGAATTAAAAGGACAGACAAAAACTCCTAAGAAACCCAAAAGTTCTCCAGCTAAAAAAGAGGTAGAAATTTTCTAAAAGTATATCATTTGGGGGCTATGTGTTGATTTGGGTTTGACTGTTTTCAAGTTTTATTTTTAGCCTTATAAATCATTATAGCACTTTTAAGCTATCTGACTTAGATGCTGTTGTACAGTATAGCTTATTAGTATAGCTAAACTAGCCAGTATTTATTATTGAGTGTATTGGAGATTGCACTAATACATATGATATCTCATGTAATCTTCACAACAACCCTGTAAGATGACTTACTTTTATTATTTAGTTTTCAGTGAGGAGGAAACAGTCTGATGAAAGAGTTCAGTAACTTTTCCAAGATCATGCAGCTAGTAAGTAGCAGAGCCAACTTTAAACTCGTCCTCTGAGGCCCAGAAAACAGGAGTATAATAACACGGTGGCTCTGAGCACGGACTCTGGAGCCACTGACAGATCACGTAGCCTGCCATGGAGCAGATGTGTTACTTCCTTTCTCTTCAATTTGGTTTCCCTCGTTTGTGAAAATAGGGATAATAACAGTATCTGAGTTAATACTGGAATATTGGAATAGTGCCTGGTACATACTAAGTAGTGCTATGTTTTTGCTATTATTATTAAAATAATTTGGGTTTGTCCTGAGGGTACCCCTTTTTGTTCTTGTGTAACAGTGTTGAGATAATGAAATCATTTGCAAAGGCAAAAAACAATGAAATAATGCAGAATGTTTTTCAAAATCTTTGTTCCCATATATGTTTGAGAATTGAATGATTTCTTAGAATCTGTAACTTGGAACCAACTTAGATTCGTAGTGAGAAGCCACTATTCCTTCAAGCCTCTTAGGCACATAAAACTAAAAGTAGAATATTGTCTATTTTAACTGCTCATGACCATTATTTTTTAGTGCAGAACAGTGAAATGGTAATTTCTAGATGCTTTTGTTTGTGGTTAGTGCTCATAAATATGGTTAAGGGAACAATTAACTTTTTGGTCTCCAATTTTTCTTCACTAAATACTTATCTGGTGGATGAATGTTTTCTTCAGGCACACTAAACATGTTCATTTTATAGAGGCCAGTCTATTTTTATTAAAGGAGAAGAAATCTTTAAATGTTACTTTACTCTTCACCTTATTTTTCAAAGTTGGAATAGAAATGACTTAGAACTTTTACTTTTAGCAGTTCAGAGAATATCTGAGGGTTTAATAAATTCAGTCTTCCTTGGTTAAATTTGGACTTCATAAATGGGTGTGTTTCAAAGTTACTTTATAAGTGGTTTATAATTCAGAATTATATTTTTTGTAGAATTAATGTTATAAATGAATAATTTTCCCATTTTGGTATGCATTGGACTCTCCTGTGAAGCTTGTTAAATATATGGTTTTGTAGTCTGGACAGGTATATTTTAATAAGCTCAGATGGATACGAATGCCCTCCAGCGTTTGAGAACCACTGTTTAAAAAGTAGGGTTAGAGTTTGGGAGCAGCCTCTGATGACTTACATATAGCCAAAGAGGCTTACTTATTTTATTGATTAAAATTATTTGTATAAAAGTTATATTTTTTCAATTCTCAAAGGGATTTGAACTGGCTTACAAGTTAAAAAAATGGAAAATGGGAAGTAGAAAAAACATGAGACCATTCTTGTAGTGGTTCTCAGATCAGAATTATCTAGGATGTTTTTCCCCCAAATACACATGCCCTAGCCATACTCCATATCTCTGATTCAGAAAATTGGAGTGAGTCCAAGGATATATAGTTTGAAAAGTTTACCCAGAATTTTCTGAGATAGACCCTTAGTAAGGTCTCCTGAGAGAAACAGAATAGGAGAGATTAAACCTGGAAGGGAGGTGGTGGCGTATGGAAATGTATCAGCTTTTTGGAACAAAGCTTGCCTGTTGTTTGAACCTGCTGTATATGAAGCCATCAATTCTCAGCCTGTTGTGCTCATATACTCAAAGGTATAGGGCCATTTACTTTGTTTTAGGGGTGTGCAAGGGTATGGGATAATATGGGGTATCTTCTTGTGTGACCAAGTATACTTGAGGGAAAATTAATTTTTTCATTGAAATATGCATGAATATATTATGGAAAAGAACTTGAAATTCACATGAATTTTTGAAATAAAATATACTTTTTTTGTTTCTCCATTTGAGGGTAGCAGTTTGGCTTGTATACCTAATCTTGCATTAGGCCCTGGCAGTATGTGCCTTTAGAGAGTCAAAAAGCTTGAGAAGAGCTGATGTAGGGAGGTGTATAAGCCAGGCATGTCTAAACTGGGGAGTACCTGTGTAGCTAAAATGTTAATTTCAGGACCAAAGATAGAAGTGACTTAATTTTATTTAGTGATACATATTTTTAATTTTACGTGAATTTTGCATGACTTTATTCAGTTGTTGTTTTTTTTTTCCCCTTTCCCCAAAGTCTATAAGTCCTGAAGATTCTGAGAAGAGACGCACTAATTATCAAGCTTATCGAAGCTACTTAAATCGAGAAGGTCCCAAAGCTCTGGGCTCCAAAGAAATACCGAAGGTATGAATGTTGAGAGGCAGGCTAGTCTGTAAGGGCCTCTGGCCCCTGGGTCCATGCATGTGTTCACTGTGTTCACAGCAGCAGATAATTGATAATTAACAGTTAACACAAGGGTGCCTGGCTGGCCCAGTCTCTGTGGAGTGTGTGGCTCTTGGTCTCAGGGTTGTGAGGTTGAGCCCCACGTTGGAGGTTAGAGATTACTTAAAAAAAATTTAACAAAAAAGTCTTAGTCACCATCTTTGTGAATTAGGGATATTTATTTGTGTTACGAATTACAGCTTGATTCTATAAAGAAGAATTTTCCTTTAAGTAATCCACAATCCTAGAGGGGCTCAGTTTTGAGGAATATGGTAGTCATAAGACCAGTACTTTTTGCTGATAGTATGGATCCACCAGAAAGGGAGATTGAAGGCATACCAGAAAGAGAAGGATAATCAAATGTAGTATGAGGTTTCTGAGGCAGTAGAAAGGGAGGGGAATCAGATCACAAATGGAGATTAGTAGTTTCCTGATAAAGAAGGGGTAAGGGTGAACGTTAAGGGGCTGGTGGGTTGTGTAGGAGGCTAGAGGAAGGTGTTAGCCTTGCCTCTTGCATGTGGTGTAAGACAGACTAAGAAAGACTCAGCAAGCTCATCTGCTTGAGGGGACTTTTTTTTTAAGATTTTATTTATTTGAGAAAGAGCATACAAATGCGGGGGGGTGGCACAGAGGGAGAGGGAGAAGTGGCTGAACAGGGAGCCTGATACGGGGCTTGATCCCAGGACCCTGAGATCATGACCTAAGCCGAAGGCAGACACTTACCTGACTGAGCCACCCAGGTGCCCCTGCTTGAGAGGACTTTAGGCAAAGTGGAGTCCTTAGGGGACTCAGTGAAGGCAAGGTGCTGGAGGGAATACCGAATAGGGGTTGAGGATATTGGGTCGCTTGCTGGTCCTGCAGTAAGTGTTCTAGAATGGAAAAATTTGGTTGAGAGGCTGAAAATGCTGAGATTGGTTGTAAAATATATATTCAGAGTCACAGTGGGCAATAGTTCAGGGTAGGCGATTAGGGTGTGGGAAAGAGGCTTGCATGTGGACTTTTCCAGGGTCATTTTGAATTTGTTGAGAAGAATTTAAATACTTTAGTGTTCACAAGATCATTTCAGTCCTAGAATATAGGGCTTGAAGGGACCTTGAGATGTTGTTAATCAGACCTTTTCTCTCCAAGCAGATTCATAGCTTTTTTCCCCCCATGGAGAAAGATTCTTCACCAGAATGGTGAAGGATTGGACATGTAATGGGGCAGTCTTTGAATTTTGTTTAACTTTTTCCTTTCAGGCTTGTTTTAAGTCTATGTTGATCTCAATTCTCTATTCAAAGGGAAATAAGTCTCTTGGAATGGTTTACATAATTTTCATTTTGCTTGGTTGAATCATTTTATTGAACCACTGTAAAAGTTTAAAAAAGCCTGTAACTGTACCTAGTTCCAGTTAAGATTAAATGTCTCTACCTAGTTCTCTTTGGCCAGTGTCTTTTGTATATCAAGTTATCTTTCTAATCAAGAGATAATACAATCTTGCCTTTAAGTTACTCCCAGGTTGTTAGATTTTCTGTCATAGAGTAACCAGTCAGAGAGAAGGGCAGGAGCTCAAACTTGTTTAGCCTTTTTAGAATCAAATCTTTACTTTTTAACAATAACAAATTCTGTAGGTGGATTATATCTTGTTTATTTAAAGTTTTGCAAGTTAACTAGTGGTTTAAATATTAAAAAGTACATGAGAGTAGTACAAATGGATAATTTTAATAAGGTTTATGAACTGTATTGGATGTATATTTTTCATTGCTGGCTTTGTAAGTTTATTAAATGCTAACCTACGTAAGAATTTCTCAGACTTTAATTTCAGGTTCTGCTTATATGCTGTGAATTTCCTGCAAATTTTTCATGCTGAGATTATTTATGATGTCAGATGAGAAAAATCAACTTCCTGCAGTTTTGATGCCAAATATTTCTTTGGAAGGCTACCATGTAATTTCCTCTCTGCTTGAACGTTTTGGTTTTTAGGGAGCTGAAAATTGCTTGGAAGGCCTTACATTTGTAATCACAGGAGTGCTGGAGTCCATTGAACGAGATGAGGCCAAGTCTCTAATTGAGCGTTACGGGGGAAAAGTAACAGGAAATGTCAGCAAGAAAACAAACTACCTTGTCATGGGTCGTGATAGTGGACAGTCCAAGAGTGATAAGGTGGGTCCTGCTGTCTTCTCAGCACAGTGAAATAGCCTCCTTGCCTTGACAGGGTCTTACTGGGACCTTTTGTTGTAATGCCCTCTACACAGAGTTAAGTGAAGAAAAAAATTGGAAAAGTAATTTCATCCCTATATTATTTCTTCCACAGAAGTGTTCTTGGCTTTACCTTCAAGATTTTGGTTTTCTAGTTGAAGGCACACTTCCTGTTTAGTTGACTTTCCTAGTGTAATATTCTAGTTTAGATCACTTTTCAAAGATAGAAGCAAATGTAGTTTTCTTTTTCTTTCAGTCCTAAATATTCCTGCATATGCCACTGTAGGCTCCATCTTAAGTTTTGTTTATTGAAAGCTCTTTTAGTGCTCTTTAGCTCCAAGTAACAGAATATCTGGTACATGTGGTTTGGCGAATAGCTGCTTATTTTCTTACCCAGCATATATCGCACAGGCAGACGATTGCTGGGGATGGCCCCACAGCTCAGTGATGTAGCTAGGCTACTTCTGTCCTCCATCTCTCTCACCCTTCTGGTAGCTTTAGTCTCCGTGCACGTTGCCTTGTGTTGCAGGATAACTGTAGGCATTCAAGTTCACATTTAAGGCAGAAAAAGGAAGCAGTGGCAAGATGTCTCACTAACTGTGATTGGCCTTGTAAGAGTTTTTCTGGAAATAGTTCTTGTAGAATTCCCCTGAAGTCTCATTGGCCAGAGCTGTCACATTGCTATTCATAGCTTAGGAGGGAGTTTGGGGAGGCTGAGGACTTTTCTGATTCTTCAGTCATAATTCATCACTTGGAGATGAACACATCGGAGTTATTTTAACAGGGAAGTTGGTGGGAGAAAACAAAAACTTCCAACGAGTCTGTCTTGGAAGGCCCTAGTGGCTTTGCCCCTTCTAGGGTAGAAGAGAAGATAAAGCAATCCACAGAAGTGCTAACATGACATGTCCGTTGCCAACCTGTCACTCTTAGGGGATGTATTTGTTACTTTCTTTGTTTAATGGTACTTTTTCATGAATATGGTTTTTAAAAATACTGCAGTTTTTCTAATTTGCAAATGTGGTTTTCACCTATGAACAGACCCTAGAATTCTTCTTTTTGTTTTTTTGTTTTTTTTTTTTTAAACAAAGTAATGGTTAGGATATGGTTTTAATGATTCATGTTTTTAATCAATAGGCAGCAGCTTTGGGGACAAGTATTATTGATGAAGATGGCCTGTTGAATCTGATTCGAACTATGCCAGGCAAGAAGTCTAAGTATGAAATAGCAGTTGAAGCTGAGGTTTGTATAAAATGAACTTGATTTATTTAAGTTGGTATATCTAACAACTTTCCTATTTCATAGAGACATTTCATGAGTGGCTAAAGGCCTGTTGCCTAAAAGATTAACTTCCCCTTCTACCACAGATGAACCTACCTTATTTCCTTCTGAGCAGGTGGATTCTGCTTAGGCTGTCAAATAAATAAATAAAATCTTAAAAAAAAAAGTTATCAAAGCCAGGAAATTAACACTGATACCATACTGCTAACTAAAAGTACAGGTGGTGTTTGAACTTCACATTACCCCCAGTTTTCCTTTTTCTATTCTGGGATCCCACACTGCATTTAGTTGTGGTATCTTATATATCTCCTCCAATCTGTGACAGTTCCTCAGCCTTTCCTTATCTTTTTATGGCCTCGAGAGTTCTCTTTTTAAGATTTATTTATTTTAGAGAGTGAGCACGTGTGCACGAGCGGGGGAGGGGCAGAGGGAAAGAGGAAGGGTAGAGAGAGAGGGAGAGAAGCAGACTCCCCACTGAGCACAGAGCCTGACCTAAGCTCTATCTCATGACCCTGAGATCGTGACCTAAGCCGAAATCAAGTCAGACACTTAGCTGACTAAGCCACATGGGTGCCCTGGCTTTGAGACATTCTTTTTTTAAAGATTTTATTTACTTTAGAGATAGAGAGTGTGCAAGCAGGGGGAGGAGCAGAGGGAGAGGGAGAAGTAGACTCCGTGCTGAGCGCAGAGCCCAGTGTGGGGCTCAATCCCAGGATACTGAGGCCATGAGTATACTGAAATCAAGAGTCAGATGCCTAACTGACCGGGCCACTCAGGCACCTCCCAGACTTGAGACTTTTCATGAGTACTAGTCAGTTCTTTTGTAGAATGTGTCCAAGTTTGGGTTTTTTGATGTCTTATGCTTAGATTGAGGTTATACATTTTTGGTAGGATTCCACAGAAGTGGTATTTTGTTCTTCTCAGTACATTATATTAGATGTGTATGTTAATACATCTTTTTCTTTTCTTTTCTTTTCTTTTTTTGTTTTTTTAGAGAGGTGGGGTTGGGGAGAGACAGAGGGAGAGGAAGAGAGAATCTTAAGCAGGCTCCATGCCCAGTGTGGAGCCCAATGTGGGGCTCGACCTCACGACCTTGAGTCGATATGTCTTCATATTGGTGATGTTAATCTTGATTAAGGTGTTTCTCCACTAGTAAAGTGACTGTTTTCCCTTTTGTAACTGATAAATATCTTGAAGGGAACTTTAATACTATGGTAATATCCTGTTTCTCCTCGAATACTTACCTACTAATTTCAGCATCCACTCACTGGCAAAGAGGCACCTTTTTTTTCTTTTTTGAGACATTCCCACCATAAAATTCACCCTTTTAAAATGTATGTCAGAGGTTTTTAGTATATTCACGAGATCATACGACCATCACCAGTTTCTAATTTTAGAACATTTTTATCACTCTCCATAGCCAGTTAGCCATCATTCCTCATATCCAACCCCTGGCAACCACTGTTCCGTTTTTTTGTTTCCATGGATTTGCTTATTCTGGACATTTTATCTACAGGGGAACATGCAATTTGTGACCCTTTGTATCTGGCTTTTTTGACCTTGTATGTTTTCAAGGTCCAGCTGCACTAAAGTACATGTGTCAGGACTCTACTCCCCTGTTTTGGTGGTTGACACTCTGTCATGTGTCTGTCCCATATCTGGTTTATTCATTCTTCAGTTGATGGCCACTTTGGGTTGTTTCTATTCTTTGGCTGTAATAGTAATGTAATTGTGTGATTACATATCATAATACTGCTATGAATATTTGTGTACAAGTTTTTGTGGAGGTGTTGACTTTTAACGAGTCAAAGTTGGAACAAAAATTTCTTAATGTTTTATCTTGGATTTCAGACTGATTATAGAATATGTATTATTTGTAAACTAATATGGTCTCACCAAAAAAAATGGCATTTGGATGCTTTTTGGTGTGTTTGTTGTTAATTTTTATAAAGTTTGGAAGGTGGTGATTTCCTATATATATAAAGAATACATATATATTCTTAGAATATATATATATTCTTATATTCTTTTTTTCCTCACCTTTCCAATTTTTAAGATGAAGAAAGAAAAGTCCAAATTGGAAAGAACACCTCAAAAAAAAGACCAAGGAAAAAGAAAAATTAGCCCAACTAAGAAGGAATCAGAATCCAAAAAAAGCAGACTGACTCCCAAAAAGGACAGCTCTACAAAGTCGCTGAAAAAGGGAACAGGTGTGTTTTGGAGATGCCTGGACTTCGAGGAGCAGGTGGCTGAGGAGACAGACGGTGACAGCCAGGCTAGGAATTTGGCTGATGACAGCAGTGAAAAAAACAAAGTGGAACATTTGCTCTGGGTGGATAAATACAAGCCAACCTCGCTCAAGACCATAATCGGACAGCAAGGTGACCAGAGCTGCGCCAACAAACTTCTCCGCTGGCTCCAGAACTGGCACAGGAGTCCGTCCGAGGATACGAAACGCGGTGATTTTACAGCTTCCTTCGTTTCTGTGTGTGTCTGTCACCATGTGATTGCTCAGTCCCGCATTTGTGGGGGGGTAGAATAGTGGGGCCGCTCATCTCAGCAGACATGGAAAGCCTACACTGAGTGCAGGGGCTGTCCTGGACCCCAGAGGTGCTCTTGTGACCAGAGCCGCCTCCATTTGCTCACAGTCAGTCCTGGACATAGATGAAGCAGCAGTGAAGATAGCGGTGCTGAGTACTGTTGTAGGGGTGAGTGGAGGGCGCGGAGAGCGTGGAGGTGTGTGCTCAGGGACGTGGAGGTGCACCCCCAGCCCCGGAGGAAGGGAGAACCGAGCGAAGACTTGGAAACTAAGTGGGAGTTAACCAGGCGAAAGGGGAGGAGGAGCGTTGTGTGGGAGACAGTACACGTACCAAGTTCTGCAGATGGGTGAGTGAGCCCCTGGGAGGGCCCGGGAGATGGGGTCGGGGGGACATGTGCAGATCAACAGCTGAGGCGCACTCCCAGACGAGGCGGCCTGAAAATCCCAGCAGCGCATTGGCTTTCGGTGGGCCTGAGCTCTGGTTCCTGCGCTGCTTCACCGTGTGTGGGTCATGGACGCTGAACAGTACACTCTGTATTTAACGTCCAGGACATTGGTGAAACCGAGGCTTCAGGTCACAGAGGTTAGTAGTGTCTTTCTGAGCTTCCCCCGCGGCCCTGGAGGGTACCGTGTGAGAAGTAAGAAGGCAAAATTCAGGGAGCAGCACAACGAATTCCCAGAGTGATGGCTGGGTTATCAACGTCCGTCTGCTCACTGGACACTGGCCGATGTTGCCAGCTTATTTATGCCAGGTAGAGGATGTAATTGTAAGGATGCAGGGTTAAGCTGGACTCCTCTTTCTGAAACCATATAAAATCTACCATAAAGGGGGTTATAGTGCTTTGTATTCCTGGAGAAGACTTTATAAAGCTGTGGGGGATGTAGAGTCCCTTTTCCCATGCCTGTAGCAGGCTTAGCCATCTCTCTCTCTCCTTCGTAGTGTCTGTACGGAGCACCCTTGATGAGTCAGGCACCCGTGTGATAAGGGGAGAAGAATGCTCTAGAGTTGAGCTGGGCAGGATAGTGGCAGACACACCATCTTCAGTTCATTCTTTCTGTGATCCGGTAGCCAAGGGGCTTGCTGACATTTCTTGAGGCATGCCTGGCTCAGTGCTCAGCATGCTCGTCCTTACAGTATCCCTGCCAGGCACATTACTGTCGCCACCCTCGTTTTACAGAGGGAAGAGATAGGCCCAGGAGGTTGCATCCCTTCTCCCTGCTGGTGAGTGGTTGGGATTAGGGGAATGGGAGTTAGGATTGGAGCCCAGGTGACTCAGCTCCCTGACCTGTGCTTTTGTAGGAAAGGAGACTCCTACAATTATGGTTTCAAATCAGAATTTCAGAGTTAGTCTTAGTGTTTCGTTTTGGGTGTAAGTGAGGTAGGCAGTTAGTTGAGTCTCATTAAGTGCTCTGGAAGTGTTGTTCATGGTTTGTAGAAAATACTCTGCAGATTTAGAGGTAAACCAGAGAACCGGTCTTGATTTCAGTTCGTGGGCAGTGATTTTTGCCGTTCCTGAACTTCTCTTAGGGCGTATAGGTTAACACTCTGGAACTTCTTTTTTCCCCAGCAGCAAAGTTCGGTAAATTTGCTGGGAAAGATGATGGCTCTAGTTTCAAAGCAGCGCTGCTCTCAGGGCCCCCAGGTGTTGGCAAGACAACCACAGCGTCTCTGGTTTGTCAGGTGAGTGTGGTGCTGTCGTGCAGTTGGAAGGCTAACCCGGGAACGGGCGCGTGTAGCAGGTACATACATGTGCGTGTGTTAGTAGGTCTGTGGTATCTGTATTTTAACCTGCTGCATATAGACTTTCCTAAAGTCAGACTTTCAGAATTTACCTTGGTTCTGGGGATACTTGTCATTTTCATCCTTTTCTTAATGTTGGTAATTAAAATAATAGGTAATATTTACTGGTGTGCCAGGCAGTGTGCTAAGCCCTTGGGTGCATTATCTTTTAGGTAATATAAATATGTCTTAGAGACTCTTACGGATAGAAATATTTTACATACTATTGTAAGAATTCTCTACTGAATGTATGTATTCCTACCATCCTCATGTGACGAATGAAATGGGCTTACAGAGGGGGCTGGAGGCCCACGCTCTGGGAGCCTGCTTTTGCCCTTGTCTCTATGTCTGCCATATCTAGACCATGAGAGGAGAAGACACTGAGCAAACCAGAGGTCATGGATCAGAATGTGAAGTAACACATGAAGTGGCATCTGAATGATAAAAGGAGAGATTTTATTTATTTAATTTATTTTTATGTTTACTTTAATTTTTTAAAAGATTTTATTATTTGTCAGAGAGAGACCCTCACACACACGTGCCAAGAGAACACAAGCAGAGGGCACGGCAGGCAGAGGGGGAAGCAGGCTCCCCACTGAGGAGAGAGCCCAGTGGGGCTCGATCCCAGGACCCTGAGATCACGACCGGAGTCGAAGGCAGAGGCTTAAACAACAGAGCCACCCAGGTGTCCCAAAATGAGGGATTTAAAACTTACTTTAAATATATGACTGGATTTCCCAACCCTTGTCCTGTAAGCTGGCAGTTTTGTTTTGCCCTTGTTTTATGGGCCAGAGCATAATTCAGCTGGTAGAACAGCTATATATTTTCTATTCTATTGTAAACTTTAAAAAAAAAAACAATTTTTTTCCTAGTCTCTATAATTGTAAACATGACTCTTTTCTCCCTTTATTATCATCATTATTTTGGAGGGGAATTGCATGAAGGCATTATATAATGCTTATGATCATTAGAATCAGTTTTGGGAAAGGAGTCAGAATAACTTGATTTTTCACAGCTTGGTAAGATTATGTATCAGGATGGTTTGATAATGAATGATTTAACTTTATCTTGAGGAGCCAAGAATTATTTTTTGTATCTTATAATAAATTAACTCTATATCTGAAATTGAAATCTTGGGATGGGTATATTTAATTCTTTATAGGATTTTTCAGAAGTAAACTTAGTAAAATTACTTATTCAGGTATGCTCTTCTAGATTAGTGATTTATCAGCTGTGGTTTTAAGATGGCACTTTTGTTTGTGTGTGTGTGGTATATATGTACATATTTTAAAAATCTCTTAATATTGTGAGGCATATTATCTCATTATCTTTCTTTTTTTTTAATCCATGGCTCCTTCTGTTGTTTTTATTGCTTTATTTTTGAGAGAGTTAATAATTTGCATTGTGACAATAACGGTTTCCAATATTTTGATTAGGAATTGGGATATAGCTATGTGGAACTAAATGCAAGTGACACTCGAAGTAAGAACAGTTTGAAGGAGATTGTTGCTGAATCACTGAATAATACCAGCATCACAGGCTTTTATTCAAGTATGTGGGTATTTGATTTTTATTTTGGTTTTCTTTGGTTATGTAGGGAAAACAAGTTCACTTAAATATTTAGGAACCAGTATTGAACATTAGTATGTGCCAGGCATCCTGCTAAATCCTAGGGCTAATGATGGAACTCTTATAGGACAATAGTCCCCCTCCCCCCCGCCTTTTTTTTCAGGTCTTAGCAGTATTTCTAAGAACGTGTTAAATACATACATGGATATGTTTATGCATTTTTGCACATTATTTTAGAGGATTCACAGGTGAATCTTGTGAAGAGGGGTAGTAAATAAATTATTGTGATTCAGTGTGATGAGTGAGGTAATAGAGGCTTGTAGATGAAGAAATGATTTGATTTGGGGCACTCGGGAAAGCCAGGATAAGGGTGATATTTGTTCGATAGGCCTTGGAGGTTGAAAGAGGATCATTTGTGATGGAAGAGGTCACATAGGCAAAGATAGTAGCAAAGGAGAAGAAACTGTGAAGGTGACACTGTGTTTCAGGCTGTAGCTGGTGGTCTGGTGTGGTCAGAGTGTATGGGGAAAATAAGATGCTCAAACTACAGACTCAGTAGTGCAGGTTTAGAATTTATGATGGATATAGCAGGGTCGCCTGAATTCTTGCTTTCTATGGTAGCAAATCATTATTAAAGAGGATTTGCCCAGGAGTGGTCATTCTAGCTGGTGGGAGTATTAGTTAATTGGTACTACTCTGGACAGTAGTCTGTCAGTATTTTTCAAAAATTACATTATACAGACCTTTTAGCTCAGAAATTCCAGCTCTTGGAATTTAGCAATTGATATACTTGTATATATGCAAAATGACATATATATATGTATATATGTATGTATACATATACATACACATATACATATGTATATGTATATATTTTATTTATATATGTATATGTATATATACATATATATAAATAAAAGGATATTCGCTTAGTATTATTTAGAATAGCAGAACGTTGGAAGCATTGTCATATTTTATCGATAGATAGTGATTATGATACATGTGTAAAATGGGATATTATTAAACAGCCTTAAAAAATGAGGTGTTGTATATCTACAGATAAGGAACAGATCACCAAAATATATTGACTGATAAAACCAAGTTGCATATTTTTTTGCACGTATGTTTTTAATATGTATAGGGATACCTGAGAGGGGAAAGGTGGGAGGTGGAATTTCTTTTCATCTGCATATGCTTGTGTATCTTGTATTTTGGTTTAAAATATTTTACATGTTAAAAAAAATATTTTACATGTTTTTTAAATAAAATAACAGCATTTGAACAGTTCTCTTTTTTGTCCCACCCCATAGCTTCTCAGCACGGGTCAGGCGGAACAGCCCATACAGTAAGCACGAAACATGCTCTCATCATGGATGAAGTAGATGGCATGGCAGGCAATGAGGACAGGGGAGGAATTCAGGTAGTGAAAGCACTGTAGTTTTGCAGTTTTACCATTGATTTTTAGTTGTAGTTGTGTTTTTTTTTTAATATTTCAAGAACTAATCATGCTGTAATACAGCAATTAAAGCACGTTGCCGAGGTTTTCAAAACCTAAAATACATACAACGTGTAGTATTTTCTTGTTGTTGTTGTTTTTAAATAATTACTTTTGTGTTGCAAATTTGCCTTTTAGGAATTAATTGGTCTGATAAAACATACAAAAATTCCCATTATTTGTATGTGCAATGATAGAAATCATCCCAAGATTCGCTCTTTGGTTCATTATTGTTTTGATCTTCGTTTTCAAAGACCTCGAGTTGAACAGATTAAGGTATGATGATTGGAATTTTTTTCTCCCTCACGCTCTCCTTATTTTTTGGTATTTCTCAGAAGTTACTTTTAAAAGTACCTGATAAATATTCAAAAAATATCTGATAATGTGAATTAAAAAAAAAGTTTATGATTCCCCTTTGTCAATTTCAGGGTGCTATGATGTCTATTGCATTTAAGGAGGGTTTGAAGATCCCCCCTCCAGCTATGAATGAAATAATTTTGGGAGCCAATCAAGATATCAGACAGGTAAATTAAATACATGTTATATAATAGTTGCTGATTCTTTTGAATTAATGCCTTTAACTTTTCAGAGAGGAGGAGTGGCATTATTTTCCCACCTTGACCATGTCTTATTTATGATTTCTTTTAGGTTTTACACAATCTGAGTATGTGGTGTGCACGAAGTAAGGCCCTAACCTATGACCAGGCCAAGGCTGATTCTCATAGAGCCAAGAAGGATATCAGACTGGTAAAATAAATTTCCATTTCTTAGTTACTTTCTCAAGCTAAAGCATTTCTTGTTCTGCTCATATTAACTTAGTCAAAGTAGTTACTATAGTTCCTAGATACGCCTGCTGATATTTATAGATACCAACTGTAGATATTTATAATAAGAAAGACAGCTCCTAAGAAGTTTTCTAATTCAAGTGAATTTTTCCTCAAGGACTATTAGTGTACATTGTAAGTTATGAGAAATGGAAGTTTTAAATTATACTTACGCTTCAGTAGTTATAAAATAGCCTTTTCAGAGTCCCTTATATATAGATTTCATGTTTTGAAGTTTGGAACTTCGGAATCTGTTTGAAATGGCTTATTATTTAATAACCTCTCTGAAACTTGAAACTAGAAGTCTGTATTAATTATCTGTGTTCTGTTTCACCTAGTCAGTAGTCAGAATTTATTATTACAGTTAGAGCAGTAATTAAGTAGTGTTTGTAACCCCCGCTCCCTTTTTTTTTTTTTTTTTTGAATCAATAAACTTTAAGAGCAGTTTTAGTTTCATAGCAAAATCTAGCACAGGGTACAGAGACTTCCCTTATTGTCACCAGCCTCCAGACTCCTACGGCCTTGTCCACTATCCGCATCCCCCACCAGAGTGGTACATTTGTTCCAGCTGAACCTGTACCGATACGTCATTATCACCCAAAGTCTTAGTTTACATCAGGGTTAGTTCACTCCTCATGTACATTCCATGGGTTTTGACAAATGTATCATAGCTTAGGTTCACCATTGTATATCACACAGAATACTTTCACTGCCCTAAAAATACCCTGTACTCCCCCTGTTCATCCATCCCTTCCCCCTGCCCCCTGACGATCACTGATCGTTAGCCTATTTATTTGTCTTGGAGAGAGAGAGAACAAGAGCAGGGGGAGGGGCAGTGGGAGAGGACAAGCAGACTCCACGTTCAAGGTGGAGCCTGACACGGGACTCGATCTCATGACTCTGAGATCATGACCTGAGCCTAAATCAAGGGTTAGCCAGTCGCTTAATTGACTGAGCCACCCAGGTGTCCCAATCAGTAATCTTTTTGTTGTCTCCATAGTTGCACCTTCTTCAGAATGTCCTGTAGTTGGAATCATGCAGTATATAGCCTTTTCAGTTCAGTTCAGTTTTTATTTTTTTTTTTTTTTTTAAGAGAGAGAGAATGAGCAAGCGTGAGCAGGGGGAGGGACAGAGGGAGAGAAAATCTTAAGCGGGCTCCACAATGTAGGGCTCCATCTCGTGACCCTGACATCATGACCTGAGCTGAAATCAAGAGTCAAGATGCTTAACCAGCGGCCACCCAGGCTCTCCCACATTGGCTTCTTTCTCTTAGTAATATGCATTTAAGGTTTCTCCATATCTTTTCCTGGCCTTATGACAGCTCACTTCTTTTCTGTGGTGAATAATACTGCAGTGTCTGGATCTACCACAGTTTCTTCATCTTTTGAGTGACATCTGGATTACTTCCAAGTTTTGTCTGTTAAGAATAAAGCTGCTGTAAAGATTCATGTGCAGGTTTTTTGTGTAGTATGTTTTCAGTTTGTTTGGATAAATACCAAGGAGGACAATTGCTGGATGGTATGGTAAGAGTATATTTAGTTTTGTAAAAAAAACTGCCAATCTGTCTTCCAAATGACTATGCCATTTTGCATTTCAACTAGCAATGAACGAGAGTTCCTGTTGCTCCACATCTCTGCCAGCATTTGATGTTGTCAGTATTTTGGACATTGGCCATTCTACTAGGTGTGTCCCTCTCTTTTTTAGGGCCCATTTGATGTTGCCCGGAAAGTGTTTGCAGCTGGAGAGGAGACCGCTCATATGTCACTTATGGACAAGTCAGATCTCTTCTTTCATGATTATTCAATAGCACCCCTCTTTGTCCAGGAGAACTATGTACACGTGAAGCCTGTGGCTGCAGGGTGAGTGTTCGGAGCTTGTGAGGGGTAGAATTTGTTCCCTCCTGGCACAGGGAAGGCCACATTCCTGGGAGAGAGGGCCATGAGGTATGGACAGTGGTGTAATCCAGACTGGTTTATTTATGCAGGGGAGACATGAAAAAGCACTTGATGCTTTTAAGCAGAGCAGCAGACAGCATATGTGACGGTGACCTAGTGGACCGTCAGATCCGGAGTAAACAGAACTGGAGTCTCCTGCCCACGCAGGTAAGCCCAGGGCTCTCCCTAAGATGCAGACCCTGCTGCAGGGAGAACGAAACATCTGTGAGCTCCTGTAGTTACATGCAGCACCAGAGAAATGTTATGGCTCTTACGGCCAAGATAAAGTCTGTTCTAGATTAAAACACTCTGGGGTCACAATTGTCCATTTCTTAATAAAAATAAAACATAAAAATAGCCAGATTTTTCAGGGTTTCAAAATGTTTTTATGTAAATGGACATAGGGAAATAGCGTTAGATTCCAGACATAAATAAGATGTTAGTCAAAAGTTTTATTTGCTCTATTTTACCTTAAGAATCAATCCATTTCTTTTTTGTCATTCTTGGCTCTCCCCAGTGGTGACTGAGTAGCTCCTGCTTGGAGATGCAGCCAGGGCAGGTCAGGGGCTACTTCTCTGACACGTGAACTCTGATTTTCTTCTTCCTTGCTGAAGAGGCAGATTTATACTGGGTACTTTATTTAAGTGATAGCTTTCACTCAAAACAGAGTTTTGCAAGCTTTCATAATTAAGAATGTTATTTGTTCTTGAGTTTTGCATATTTATACTGTAAATTATATAAAGTATTATTGTCCCGAGTAATAATAAGCACGGGACTTCTGGAAGGCCCACTCTTCTCTTAATTCTGCCTGTACATTGTTGGGAAACCAAAAAACAAAGATTCATTCTGGATATAAAGAATCCTTGCTCTTATGTTTTTTACAAGTGTTCAGTTTTTATACTAGTAATTATAACTTTAAAAATTTATCCTAAAGAAATAACTTTAAACATGGGAAAAGCTTAATGTACAAAAATATTATCTTAGTTTTGAGACTGTTAGAAATCGGAGAAAATCTCCATGTCTGGCAATAGGAGAATGAGTATGGTAAACATTCTTGGTGGAATATTGTGCAGTGTTTAAAATCATTTATAAAGATTGTCTAATATGAAAAATGCTTATGAGAGAGTATTATTAAAATAAAGCAAGATACAAAATTTATGTGTAATTTCAATTTTTAAAAAGTGTGAGCCCTGGATTTAGAAGACATTCAAGGATACCTTTTTAAAAATCTTTTCCCAAGTGCCCGTTTACTTAATACTCTGTTCAGTTTTCCATGCTTTGATCCAGCTGTGCTATCAATAGTTCATGGTAAAGCCAGTCATGTTCCTCTTAAAGTCTCTTCTGCCTCCTGAAGTAACTGGTATGTTGGGATCAGTTGGTCAAGGAGGCCGAAATGCCAGATGATATCTCTGAGGGCCATAATGTGATCTGCTGTTCTCGGACAGAAGAGAGACAGAGGGAAAGGGTGTGATGTTCTGGAATTAGGTACCCGGGGTGGTGTTGCTTCATTTGCTCGAGACTCCTTGGAAGCCAGTAGTGTAGGAAGCAACTTTGCAATGAATTCAGTGGACTGCAATTTATTTTTTTCAGGCCATTTATGCCAGTGTTCTTCCTGGAGAGTTAATGAGGGGGTACATAACCCAGTTTCCTACCTTCCCAAGCTGGTTGGGGAGGCACTCATCTACCGGCAAACACGATCGTATTGTGCAGGACCTAGCACTGCACATGAGTCTCAGGTAAGTGATGTTAGTCCGGGTTTGGCATTTACTTAGCGTAGCGTGTTTAGTCTTTATCCAGTGAAGATAGCGTAAGTCAAAAGATTGGCGTTTTAGTTTTGATTTTATTGCTAACTAGATAAATGGTCCTGGATAAGTTCTTTATATTTTGTTGGCCTGGGTTTTATTATCTATAATCTGTATAATACTTGTTTTACCACTTAAAGGGATACTTTGGAGAATAAGCCCAGCTGGTAGATAATACGTAACTTTAAGTTTAAAGCTACGTAAATCTGGGGTGCCTGGGTGGCTCAGTGGGTTAAAGCCTCTGCCTTCGGCTCAGGTCATGATCCCAGGGTCCTGGGATTGAGCCCCGTATTGGGCTCTCTGCTCAGCGGGGAGTCTGCTTCCCTTCCTCTCTCTCTGCCTACCTCTCTGCCTACTTGTGATCTCTGTCTGTCAAATAAATAAATAAAATATTTTTAAAAAAAAGCTACGTAAATCTGAGGTAGTGCTACTATTTATCATTATGACTGTGCCTATTACTAGTAGGCATAGAGAATGTCTCAGCTTCCAAATAATTTAATAGGAAAAAGGACTATTGAAATAAATGAACTAGTTTTTACCTATCCTAGTAGTAGACTGACCTAGTCATTTACGATAGGGGACATAGTTCAGCATATGACAACAGGAGGCAGACATGCAGATGATTGAAAGTCAGTGTGCTTGGAGAAGTTTAATGAAGTCCAAAAACTCCAGCTATTTGGTACAGTGTTGTTAAAGTTCAGAAACTTAGAAAATATGCATGCATACAAATATTAAGTGAACTTTAGGAATTTATTTTTAACTGCGAAGAACTTGAGCAGTCTTATTTCTTTTGACAAAGGTTTCATGATTTTCTTAGGCACCGTGGTTTAGGGCTCATACTTATCTTCAAGTACTAGTTGTGCTTGACTCTGGAAGACTGAATCTTGAGGAAATGGGTGAATTTAAAATAAGGGTTTTTTTGATTCTTTGCCTAGGTTGTAAAACAGTTGGGGGCAGGGTTCTAGATTTCAAATCAAGAGAACTATTGAGACTCAGTTACCTGAAGACAAGAGCAGGACCCGTGAATAATTTTAACATTTTTATGGATTCTGAAGCCCAGCAGCTTTTGAGGTTTCTTATTTGGATTATGCACACATATAATTGCCTCATTTGATGATGGAGGCAGCTGGATTGGAAAGATTTTGATTGGTAGCATTTTGTTTTGTTCATCTATCTTCTGTCTTTGAGTGACAGTATTTAAGAGCAAGAGAGAAAGTCATTTCATGATAACATTGTCGTTCGCAGCAGACTTTTTCCTGAAGCCTTCCCCTCACAAGTGTGGACCACCTTGTGATTCTACAGGGACATTTTCTGCAGTTTTCTTAGTTTGGGGAAGGCTCTGCTCTAGAACTAAAGATTTCAGAGTAACTGTATTAGGAAATATGAGGGAAACATTTATGTATAATTTTGTGTGTTAGAATCAAAGATCAAAAGGTGTAACAGACCTTCTTGTAGGAAGTAGCAGTGGAACTTGAGGTAGGAAATCTCACTGCCTTTTACTGATGTTTTTAATATTTGGAACTGGGAATGAGTAGTATTTGGCTGTAGTTAATTATGAGCACATAGAAATTTTGTGTTGCCCAGGCCTTGAGAGTAGGTTGGTAATGGAACCTAGATTTATGTTTTTCATTCACTGATACAGATAAGTAGAAAATTTACTCCCTTTGAGCACACTGGTGTGTGTCCCTTATCCTGATGGTGTAGTGCTAGGCTTTCTCTATCAGCTGTTAAATAGTAGACATGACATTGGGCATTAGTAAAAGTGGATTGAACTTCAGCACACTATGGCTTGAGTTGGTGGTAGTTTGCCACTGACTACAGTTATGTCTCTTTTGTTTTGGCTTAAGAACTTACTCCAGCAAAAGGACTGTAAACATGGATTACCTGTCCCATATAAGGGATGCACTTGTACAGCCCTTGACCTCACAAGGGGTAGAAGGAGTACAGGATGTCATTGCTCTTATGGACGCCTACTACTTGGTGAAAGAAGACTTTGAGAATATCATGGAAATTAGCAGCTGGGGAGGCAAACCTAGTCCCTTCTCCAAGCTGGATCCCAAGGTAAATTATGTAACCCACTGGTTCTCCATCACTTTGTAATTACCAGGTTTGTAGTAGAAGTGTGTCAGAGATATTGTGGGTGTTTTAAAATGGTTTAATTTTTTCCCCCTTAAATGCTTTTCCTTCTTATGGCCTAGGCTTTCCAAAGATGCTGTTTGAGTGAAGTATTAAGAATGAACTTCTGGATTTGACCTTAACGATTTGTAGTTTTAGCATTGCTTTACGTTGAGTGGAAAAGCAAGACATGAAATCTAGAAAGCAAATATAAATGTATTCCTTGTAAAAAGGATGAGCCTGGGGAAGTAAGTCAGGTGGTGGTAATACATTATGAAAAGAAAGATGTGTTTATTGGCTTAGGATTTTTATACTTTTTCTCAGTCTGCCTGATCTGTGAATTTAGTGTTTATTATAGTTATAATAGTTATACTTTATAATGAGCATGAAAAAATTAAAATGACATAACATGAATTTATAATATCTAATACCTCACACTCTGCCTATTTCTTTGGTGCCATTTTAGAAGATAAATATTCTCTGTGGCTTGCCTTCTCTAGAATTTTGAACTGACTTTATGGTGATGGGTAAATTCTCCCAAGAGACCACCATTGTTAGAATTCAAGGACTAATTCTACAACTATGTTTAGAAGCTTCAAGTTAAGGCTTTTCAAGTTACTTAGTATTTTTAATTAACCATTATTATTATGATAAAGGTAATTTATGTATTTTGTGGTAACTAAGGGCCAACTTTAACTTGGACCGTATTGTAAGTCTTTTTTGATTTATTGATTCACTGTACCTCTTACTTTGTAGAACCGTGGAATGCACAGTTAAATCTCACAAGTTAAATTTCTCTCTTTTTGCTTGCCTCATATTCCCAAATACTGGTTCTTATTTTTGACTCACGGGCTCTATTAAGAATGTCATGAAAAATAACAGAACTTCACCACAGAAAAATGTGCAGAAATACACTTAAATGTACATATATAATATTTTGCAGAATATTTTAAGGATCTTGCAGGATCTCACGAAACCTTTAGTTTAAAAGGATTTTTTGGCCCTTATATTTTTAATAGCCTCTGTTCCTTTCCTATAGGTGAAAGCAGCCTTCACGAGAACTTACAATAAGGAAGTTCACCTCACTCCATACTCACTTCAGGCTGTAAAGACACCCAGACACAGCACAGGCCCCGCGCTGGATTCTGAATACAATGAAGAGTTAAATGAAGATGACTCTCAGTCTGATGAGAAAGACCAAGACTCTATGGAAACTGATGCAATGATCAAGGTAGTATTTTAAGCTACAGACAGGAAATGCCATGATATTCCCTTACTAGTTTTATCCTTTCTTGTGTACAACTCGCCTTCTGAAATCATTCAGCACCTGCTTTAAATTTTTAGGTTCATCACATTGAGGGTGGAGAAAGGTATAGATTTTATTCTTATAAATAGCTGCTTATAATAGTGGAAGAAAGCGAGAAAATAGGCCATCATATTGATGGTCATATTCTATTTTAGAAAAAGTACCATATTTTTTTTGGTCATTGGTATGTTTTACAATAGACACATATTTTTACAGTTTCATTGAGAAAAGCATTTTCAGTGAAACTGTTTCTCTCTCCTGCAATTTGTATTTTGCTATAGCCATCAAACTGCCTGTAGAAGTTTCTCAGGATGAAACAATCTTGTCTTGTGCTAGGGAAGATTAAAACCATTTATGGTATCCGCCCACCTTTTACCACTGGCTAAGGCAAAGGAATCTAGTCTCTGTTCTTTTCTATCCTTAGTGTGTGTCATTCTTGTCCCTCATTTCTGTTTTGTATATGCAGGGGAAGGAAAAGCAGCCTTCTCCAGTATAGCTCTTTAGTCTTCCGTAGACATAAGAGATTGTCTCCCTCTCTCCTCTTCTCAAACTGACTGGAAATTCCTTGTTAAAACATTACCTTATTAGTAAATTATATCCTGCTTATTTTGTCTTCCCTAAATGTACCTATCTCCTAAATCCAAGAAACTGTGTGCCTGGGGAACATATCTTAGTTGTAGATTCTAAATAGCTTTTATTATTTATTTAATTTATATTTATATTATTTTATATTTGTATTTATATTTATTTATATATTATATATATTATATATATATTTATTTATTTATATTCATATTTAATTTATTTTATTATTTATTTTTATTTAGGTTCTAAATAGCTTTTCAGTAGTTAAAGGCCCCAACTAGCCCAGTTGTTGCTTCAAAGCAAGCTCATCAGGCGTAGTGGTAGTTGAAGGATGTTTGCTACCTTTCTTTTTATTAAGTTGCGGGTAAAGAGTTGCTTCATTGTAGAAATTGACTTATTTCACTGCCTCAAATACAGCTATTAACTATTTTGTGCATTCTTCTCTCCCAACAGAAAAAGACAAAATCTTCAAAGCCTTCAAAATCAGAAAAAGATAAGGAGTCCAGAAAAGGAAAAGGAAGAAGTTCAAAGAAATGAAACTGTTTTCCACTACTGACAGCCACTTTTTACTTGCCCCGTTGACCAGTCTAGCTTGTCTAGATAATGCCTTGTTTTTTCCAAAGGAATCATATTTTAGCATAATGGGGCAACTCCGTGGTCCCATTATAAATAAATGGTGGTACAGCTAGAGGGATGTAACCAGTAGGCTAACATACACCTCTTATAGAGGTTGATAGGACTGCTTGGGTCCTCCACTGTCCCCTGTCAATCTAATTAGATTGTGCTTCAAATTGTGTATAATCAGAAACTACATGTGGGCTTTGGAGTCAGATTTTAGGTAACAATAATATGCCTGGGAACATTGGTACTAAGGCGACTTTTGTAGGCTTAAGAATTTATCCTAATGGCCTTTATAGGACCAATGCTGATTTTTTTTTAAAAGGTAGTTACTATGATGTGGTGAAATTTTGTAAATAAATCATAATACAAAACAGTCACCACCTAGAGCTGGTATTCTTTGTATATTGTCAAATATCATACAAAATATAAATTAGGAATAAAAATGTTCCATGTGACATATGTGCAAATTCTTAAAATGTCATCTTGTACAGTAAAATAATATGTTGGTATATTACATTCCTTATTAGTTTGCAAATGATTGGGTAAAAAGCTAACTCTCTTCCTCACTAACCAGCTGTGTGAAGCAGAACTTCGGCAGTTGGACAGTCAGAACTCTCATTCCTAACCTGATTACCTCTGTGAGTGCCAGCGGGATCTGTCATGAACCGGATGTCATGGAGAGGCCCCTGTGGTATCACTGGAGGGAATGGGGTTGCTGTAAGCCACATTTTGAGCCTTCCAGAGTCTTAGCTCATCAGGTTTAAGCCAGTAGGGTGTAGGCTGGGTCAGGATCTCAGTCTCACTCTGCCTTGGGACAAAATGAATGCTGGCTTTTGTTACTTTTCCTCTGGGAGCTCTGGTTCTGCTCTGTGACCGATTGCACAGATCGTACTGGAATTTTGGATGGTCCCTGTAACTGTGCTTGCCGAGTGGCTCTGAGGTCGTGGAAGTAGTCTGGAGTTTAGTTGTCCAGCTTTTTTGGAATTTTGTCAGTAAATGCTCAGAGGTATGTGCTAAAAGGCATGTAAAATTAGGATACTATTTCCTCCCTTTGAGTAATTGACAGTCTTGTTTGGTAGGGGAGACATAAAGTTCTTGAGACATTTGAAGTGTATTTACGAGTGTGAAAAATGTCTTTCCTGTAGCCTGACTTTATTATGGGAATTAAACGTTGCCTTTGGCCTTGCCCCTCTCCATCAAAGCCCAGCTCGAAACTTCTGCTTCAGTGAAGAGCTCCTCGATTGATGACTGCCTCACCTCACCAGTGGGGTGAGCATGGCTTGCTTTTCCATATTCTCCTGTTTCTTTTGCTTTCTGATATGAAGGTCATGCTGCCTACTTGTTTTTTACTCCCTAAGAAAGAGGGTGTAAGCTCCTTGGCCAGAACGATGAGTATGAATTTACTTGTAAATTATGATTTTGTTATTCATTCTAAATGCTCTGTGATTGGCATAATCAGTGTATGAGATAAATAACTTTTAGAATTAGAGATTATAAACCTGCTCTTTAAAATAGAAGGACAACATGGATCTGCTGGAGCTTTGTGATGCCATGTGGCTTTGCAGAATAAAACTGCATACTACTTTTGAGATCCGTGTGTCTTGGCCATTTTGGAAGCTATAACAAACTACTGTGCTTTATCCTTCATCCTGTTAAGTGTTTGCAGTCCATTACTGCAGCAACATTATTGGCCTCTTGAAGTTATTAACAAGGAGCAGTATTGTTGTATCTTCCTAAATAAGTTCTGGTGTAATTATGCTTATCAGTGAATGTTTAAAGCCGATAACTCTCCAACTATGGTGTGCTTTACTCACACAAATCCCACAGTGCCTATAGCTCTTATTCCTATAACTTTACAACATCCTTCCAATGATAATAGGAAAACAAGAGGATGATAGGTGGGTTTAATGACAGTGACTTGTATCACTTATTCTCTAGCCAGGCTTTGTGGGAAGAAAATCAGATCATAAAGTTGGAGGCATCATGTATGTGGATGCTTGGATGCAGGAAGACATGATTGTCACTTAGGTACTAATACCACAGGCTGGCAGGTACACTTGTAATACTCAGGATGCTGGTGGCTGTACGGTAAGATCCTGTCATCTGAAACATTCAAAGTTAGGCTCTCGGACTAACTGCCAGCTGCCCAGACTTTGGAGACATTGGCTTTGGATGACAAGGAAGCATATACTGATGCAGGAAAAATATGAGGTGTGTTTGATATGGGGAAGATTTTGAAAAATGTATGTCTTCAGGGGCAGTC
This sequence comes from Martes martes, assembly GCF_963455335.1. Lineage (NCBI taxonomy): Eukaryota > Metazoa > Chordata > Mammalia > Carnivora > Mustelidae > Martes > Martes martes. Next base: position 171,342,253 of record NC_137889.1, on the reverse strand, counting down.
AGATGATTTAATTTTGTGAAAGAAATTAACAACACAGGAGATAAAAGCTTATGGTTTATCGTTTCATTCTTTTAAATTGATGTTTTTATTCTAAGACTGATTCTACTAAACTTCTCGTTTCAGACTTTTAAGTGTTAATGTCTGTGCTGCCCGAACTTCACAATGCTATCTCCCTTTAAATCCAGGAAAAACATTACAAATATCTAATGAACAATTTTATTTTAAAGGAGACATTTCAAAATATAAAAGTTATCAAAAAGTTGAATATTTACAGTTATGTCATAGGCTACTATTAACAGTGCAGAGCACAGAATATGTAAGACTTTGAAGAGGAGCTCTATTAAGTATAATAAACAGCAAGGTTACATGTCACTGTTTTGCCACTCTACAATGGCAGTTGTACAATGTCTGTGACCTGAAGAGTCTTTCTTTTTTCTGTATCCAGAAACCACCAGGGGTAGAAACTTCGCCTCCTGTGGAAAAAGTGGTATCTTTTCAGGAACATTATATCTAGAAAAGACAAACCCCACATCTTTAGAAGTGTTTCAAATAACTGGCATGCACTAATAAAGGCAAGCTATACTACAAAAATTTTTGCTCATTTCTGGAATGTGGAGCAATGACTATGCAAGTTAGAAACCTCTGGTCTATAATCAGTATTGAGTTTAAATCTTGGCTTTGACTAAAAGTGTACAGGCAAACTGTTGAACTATTATAAAGTGAGGGTGATGATAATAGTCACTTTACTGGGAAGAATGGGAAAATGCAGGGTAAGCACTAGGCAATCTGTGAAGATTTTCCTGAAACTAAATGGTCATTAGTGGTTCCTTGTCTAAAAGGAGTCAGTGAGGGGCACCTGGGTGGCTCAACTGTTAAGCCTCTGCCTTCAGCTCAGGTCATGATCTCAGGGTCCTGGGACTGAGCCCCGCATTGGGCTCCCTGCTCAGCAGGAAGCCTGTTTCCTCCCCCTCTCACTCCCCCCGCTTGTGTTCCCACTCTCACTGTGTCTCTCTGTCAAAAAAAGTAAATAAAATCTTAAAAATGAAATAAGATAAAAGGAGTCAGTGAACAGTAGCCTAAACCACTATTCATTGTACAATAAGACATTTATAGTGACTTTTTTCAAAAGATGGTGCATAATCATAACTTACCGCAGCGTATCTGCAAGTATACAGGAACCATGGGATTAAGCCTCTACTTTAATGCAGGGATAGTGTTTGGGGAGGGTCTATGTAGGATTATTAAAAACATAAGCAAGATTCTCCTTTGGCAGAATTGCAGATTATCCTTCTGCAGATAATAGTTACAAACTTGGGACAGAATACAACTATTCAAAGGTATTGGAAGAGCAACCAAAAGCTGGCAGAAATTGGGAAGGTGTCAATTCTTGAAAGAAGAGAAGTCCACTGGGTAATATTCATCTTCCTATGCGTTTGACCTGAGGATAAGTCCATGAGGACAGAGAAGTCATAGTCTTACTAGCTCAAAGAGTCAGAAAATAGAGTTTGAGCCTGGTGGAACTACTGAACTGATAGGGATAATACCCTGAAAAGGGCATTGCCCCCCAAATCTGCATATAAACTCCATGTAAACCCTTGAACTTCACAGGCTTGGAAGAGACTTTTATGCTGGAGTGGAAGCACAGTTCCATGTTGAAAGGAATGCCATGTGTTAGAAAACTTGAGAGCAGCTTCTAGGATTCAAGGGTTTCAGTACTCTGATGGTAAGAATGGAATTCCACCAACAAACATGCTGGACAAGAGTCTCACATTGGATTGCAGGTCCAACCAACTGCAGCCTTGTGAGATCCTGAACAGAAGACTCTGCTAAGCCATGCCTGTATTACTGATCCACAGAAATTGTAAGATAGGTTCTGGTTCAAGATGGCAACACAAGAAGATCCTGAACTACCTCTTCCCATGGACACAGTGTATCTACAGCTGCATATGGAACAAGATTCTCTGAATGAGATCTAGAAACTAGCTAAGTAACTCCTGCACATCAGCTGAACAAGAAAAACTCCACAGCAAAATGGGTAGGAGAAGATGAGAAAATCCTGCCATAAACCCCACCCCAACATGATGACACACAACCAGGAGGGAATTCAACAGCTCCTAGCTTCTCCCTGAGGAGTAAAGGGTTTGGACCCCACATTTGGTGCCCTGACTTTTAAGATTTCCACCTGAGAGATGGGCCTCCAAAATCTCTAGCTTTAAAAGACAACAGGCCCTGTATCCACAAGAACTAAAAGGATATGGCAAACTAAAAAACAGTTCAAAATGAGATCACATGGACCCACTGTGGCTAATCCCCCAGGGCCCAGATCAGAGGCAGCAGAGTGGAATGCACCCTGTGAAAAAGGCCTATTGTCTTAAAAGCTTTGGCCCAAGAGGCAGGCTCCTAATTTAACATATACTTAGGGGCCAGCTGCAACACTCTGCTGAGACTGTGGAGGCTAGCAAGCACCATCTTAGTGTTCTTTCTCTGCCTTGTGCTAGGTGGCCAGTATCTCTCAAAAAGGAGCTTGTGCACAAGTCTGGCACTCCAGTTTCTGCTGCTGCCCAAGGGATACCTGGTAATCACCTAGCTCTGGTGGCCAGCAGAGCTTTACGTTTGCAAGTCCTAACTAGACTGTCACAAACAGAAACCATTCTTAACCAGCTAGTCTTTCAGTGCTTAATGCAGAAGTAGCAGACAGAAATGCCCAGTCTTTATGAAAGAGGCTTATCTGCTTAATAACTGTGGCCTGAAGGTTCAGCTTTCAATCAGTCTTCATCTAGGTGCTGAGATTACCCCCTTCAGGATTCTGACACATCTTGGCATACCCTCAACTACTGGGAGCAACAAAGAAAGAAGAACCAGGGCAGTGTTGAATGGTTAGGCTGGGAGAGGTGGCTGTTTTAGCTAATCCTTAGAAACCAACAGAGTCAATGAAAATGAGGAAATAGAGGAATATGTTCCAAACAAAAAAACTGGTAAAAACTCAGAAAAAGACCTTAACAAAATGGAGATAAGTGATTTTACATGATAGTTTATAATAATGGTCATAAAAACAATTAGTGAAGAAAGTACTAAACCACAGACTCAAATACAACTACTGAACTGGATAATACAATAAAAAGGTTCAACAGCAGGCTAAATAACAGAAAGATAAAAGGAATCTAAGCATACCACTATAGAAAGTCATTTAAATCATAAAGAGAACAAGAGGAGAAGGAAAGAACAATGGGCTTACTCCCATTTTTATTGTTTTCTGGCTATTTTGTAAGTCTGTGTCTGTCGATAATTACTTTATATGCAAACTGGCTAAAATCCTCTGATCAAGAATGGCTGAATGGATTAAAAAACAATATCCATCTATCCTGCTGCTGAGAAGAGACTTAGTTTTAGGGACAAAGGCTGAAAGTGGAAGAATGGAAAATATTTCAGGCTAATTGAAATCAAAAGAAATCTGGAATAACTTATATCAGACAAAAAGGATTTTAAAGACTGTAATAAGAGACAAAAATGGTCATTATAAAATGACAGATCAACACAAAAGTAGATATAACATTTGTAAGTATGCATCCAACATAGAAGCATCTAAAGATACAAAGCAAAAATTAAGGTCTAAAGGGAGAAATGGCAATATAGTAAGAGTAGGGGACAGACAATGGACAAAGCATCCAGACAGGAAATCAGTATAAGGAAACACCACACTTAACAGACATTTAAAGTGCATTTCATCCAAAAGCAGAATATATAGAGTTAAGCACACATGAAACATTCACCAGGACAGATCACAGGTTAGGCTATGAAAATAAGTCAATAAATTTAAGAAGACTGAGCATCTTTTCTATCCACAATCGTATGGAACTAGAAGTTATTTATAAGAAGAAAACTGGAAAATTAAAAAATATGTGGCGATTCAACAACAGTCTATGGAACAACCAGTGAGTCAGAGAAGAAGTCAAAAGAAAAAATATCTTGAGACAAATGAAAATGGGAAGACAATATACCAAAACTTAAGGGAGGTAACAAAAGCAGTTCTAAGAGGGAAACTCATAGCAATTAATGCCTATATCAGGAAACAAGAAAGATCTCAAGTTAAATATACTAACTTTATACCTCAAGGAACTAGAAAGAGAGGAACAAGCTAAGCCTAAAGTTAATAGAAGAAAAAAATAACAAAGCAGAAATAAAGAGACTAAAAAGAATAAAACTAAAAACTGGTTAAGGAAAATAGATAAACCTTTTAGAAAAAAAGGACTCAAATGAAAGAGGAGATAATACAATGGATAACACAAATACAAAAGATCATAAAAGACTACTATGAACTACTACACGGCGACAAATGAAACAACTTAGAAAAGAAATGGAATATGCCTAGAAACACACAACCTTACAAGACTGTATCATGAAGAAACAGAAAATCTGAGCAGACCAGTTACTAGCAAGGAGATTGAATCTGTAATGAAAAAAACCTCCCAGCAAACGGAAGTCTAAGACCAGATGGCTTTTCTGGTGAATTTTACCAACATTTAAAGGATTCATACCAGTCCTTCTCAAACTCTTCCAAAAAACAGAAGAGGAGGGAACACTTCCAAACTCATTTTATGTGCCACCATTAGTCAGCTATCAAAACCAGACAAGGATATCACAATAAAGTTCTAGGCCAATATTTCCGATGAACATCAATGGAAAAATCCTAAGCAATCTATTAGCAAACCAGATTCAACAATACATTAAAAGGATCATAGACCATGATCAGCTGGAATTTATTCCAGGGATGCAAGGATAGTCTAATATTCACACACCAATCAGTGTGATATACCACATTAAGAAAATGAAGAATAAAAATTAATATGATCACTAAGTAGATACAGAAAAAGCATTTTAACAGTATTCAACATCCACTTGTGATAAAAAAAACTTAACCAAAGTGGGTATAGAGGAAGCATACCTCAATGTAATAAAGGCCATAGAAGACAAGCCCACAGCTATCATCCTCCTCAATGGTTAAAAGCTTAAAAGCTGGGGCGGCTGGGTGGCTCAGTGGGTTAAAGCCTCTGCCTTCAGCTCAGGTCATGATCCCAGGGTCCTGGGATCGAGTCCCGCATCGGGCTCTCTGCTCAGCAGGGAGCCTGCTTCCTCCTCTCTCTCTGCCTGCCTCTCTGCCTACTTGTGATCTCTGTCAAATAAATAAAATCTTAAAAAAAAAAAAAAAGCTTAAATGCTTTTCCTCTAAGATCAGAAAGAAGATAAGGATGCCTACTCTTGCCACATTTAATTAAACATAGTACTTGAAGTCCTAGCCAGAGTAGTTAGGCAAGAAAAAGAAAGAAAAGGCATCCAAATTGGAAAGGAAGAAGTTAAAGTGTTACTATTTGCAGATGACATGGTATATGTAGAAAACCTATACTAAACTGTTAAAGCCTAATAAATGAATTCAGTGAAGTTTCAGGATACAAAATCAATATACAAACATCTGTTGCATTTCTATACACTAATAATGAGCTATCAGAGATTAAGAAAACAATCCCACTTACAACTGCATAAAAAAGAATGAAATACTTATGTGTAAATTTAACCAAGGGGGTAAAAGACCTGTATGCTGAAAACTATAAGATATTGGTGAAAGAAATTAAAGACAAATAGATATTCTGTGCTCACAGATTAGAAGAATTAAAGGTGTTAAAGTGTTCATACTTCCCAAAATAATCTACAGATTCAATGCAGTTTCTATTAGTTTCCAATGATGTTTTTTCACAGAAATAGAATAAACAATCCTAATGTTTGTATCAAACCACAAAAGATCCTGAGTAGCTAAAGCAATCTTGAGAAAGAACAGAACTGGAGGTACGTTTCCTGAAACTATATTACACAGCTATAGTAATCAAAACAGTATGGTATTGGCATAAAAATAGTCACACAGTAGACAGCAGATGTGAAGATCAATGGAACAGAATAGAGAGCTCAGAAATAAACCTATGCATATGTGGTCAATTTCTTTGTGACAAAGGAGACAAGGGGAAAAATACATATATATGTATGAAAGGAGAGTCTTTTTAATAAGTGGTGTTGGGAAAACTGGACCACTAGCTCACCCATACACAAAAATCAACTCAAAATGGATTAAAAACTTGAACGGAAGACCTGAAAGCATAAAACTCTAGAAGAAAGTAGGGGGTGGGGAGAAAATATAGAGGATAATAAGCTCCTTGACATCAGTCTTGGCAACAATTTTTTGGATTTGACACCAAAAACAAAGGCGGCAAGGCAGCAAAGCTAAAGTTCTAGGCCAATATCCCTGATGAACACAGATGCAAAAACACTTATGTACAGCAAAGGAAACCATCAACAAAATGAAAGGGCAACATATGGATTGGGAGAAAATATTGGCAAATCATAGATCTGTTAATATAAAGAACTCCTACAGTTCAGTAGGAAAAAATTCAATTAAAAATGGGCATAAGGGGGTGCCTGGGTGGCTCAGTGGGTTAAAGCCTCTGCCTTCGGCTCAGGTCATGATCTCAGGATCCTGGGATCGAGCCCCGCATCGGGCTTTCTGCTCTCTCTCTGCCTGCCTCTGCCTATTTGTGATCTCTGTGTGTCAAGTAAATAAATAAAATCTTAAAAAAAAAAAAAAGGGCATAAGATCTGAATAGAAATTTTCCCAAACAAGATATGCAGATGGTCAACAGGTACATGAAAGGGTGCTGCTAAACATAACTGGTTATCGGGAAAATGCAGATTGAAACCACAATGATATGTCACCTCATACCTGTTCAAATGGGTATTACCAAAATGACAAGAAATCACAAGTGTTGGCAAACATGTGGAGGAAAGGGAACACTTGTGCACTGTTGGTGGGGATGCAAACTGGTGCACAAACAGTGAAAAACAGAATAGAGCTTCCTCAAAAAATTAAAAATAGGATTAACATGTGGTCCAGCTGTTCCATTGCTGGGTATTTATCTGAAAAACAAAATCACTGTCTTGAAAAGGTATCTGTACTCCTATGTCCATTTTGGCATTATTTACAATAGCCAAGACAAGCAAACAACCCTAAGCGTCCATCTACGCTGGATAAAGAAATGACACTGGATAAAGAAAATGGTACATGTGTATGGATGCATGAACACACACAGGAATATTATCCAGCCATAAAAAAGAAGGAAATACTGCCATCTGCCACAACATAGATGGACCTTGAGGGAGGACACTACAGTAAATGAAATTGGAGGAAGACAAAATACTGTATACTCTCATGTGTATAAAGAAATGGAACTCATGGATACAGAGAACAATTTGTTGTTGCCAGAGGCCTGGGGTGGGGAGTGGGTAGAATGGATAAAAGTGGTGAAAAGGTACATGATCATAAGTCTTAGGGATGTATTGTACCATATGCTAACTACAGTTAACCATTTTGTATAATTGGAAGTTACTAAGAGATTTAAAGCTCTCAAAAAAAATTTGTTCCTTTGTGCATTAATAGATGTTAACTTACTGTAATAATCATTTCTGCATACATAACCATTTTTATACACCTTAAACAACTGATGTCAAATATTTATCAATAAGAAAATGGACATAATTAATGTATATTGTTTTAAGATGCTAAATTTGTGATAATATGTTAACAGCCACAAGAAAACGAAGCAAATCCCAATCATAATTTGAGCAAGCTTTAAAAATAGAACTTGTGGGGCGCCTGGGTGGCTCAGTGGGTTAAGCCTCTGCCTTTGGCTCAGGTCATGATCTCAGGGTCCTGGGATCGAGCCCCGCATAAGGCTCTCTGCTCAGAAGGGAGCCTGCTTCCCCCTCTCTCTCTGCCTGCCTCTCTGCCTACTTGTGATCTCTCTGTCAAATAAATAAAATCTTAAAAAAAAAAATAGAACTTGACAAGCTTATTCTAAAATTTTATAGGGAGATGGAAAACATTTAAGAGTAGTCAAAACAGTCTTGGAAAAAAATGACAACATTGGAGGATCCACAGTGCCTGACTTTAAGATGTATTAGAAAGTCACAGTAACCAAGACAGTGTAGTTTTGAAGTAGGGGACAAATACATCAATGGAAAAGAAGAGAGGGTCCAGAAATAGATCAACATTTAAAACCTCATTGATTTTCAACAAAAAGCACCCAAGCAATTCAATGAGGAAAGAAAAGAATTTTCAACAAATATTATCAGAAGACTGGCTATCCACTTGGGCAGGGGGGATCTCAGTCCTCATCTCACAGTGTAAACAAAGATAATTTCAAAATGGATCACAGACCTAGAGCTTCTAGAAGAAGACATGCTAGAATATGCTTGGGCCTTGTTAGTAGGCAAATACTTTTTTAGACAGGATACCATAACCATAAAACTTAAAAATGTGTAAGTTATAATTCAACAAAGTCTCATCAAAAGATACAATTAAGGAAAAGAATTGGGAAGCCACAGAGAGAGAAAATATTTGTAAAATATGTCTGACAGACCTATATCTCCAAAATACAAATAAGAGAAGTTTTACAACTCAGCAACAGAAAGAAAACCCAGTAACAATGGGAAAAAACAGTCTTTCGGCAAAAGGCACTGGAACATATACATGACATATACATGACAAAAGAAAGTTGGATCCCTGACCACACACCATACACAAAAATTAAATGGACCAAAGATGTAAATGAAGAGCAACAACTATAAAACTCTTAGCTAAGAGTCCAAATGTGGAAGTGACCAAAGGGGGGTGGGGGGTGGGAAACCAGAGGGAAAAAAAGACAAACTGGACTTCATCAAAATAAAAATGCTTACGTCAAAGGATACTATCAAGAAAGTAAAAAATTCTTTCACAGAATGAGAGAAGAAATTTGCAAATCATGTATCTGATAAAACACCGGTATCTAGGGTCCCTTAAGAATTCTTACAACTCAACTATAAAAAGACAAATTACCCAGTTAAAAAATGGGCAAAGGACTTGACTAGACCATTCTCCAAAGAAGATACCCAAGTGGCCAACAAGTAAATGAAAAGATGCTCCGTATCCTTAGTCACTAGGAAAATGGAAATCAAAACCACAATGAGCTACTGCTTCACACCTACTGGAATGATTATAAACAAAAAGATGTTGATGAGGCTGTGGGGAAACCGAGCCTTCGTATGCTGCTGATGGGAACGTAAGCGCTTGTGGGTGCTGCGGAAAGCACAAGCATGCAAGGAACAGGAAAAAACCTAGCAGGGCTGCGGCACAGGGAGCAGACAGGGCAGCTGACACCCCTTGTTTCTGCATGTGCAAGAAAAAGCTCCCGGAGGGTTTATGAAGGAACCTGGTAACACTGCAGGTAGACTGAGAGGACTTGCCCATGGACTGGCTGACAGGGCTGAGGGTGAGATGAGTCACAGATAATGACGGGGTTTCCACCCTGACCAGCAGCTTGAGCGGAGCTGCTCCTGAGTGAGGCAGATGGAGAGAGTCGCCTTTTAACCAGGTTAGGGGAGATGCCGTGGCAGGGACTGAGCTCCCTGCTTCCCTTTGAAGTCTCCCAGATTTGGGCAGGGCTTTTGGCTTCCCAGGGAGACACAACACCTCCCTGCCTCCCTCCGCAGTGTGTGTGGCCGTGAGTAAATTCTTGCCGATGGAATGCAAATGGAAGGGGTGTGGGCCCCTTCTACGTGGCACAAATGAGACTTGGAAAGAAAAAGGGGTTTTTCCAATCTGTGGATGCCAGAAGTTTTATGATATATTCTGAACTTTAAAAGACTCCACTGTTACTAGCTGGCTCTAGTTTTAATGGACTGATTAAAAAGAAGCCCTTATGATTTGATAAAATACATTACAGTTGGAATCCATGATACTGCAGGGCCAAAAAGCCTTTGTCACCGTGGAGACAGTGTGACCAGCACTTTTAAAGGACATCAACTGGTTTGTTGTCAGATTCTTCAAATCGGACAAGTTACACGATGCACAAAAAGGAGCCAATACAAACTATAAATCCTGCCTACTCTGGACCCTCGTGCCCTGGGAAAGGGAGCAGATGGTCTGGGACTCACCTGCACGGGCCACTCACTGCTCCACCTCTGTCCGTAGGAACTGGGTACAGTCGGAGATTTTTTTTAGTTGAGTAAAGTTTAATCTTTCGGAACACATAGGACATGTGTTTTCCGTGTTTAACATGCTGTTCAGGGAGGGAAAGGCAGAGGAGATTAACATTCCTTTAGCTTTAGGTTATTCTAATGTGAAAAGCAATCCTGTCTGCACCTCCTTAGTGCATATTCATCACACAAAGAACCAGGAATATTCAGTCTCATGCAAGATCCTCTTTAAGGATAATGTTCTCAAAGGTCACAGAAGCTTTGGACTTTTAGAGATCTTTAGGAATATGAACAAGGAGACCTTAGAATAAAAGAGTTTGAATAAAAGGTTGAATGAAAGACCTATTTTGGGGTAAATCTGAGTGACCGAATGAAACAATGCACACTTACATCTTAAATTCCGAGTACAGAGCAGGGAAGTCACAATGTGGACACGCAGTCCAGTCATCCTTCAACATGTGTCGACCCTGGAAACAGTATACTTAAGAGTAAAATTCATCATTTAAAAATTTCCTGCCATTATTCAATTATAATAAGTGTATTAAAATTAAAAGCCAGACTTCTAAATTAGGTGAGCAATTGACTAGAAAGAGATGGGGGCAAACGGACAGAAGCCAGATTTCATTTATCAATTCATGTATAAAGAATGGTCTTCAATTTTGTGATATCATCACCTAAATTTATGTCCCTTTAAAAAAAGTTTATGTTAGTCTAGTGATTAACAAATAATCTGGTATTTAACATTTTCTAACAGCGGGCACCCGGTGGCTCAGTCGGTTGAGTGTCCAACTTGATTTTGGCTCAGGTCATGATCTCAGGGTCGGAGACTGAGCCCTGGGAACCCTGCGTTGGGCTCGTGCTCACCGTGGAGTCAGCTTGTCCCTCTTCCTCTCCTGCCCCCCCTCCCCACACATGCGCATACTCTCTCTTTCTCAAATAAAATCTTCAAAAATTTTTCTACAAGGTCTTAATATTAAAACGAATAATAAAAGCCACCACTTATTCAGTATGCCAGGTAGAGCACTGAGGCTTCACATTTGTCCTGTCATCAGCCTGCAGTTTATCTCAATAGGCAGGCGCTGTTACGGTTGGACCTAGCAAGGTAAAGCAAATTGCAGAGGATCACAGAGCCAGTAAAGTGGCAGAAGGATTTAAGCCCAGGACCATCTGATTGCCAAGTGTGCTTTTTACATATCAAGTATTCAAATGGACTATAAATACATATATATAAAGAAATACGTATTATAAACTTACTGTTGCAATGCAATATGGGATGTTATTTTTACATCCAGGACAGAGGAGTTCACACTCGGGGAGAAGAAAGTTGCAGAACGGACACGGGGTTGTGGGCTCTTCTGTCTCGGAGGTATCAGGTCTCCTGTGAGAAAGGATCACATAACATGCCTACTTCCGCACAGTCGGGATCTCAGGCTGGAGAAGCTCCCATCAGCCCGCACTCCCGCTCAGGGCGGAGGGAGAGGAATTGAGGGGTTAAAGTGTAGCGTCATCCAGGCCACATGTGGGGGCTGGAGTTTGCAGCATAGTAAATGACACAGAACATGGGAGGCTTGTGCTGTCTCCTCTCTTCCTGTGCCACGGATGCCACTGATGGGGTAAGCCCGCTTCTTCCCCCGTCTCTCCCCTTTGTGGACTGAAGTGGTCAAGGCTATCCAGGGCTGTGCCGCTGAAGTGCCGGTGGCCACGGCAGTGTTCCCGCGCTCGCCAGTGTGGCAGCCGGGAGCCACGTGAAACTTCTGAGCACTTGAAATCCAGATAGTGTGAGAAACTGAGTTTAAGTTTGATTTAATTTTATTTAAATTTAAAGAGCCACACATGGCTAGCAGTTACCATATTAGACCCCCCAGCTGGAGAGGATTCTCACATGGGGAGAGAATGACTAGCGTCTCTTCTGAGCTGGGGTCCAGGCCGCAGTGGCCCTGGACGGTCGGAGTGAGTGTGCTCTGGCACCCCCCCCCCCACTGCTCCCCAACTCTCCACGAGGAGCACACTTCTGTGCTCCAGATACAAAGCTGGAAGACTGAGGGTTCTCTTCTTGCTGCCACCAGGACACAGCAGGCCTGAACCATGACACTTTGTTTAAGAGTCAAGTAAATCCTGACTTTTTCAAGCCATTGTTGGGTTTTCCGCTGCTGGTAGCTCGATACAGTCCTAATGGCCACCCCAGTCCATTCTCTCCCTGAGCCGCACATGAGCAGCCAGAGTCTAAAAACTACATCGGTGAGATGCGGTGAGATAGTGGAACCAGCTGTCCCTGCCTACCTGACCATGGCCTCGATCTTCTTCTTGTATTTGGCGTCTATCTTGTTGCGGTACTCGGGCCGCATCAGCATGGCCGCAAAGCTGAAAGCAGAGTTCTTCAGGCCTGCTCGGTGACACTCGATCACCGTGGACGTCAGGATCGGCACAATGTCTGTAATACACACGGGAGGGCAGAAAGCCCAGTGCTTCTGCTGTCCCAACTCTGTCCCCATTCAGGAGGACAACACGATCGCACCTCTAAGTTTGCTCTTCCTGGCAAAGAGCCAGGTGGGACCTGTTTCATGAGGCAAGGGGGCTCATCAGAATGTTCTGCCTGTGATTTTACTGTGTTTTCCCTTGTAGCACCTGGACCTGCACTCCCTTGAGGTCCCCTTTTGCATGTATCCTCCCAAACCGGAGATGTGTTTCTGCATGTGACAGGACTGCCCGTGAATGGTCAGGGAGATTAGTAATTTTATGCACTGACCTCGGCGTGTGTCTCTCTTCAGGACAGATACCAGAAGGTGGATTACTGGATCAAAGAACATGACTTTTTAAAAAAATGCTCTTAGCACAGATTGCCAAATGGCTTTCTAGAAAGGCCCTAACTGTGTCCGTTCCCTACTGCTCCCTTAGCCAGCATGGTATACAATTAATTGTGAAGTCTTTTTCATGTAACAAAAAAGAAGACAGTTACAGAAGAGGGGCTGGTGAATTTTGACCTGTGGACCAAATCGGGCATATGGCTCATGAGCTGAGTGGCCTTTATGTTTCTACATGGTTGAAAAAAATCAAAAGAAAAGTATTTTGTGACATGTGAAAATAATATGAGGTTCAAATGTCAGCATCCCCCCAAAATAAAATTCTGTTGGAACACATTCATACTCATTCATTTCTGTACGGTTTATGTAAAAATAGTAGCTGCGACAGACGTTATGGTCCATGAAGCCCAAGACACTTGACATCTGTACCTTTATGGAAAGACTTTGTTGACCCCCGACACAGAGTGTGAGGAAGTCTGTTAACTGAATAATGTTAAAATGACATGTCGCTAAGAATGAGGGGACCTTCTGTAGCGGCGGTGGCCTGGCTGAGAACAGGGTCAGACTTACTAGCTGAACGGTGTGGTCTTGGGCAAGTGTACTTTACTTCTTTCCCCTCTGTTTGCTTCTCCGGTAAAACAGGGAAAACAATAGTGCCCACGGGTGTAGTTTTGAGGCTGTTATCCTTACAAAGATGTGCGTGATCTTGGCTGGCATCTGGGAACTCGGATGTTGGGGGCATTTCTCCCATTTCCGGATCAGAGTGGCTCACTGTACCTCAACTGTTTTGCACACAGTGTGGTTTACGCTGAACACCTGCTTTCTGGGAGTCTGACGGTCCCTGGTACAAGCCCTGGGCCCTGAGCCTCTCATGAGCACCTCTGGTAGACACCACTTTACACGTGTTGTCACACAGCTCACTGCTGGAGGAGTGTGTCCCGTGTGACTCTGCTGGAGGGGACTCGGAAACGTGCACCTGTTCTCACCCACACTTCACCCCACGCCTGTGCCTTTTGCATTTGCCGGTCTGGGTTTGTATTCTTCTGCTGTAATAAATCTTAGCCTCCAGCATGACTGTGGGTTGCGTTGTGTGAGTCCTAGTGAACTTGGGGGTGGTCTTGGGGTCCCATTAGACTACTTGCTGGGGTGGGTGTGAGGAGTAAATGAGTTAATCTGTGTAGAGAACAGTGGCTGGCGGGGTTAGTGACTGTCGATCTTACAGTGCCACACTGAGGCCCACATGTGGGGGACAGGTCCTTCTCAACAGTACGTACGTGACGGGAACTTGCTGATGTTGTTGGCCACCCGGATAAGCATACGTGCCCCTTTCATATGATCGCCATTTTTCACGTGAATCTGAAATAAATGACATATGTTACTCTTAAGAGATTTTGACTAACCCTAATTCATGCTTTATTCCCCCAAATAATTAACTCCTTCATTAACGAGCTGTCCCATGATCCTCGCAGCCCTACTTGGCTTAAGGCACTAGGGAGTTCTGTTTCTCCTTCCAGCAGCACCGCCTGGCCCCATGGCCTCACCGACCTTACTCCCACTCTGTGCTCTGCTTTTTACTTTGCCCCAGACCACGTGGCATGAGTTCAAATCCCTGATCCAGCGCTTATGGGCCATTTTCAGAGCACTAATAATGCCAACTTTGCCAAGTTGTTCGTGAGACCTGAAAGTTAAGTCTTTCAGGCAGAAAGAGAGGATGAGTTGTTAAAGGAAGAGGGCAAGGGGGCAGCGGCGGCCGGAAGGCCTGAGATTGGGTGAGTACTGAATATGAGTGGGGCCTTGACGCGTAGGATGAGAGGAGGCGTGGAGAGCCAACAGGGCCGAGGAATGATGTCGCCATATCATCCAGCGAGATGGGGCAGCCCACAGAGGTGGGAGGGGGTGGGGGGGGTCTGTTATGGGGTGGGGGTGATGGTGGAGAGAAGTAGAGCCACAGAAGGCAAAACTGGCTGGTATTTGGTGAGAACGTGCAGCGTGAGCTGAGAGTAACTCCCAGGCATCAGGTCTAAGCAACGGCTGATGGCATCATTTCCCGAGCACTGCTACCTGGTAAATACTAGAAGGGGGAGAGACTCCCTTGCTTGTCCTCTGCTGACTCCCTGGGCCTCAGACAGCCCAGCTCCATCATGAAGACACAAAGGTCCCAGGCTGACCCACAGCCCAAATCCCTGCCCCCGCTCTGGGAGGAAGCACCCACCAAAGCCGTCTTGATAGCCCCTGAAGCGTGGCTGACTTTCTTCAGTCTTTGGGTCAAAGATGCCTGCGACATTTTTACGTCAATGTATTCTGACTGGAAAAGGTTTCACAGTTTCCCTTTTGACATCACCAGCAGTTAAAAATCTTGAGAAAGGGTGGTGCTTGCATAAGAGTCGAGAACTACAGCAAACAGGGAAGAGTCCTGGGGTGCCCTTCAGTGGGAGGGGAAGAGGATGCCCGGTCGGTCCTCTGCCAGTGATGGGCTGGCTCTCGGGGCCAGACAAAAAGAAAAAGCCTTGAGCACCATCACTGTGCCTTAGGGTGGTAGAAAGCCCTGGTCCCGGTGGGCTGTGTGTAGGATTCCCTGACTTCCATGCCTAAAGGCGCCATTCTGCTGGATTCTGTGCCCACAGCACATGGCACCACTACTCATGTCTGCAGATGAGAGAGCCCGCCCTTCTCCCTTTCTACTCCTTTCCACATGAGAGAAGGGATCCTTCTGCTGCTCTGAAGAGAAATGTACTCTCCAGGGCTACAAGCCAGAATTCTCATTTTTTCCTTACCATCAGTGTTATAGAACTGTGTGGCTGAATATGGTAGCCATAGCCATATATGGCTATTTAAATTTTAAAATTAAAATTATATAAAATAAAAAAATGTAGTTTCTCATTTGTACCAGCTGTACTTCCGGTCTCCATAGCCGGGCTGCTGGCTGCCATATGGGGAAGCCCAGACACTGGCCACCTACAACACTGTAGAAAGTTCTGGACAGTGCTGGTAGAGATCATAATTAGGATCTCAGGCATTCATTTTTTTTAAAGGTTTTATTTATTTATTTGACAGTGAGAGATCACAAGTAGGCAGAGAGGCAGGCAGAGAGAGAGAGGAGGAAGCAGGCTCTCTGCTGAGCAGAGAGCCCGATGCGGGGCTCGATCCCAGGACCCTGAGATCATGACCTGAGCCGAAGGCAGCGGCTTAACCCACTGAGCCACCCAGGCGCCTGGATCTCAGTCATTCATAATACGACTCCTCTACCCTAGGTACCATCAAAATTAAATAAGATCTTGGGGACTGGGCTGGAAACGAAATTAGCATTAATATGGAAAGATGTACTCTGATATAATGAAAATTTGGAAAAATATGTGAGTTGGATTCTGTCTGTATCTTTATAGAGATACGTGTGTAAATATATTACAAAATTCACATCTATTTACACATAACTTTCATGTAAATTGTACATACAAGTATTTGAGGTTTGCAGGCAATAGTTTGTTTTTTTTAAGATTTACTAATTGAAGGGCGCCTGGGTGGCTCAGTCTGTTAAGTGTCTGTCTTCGGCTCAGGTCATGTTTCTGGGGTCCTGGAACTGAGTCCCACATCCGGCTCCCTGCTCAGTGGGAAGCCTGCTTCTCCCTCTCCCTCTCCCCTGCTTGGGTTCCCTCTCTTGCTGTCTCTCCCTCTGTCAAATAAATAAAGTCTTCAAAGAAAAATTACTAACTGAAAAGACAGAATACACAACTGGACATAAATATAATCCTAATGTGGTAAAAAAAAAAAATAGGAGTGCATACGTGTATTTACCAAAGTATAGAGGATATACACAGCACAAGTTTAACAGCTGTTATATCTGGTGATGGACTTAAAGGGTCAGTTACTTTTTCATTACACTTTTCTACATTCTCTAAATTTTCTCCACGAATATGTATTATTTTTATATTTAGATGGAAACTAAATAGTATTAAAAACTGTAGAATTGTATAAAATCTACCATCTTAGAATTAATAAACTAGTAAACTCTGGTTAAACAAAAATGTCTTGAGTAAATTTTTTTTTTTTTTGACCAGGTAATCCATTCATATGCTTCAAAATCAAGACAAGGTAGAAATACATCCACAGAGAAACCTGCTCTCCCTCTTGTCCTCTAACTGGGGATGGCTGTCATGTCGCCTCTGCCCCATGTCGTGTTCCTGTTAGCAAACTGTTTTTGCTGGCGAGACTTTGAGCCTATTTCTAATTTTATTTGCAACGAATATATATTCATTCTTATTTTTTACCCCTTTGCACCCAACAGGTAGCAGACTGTATAATTATCCTGTATGTTGCTGTTTTTCACTTAACAATAGAGATCTAGAAACTCACTCTAATCCAACGGAGAGGTGCCCATAAGAAATCCCTTCAGGTGATAATCTCCCTTGGCAGATTCTGTCCCAAGTCCCTCAAAGGGCCTCACCTTCACTAGGATGTAGCTGTGCAGGATCATGAGGTTGGTGGCCATCTCAGAGGGAATTTTGATCTTCTGGGATTTGAGTTCTGCATACATGCTAAAGAGAACGTCGTGTGCATTCCGATAGTTTCCTAGGAAAAAAAGGTGGCAAAATGACATTATTGCAAAGGATGAAATCTGAGACCTTTCTGTGGGCCCTCATTTTATTTTATTTTTTTAAAGATTTTATATAAATTCCAGTTAGCTAACACAGAGCATAATATTAGTTTCAGGTGTACAATACAGGGATTCGGTATTTCCATACATCACCCGGTGCTCCTCACAATGTGGGCCCTCGTTTTATAAGTAGATTTTATTATTAGCAATATCCTCATAATTTCTTATACAAAGGAATGTAGTACTTCTTCCTGCGGTAACTCTTGGTACAAATATCCACCCGGTCCCTCAGGGAGAAAATGGTGTCAGCCGACACATCTCCCTCTTCCTCAGGACACCATCTGCCACCAAAGCCAATGGGTCATCAAGTTTGGAGTCGACCTTCTAAGTCTCCCAAATCCAGCCTGGCCCCAGGCCATTTAATGCTTCTCGCCATCTCTCCGCCATCTCTCCGCAGCAGCACGGGTATTCCTGTCTGTCTGTTCTGCCTCCACTCTGAGGTCAGAGGGTTCTTGGAAAGACCTTGAGTTCACACTCCAGCATAAAAACCCTCCAAGGGCCTTAGGGATTGACGGCAAATTCCTCAGCCAAGGGCCTGAACCCTTCAGGATCTGCCTCCGCCTACCTTCCTAACCTGACTTTGCCCTCCCCCTCCCCCGCGCCACGGTAGGTGCCCCTGCGTCCCCGGCTGCCGCCCCCCCCCCCCCGCGCACCCCCCTCCCTCATCTCGGGCCATCTCAGCCCGTCGACGCTCAGCTGAACCTTCTGTTGTCTTCTCTCATCTCCATCCTCCAACTCCCCATGTCCTCCCCCCTCAGGATGAGGGGGATCCCTGTCCCCGTGCCCTTCTAAGGGGTTTCCTTCCCACTCTGGCACTTCTCAGCCTGCACAACAGCTCTGAATCGGGCTCTCTGTCTCCCCCACCAGGTCAGGACTCCCTAGGGTGGAACCACGGCTCAGTCTCCCGAGACCGGAGCCCCCGCCATGTACCCTGCAGCAGGTGTTAGATCCGGAATAACTGACTTAACTCCGTATTTGCCAAAACCGTGTTCCGTATTTATGAACATCTAAAAGAATCAGCCTGCAAAAACTAGGGACGATGTCAGACTAATTCTCTAAAGCAATAAATATTGAGAGAGCATGCGAGGGAGGGAACGGAACCGTCCTGGAGGTTCTAACAACGGCCCCTGCACGCTATTCCGAACGAGATCAATTCTAACGCCACATCATCTCCCGTCTTCTGGTGTCTTTCCCGTTGTTCAAGCCAAATACAAGGGAGGGGAGGACAGTGCCGCACAGCGTAGGGGAGGGGCTGCGGGCCGGCGAGGGCGGGGGGCTGCGGTCCAGGACCGGGAGCCGCGAGGCCGGGAAGGGGAGGGGACGTGGCGCGGTCAAGGGAAGGCGTCACGGAGTTACTCCGCGATGGGGCACTGTCTCGCTCCCCTCGGACCCACAAACGGTCCTTTCCCTAGTCTTCCGGCTTCAGAGCAAACCCGCGTTAGAAAAG
Organism: Martes martes; assembly: GCF_963455335.1. Classification (NCBI taxonomy): domain Eukaryota; kingdom Metazoa; phylum Chordata; class Mammalia; order Carnivora; family Mustelidae; genus Martes; species Martes martes. The sequence continues at coordinate 171,323,301 of NC_137889.1, read as the reverse complement.
GGCTACTACTTCCCGCACAGAAGAGGGGCTGGAGCTTGATGCCACTCCTTGGATATGGGAAAAACACGAAGCCCGGACCTACCCGCGGACTGCTCTTCTCTGGCGATGATGATGGCGGTGCGGGCGGCTTCCCGGTACTGCTTCAAGGCCATGTACAAGCGGAACAGGTACTTGGCATCCTAACACGCAAACCGTTACAGAAACGTCACTGTCTTCACTAGCGAACGGGAGAAACACCTACAATTTTGCATTTCCGCTGGAATCCACTTTGGATAAACGTTTTTTTAAAAAAAAATCCATTGAATAAAGAATTTATTTATCCAGTATTTAAAATTCATAGTTTAATATGCACCAGGTCTTATTTTCAGTACTTGAGAAATAGTAATGTGTTTAAATCCTCATGCCCTCCCTGGGAGAAAGGCACGGTTATATGCTAATTGCACTGATAAGAAACGTACCCAAGAGGGCCTCTCCGGAGCTGGGATCAAGCCCCAGTAATGGGGTTTCAGAGTCTGTGTTCCTAACCCTCCTCCCACAGAGATATCTCCTGAGTGCTTGAAATCAAAATGTGTTCTTATACGATGTACCCACTTCATAAAATTTCAAAAATTGCCACACCCATATAAATTTCACTGGTCCACAAAAACTTTGGCTTTTGACTATTTCTTATTCTCATTCTCTTCACCTTGAGACAATCTCCTACACTGGTTTCCTGGTTATTAGAATAAGTGGACATTAGGTGGGCAGGCTGGTAAGTGTTTAAGAGTTTTAACCTTTGGCAAGTTAAGTTAACTCTCCCCTGGGTCTCCGTGTCTCTATCTGTGAAATACGGGGAATGGACTCAGGGATCAGGTTTGCTATAATCCTCTCCAGCTATGACATTCTAGCACCTTCTCTCCAAATCAGTAACTTGATTTCCTTCACAAGAAAATCACCTCAAATATCAAAGCAAAAGGGAAGAAAAAGCTCAAGGGTATTCTCAAAGAGACCATCCTCATCAGGACTGAAAGACGACTGATGTCTGCATGAACTCCCGAGTCACATACTTTGAAAATATTTTCTTAATGATTTATTTCTCCTTTATATTTACACTGAGTTACTTTCACGCTAAATATGATTGCCATTCATTCCCATACCTTTTGAAATATGAACAAAGTATACTGATTTTTAGGGATTAATGCCAACTCATAGTTCTAATAATATTTTTCATAGTTCCCAGAACAAATACAACCTTTAACCTTTGAGGAAAACTGTAGGTGGTAAGAACTGTTATCTTGAGGGGGAGGGTTGTGTCTATCGCACAGGTGGCCGTGCCAATTTCAAAGAGTGAATATATCCAATAGCCTCTAAAATGCACGGTCTGTCTAGCAGACCTCAAGCCGTATTCAGACAGAAAATTCAATAAGCCATAGTAGGTAAAAACAGGGCAGAATAAGGTCAGATCATAACTAAATTACATAAAATCCAAATGGCAGTTCTGGTACCTTCGGCATGCCGTCACTCTCTCCCATCAGGTGGTCTATCAGCTGGCTGGTCAGCAGTTCATCTTTGGCCTGACCAACCTGAAACCATAAAGAAACCATAATTCGGCATCTTAAAACTAGAAAGGGAGGGGAACTGGGGGGAGACAAATAATCTTGGGCTAAGGAAATGGAAGTCTACCTTTTGAAGCTATAGCTTAAGTTGCTATATCAAAAGGCCATTTTTTTTTAAAGATTTTATTTATTTATTTGTCAGAGAGAGTGAGCACAGGCAGACAGAGAGGCAGGCAGAGGCAGAGGGAGAAGCAGGCTCCCTGCTAAGCAAGGAGCCCGATGTGGGACTCGATCCCAGGACGCTGGGATCACGACCTGAGCCAAAGGCAGCCGCTTAACCAACTGAGCCACCCAGGCGTCCCAAAAGGCCATATATATTTTTTTTTTTCACACACACAATACACTTCTTGAATGTTTCGGTAAAAACTTCCTTAAGGTAAGTGACTATGATATCTAGATAATAGGGTCTTGAGCGTAGGAACTGGGCCTTCTGCAAAAGCATAGCATCAAGCACTGCATCTCCAGAGTTCCCCGAGGAAATGCACCTGTCCATGGCCAACTGAAGTCCAAAAGCAGAAAAAGTATGGTCACTGGGGCCCAGAAGAGGGCAGGCGGCTGGAAGTGTGGGTGGAGTTCGGGAGAGGACCCTGGCCTGGAGACCTAGATCGGAGAATCACTTCCATGGAGGTCAGAGTTCAATCCCTTTGAGTTGTGTGGTGTTGATCAGGAAAAATTATGGACCACAGGAAATGTATTAGGTTTAGATAGGAGGAATAATTATTTTTTTTTTTTAAGATTTTATTTATTTTATTTGACAGAGAGAGAGAGATCACAAGCAGGCAGAGAGGCAGGCAGAGAGAGTGAGAGAGGGAAGCAGGCTCCCTGCCAAGCAGAGAGCCCGATGTGGGACTCGATCCCAGGACCCTGAGATCATGACCTGAGCCGAAGGCAGCGGCTTAAACCACTGAGCCACCCAGGCGCCCCTAGGAGGAATAATTATTGACAAGAGTAGGCGGCTTCAGAGTCTTGTGTCTAGAAAAAAGAGGTGAGCCAAGAACACAATAGGAGCTCCACCAAAGGGAACGAACACTGAAGACTGCAGTGCTGCCCTCGTCACATGAATGACACAGTGAGAAAAGGCACAGGAACATGGAGGAGATGGTCATTAGGACAGAGCAACCCATGGCTTAGCTTGCTACACCCTCAGGGGAAAGGATAAAGAGAAGTTAGAAAGTTCCTTGTAGACAAGGGATCGTAGCGAACCTGTGGAGTGGAGAGGCTCTTGTGGCTGCAGAATTTCTACACACTTGTGTGTCATCAGTGCAAGAAAGCTAAGCTTTTATAAATCTGCTTTCACCCCTGCTGTAAGGAAGGGGCAGTGTAAGGAAGAAAAGTCCTGTACAGTTCCTCATCTTGATGGCTTTGGGGGATGGCGAATGAGCCAGTACAGAGACATGGTTAAAGCAAGGGCTCTTGAGTCGGCCTGCCTGAGGACAAAAGATCACCAGTGTGATCTTCAGCAGGTGTCGCTTGGTACCTCCACGAGGATAAAAATAATACCTAACTCACAGCACTGTTTTAAGGATTAAATAAGTTAATACCCTTAAAGGGCTTGGACTGGTCCTAAGCAGATGGTGTTGCCAGATACAGCAAATGAAAATAAGGGCACCTGGTTAAATTTGAATTTCAGAGCACTGAGCGCACCCAAAATGTTAAGATAAACAGAAAGGGGAGGCAGTAAGGACCGATGTGGCCACTCGGAATTAAAATTAAAAGGAGGATGGAGACAGAATGCTGAGGAACACTTACATTTAAGGAGCAGTCAGTGAAGGAGGTTGAGAGGGGAGTATCTGAGAAGTAATGGGAGAAGCAGTGTTCTAAGGGAGTAACAATTTCAAGAAAGGTGTGGTGTAATAGCACAAAATGCTGCCATAACATGGAATAAAGACTGAGAAGAGACTTGTGTATTTAGCAAGTAAGAGATCAGTGGTGACCTCGTAGAGAAGGTTTACAGAGAGGTGAAGGCAGAAGCTCACTGCAAAGAGGCAGGAAGGCCCCCAACCCAGCTGCCGGCCCCATCTTTCACATCCATCTCATGGGTTTACTCAGGTAATGATTCCCAACTAAGGCTCGTCTACACACACATCAACACACATACACCAAGAATGCATTTCAGAAACTTCACGGGTAGAGGATGGGGGGGTGGGGGAGGGGTGGGTGAAGTATGAATATTTTTAAGATATTCTCAATTATGGGGTCAGCAGGTAAGAGTGCACAGATTATAAGAAAATTCAAGTCAGGGGAGGGGGTCTCAGGGTGGAAAGGAATGGAGGATTGGAAGGGAATTTATACCATCTATATAGTGCATTCACTGAGCTGGGAACCAATGTGTGTTCAGTCAGCAAATATTTACTGAGTGCCCATGATGTGCTAAACACTCTATGAAGAAATGGGTCCTTGTGCTTGTGGACTATTAATCGGAAGAGGGAGAATTGTAGCGGTAAGTGATGTTCAAACTACTTTTGTCTGATATTGATTCTGATATTGATATTGAAATGCTCCTACTTCCTTTCAACCATGGGTTCTAGTGGGACTTTTGTGCCTCAGAGGACCCCATTCTCCATGACCATATAAGTGGGAATGTCAAGGCGTGGGAATTTAACCCAGTTTGCCAAAGCAAGGAATTCCATTCCTGTGACCACTAGTTGTTTAATCTTGGAATGGACATCTGAACTAACCAAATCAGAGCCTTTCTGGATTTATGAATTTGGGACCAGAATCCCAGTCCATCTTTGGTAGGAAGGGCGGGAAGTGTATTCTTGAGAGCTGCTGGAAATCTTGAGTCCAGCTTTCTGGAGGAAGTAGGTGTTGGAAAATGTTGTGGATATGCAGAGAAAACCAGAGAATGTAACTAATTTATAATAAAAAAATGACATTATGTAGATGGCTAGAGAATAATTTCCATTCTCTAATAACTTCACCGCAGCATCAAATTCAGATACTTTTAGAAGATACTAATTTTTATGTCACAATTAAAAGTGCCAACATTTATAATGAAAAGGCTTAGAAACAGAATATTCCTAGCACCCAAATTACGGTCTCTAAAACTATTTCTCACTGAAAGGAATCAGAACTCCCTAGAGAAATGGCTGATTCCAGGTCTGGGCCAAGAAATGGAACCTGGCCACAGCAAGAAAAAGAAAGAAAAAGAAAAAAAAAAGAAAGAAAAGGCATCCAAGTTGGAAAGGAAGAAGTTAAAGTGTCACTGTTTGCAGATGACATGATACCATACAGAGAAAACCCTAAAAAATCCACCAAGAAACCATTAGAACTAATAAATAAATGTTGCGGGATACATAATCAATATGCAAAAATTCCTTGCATTTCTATACATTATTAATGAAATATAAGAAAGAGAAATTAAGAAAATAATTCCATTTACAATCACATCAAAGAGAATAAAATACCTAGCAACAAATTTAACCAAGCAGGTGAAAGACCTGTACACTGAAACCATAAGACATTGATGAGAGAAACGGAAGAAGACAGATAAATGGAAAGACATTCCATGCTCATGGATTAGAAGAATATTGTTAAAAATGTCCCTATTACCCAAAGCAATCTAATACTCAGTGTGATACCTTTCAAAATTCTGATGGCATACTTCACAAAACTAGAATAACTGTAAAAATTTGTATGGAACCACAAAAGATCCCAAGTAGCCAAAGCAATGTTGAGAAAGAAGAAGAAAGCTGCATGCAGGAATCATGCTCCCTGATTTCAAGTTATACGAAAAGCTACAGTAATCAAAACGGTATGGTATTAGTACAAAAACACACACACAGATTGAAGGAACAGAGTAGAGAGCCCAGAAATAAACCCACACATATAGGGATGATTAATCTATGACAAAGGATCCAAAAACATACGATGAAGAAAGAACAGTCTTTTTAATAAAGGTGTTGGGAGGAGCACCTGCGTAGGTCAGTTGGTTAAGCATCTGACTCTTGATTTGGGTTCAGGTCATGATGTCAGGGTCAGGAGGTCAAGCCCTGTGTTAGGCTCCATGCTGAGCGTGGAGCCTGCTTGGGATTCTGTCTCTCCCTCTCCCACTGCCCCCCACTTGCTCATGCTCTCTCTTTAAAAAAAAAAAAAAAAAAAATACATACATACCTACATACATACATACATACAAGTGAACAAGACAGGTGTACTCCCTGCCCCTCTCCTGCCACAGAGTTGGGAAAACCGGAAAGCCACATTGAAAAGAATGAAATTAGATCACTTTCGTACGCCATACACAAAAGCTAACTCAAAATGTACTAAAGAATTGAATGCAAGACCTGAAACCATAAAATTCATAAAAGAAAACAGAGAGGGAGGGTGCCTGGGTGGCTCAGTGGGTTAAAACCTCTGCCTTCGGTTCAGGTCATGATCTCAGGGTCCTGGGATCGAGCCCCACATTGGGCTCTCTGCTCAGCGGGGAGCCTACTTCCCCCCACTCTCTGCCTGCCTCTCTGTCTACTTGTGATCTCTCTCTCTCCGTCAAATAAATAAAATCTTAAAAAAATAAACAAAAAACAGAGAGGGGTAGGCTCCTTGACATCAGTCTTAGTGATGTCTTTCTAGATCTCTGACTCCAAAGGCAAGGCAAACAAATGTAAAAATAAACAAATGGTATTGCATCAAACTAAAAGGTTGCACAGCAAAGGAAACCATCACCAAAAGGAAAAGGAAACCTACTAAATGGGAGAAGATACTTGAAAACTCTATATCCAATATGGGGTTAATATCCAAAATATGTATAAAAAATTCATACAACTCAACAACAACAAAACCAACCTGATTAAAAAAAGGGCAGAGGATCTGAATAGATATTTCTCCAAAGAAGACATACAAATTGCCAACAGGCACAGGAGAAATACTGCATATCACCAATTATTAGGAAAATGCAAATCAAAACCACAATGAGATATCATCTAACACCGGTCAGAATGGTTATTATCAAAAAGACAAGAAATAACAAGTGTTGGAGAAGATGTGGAGAAAAGGGAACCCTGGTACACTGTTGGTGGAATTTTAAATTGGTGTAGTCACTATGGAAAACAGTATGCAGATTCCTCAAAAAATTAAGAATAGAACTACCATATGCCCTAGCCATTCTACTTCTCAGTATTTATCCAAAGAACACATAAACACTAATAAAAAAAAATGTGCTCTTATGTTCGTTGCAGCATTTACAATAGCTAAGGTATGAAAATAAGCATCTAGCAATAGGATGAATGAAGATTTGGTCTACACACACACACACACACACACACACACATACACTAGAATATATGTTAAGTGAAATAAGTTCAAGAAAGAAAGATACCACATGATTTCACTCATATGTGGAATCTGAAACAAAATAAAACCCAAACAAATTCATAATTCACATCTTGGATACACACACACACACATATACACACACACATACACACACATACATATACACACATATGTGTATACACACACATACAGGCTATATTATATTAAAAACGAAAGTGGGGGGAGACAAGATGGCGGGGAAGTAGGAGGAGGCGCCTTTTCAACCTGCACCCTAAAGTGAGCTGATTACCTACCAAAGAACTCCGATCACCCATGAAATCAGCCTGAGATCAGAATTATACACGTCTGGATCTCTACGGGGGCCAGAAGACGCCAGTGGGCAGGTAAAGTGGAGTGGGAACGTCGGACTGATATCGGAAGATAAACAAAAGGGGGAGGGAGCCACCAGAGGCGACCGACTGGAAAATAATACCCCAATACGAGAGTGCCCGGCATCTGGGGACCAGCATTAACTTGGAGTCTTGTTGAAAGCACTCAAAAGAGCAAAGACTCGAGCGGGGAAATTGTGGGAATCGGGGCGGATAGGGATAGGGGCTTAAGTCCCCAGACCCAGGGCAGCTTCCCCTGGCGCTGAGCCAGAGAGTGCGGCGGAGAAACCTGGTCTTTGTCCCGGAGCCGCCAGTGCACCCGAGAACGGGTGGAGTCCGGCTCCCGTGAGGGGCTGGGAGCCACACCAGACGGCAGAACGCGCACCTTACTGGAGATGCGCGCGTGCCTCAACCTCCCCTGAGAGAGGTGCACGAACGCCCAGCCTGGTGTTCTCGGACCCACGCGGCGATAGACCCACGCGGCGATAGAGCCGATAGAGCTGGAGGCGCCGCGCCCCAAACCATCCCCTGGGAGAGGTGCGCGCAAGCACTGAGCTCTCAGCCCCAGCCAGCGGGAAAATCTCAGTGTGCGATTGCTGCTTGGAACCTCTCTGGCGGTCTGGAGCTGCCCAGACAGCCACAACTGCCTTGGTTTTGCGTACAAGCAGGAGATCCTGCGTCCCCAGGGACCGTGACTCAGAACCTGCTCTGCCAGCGGCCCAGCGGCTGCAGCACCTGCAGGGGAGCAGACTGAGGCTTCTCTCTGAGAGGGAGGTTGGGGTGCAGTTTTCTTTCCTCTATACCTCCAAAAACCATCAAAAGCTGTCAAGGCGAGAGAAAAGAAGTGAACAAACATAAAAACCTCCAGAGAACAAAAACCTGAAAAAAAATGTTTTTCTCAGAGCCCACCCCCTTGAGGGGGTCGGGAGGACTTAACTCAGGGAACATCATTGACTGAAAACCCACGTGGCAGCCCCCTCCCCCAGAAAACAAATCAGGAAAAAAAAAAAAAAAAGACTACAAGAGAACAGCCACCACTACTTCATAGATAAAACTTTTATTTTTAATTCTTTCCCATTATTCTGGTTCATTTTTTTTCTTTTTTTATATAGATAATTTTTTAACCTATCTACCATCACAGTGAGATGTCCAGTACATCAAATTCCATGATAAACTTCTAACCTGAATTTTTTGATACATACACATGTGTTTTTCTTTTGCTTTTCTATTTTCTTAATTTTTAAAAAAATTTTTAATTTAGTTTAGTCCAGTTTATTCCTTTTTTATTTTTATTTTCTAATATTCATATAGAGTTAAACTTCAAGGTAACCCCCTTTCTCCAAGCAATGCTACCCCTATAGGTGAACCAATTTTTAATCCCCCTTTTTCTTAGGAAAGTTGAGTCCTTTAACAAAGATATCAAGATACATCCAGGAAGAATCAAAATAACCTTCCTCGCCCACACCGAGAATCTATAACCATGCTCCCATCTTTTTCTTCTGCCAGTGTCTCTGTGTATTTATGTTTGTCCGGATAGTATATAAATCTTATACTTGTGGTTCTTCTTGACGAGGCTCCTCCTTTTTTTTTTGCTTATATATATATATATATATTTTCTCTCGTCATATACTTTTATCAGTCTTTTTGTTTGTCTGTTTTTGTTTGTATACGTCATAAACCTTACCCTGGGGCCCATTTGGGGCCCATTTTATCTTCCCTTTTTTTCCTGTCTCTCTCTCTCCCTCTTTTTTCTTTTTCTTTTCTTTTTTCTCTCATTTGGGTGGGGAATCCTGAGTGCTCAGAAGCGTTCCAGGGTGCACCTTGACTGCACCATGGTCAATACATCCAGCTACATCTGTCCAGTCATCTCTCACCAAAATGACTAGGAGGAGGAATCCCCAACAGAAGAAAAATACAGAGGATGGGCCTTCTGCAACAGAGCTAACGGCTATCAACATAGACAATATGTCAGAAAGAGAATTCAGGCTAACAATTATCCAGGCAATAGCTAGGTTGGAGAAAGCCATGGATGACCAAACAGAATTGATTAGGGCAGAATTGAAAGCGACCAGAGAGGAGGTTCATAATGTTAGGGCAGAGCTGAAGGCCACCAGGGATGAGGTTCACAACGCTCTCAATGAGTTCCAATCTAATCTAAATTCTCTAAAAGCTAGGGTAACTGAGACAGAAGATAGAATTAGTGATCTGGAGGACAAACAAATAGAGAGAAAGGATCAGGAGGAAGCCTGGAACAAACAGCTTAGAAGCCACGAAAACAGAATCAGGGAAATAAATGATGCCATGAAACGTTCCAACGTCAGAATTATTGGAATCCCTGAAGGGGAGGAGAAAGAAAGAAGTCTAGAAGATATAGTGGAACAAGTTTTTCATGAAAATTTTCCCAATCTTGCGAATGGAACAAGTGTCCATGTACTAGAAGTAGAAAGGTCCCCCCCCAAGATTATAAATTCAAAAAAAACATCCAGGCACCTCATAGTAAAATTGAGGAATCATAATTGTAGATACAATCTCTTGAAAGCCGCTAGGACAAAGAAGCTCCTTACATACAGAGGAAAGCCCATCAGAATAACGTCAGACCTGTCCACAGAGACCTGGCAAGCCAGAAAGGGCTGGCAAGATATATTCAGGGCACTAAATGAGAAGAACATGCAGCCAAGAATACTTTATCCAGCAAGACTGACATTCAAAATGGATGGAGAGATAAAGAGTTTCCAAGACCGGCAAGGCTTGAAAGACTATGCAACCACCAAGCCGACACTGCAGGAAATATTAAGGGGGGTTCTATAAAAGAGGAAAAATCCTAAGAATAGCATTGAACAGAAATATAGAGACAATCGACAGAAAGAAAGACTTCAAAGATAACACAATGTCAATAAAAACATATCTCTCAATAATCACTCTCAATGTGAATGGCCTAAATGCACCCATAAAACGACACAGGGTTGCAGATTGGATAAAACGACAGGACCCATCCATATGCTGTCTACAAGAGACCCATTTTGAACCTAAAGATACACCCAGACTGAAAGTGAAGGGATGGAGAAGCATCTTTCACGCCAATGGGCCTCAAAAGAAGGCCGGGGTAGCGATTCTCATATCAGATAAATTAGATTTTAAACTAAAGACGGTAGTCAGGGATATAGAAGGACACTACATCATTCTTAAAGGGACTATCCACCAAGATGATCTAACAATTGTAAATATCTATGCCCCCAATATGGGAGCAGCCAATTACATCAAAAAACTATTAATCAAGATAAAGAGTCATATTGATATGAATACATTAATAGTAGGAGATCTTAACACGCCTCTCTCAGAAATAGACAGATCATCAAAGCAGAAAATCAATAAAGAAATAAGAGCATTGAATGATACATTGGACCAGATGGACCTCATAGATATATACAGAACATTCCACCCTAAAACAACAGAATACTCATTCTTCTCAAGTGCACATGGAACCTTCTCCAGAATAGACCACATACTGGGTCACAAATCAGGGCTCAACCGATACCAAAAGACTGAGATTATTCCCTGCATATTCTCAGATCACAATGCTTTGAAACTGGAGCTCAATCACAAGGAAAAGTTCAGAAGGAACTCAAATACCTGGAAACTAAAGACCACCTTGCTTAAGAATGCTTGGATCAACCAGGAGATCAAAGAAGAACTTAAACAATTTATGGAAACCAATGAGAACGAAGACACTTCACTCCAAAACCTATGGGATACAGCAAAGGCGGTCCTAAGGGGGAAATTCATAGCCATCCAAGCCTCCCTCAAAAAAATTGAAAAATCCAGAATACACCAGCTGTCTCTACACCTTAAAGAACTGGAGAATCAACAACAAATCAAACCAACTCCACACGTAAGAAGGGAAATAATCAAGATTAGAGCAGAGATCAACGAGGTAGAAACCAGAGATACAGTAGAACGTATCAACGAAACTAGAAGCTGGTTTTTTGAAAGAATCAATAAGATCGATAAACCATTGGCCACACTAATCCAAAAGAAAAGAGAGAAAGCCCAAATTAATAAAATTATGAATGAAAAGGGAGAGATCACAACTAACACCAAGGAAGTAGAAACAATCATCAGAAGCTATTATCAACAGTTATATGCCAATAAGCTAAGCAACCTAGATGAAATGGATGCATTCCTGGAAAACTATAAACTCCCAAAATTGAACCAGGAAGAAATTGACAACCTGAATAGACCGATATCTAGTAACGAGATTGAAGCAGTGATCAAAAACCTCCCAAAAAACAAGAGCCCAGGACCTGACGGATTCCCTGGGGAATTCTATCAAACTTTCAAAGAAGAAATAATACCTATTCTCCTGAAGCTGTTTCAAAAAATTGAAGCAGAAGGAAAACTTCCAGACTCTTTTTATGAAGCCAACATTACCCTGATCCCCAAACCAGGCAAAGACCCTACCAAAAAGGAGAATTTCAGACCGATATCACTGATGAATATGGATGCTAAGATTCTCAACAAGATCCTAGCAAACAGGATCCAACAGCACATTAAAAAGATTATCCACCATGACCAGGTAGGATTCATCCCTGGGTTACAAGGATGGTTCAACATTCGCAAATCAATCAATGTGATAGAACAAATCAATAAGAGAAGAGAGAAGAACCACATGATCCTCTCCATTGATGCAGAAAAAGCTTTTGACAAAATCCAGCATCCGTTCCTGATTAAAACGCTTCAAAGTATAGGGATAGAGGGAACATTCCTGAACTTCATCAAATCTATCTATGAAAAACCCACAGCAAATATCATCCTCAATGGGAAAAAGCTTGCAGCCTTCCCATTGAGATCAGGAACACGACAAGGATGCCCACTCTCACCACTCTTGTTCAACATAGTATTAGAAGTCCTAGCAACAGCAATCAGACAACAAAGAGAAATAAAAGGTATCCAGATTGGCAAGGAAGAAGTCAAACTCTCTCTCTTCGCAGATGACATGATTCTTTATATGGAAAACCCGAAAGACTCCACCTCCAAACTACTAGAACTCATACAGCAATTCAGTAATGTGGCAGGATACAAAGTCAATGTCCAGAAATCAGTGGCTTTCTTATACACTAACAATGAAAATACAGAAAGACAAATTAGAGAATCGATTCCATTTACTATAGCACCAAAAACCATAAGATACCTCGGAATAAACCTAACCAAAGAGGTTAAAGATCTGTACTCGAGGAACTACAGAACACTCCTAAAAGAAATTGAAGAAGACACAAAAAGATGGAAGACCATTCCATGCTCTTGGATGGGAAGAATAAACATCGTTAAAATGTCTATACTGCCCAGAGCAATCTATACTTTTAATGCCATTCCAATCAAAATTCCACCAGTATTTTTCAAAGAGCTGGAGCAAATAATCCTAAAATTTGTATGGAATCAGAAGAGACCCCGAATTGCTAAGGAAATGTTGAAAAACAAAAATAAAACTGGTGGCATCACGTTACCTGATTTCAAGCTTTACTACAAAGCTGTGATCACCAAGACAGCATGGTACTGGCATAAAAACAGACACATGGACCAGTGGAACAGAGTAGAGAGCCCAGATATGGACCCTCAACTCTATGGTCAAATAATCTTTGACAAAACAGGAAAAAATATCCAGTGGAAAAAAGACAGTCTCTTCAATAAATGGTGCTGGGAAAACTGGACAGCTATATGTAGAAGAATGAAACTTGACCATTCTCTTACACCGTACACAAAGATAAACTCGAAATGGATAAAAGACCTCAACGTGAGACAGGAATCCATCAGAATCCTCGAGGAGAACATAGGGAGTAACCTCTTTGATATCAGCCACAGCAACTTCTTTCAAGATATGTCTCCAAAGGCGAAGGAAACAAAGGCAAAGATGAACTTCTGGGACTTCATCAAGATAAAAAGCTTCTGCACAGCAAAAGAAACAGTCATCAAAACAAAGAGGCAACCCACAGAATGGGAGAAGATATTTGCAAATGACAGTACAGATAAAAGGTTGATATCCAGGATCTATAAAGAACTCCTCAAACTCAACACACACAAAACAGATAATCATATTAAAAAATGGGCAGAAGTTATGAACAGACACTTCTCCAATGAAGACATACAAATGGCTACCAGACACATGAAAAAATGTTCATCATCACTAGCCATCAGGGAGATTCAAATCAAAACCACATTGAGATACCACCTTACACCAGTTAGAATGGCCAAAATTAGCAAGACAGGAAACAACGTGTGTTGGAGAGGATGTGGAGAAAGGGGAACCCTCTTACACTGTTGGTGGGAATGCAAACTGGTGCAGCCACTTTGGAGAACAGTGTGGAGATTCCTCAGGAAATTAAAAATAAATCTTCCCTATGACCCTGCAATTGCACTGCTGGGTATTTACCCCAAAGATACAGATGTAGTGAAAAGAAGGGCCATCTGTACCCCAATGTTTATAGCAGCAATGGCCACGGTCGCCAAACTGTGGAAAGAACCAAGATGCCCTTCAACGGATGAATGGATAAGGAAGATGTGGTCCATATACACTATGGAGTATTATGCCTCCATCAGAAAGGACGAATACCCAACTTTTGTAGCAACATGGACAGGACTGGAAGAGATTATGTTGAGTGAAATAAGTCAAGCAGAGAAAGTCAAGTATCATATGGTTTCACTTATTGGTGGAGCATGACAAATAATATAGAGGACAAGGGTAGATGGAGAGGAGAAGAGAGTTGAGGGAAATTGGAAGGGGAGGTGAACCATGAGAGACTATGGACTCTGAAAAACAACCTGAGGGTTTTGAAGGGGCGGGGTGGGAGGGTGGGGGAACCAGGTGGTGGGTATTAGGGAGGGCACAGATTGCATGGAGCACTGGGTGTGGTGAAAAAACAATGAATACTGTTACGCTGAAAATAAATAAAAAATTGGAAAAAAAAAAAACTAAAAAAAAAAAAAAAAAAAACGAAAGCATCTCTGGAGGTCACCTTTGGAGGATGCTAGGGTACCAACTCATTATTCTCAAAACTAGTAAACAAAGGGAAAAAAATCAAGTATTTATTCTCCTTTTCTTTTAGGTCTGTTTTTTTTTTTTTTTTAATTTTATTTATTTGACAGAGAGAAATCAGAGCTAGGCAGAGAGGCAGACAGAGAGAGGGGGAAGCAGGCTCCTGCTGAGCAGAGAGCCCGATGCGGGGCTCGATCCCAGGACCCTGAGATCATGACCTGAGCCGAAGGCAGAGGCTTAAACCACTGAGCCACCCAGGGGCCTCATATTCTCCTTTTCTTTTATCTTAGTGTACCAAAATAGCTGATGTGGAATTCAGGAGGAATGACAATCAAATATCATCATTTTGCAAGCCCTAATAAAATAATGGATCTAGGTGATAAATATTAATGGCTGCTGAAATCATTAGGTGAAAGGCCGATAGGAAACCTTACAAATGGAGGGGATTGGGCTGACCGTTTCAACACCCAATAATCGATCTTAACACCATAAAAACAGAGATGACAAATTATGGGCCATTACAGACTGAGTGTTTATGTACCTCCCAAATTCATATGCTGACGTCCTGCCCCACAACGTGATTGTATGTGAAGACAGGGCCTCTGGGAAAAATTAGAGTTAGATGAAGTGATGATGGTGGGGCCCTTTGATGGGATCAGTGGTGTCATGAAAAGAGGAAGGGAGAGCGATCTCCTGGAAAGGCCACATGTGGACATAGCAAGAAGGTGGCCATTTACAAGCCTCGAAGAGAGCTCTCAACAGGAACCAAATTGGCTGACCCCTTGATCTTAGCCTTCTCATCCTCTAGAACTGTGAGAAATAAATTTCTGTTTTTTAAGTCACCTAGTCTGTGGTGTTTTGTTACGGCAGTCTGAGCTGATTAGGATATGAGCCTCGTACATAGAATTTAAGAAACAACAGAGGATCATAGGGGAAGGGAGGGAAAAATAAAACAAGATGAAATCAAGAGAGGGAGACAAACCATACGAGACCCTCAGTCACAGGAAACGGTCAGGTTGCTGCAGGACAGAGGGGTGGAGGATGGGGTACTGGGTGATGGACATTAAGGAGGGCATGTGATGTAATGAGCTTTGGGTATTATATAAGACTGATGAATCACTGAACTCTATCTCCGAAACTAATAATACACTATATGTTGATTAACTGAATTTAAATTAAAAAAAAAATCTAAAAAGATCCAAATTAGACACAAAACCAAATCCTAACAAGGAAAAAAAAAGATATGAGCCTACTGATATGATGAAATAGGAAGTACATGGCACCATTTATGAAGCCATTTTCTTAAAAATATCAAATCTATGTCTGATCAAGTATCTAGATTTAATTACCAGTTAGTGGGAAACACAGGCGATAGGGAAATTTGCATTCTAACTAAATGTTCAGTAATATCAAGGAATGACTGGTAGAGAAACTGCAGTGCAATGTTGGGAATGTAAAATGGTTTAGCTGCTTTGGGAAACAGTTGGGCAGTTCCTCAAAATGTTAAACATAGAGCTAACATATGGCCTAGCAATTCCTAGGTATATCCCCAAGAGAAATGAAAACACAAGTCCACACAAAAACTCGTACACAAATGCTAACAGCAGCATTATTCATAAAAGCTCAGAAGTAGAAACAACCCAAATGTTATCAAACACGATGTGGTAGAGTCCTACAACAGAATGTTATTCAGTCATAAAAATGAATGAAGTATTAGTACATGCTACAACACAGTTGAACCCTGAAAACGGCTCAGGGTCCTGGGATCCCAGGGTCCTGGGATAGAGCCCTGCACTGGGCTCCCTGCTCAGCAGGGAGCCTGCTTCCCACCCCCCCCCCCCCCGCCTGCCTCTCTGCCTACTTGTAATCTCTCTCTCTGTCAAATAAATAAATAAAATCTAAAAAAAAAAAAAAAAAAGATGCCAGACACAAAGGTCACATATATGGTTCCCTTTATATTAATGTCTAGAGTAGGCAAATTCAAAGAGGTAGAAAGTAGATTATAATAAAGAATACATACAACACAATAATTTAGACAGTGTGGTAGTGGTATAGGGGAGACAAATCAATGGAAAAGAATATAGAATCCAACACCAGGTTCACACAAAAATGGTCATTTCATCTATGACAAATGCTCTATGTAATTCAGTGTGGAAAAAATAGTCTTTTGATAAATGGTGCTGGATCAACCAGATATCCATATGGGAAAAAAAGATTCCTGATTCCTACCTCACACCATACACAAAAGTTAATTCAGGATAGGCATAGGCCCAAATAAGAAAGCTAAAACTATCAAATCTCTAGAAGAAAACAAAAAAAGAAAAAAAAGAAAAAAAGGATGGGCAATGATTTCTTAAATAGGACTAAAAACCACTAACCATTAGAGAAAAGATTTGTAAGTTGATTTATTTCCATCCAGACACCACTGAAGAATAAAAAGGCAAGCCACAGCTTGAGAAATTTTCACAATACATATATTTGATGAAAAGACTTGTATCTAGAAATTATAAAATAGTCCTACAATCAGTAAGAATAAGATGAGATGATACAATGAAAAATTAGAAAAAAAGATTTAAAAAGCACTCGAGAAAAGAGGATATCCAAATGGCCAATATACATATTGCTCAGTATCATCAGTTTTTAGAAAAAGGGATTAAAACCATGAGATACCACTATACATCTATCAGAACAGTTACAATGAAACAGATTGGTAAGTGTCAGTAAAGAGAGCAACTAAATTCTTTCACACTGCTGATAGAGGGTAAATTGGTATAACTACTTTGAAAAAAATGTTTGGCAGTACCTACTGTTGCTAAAATACATGTAGCTAATGACCTAGTAATTCTACTCCTGGATATATACCCAATAAGGCAGAGTGTTATGTCCATCAAAGGACATGAATCAATTTATGGCAACTTTGTTCACAATATGCCCAAATTGGAGACAACCCAAATGTCCATTAACAGAATAATGGATAAATAAATTGTGGTATAGTCGTACAGTAGACTATTACACAGCCAACAATAAGAATGAACTATTGCTGGGCGTGTGGGGGGCTCAGTCCGTTAAGAGTCTGCCTTTGGCTCAGGTCATGACTTCAGGGTCCTGGGATCGAATCTTACATCAGGCTCCTTGCTCAGCAGGGAGCCTGCTTCTCCCCCTGTCCCTCCGCCTCTCATGCTTCTGTGCTCTCTATCACAAAAATAAATAAATAAAAATCTTTTTTAAAAAAATGAACCATTGCTGCATGCAGTAACACAATGCATTAGCAGACTTAATGGTTGATTGGAAGAAACTGGACACAAAATAGTACAAAATATGTATGACGCCATTTATATGAAATACCTAGACAGATACGACCGGTCTATAAGGACAGAGGTCAGAATTGTGGTTCCCCCTGGCTGGGGGCACTGATTGGGAGGCAACATAAGAGAGCATTCTGGAAACTGGAAATGTTCTATATCTTGATCTCAATAGGGGATACACCAGTGTACACATATGAAAAAATGAGCTCTACATTTAGGATCTGTGCACTTTACTGCATGCAAGTTACACCTACAAGAAAATCCAAAGGTTCTTATCTTTTATAGACAGATTTTGTGCCCATAAATAAATGACTTGGTTTAAAATAATACAGCAAAAGAGGTGGGGGGTATGAATAACATAAGAATGGTCACATGTTGATCGCTGCCGAAGTCAGATGATGGGTACCTAGGGACTGGTTACACTCTTTGGTCTACTTCCGCCTGTCTAATTTTGCACATTGGCATTCTCAAAGGTTCACATTACAGAGTTTACTTACAGTTTCAATTGCCATTTCTATGGCCGCATTATCTTCTGAGCTCGGACATTTCAGAAAATGTTTAAGTGCCTGAAATGAGAATTGCAGAGCAATTGAAAATGTGCAGCCCGCTTTCACCCTGGGGAAAAACAAAGCTTTCACACACTCAAAGTAATGACAGTTCCTGAAAGTACCCTCCTCTCAGCCAGGAGCGTGTGTTGTCTGGGTCTTAAAATACACACTTGAAAGGCTGAGTGCAGTCTGAGCAATGGAAGGATCCAGTGAACCTTCTACAGAATTTAGTTCAGACTTCTGGTGAGAGGAGAATGAAAAATAAGCCCTTTTTCATTGTGAAGAAATAATTATTTTCATTCATTTGTTCGTCTGACAGGTATCTACTGCCCATGTGCTACTACGTACATGAGACTGTGCTGGCTGCTGGGGAGAATCCCAAGAAGGGCAGATCTGTGTGATGTCATGATACAAGGAACCAATTATTTTAAGTCGTAATGGGCTAATTCCACAACACTACACCACCACATCTATGAAGAAAATTAAGGTTATAAAAGTTTAAATGACAAAGGGGCAGTATGACTGGTTGTTTTCATAGGTGCTCCGAGGAAGAAAAGTTGATCAACATGGTGATGGTCTCAGAGGTGCCACCCAGGAAAAAGGACTTGAAGAGGAACAGGTCCGTGGTAGGTGGGGAAGAGGAGAATCTAGATGAGAAAAGGACTGGGAAAAGGCTAGCAGGAATATAGGTTTTTTTCAATGGAAACAGCTGGAGGCCAACAGCTGGTTGGGAAGTTCGGGCTCATTGGTCAATTTGTGGGAATTCTCTTGAGTGTCAGTTAAGGAGTCTGGATTTTATCTAAGTGGCCAGAAACTGTAAGTTGGTTACAGTGAACTGTAAGCAGAAGGCTAAGTTCACACACAGTGTTTCTTTGGTGAGTGAGGTATTATACAAATATCTGGGTCCCCTATTTTAAAATTGGGAGCCTGAGACTTCAGTTTTCATGAAAAACCCTCTGATCGGGCACTAGTAGGACCACTTCCTGAAAGGCAACAATGTTCTGGAAGCAGAAGCTATTTCTGTCAGACCAAACAGGTGCCACCCAGTAGTCCCCAACCTGTCACACAATGAATGCACAGCATCACTTAGTTCCGTCCTTACTAGAACCCCCGCTGTGGGGATCTTTAGCAATGCAAGTATGTACCATTTGGGGAACAAAATGAAGGGTGAGTTATAGGGACAGAAACTAAAAACAGGGAAAATAGAAATAATATTTTAATAATCAAATAGTAAGTGAGGTGACCCAGGTCTGAATTAAGTCGATGGTAGGTAGAATGAAAAGGGACAGATGTCAGAGATACCACAAAGGAAGAATGCGATTGGCTGTGGGAGAGAGAGAGGATTTAAAGTTAACTCAGACTTCAGATCTAGGTGTCTGGGAGCATAATATATTTTAAAATATTTCTGGGGCACCTGGCTGGCTCAGTTGGTGGAACATGTGACTCTTGATCTTGGGCTCGTGAGTTAGAGCCCCACATTGCGCATAGAGATCACTTAAATAAATTTTTAAAAAAATTCCTCTAAGCACTCCTGTGGAGTTCAATGTGTATGTATTTTCTTGGGACATACTAACTCGTGAATACTGGCCACACAGCAAGAAGAATTTTCCAGCCTGAAAATGTCTTTTTTCTCCTTCAAAATATAAGGCGATGCTTTGATAGTCTTCATTAGAAGTATCTTCAGAACCTACGAAAGAAGTTCATTGAGTAAAACATCTGAGCAACATGTTTACCTTTTGCTGTTAACTTAAAAATAAGATCTAAAATCAGATGATTAAAAAAATATTTACTGTTTTTCTCTTGGTTTGAAGCTTCAGTAGGTTAAGCAAAGAGGGAGAAGGACCTCAAATCATTGCTTACATTTACCCCGAGGAGTTAGAGGCCCATTTACTGTATCAAATATAACGACAGCCCTGGGCCTCCAGCCCAAGGTACAGAGGAAGTTTATGGGAGAAGGTGGTAAAGAAAAGTGGAGAAAAGTAACTGTGTGTGTGTGTGTGTGTGCGCGCGTGCGCGCGCGTGTACACACAAAAAAAATGCTTATGAAATGAGAAAAACCTCAAATGCGTTAGTGCTGTGGTGATCTGCAGTGTTGAGACAGAAATGTCATCTGTCGAGTTAAATATTAATGAGTCTAATGTTGCTTTTGTCTGTATTTCCTTTATTTTCTTTAGCTGTTTATTTTCTCCAATTATCTGAACGGCTTTGTAAGACAGAAGATGCTTTTACCTATTTGTTCCCTTAAAGACTGAAAGATTTTTTCATAAATCCTATCATCAATTCTTATTTTGCAAATTAAAACAAAACAAAACAAAACAAAATAACACAAGGTCGCCTGGGCAGCTCAGTCTGTTGAGTGTTGGGTCTTGATTTCAGCTCAGGTCTTGATCTCAGGGTTATGAGTTCAAGCCTTACATTGCACTCCACACTGTGCATGGAGCCCACTTAAAAAAATAAATAAAAATAAGTAAATAAATTTAAAAACCCAAAATAACACAAAAGGACAAATACTTTGTGACTCCACTTATATGACACACAATGAATCGTTAAATTTATAGACACAGAAAGTACGACAGTGGCTGTCAGGGGCTGGAGGAGAGGGAAACGGGGAGATAGTGTTCACTGAGTACAGAGTTTTAGTTCAGGATGATGGGAAAGTTCTGGAAATGGGTGGTGGTGATGGTTGTACAATGCGAATGTACTTAATATGACTGAACTGTACATGTAAAAATGGTTAAAATGGTAAATTTATGTTATGTGTACTTTTCCACAATAAAAACAAAACAAAATACCACCACAAATAACATTATATATGAATCTCAAAATTATTTCAGTGGTTTCTAAGAATAATTGCATACAAGGGAAGAAAACCTATTAGGCAGGTGTTCTCAGAATAGAAAATTCTCTTTTGGACTTTCTTCTGGAAAACAGTATCTTGCTTATATCACTCTTCATCTGAGTATAATCATATAATCTTAATTTATAAGTCAATTTAAAACATTTATGAAAATATTTCTTAAAAAATTCTTTTGTGTTTTCAGTTACCTTCATTTTGGAACTTTGTTTTAACACTGGTTGACAAAAGGCAGAATTTGGGAAATCGGACCTCTTTTAAAGGTCCCCCCAAAACCTGAATTTTTGAAAATGGTCTTATAATTCCATCTCACTTTGAGACAGTAGGAATCCTGAAATCCGACAAGTATCATACAGATATGCATGTGTCTATGTGTAAGTGGTGTGTGGGTATGTGCTTGGGGCATGCCGACCTGAAACTTGGATCGTAAGAGTCGAGGATTCCTATGATACAAATCTTTAAGAGAAATGAGGGCAAACAGTGGTATTTACCAATAATGTCTGCATAGATTTCCATTTTGTTGTGCTGCTGAGCCAGTGTGAAAGCTTCATTATTACATTTGGACATAACAAGAAACTGGATGGCAGACCCGTAGTCACCCAACTGTAGGAAAAACCTAAAACAAAGTTACTTTCATCAGCTTGACTCATTTCAAGGAAGTTTGTCATTGACAAAATAAAATTTTTCTGCAACTATGAGAAGCCACTGAAAAAAATTGGGCAAACCGCAGTTCTACACTATAGGCTTGTGTTAGAAAAGCATTACTCTCACGCACTGACCGCAACAGACACACTTTGAACTTAACTACTCAGACCTAACAAAAATTTTTTAAAAGACTAAATATTCCCTTTGAACACTCAAAGGGAATTATTTTAAATAATTTTAATTATTTAAATAAATTTTAATTATTTTAAAAGACTAAATATTCCCTTTGAACACTCAAAGGGAATATTTAGTCTTTTAAAAAATTTTTGTTTTAAAATTTTGCTTTAAAATTTTAAAAATTTTGTACAAAATTTATTTGATGAGGGGAAGTACGGGCTTTCTTCTAAGGTAGTTTTTGGAACTCCAAAGAACATGCATTCTGTTACCTGGCTACCATTTTGGCGCCATCCAGAGATTGGGTCTCTCTGACAATACTGACAGCCTTCTCAGGATTGTTGAGGTGATCCAGATAGATGCGGATGACACTGTTCCACTGTTTCGCACTCTCATAAGCCACAACAGCTTCTTTGTATCTGTAAGATAATACTTTGTATCTGTAAGAAATACTTAGTTCAGAAAAGCTTTCTTAACACTGTTGCATTGGGAAGAAATGTCAATAAATGGGACAATTTTTTAATGATGGTGATTTTTTTTTTATTTTTATTTATTTATTTGAGACAAAGAGATAGAGACAGCAAGAGAGGGAACACAAGCAGGGGGAGTGCGAGAGGAAGAAGCAGGCTCCCTACTGAGTGAGGAGCCCGATGTGGGATTTGATCCCAGGACTCTCAGATCATGACCTGAGCCAAAGGTAGATGCTTAACCACCTGAGCCACCCAGGCACCCATTTGGCAGTGGTTTCTTATTTTTCTAGAACTACTTCTTCATCAGAAAGAATATAAGAACTCGTCTCACTAAAATGTGTTCTTTTTACAGGTTTAATAAACTAACAGTAAAATATTCATATTGAGTTGCGTTTTCCCACCTGAACGATATAATTTTTTACACTTTACTTTTTTTTTGGACTGGGAAGATTAAAATAGTGATATAAGCTTATTTTAGGAAACAGAAAATACAGACTATTTCACATTTGTAGGTACAGCAAAAAGTGATCTGTAAAATCCTTGCATGTCAACCTCTAGATGGAGCTCAAGACTTCTCTTCATTCCCCACTAGCTCTCCAGCTCTTTCCATTCTAGTAAGACATTTAGTAAGGTAGAGCTTTCTCATGTTTATACGAAATACAATTTCATAATTGTGTTTCCTCCTCTGGGAATCCTTGACTTTGAGTTTCTTATAGCACGTTTCTGGGAATCTTTGTATGTTTAGGATATTAACTATCCACTGCTGTATCTTGACGCTGTTTTGCGGCTCTCACTGAGCAATCGTGGGTGTGGAGTTCGTATTCCTTCACTGTTCTTATCCTCTGCGTCCATGTTATCCTTCGTAATAAAATGATGATCACTTTGTTTTCATGCCACATTACATCAAAAATATCAACTTTAATATTTAACTCTCAAATACAAAGAGACAGTAGCCTATATTTAAATATACAAGGGATCAAATTGAGGTATATAAGTTATGGGAGAGAATGAACATTCTGGCATTCAGGCCAGGCGAAGGCAAAAGATGTTTCCTTCCTCCACTCTGCCTTTCGCAGAGGTTGCAAAGGTCGATGGTTAATTTATCAAACTTACACAGTGCTGTAAATCTGTATGAATTTGAGAAACTGTACGAACCTTCCATCGGCTTCTTTTGCTTTGGCATACTGCAAGTGAATCTTTGGGGAAGAGACACGAGGCAGAAGCTCACCAACTTTGGCCCTAGAAGGTAGGTTTTGGAGAATAATGTCAGCACTATGTTCAATCCCGAGGTAGCTTCCTACAATCAAATGTTAGTTTTTAGGATTCAAAATAGTTATCACGATCTTAAAAGATATCTGGTTCCTATAGGTAGAAATGGACGTAACTGCTTTTCCTTCTGACCCCACACCCCTGCCCTCCCTCTCTGTGGGAAACCAAGGCAGTGGTTGAGCTCTTTGGGGACAACAGAGCTTTTCCCCCAGTAACTTGTCTGATCAGAGATCTCCCCACACCAGACTGATAGGACGTACTGTTCTTTGGAAAGTGAACTATGAACATGAGCTCACGGAAGAAGAAGAAGGAGATAAAAAGAAGAGGGAACAGGATGCCCAGGAGGGAGGAACCAAAGGAAACAAGAGGGGAGACGCCCAGGACGCATTCATTTCCACACCTGCTAAGAATAAGTTTTAGCCAATTCTTACCAATTCTTACAGCGGATGTAAACAGAGGCTGCTTTGTCATAATAGAGACCCTTTTCATACAGTTGGGCTGCTTCTGAAAATTGCTAAATTAATAAGAGATTATTAAAACACTGAATTTATTACATGAAAGTGCCCATGAATACTTATGCAGAGACAAGCACACCTTCATATTCTCCAATATGGCACCACAGTCTCTTTTAAGGACCCTGCTGGGATGCTTCAGCGCCTGGTTAACCCCTCGGCGTATGTCTCCCATTCTTATGGACATCTGGGCGACCCCAGCCAGACACACTTCATCGTGTTCCTGAAATCATAAGGCAAATAACTTACAAATCAGACCCTAAGTTAAACTGATTCATTTCAGCCAAACAATTAATTTAAATCTAAAATGAGCCCAAACACTACTTTCATTAACCCTTTCAGGCAAATCTCAAGGTTATGAAATAACACTGAGTCCTTTTTTTTTTTTTTAAATCACCTGTTACAAAGCTATACTTTTTTCTTTAGAAGTCTAGATCTTTACAAATATCTAATAATTTCATTCATATGTGGAAGTTAAGAAAGAAAACCGATGAACATAGAGGAAGGAAAGGAAGAATACGATAAAAGCAGAGAGGGAGGGAAGCCATAAGAGACGCTTAGCTACAAAGAACAATCTGAGGGTTGCAGGGGGGAGGTGGGTGGGAGAACAGGGTAACTGGGTGATGGGCGTGAAGGAGGCACTTAATGGAATGAATACCAGGTGTTAAATGCAACTGATGATTCACTAAATTCTTCCCCTGAAACTAATAATACACTGTATGTTAACTAACTTGAATTTAAATAAAACCTAAAAAAAAAGAAGTCTAGATCGTTTATGCTTAAGAACAAATTTTTACTACCCCATGTCATAATGCCTTGTATATCTTTGTATGTCTTCTTGGTATAAAATTTTATGTAAGAAGTAATATATCTGATACACAGCATAAATGCTATGAGCAAAACTAAGGGAAAAAACCATTTATGGAATTGAAGATTTCTCCATTAGACATGATTAAACATTAAAAACTTTATGTAAAATTGCTTAAGTCATTAAAGATAACTACAGAAATTTTCAAGTAATTAATGTGTACTAGTGAACTATAATGTCAGATTGCATTTTATGCGAAGCACCAGGTCTAGAACACTCTGTGGTGATGGAAATGTTCTATATCTGCCTGGTCCAACATGGTAGCTAACAGTCACGAGTGGCTCTTGAGTAGCTGAAATATGGCCAGTGTGACAGAGGAACTGAATTTTAAATTTTATTTCATTTTCACGAGTTTAAATAGCCATGTGTGGCTAGCAGTTACTGTATTCAATAACATGGATTAAAAAATAAACACCTAAAATATATGTAGCCAAAGAAAATATCAAAAACCCGAGTTACATGGGCAAAGGATATGATCAGGCAATTCATAAAAAAAATGTAATTGACCAAGAAATAAAACGTGCTCAGCTCCATTAATAATCAAATACACATAAAATACCTTTCTTTGGCTTATGAAATTGGTAGAGAAGATAACACGGTAACATTAGATGTTGTTGGAAATGGGGGGGTGGGAGCGACACCTCCATACAGGCCTTTAGCTATATAAGTCGCTATAAATTCTTTTGGAGAGCAACTTGACATTGTAAGAAATTAAAAGCATACATTTTATGACCTAGAAATCCCATCTATAAGAATATATCCTTCAGAAATCTTATCTTAGGTAGTTAGAGATACAAGTATACTAGGTAGAACATCCATTGCAGTATTTTCATAGTAAAAAAAAAAAAGGCAAAAACAATTATAATTCAATAAGGGAATAGATGGAAAAACTGTGCCACATCTAAACAACAGGACATGAGGGGGAGCCTAGGTGGCTCAGTGGGTTAAAGCCTCTGCTTTTGGCTCAGGTCACGATCCCAGGGTCCTGGGATCGAGAATTGGGCTCTCTGCTCACCAGGGAGCCTGCTTCCCCCTCTCTCTGCCTGCCTCTCTGCCTACTTGTGATCTCTGTCTGTCAAACAAATAAATAAAATCTTTTAAAAAATAAAAAAATAAAAAAATAAACAACAGGACATGAGAAACTCTTAAAAGATTAAAATCAATTTGTGTGTATTGACTTGAGAGACCATGAAGGAAGCCGAATGCTGCTTTTCATAGAACGGATTTCAGTTCATCTTTGCTAAATGAATGGAAATGAATGATTTCATATTTAGTAAAAACCCACATTTCATACATATCTGCATGCTTACAAGAGATTCTTGTGTGGAAATACATAAAACTGTGACCAGTGGTTACCACTGAGTCATGTGATAGAGGAGAGAATGAAAAGGTGACTTTTCATGTCACGCTGTCGCAGTTTTTTAAATTGACCGGAATGAAATTGTATGACTTCTGTAATAAAAATTCTAGATAAAAGACAGGAAATGAGATTTTCACTCTTTACAAGACATCATGTAAAAACATCAAATAAGATTTTCACTCTTAACAAGACATCATGTAAAAACATCAAATAAGATTTGCACTCTTAACAAGACATCATGTAAAAACATCAAATAAGATTTTCACTCTTTACAAGACATCATGTAAAAACATCAACTTTTATTGCAAAATTTGGCTTCTTGAGCTAAAATTCTAGGGGGGAATGGGCTGGAATAGTGGCTAAAGTCCATGGTTTCCAGGATCATCATAAAAAATACAGCGTGACAGATGAAGGGGCAGAACGGACTTTGTGGCCTGGGAGTTAACTTCTCAGTGGTTAGTGAAACGTTTTAAGAGAGTGAAAGGAAAAGCTTCGTGAAAATCATAGTCAGCCGATAGGTGGGATGGGATAAAAATTTTACTCCCAGCATTAACAAGAAGCTCACAGTTAGTATACAAAGGAAAATATATCTTTTTCAGACTGATAAGAATATTTTCACCTTTAGGTTTTAAGTGTTTTTAAATGATTTAACTATATCCTTTGCAAGGTTGTTAATAAACTGAAAAAGAGCTCACCTACCAGAAACTGAATAAGATGCAATTCAGACAATGGCTTTTTAAATGAAACTAACAAACCTGAAGATAATTACACATATCTTGATTCAAGGTTACCTTCTGATCACCAGTTATTCCTTTCTCATAATGAGCCAAAGCATTTACATAATCACCCCTGAAAGAAAAATCAGAGTGAATTTCAATACATAAATATGTATCATATTTACATAGACAAGATTTAAAAGATAATCTTTGTCACTGGTTGCTTGAGCTCACAAAAGATGTGATACACAACATACAAGCTTTTTTTTTTCATTATTATTTGCTACTATAAAAATAATTATAGGGGCACCTGGGGTGGCTCAGTCAGTTGAGCATCTGACTCTTGATTTTGGCTCAGGTCATGGTCTCTTGGGTGGTGAGACTGAGCCCCATGTCAGGCTCCGTGCTGACCATGGAGCCTGCTTAAGATTCTCTCTCCTCCTCTCCCTCGGCTCCCCACCCCCACCGACTCACGAGTGTATGCACATGCACTCTCTCTCTCAAAAAATAATAATTATAAAGCTGGATTATGTGAGACTGTAGGGTGCTTACTTTGTAGTATGTCAGGCATTTTTGGGAGCTACATTAAATGTGATGGGCCACTTTGGGGGGTGAAACCTTTGTGTTTAAAAAATCATTTTTTAAATCCAAGTATAATTAACACACAGTGTTGTTAGTTTCAGGCGTACAATGATTCAACGAATGCGCCTCAGTGCTCATCATGGTAAGTGCACTGTTAATCCCCTCCACCTGCTTCACCCCCTGCCCCATCTCCCCTCTGGCAACCACTAGTTTGTTCTCTATTTTTAGGAGTATGGGTTTTTTGTCTTTTTTCTTTATTTTGTTTCTTAAATTCCACATATGAGTAAAATCACAGTATTTGTTTTTCTCTGACTTAATTTCACTTAGCGTTTTACCCTGTATATCCACCGGTGTTATTACAAATGGCAAGACTGCACTCTTTTTCACGGCCAAGCAAACACGGCACTGTGTGTATACACCACACCCTCTTATCTGCTCATCTGTTGGTGGACGCTCGGGTTGCTTCCCCATCTAGGCTCTTATAAATAACATTGCAGTAAATGTAGGATTGCATTCAAAGATACATCTTTTTGAATGAGTATTTTCGGAGTAAATACCCAGTAGTGTGATTACTGGATCATATGATAATTCTGTTTTTAATTTTCTGAGGAACCTCCATGCTGTTTTCCACAGTGGCTGCATCAGCTTACATTCCCAGCAATACAGGAAGGTTCCTTTTTCTCCACATCCTCACCAACACCTGTTTCTTGTGTTTTTGATTTTAGCCGTTCTGACAGGTGTGAGACGGTGTCTGATTGCGGTTTTGATTTGCACTTCCCTGATGCTGAGCGATGCTGAGTGCTTTTCCATGGATCTCTTGGCCATCTGGATGTCTTCCTTGGAGAAATGTTTGTTCACGTCTTCTGAATAGGCCACTTTCTTTGGGGGCACTAAATGACAATCACGTGACCATGAAAATGAATGTATTTTCTGAAGGCCCAATACTTGTAAGAAGAATATGCATTGAAGGGATCAGGGTAGATCTGCAGATCCACCTTTCTCTGAAAATGGCGCTAAGCTCCACGAGATCTCCACGTTTTATCAGCTGAGGCAAGTTATCCAACCTCCGTAAGCCTCACTCCGTTTCCTCACCCGCTAACCTACTTAGTTACTATGATTACAAAGGAAATGCTTGATCACTGGGGACTGGGTGTGTGTCTAGCTCAGAGTCCAAATAGCAGTGAAAGTTTTGGGAATTGGTGGCAAGAAAGTGCTAGAAATTTTAAGAAATATCAACAACAAAGCACTGGCTTTCAACTGGCCTCAGCTCACCTGACTATAATAAGACAAAGTTTGAGAGTTTGCTACAAAAGCTTCGATTTCCCCCCAAAAGGAGAAAATAAATGTCTTCTCCATGGTCCAGGGGTTTACTAGGGTGTCTGTGTTCTGGGAGGATATGGTGGGTCATCTCCCAATGAAATGACCCTTTTCCCTTTAGCACAGAGGTTTTGTGCTCTAAGACCCTGTCACTCTCAGGATGGAGATGGAATGCCGAGGCACTGGGAGGCCGTGACCTTTAGGTTAAGCACTAACATTGCAATTTGTCCTTTTTTTTTTTTTTTTAAAGATTTTTGTTTATTTATTTATTTGAGAGAGAGGGATCACAAGTAGGCAGAGAGGCAGGCAGAGAGAGGCGGGAAACGGGCTCCCTGCTGAGCAGAGAGCTCGCTGCGGGGCTCAATCCCAGGACCCTGAGATCATGACCTGAGCCCTGAAGGCAGAGGCTTAACCCACTGAGCCACCCAGGTGCCCCGCAATTTGTCCTTTTTAATATGTGAAGTTACTTTTTCTTTTTTAAAATAGATTTTATTTTAAAATAATCTCTACACCCAACATGGGACTTGAACTCACAACCCTGAGATCAAGAGCCATAGGTGCTACCAACTGAGCCAGCCAGGGGCCCTTCCGGAGTTACTTTTTAAGGGGCAAATATGTGACAAACTTAAATTGAGGTTGGCTACAAAAGAAATGAAATCTCTAAAAAGTTTTTATTTGCAAGATATAAAATTTCAAATAAGGGAGCATGGTTAGACATGAAAGACCACTTTTTGAAAGCATGATTTCTCCAGCTATAGTTTGGGTGTCACATTCTCAGTGAATCCAAAGTTGGCTGAAAATAAAGCAGAACTATATAAAAATATTTTTAAAAAACTGTTAGAACCATTTTTTCTTTGTTCAAAGACCACTACTTTTCTACATTTCACTATTTTTGAAATGGCAGTGTATAATCAATGTCAAAAGAAACTGTCCGGGGGTGTGATACAGTCGTTACTGTACATACCTGTGTGAACTGAATTTACAAGAAAATTATTCACTTGAATTGTCCTTCCTGGTATTCACCTTTGTAGCACTAAGCATGGCTGCCTGTGAGCTTAACACTGGATTCTGAATGCTTCTAACATACACTTTTAGGCAGCAATGAAATAAAAATCTACATTCTGTAATTAAGACTACCGACAATTAAGGCTGTCGAGCAACGAAGAGCACCAGAAAACTCTAACGCTCTTGGAATTGACTGTTTCCCAAGGTAGGAGAGATCTGTAAAGCCGATTAATGTAGCATGAAGGATTATTACTCAAGTGTTGAATGACCACCTGTGAAAAGCTTCTGGCTTGACTTTCAACCCAATCTTTATCCAGATGCAATTCAACTTAGAGAGAGAAAAACTATAATTTTAAGCAAACAAAAGATATAGACCAAATTCTGTGCTTTTTTCACTATGACTTGAAATTACACTGCAAAGCTGCGAAGTGTTCAAAGAGGTCAAGATCATGAACACAGGCTGTGAAAAGCAGTCCGCGCCCCGATACTATGCATAACTGCTGCTGGCCAAGTGCGATTCCAAACAGTAGCTAGATTCTTGGTGTAGGAAAGGCTTACACCCAGACTTCAATTTTGATGCTGAAAATGACAGTGGATAAAGGCCTGGACAAGCCTTCGCTAGTGAGAAAAGACAATTTTTTTGGAAGTACAGATAATACAGATTTTTACCCATAACAAGCAATTACTCAGTCAATGGAGGGCCTTCTCATTAATGGCAGTTCAGAATTGGGGATATTCAGCAGTTAGCGACTGACCAAAAAACATAAAGAGAAGGACTTACGTGAATTCAAGCTGAATAGCGTATTCTTTTGATATAAACGGTATCTGGTCCGGGGCTAAGCGCTTTGCCAGTTGTAGCGCACTGTCCCAGTGCTGTAAATCCCTTCTCATCTATTGGGAAGACAGAGACCTTAATTTCAAATGAACAAATTACTTTGCATTGTCACCATACAGTGCTAGTTTTACCAGAAGTGATTAGAAGAGATTTTTGTTTAAAAAGTGGAATTTGGGGCGCCTGGGTGGCTCAGTTGGTTAGGCGACTGCCTTCAGCTCAGGTCATGATCCCAGAGTCCCGGGATCGAGTCCTGCATCTGGCTCCCAGCTCCATGGGGAGTCTGCTTCTCCCTCTGACCTTGTCACTCATGCTCTCTCTCACTGTCTCTCTCTCTCAAATAAATAAATAAAATCTCAAAAAAAAAAAAAAAAAGGTGGACCTTGACCCTGGCAAGGATAACATAGTACTCAGACATACATTCTCAGTGGGAGTGACAGAGCTCCCACAGGGGTAAAACTGGTTCTTGGAGAGCAAAACCATCTTACTATTACAACAGTTTGTGGTCCTCCAAAACTCAAACCTCCCTAACAAAATATTATTCTTTTGGATTTAATTTTTACCCATATGAAAAAATTAAATTGAATTAAAATCAATTCCATCAATTAAGGTTAATTTTTCTTATTAGAGGGGAGAGAAGAAAAAAAATGAGAAATACTTAACTATAGGAATTGATGTTATTTCCTGAGAAAATCTGAAACTACATGACTAACAGCAAACATAAAGATAAAATGTGAACATGTCTTTCTTCCAGGCTCCTGTTGTCTTTTATCTGCATCTGGGACACAATTCCAAACATAAACTAATCCTTAAAGAGTCTTTTGGGGCACCTGGGTGGCTCAGTGGGTTAAGCCGCTGCCTTTGGCTCAGGTCATGATCTCAGGGTCCTGGGATCAAGTCCCGCATCGGGCTGTCTGCTCAGCAGGGAGCCTGCTTCCCTCTCTCTCTCTCTGCCTGCCTCTCTGTCTACTTGTGATCTCTCTCTGTCAAATAAATAAATAAAATCTTAAAAAAAAAAAAAGAGTCTTTTGGAGTTCATTCCTCACTTTAGTCACACTTTGTAAAGAATTAATAATAGCTAACATTTTTCCAAGTGCTATTCTTTGCCAGGTACCATTCGAGGGCATTAGCTTGTTCACTTTTCCTAATTGGGCCTTTAGCAAGGAACTTTTCTTGTACCCATTTTAGAGATCCAGAAACGGAGGCAAAGAGAGGCCAGTTTTATATACAAAGTCTGATATACAGAGGTGAGCGGCAGGGCTGTGCCTCTGACTTCTTTACCTGGCTAACTCCTCAGCCTTCACACTGAGGTTAAAGGAATGACAGGTACAAGCACCCCTCTCCACCCCTCTTCACCCATCACCTCAAATCCTTTACAAATCTGGTAGCAAATGGCAAGTGCTCACAGCTAAATGCAAAAGAATTAAGGTGACATTTTTTCCTTCATATCACAATCATACTCCTACTTCAATGTGTACTAGTCCAAGTTCTGAAAATTTCTCAGGGTGTCCTCAATTGTTGCAAATAATATAAAATTATTTAAATTTTTTGTTAGAACAAAATTAATTCAGTTCATTTAAAATTTAAAGTTTTTTTTTTTTTTAATTTATTTGATAGAGAGAGAGATCACAAGTAGGCAGACAGGCAGGCAGAGAGCCTAATGCAGGGCTCGATCCCAGGACCCTGAGATCATGACCTGAGCCAAGGCAGAGGCTTAACCCACTGAGCCACCCAGGCACCCCAGTTCACTTAAAATTTAAAAATGAAATTTGCTGTTGAGTAATTTGAAAAAAATGAAGTTGTAAAACCAATAGCAAGTATTTTTTAAAACACCTCCTCTGTGTAATTGACCAAATGCTGATTTGAGGTAGGATAACGTTAATGAAAATAGCTATCACTTTGCGTCTTAACTATTTTTTTAAAGATTTTATTTATTTATTTGTCAGAGAGAGAGAGACAGCATGAGCCAGTGGGGAGGGGGCAGAGGAAGAAGCAGGGTCGCCGCTGAATAAGGAGCCTCATGTGGGACTCGATCCCAGGATCCTGGGATCATGACCCAAGCCCAAGGCAGACACTTAACTGACTGAGCCACCCAGGCATCCCAGTGTCTTTACTATTGATCAGGCAGTGTCCCAAAGGATTTAGCCTCATTTTAAAATCTTTATAACAACCCTATAGACCAGATATTTTCCCCCCTACTTTAAAGAAATGGGACCAGGAGATAGAAAGATTAAATAACTTGTCCAGGGTGATACAGAGCTGGGATCTGAACCCAGACATGTCTACCCCTAAAGTCCCTGTTCTTAACTGCTATTCTATATAGCCACTTGGCTCTTGCACTGATCTGGGTCCTTCCCTCTGTTCTAGTCCTTCCCCTGCAATGCTCATCTCTGGGAAAGTAAAGTCGTTGGTAAACCTCTCAGCGCACAACAGAATCTCATAGGCCAAGTAAAAGATAAATGCACCTCAGTGTCCCCATTTGGCAATAGAGACAATAACTATCTCCCGGGATTGCTGTGAGGGTTAACTGAGTTAAAAATATATCAAGTGCTTAGGAAAGTGCCCGTCACATGTGGGCTCTCGATAAACGGTGGCTGTTGCCACGTGCGTGCATTTTTGTAAATTACATAATCTGTTCCCTTTGGACACAACTGAGACTTGAAATTATTTGGTAACATTACAATTACATGCCTTTTGCGGTTCCACAGAACACAGAATGAAAGTATTTTTGAAATTAATGAATACTCAGGGGTCTTAAAGCTGAAATGTCTAAATTTCAGGAAGGGGAAGGCATGTGGCTTCTGGTGCTGAACGATTCTAACTATGTTCTTCCCAGCTTTATCCGCTGCCATACCTCCAGCGCGGCAATAGGACAGCTGGACGCAAGGTACAGGTCCTGAGCCAGGTTGAAATCACTAGTAAACATGGCAAGATGTCCCGCCAGAAGATTGTAGTCTTCTATTCCCTACAAATAAAAGCAGTTTTAATGAGAAGAAATAGAAGTGTTTCTTTTTTTTTTTTTAAGCCTTTGCTTAGTAGGAAGTGGTTAAGGTTCTACAAATTAACTTGCTGATGAGTTAGGTAAGACTAACTGCGGAAACTTAACATGACTGAATACATACCATTTAAATCCGAATGCAGTGAGTCTCATGAGATGCTGCTTACCTTTATCTGTTCCAAGGACATCACCATGCCCACATTTCCGATTGTCCGATAGACGCGGATGGCAAACTCCACTTCCATGTGATGGAGACAAGCTCTGGCCAGCTCATTCCAGGCAGCGTGATCATTCAGAAGCTTGCACATTTCCCAGGCATCAGAAAACCTAGCATTTCAATATATCGGTTTCATCAGGGAACTCTATTTGGCCCCTGGTTGGCAATTTTCAGGTTATATGTATTATCATGTTAGGTCTTAAATTTTCCAAAAACACTTCTTCGTCTGTCATCCTCATTTCCAAGTTACGAAAAACTACATAAATTTTTCTTCCTTTATTGTACAGATCAATCTTTTTTCTTGAATGCCTGCTTCTCCTCCACCCCTCTGTTTGGGCTCTCTCTTGCTATCTCCCTCTCTCAAATAAATAAAATCTTTAAAAAAGTGTTCTTTTTAAAAAAAAAAAACATTTAAAATGTTTTTTAAACATTTAAGATTTTTTAATTTAAATACTTTATTTATTTATTTATTTATTTATTTATTAGAGAAAGAGAGAGAGAACACCCACGCAGGGGTAGCGGCAGGCAGAGAGAGAGGGAGAAGCGGGCTCTGATGCAGTACGCGATCCTAGGACCCTGGAATCATGACCTGAGCCAAGGCAGATGCTTAATCGACTGAGTCCCTCAGTTGTCCCCTGACTGGTATTTTCAAGGGTGGTGACTAGATGAGATTGTCCTGAGGCTATCGGCCCAGAGGGCAGTCGTGGAGTGCTTAGAGTATGGATTTTTCTGAGTGAGGGCCCACGTTAGTGGGGGAGTACGGGGCAAGCAGGGAGGAAAAGGTCTGGGGTGTGGGTGTGCGTTGGTGTCGGTGTGTATGTTGGGACATGCACTTGTGGGATTAGGACTGGGGGGAAAGTGGAGGCTGCAGAAGATGAGCTGTTTTAAACAGAGCAAGTGTGAGGAGCTCATGGACTCCCACACACACAGCTGGTGGCCAGCGGTACATAGGGGTTTAAGTGGAAGATACATGTTCTGGGGTCCGCCTCTTATGAATGCTATTGGAGCCGTGTCGGTAGGGGAGATGCACTCAGGAAGAATCATTAGAGAAGAGAAGAGGGGGCTCATGGGACCCAAAGGAACAGCAACATGTAAAACACGGTCGGAACCACAAAGGAAAGCTCACAGCGGCCGTTAACAGGTAAGAAGACGCAGAAAAAGGACGTACCCAGCAAGGCAAGCCTAAACTTCTTACGTCAACATTAGGATACTGTTGAAATCATGAGGCTTATTAATTATTAAATATATAATTATTAATTATTAATTTCACCGTAAGTGTGCTATTTGGGTGATGAGAAAGCTCTTTGTTCTGAAGGGCTTAGGACAGTTGTACTTCCTTTAGAATTTACACACATTCTCCGCACCCCCCCAACCCAGTTTTCTTATCTAAGCCTCACAATAATCCCGTAAAGGAGGCAAATACTATCATCTCCTGCTACTTTAATGGGATTTGACCTTTAAAAATCACAAAAGCAAACGAGATGCTCAGGAGAAGGGGAGAAGCCTCTGGAGTCCCCCACCTTTTGAGCATTAAAGTCTGCGACAGCATCTGCCGCAGCTCGTTCGGCCCCACGTCTTTTAAACTGTCGAGGAACTTGTGGGTGCTTAGGTAGATGTTGTTTATTTTCCCGCTCTGCGTCTGGCAGGTCAGCTCTCCGTTAAACAATAGCAAAGGTCTATGAGAGAAGGGCACTTTGGTGCCTCCAGCCAAGATGACCTTGGACCCTAGATTTGAAAACAGACACCTTAATGTTGAAAGTGGATCTTCAGCCCATAAATCAGAAAGGAATGCTTTAATTTCACTGTCATGGTAATTTATTTACCAACAACTGCACAAGAAAAATGATTATGTACCTTGTATTGTGTCCTTGTGGAAGACGTAAGTGTACACCTTATCGTCATCGTAGGCAATAAATACACCTTTATCCATTGGCCAGTTTTCCCAAAGAACACCTTTAATGGTTGGTGAAAAGTCTGGAATCTCATAGGTAGCATCATTAACCTACGAAACAGGATTTACAGATCTGCCCCAAGTCTGTACTGAAACTGTCATTGCTGGCCTGGGTAGGAGCCTGTTTGCTGCCTTGGCGGCATGCAGCTTTCCCATCTCGTTCACCCCAACAACACTCCAGTCACAGCGGGAAGGAAAGTTCCTTTTCCTATTCCTGTACTAGATCTGGCTTGAAAAAAAACCCCAGGGTTTGTATGGCAAATCAAGCCTTTTATCTAAAACTTGGTGCAAAAAATTAAATTAAATTAAAAAACGGTGCATTTTCAGGAAAAACGGCAAGTCTGGACACAAAAGCTTCAGCTTAAAAAAACAAACAAAAAAAAGATCAAAGCTGCTGAACACAACAGAAATTTAAACTACAAACACACTTGTGTTGAGAAAATTTTCAATCCCTGGTACAGAAATGGTCCAGCTAGAGAAGAAACTAATTAATTCATACATATCTGGAAATCAAATAAACTCCACTGGGTCTGTTTTTTTTCAAAACCTTCTCTAGAACACATGCCAATAAATATAAAATGTACTATTAGTGATATAAGCTATTAAAAAAATCAATGTACATATTCCACCGACCTCCGCAGACAGGCTTATTTCTGCCCTGAATGTGCAGCTGAGCCATACCCCCTCCTCCCTCCCTCATCTTGCATCTTGCTTGCAAAATAAGAAGGAAATGTAAGAGCACAGACTAGCTAATACTCTAGAGCTGAGCTGTGCAACAGAGTAGCCACTAGCTCACAGTCCCGTGGCTCTCTGGAAGCTGAAATGTGTCTAGGCCGACTGAGAGGGAAGTTTAGACCACCCACTAGATCTCAGGGAGCTAGTACAAAAAAGGGGGTAAAACATTTCAGTCATATTTTATATCGATTACATACCAAAGTATTAATATTGGGTTGAACACATTAACATCAATTTCACCTGTTTCTTTTTATCTTCTTGCAAAAAAAATGTGGTTAGCAGAAAATTTAAAATTATATGTAGTTCTAATTATGTTTCTAATAGATAGTGCTACTTATCAGGCATTGTGCTAATTACTTATTTATATGCAACCTGATTGAATTCTAACCTCATACTGTACAAGATAGGCATTCTTTTCTTAAAGATTTTATTTATTTATTTGAGAGAGAGATAGCAGAGCACAAGAGAGGAAGAGGGCACAAGCAGGGGGAGGGGAAGAGGGAGAGGGAGAAGCAGGCTCCCCGCTGAGCAGTGAGCCTGATGTGGGGTTCGACCCCAGGACCCCGAGATCATGACCTGAGATGAAGTCAAACGCTTAACTGACTGAGCCAACCAGGTGCCCCCAGGATAGGCATCCTTATGCCCACTTTGCGGAGAAAGCAGCTCAGGCACCAGGAAAGTTGCCCAGAGTCACACAGCTAGTAAGCTGAAAAGCAGGACTTGGACTTATGCTTGTGCTTCCAACCACTGTTTGACACTGACCCTAGGTTTATGCAGATGAGCACACAGCGCCACCAGACTGGGGGTAGAATTTTTTTTAAAGGTAACCTTTTACTTTATTTTATTTAGTTGACAGAGAGAGAGAGAGAGAGAGAGAGAGAGCAAGGGTAGAGGGAGAAGCAGGCTTCCCACAGAGCAGGGAGCCTGACTCGGGGCTCGATCCCAAGACCCTGGGATCATGACCTGAGCCGAAGGCAGATGCTTAATGACTGAGCCACCCAGGAACGCCCCAAGGTAACCATTTCTTCAGTGCTTATTACATGGCAGGCACATACTAAATGCTTTATGCACATCGTCCCATTTCATTTTTACGTAACAAGCTACAGAGTAGGTAGAACTGCACCCATTTTGGGGGCTCCTGGGTGCCTCAGTAGGTTAAGCCTCTGCCTTTAGCTCAGGTCATGATCTCAGGGTCCTGGGATTGAGCCCCACATCGGGCTCTCTGCTCAGCGGGGAGCCTGCTTCCCTCTCTCTCTGCCTGCTTCTCTGCCTACTTGTGATCTCTCTCTGTCAAATAAATAAATAAAATACTAAAAAAAAAAAAAAGAAGAAGAAGAAGAACTGCACCCATTTTATCAATGGTGAAACTGGGATTCTGATCAAAGCGAGGGTTCTGGAGGAAGTCACCCCGGGCTCAGACCACAGATGCCATTTTCTGACTGTGTGACCTTGGACACACAGTCCAAGATCACATAGTCAGAAAATGGCAAATCCAAGTGAGGCCAGGCATGGAGCTTGGGCAGCTCAGACAAGGACCCTGTTACAGAAAGGGGATTTGTCCAAGAGGAATTTCCTGATCAAGGAGAGAGAACTCAGGGGTTATCTTACTATTTATGGCATTTGTCCTCATTTGTTCTGTGACTGGGAGAGGAATGGGTTGAATTAAGAATTGGTCCATTGGGAATTTTGCTTCAATAATTCAGGAGCTCCAGTGGGGAAACCTGTTCCATTTATCAAATGTAACAAAGATTTATCTTTTCTAACCTTAGTTTCTTCACCTGTAAAATGGCCAATAATATGAGTATTTCTTGGGGGAGCCCGTTGGTTGGCTCAGTCAGTAGGACATGGGACTGTTGATCCTAGGGTTATGAATTTGAGCCCCAGCTTGGGCCTAAAGTTTACTTTAAAAAGAAAAAAATATATATATATATGTATATATATATACTTATCTCTGAGGCTGCCATAAGGAGTAAGAGACACCTGATAATATGTAAGGCGTACTCAGCACAAAAATACTAGTTATTATTATTATTCATCTGAAATCGAGGTCTGTTTGTCTGTCTTCAGACTCCATGCACTTAACCACCACACCCTAACTATTTACAAACTTCCTGTAATATAACTCGTCATCCTTAATGGGCTTATAGAGAGTGATGGGGTACAAGGCTGTTATATTAGGGTGTTTGTAAGGAAAAAGTCACCCTCCCGATTCTACTGTATAATGTCAGTCGCTTCCTTACCATGCACCCAGTGCGGAAAAATTGGTTGAATAAATATACGTATGAAGGAAACCTGCGAGTAAATGTAGGAATTTTAAAGAGCAGTAGTGGTCATCTGAATAGTTACATATTTTTTCTTTTTCTTTTCTTAAAATTTATTTTAAAGATTTTATTTATTTGAGAGAGAGAGAGAGAGCACGAGCTGGGGACAGGGTAGGTAGGGGCAAAGTGGGAGAGAGAAGCAGGCTCCCCACTGAGCAGGGAGCCCGGCGTGGGGCTCGATCCCAGGACCCTAGGATCACTTCCTGAGTCCAAGCAGACGCTCAACGGACTGAGCCACCCAGGCGCCCCTGAATGATTATATATTTTCCTGTATGTACACCACAGGAGCAGTGTTTCTCTCAGATTCACTGAAGTGGAGCAGAGGAGTGAGCTGCAGTAGTATGCTATGACAGGGTGAGTCATCAAATCAAATCCAATGCATGGCACACTGGGCTGGAGGCCAAGACCGTCTCCTGTGCCCTAGGCGGGGGAGGAGGGGGGAAGACTGTGCAGCAGAAGCCCGCCTTCCCCTTCCCTGCCAAGCTCGCCTTAACTGTAGAAAGACTGGTGTAACTTACAGGAGGAATTCACTCCTGGGGGCACCGTGCTCCCCTGGGATATTGTGCCCAACCACCTAAGATTCTAACCTGGCAGCGAGATCTTGCTTTGGATAAAAGCAAACACGGGCCACAGGTGGGGTTAGGGAGAGCCTGTGCTCTCAGCACAGTCCTGGCGGATTTGGGAGGATTCTGTTTCACCGGGACTTTTTTCCCTTAACATGTAACAAGTTGGAAACAGGAATGGGAATGGGCAGCGAGGGAGATAATTCTGGAACCTGAGGGGTTTAAGGGTGGTAAAGCAATAAAGAGGTGGGTCTTTAGCTAACACCTGCTAAATAGCTACCAGATGCCTGATCATGGATTTGGAAGAACAACTCACTGAAACCTCACAGCAACACCATGAGGAAGGTCATGTAGCCTCTTTAACAGAAATCATCAAGGAAAGGAGAATGTCACAGGTGAAAGAAAAGTGCGTTAACTTGTTCAGACTGCTCTAACTCTTCACCCTTTCTGAAGAGGTAGACCCCAGTTCTCACTTAACTCCTGTCAGATCCCTGCTTTCCCGCCTACATTCTGGGTACCCTTGTCCACAGTTTCTATCTGTGGTGAGCCCAGGCGCAGAGTTTGGGCAGCTCGGACAAGGACCCTGTTACAGAAAGGGGATTTGTCCAAGAGGAATTTCCTGATCAAGTAGAGAGAACTCAGGGGTTATCTTGCTATTTATGGCATTTGTCCTCATTTGTTCTATGACTGGGAGAGGAATGGGTTGAATTAAGAATTGGCCCATTGGGAATTTTGCTTCAATAATCCAGGAGCTCCTGTGGGGAAACCTGTTCCATTTATCAAATGTAGCAAAGATTCATCAAAGATAAAACGAGGAAAAAAAGAAAAAAATTAAAGGAAGAGAAAGAGAGACAGGAAGGAAGGAAAGAGAGAAAAGGAAGGAAGGAAGGAAGGACGGATCATGACCTCTGTCTCAGGTCATGATCTCAGGGTCCTGGGATCAAGCCCGAGTTGGGCTCCCTGCTCGGCGGGGAATCTGCCTCTCCCTCTGCCCCTGCCCACCCTGCTCATGCTCTCTCTCTCTATAATAATTAAATAAAACCTTAAAAAAAAAAAAAAGATGCCTCCAAGAGCAGCTGTAGGCTATGTGAACTGTGACCAAGAACATACTAAATCATTAACTGGATATCAAAAGTAAGTAAATGAAAAATCCAAGTACAGTAAATGCCGTAAAAACCTATCTCCTTTTCCTAATTTATTTTTTTTTAAAGTAAGGGGTGTATAAAAATAAGAGTAACTGATTCTAAAAAGGGTCCCCCTGTTTTTAATCTATCATATACAAAAATACCTTTTCTTTCTGTTCAGGATCAACAAGGCAAGAGGAAAATCAAGTGAGATGGGCAGAAAGGAGTCCCTGACCTCTGAAGCTGATTGCATATCTGGAGAGAAAAGTCACGTACATCAAGATATACTGTACTATTGTGCAGTAAATAAGGTTAAAGTGGTACAGAATGTAACTATTTTTCCATTTAAAGAATCTTTCTGGGACTGACACAATGAAAAACTGCAAAATAATGGAAAAAGTTTTCTTGATGCAAATAGTTATAAAAATGGATCACAAACGTGATTTAACAAAGTACTCTAATCCTTGAACTAGTTATGGAACAATGATTTTATATATAATGCATATTAAAAATACTTTTCTTTATATATTACCTTAAAAAAAATGAATGCTTAAAAAATCTTCCAGACTTACCGGACAGTAGACAAATCCATCACTTTTTTCATCAATGAAAATTAATCTGGTCCCATTTGGGTCAGGAAAAATCTTTTTCACACCAACAGGATGTCGATAATCATTAACAAATTGCCAGTCTTCGATGTAGAAATACTGAATAACACCAGTCTAAAAAAAAAAAAATATATCCAGTAATAGGAATAAAAAGGTTGTCAAGAAAATACTTCAAGCACTTAAACACACTTCCAATTTTAAGAGAAAATGTATCATATTTTTCATGCAGGAAGAGTCTAAAACTAATATTTACTATATGTAAACGTACAGATCCAAGAGAGTAAGTGAGAATGTACATGTGATTCAACAGTTAGTTCTAATATTCTTAGTGATATTGAAGTATAATTGATTTTCAGAGTTTCCACTTATAGGAAATATCTTTACTGTTTAAGAATAACTTTCAAATCATGTTATTTTTAAATATTCTTGCTGTTAATTAAGACCAATCAGAAAACTGAAATAAACAAAACCACCCCATGCAATCAACTATATTTCTATATATTAGCAATGAACTATACATACCAAAATTTAGAAATATATTACCATTTATAATCACTCAAAAAAGATGAAATATTTAGGTATAAATGTAAGAAAACTTGCACAGGATTTGGAAAACTATACAACCCTGATTAAAGAATCAAAGAAGATCTAAATAAATGGAGGGTATACAGTGTTCGTGGACTGGAAGACGCACCATAATAATCATGTTAATTCTCCCCAATGGATACACAGTTTTCATATAAACCCATATTTGGGTATAACCTAGGAATGAAATTCCTGGGTCATATGGTAGCTATGTCTATTTATTTATCTATTTTTGTACAGATTTATTTATTTTAGAGAAGGGGGAGGGGCAGAGGGAGAGGAAGAGGGAGAATCTCAAGCAGACTCCCCACTGAGCGCAGAGCCCGATGTAGGGCTGGAAAATGACCCTGAGATAGTGACCTGAGCCGAAATCAAGTCAGATGCTTAACCAAATGAGCCCCCCAGGCACCCCTATTGTCTAATCTCTTACATAATTACCAGAGTGTTCTGCCGAGCAGTTGCACCATTTTACATTCCCACCAGCAGTGTATAAGAGTTCTGATTTCTCTCCAACCCCCTCAACACTTGTTATTATCTGACTTTTTTTATTACAGCCTCACAGAGGATGTGATGAAGTCGTAACTTCACATTTACTTCTGGGAACTTATTACAAAGAAGTAAAAACTTGTTCACACAAAAACCTGTATATGAATGTTTATAGAAGCTTCACTGGCAATAGTAAAAATAGTAAAAAACGGGAATCCAGATGCCCTTCAATTGGTGAACGCTTAAACAAACTGGTATATCCATACCATAGAATACCACTCAGCAATAAAAATGAACGAATTATTGTTGCACACAATGACTCAAATACATCTCCAGAGAAGTATGTGAGTGAAAAGAAGCAATCCCCAAAGGTTACACGGTGTATGATTCTACTTATGTAACACTACTGAAATGCCAAATTATAGAAATGGAGACCAGGTTACAGTTGATTCTTGAACAACACAGAGATTAAGGTTACTGACCACTCCCATCCCGACAGCTGAAAATGCACGTATAACTTTGACTCCCCCAAACTAAATTACTAATAGCTTACTATTGACTGGAAGATTTACCAACAACATAGCTGATTAACACATATTTTGTGTGTTAAATGTATTATATACTGTATTCTTCCAATAAAGTTAGAGAAAATATTACAAGAACCATAAGAAAAAATACACTTACAGTACTGTATTTATTAAGAAAAAAAACTACATAAGTGGACAGGTTCTGTATTTATTGGAAAAAATCCACATACTAGTAGACTTCTACAGTTCAACCCCTGTTGTAACCCTTGCTGTAACTATAACTTTGTTAGCAGGGATTAAGGTTGGGGTGAGGGCAGGAGGCAAGTAAGTGTGTCTATAAAATAGCAACATGAAGGCATCCTTGTGGTTAAAGAACCATCTTGACTGTCAATGTTAATATGCTCGCTATGATATGTAATATAATGTTACCATTGGGGGAAACTAGGAAAAGAGCATACTGGATCTCTCTGTTTTGTTTCTTACGTGGGATCACTTTGTATTGTTTCTTACAACTGCCTGTGAATCTACAAT
This sequence comes from Martes martes, assembly GCF_963455335.1. Classification (NCBI taxonomy): domain Eukaryota; kingdom Metazoa; phylum Chordata; class Mammalia; order Carnivora; family Mustelidae; genus Martes; species Martes martes. The sequence continues at coordinate 171,279,937 of NC_137889.1, read as the reverse complement.
GATCTAAAAAAAAAAAAAAAGTTAAAATAAAAACACATAACATCTAGGGCTTCTTATTCAGGCCAAGATAGGGTAACAGCCAGGACTTAATTTTCCTACCCCAAACAACCAAAAACAGTAGACAAAAATCATGAAAAAGCACTTTTCAAGATCCTGGAATGAGGCAACAAAGAACAATGAGTTCTGCCCAAGATTTTGGAAATAAACCAGGTGAGCCCCATGAGCCCGCCAGCTTTTGCTTTGAGAGTTTTCAAGACATGGCAAAGGGAGGAGGATGCAGGCAGAGCATGGCTTCCCGAGCTGAGGAGAGGAGCAGAAAGTCTGGGGAGAACAGGTGGCCGGGGTTTGCAGGGCAGAGTACAAGAGAAAGAAGCCTGGAGAGCTGCAGGGGTCCGCTGTGAGTCCTTAGCAGCTACTGATCACTGCAGGCAAGTGAGAAAGCCACAGGCCAGGGAAAAAACCATCCAAAGGGATTAGAGGGAACAGGACTGAGAATAGTAAATATTCCCAATAATCAGACTAGAAGAAATCACAGGGCACTGGGTAGAGAGCTCAGAAAGATCAGAAGTGGGAATAATCAGCTAGAGACTGAGCAGTGTTTCACATCTGCCTAAGAAATCATAAAACCAGACTCAAAAGGGTCAAACTGCTTCTAAGTCAATTAACTGCATCCCAGAGCAAAGCTCAAGAGTATTTTTAGCGCCCGAGTGACTCAGTCAATTAGGCGTTCGACTCTTGATTTTGGCTCAGGTCATAATCTCATGGGTCCTGAGACTGAGGCCCGCATGGGGGCTCTCTGCTCAGCGGGGAGCCTGCTGCAGATTCTCTCCCTCTCCACCTCCCCAAGTGTGGGTGTAAAAAAAGAATATTTTTAGGAATACAAAAATATCCTGCATCCCAAACAGTAAAATTATCGGGTATGCAAAAAAGGAGAAAAGAGGAACCATAGCTTAAAGGGGTTTAATATGATTGTGTATCTTTTATTATTTGATTTTATCTAATTTGTTGACTTATTAGCTACAACTCTATCATTTTAGTGGTTGTTTTAGGTTTTGTAGTATACATACAACCTGATAACAGGCAACTACAAAAGATCTACAGCTAAAATCATACTTAATGGTCAAGAATAAGACACAGATAGCCACTCTCTCCATTCTTATTCAACAATGTATTAGAATAAAAGGCATCCATGGGGCACCTGGGTGGCTCAGTCGGTTAAGTGTCTGCCTCCAGCTCAGGTCATTATCTCAGGATCCTGGGATCCAGCCCCAAGTCAGGCTTCCCACTCAGAGAAAAGTCTACTTCTCCCTCTCCCTCTGCCTGTCCCCCGCTGCTAGTGTTCTGTCTCTCTCCCTCAAATAAAATCTAATAAATAAATAAATAAATAAATAAATAAAAGGCATCCATATTGAAAGGAAGAAATAAAACTATATTCAGAGATGACATGATCATCTATATAGAAAATCCAATGAATCTACAAAAAACTACTATAACTAAGTGAATTTAGTTAGGCTGCAGTAGGATTAATACCCTCAAATCTGTTGCATTTCTATATGCCACAAATGAATAATCAGAAGTTAACATTTAAAAAGTAATACTATGCATTAAAAATATGAAAAATGATAAAATACAAAAATATGAACTACGTAAGGTATAAATCTGACCAAAGGGATGCTGGGACACCAAAAATACAAAAACATTAAAAAAATTAAAGAAATTAAAATCTAAATGAATGGAGATATATACCTCATTAATTGGTGAGTAGATTTTGCTAAGGTGGCAAATGATCTGTAACTTCAACATGATCCCATTAAAATTCCCAGGAGGCCTTTCGTAAAAATTGACAAGCTTGTCATAAATTCAAATGGGAATGCAAAGTACTGAGAACAGCCAAGACAACTTGGAAAAAGAAACTCAAAGTTGGAGGGCTAATGAGACCTGATTTCAAGACTTACTATAAAGCTACAGTAACTAAAACTACACTGTTATAAACACAGACATACGGATCAATGGAAAAAGACCCAAACATTTATGGACAATTTGATTTCTGACAAAAGTACAAAGGCAATTTAGTGGAGGAAGGACAATCTTTTCAACAGATATTGCTGGGACAACTGGAGTATCTTTAAACAAAAAAATGAACTTTGATCTATACCTCACAGCATAAACAAAAATTAACTCAAAATGGATCATAGACCTAAGTACAAAACATAAAATTGCAAAACTTAGAGAGGAAAACACCGGAGAAAAACTGTGGGACCTTAGGTTAGGCAAAGATTACTTAGATATGACACCAAAACACAATCTGTAAAAAAATAAATTGGTAAGTTGGACTTCATCAAAATAAAAAAAAATTCTTCTTGGGGCGCCTGGGTGACTCAGTGGGTTAAAGCCTCTGCCTTCAGCTCAGGTCATGATTCTAGGGTCCTGGGATCAAGCCCCATATGGGGCTCTCTGCTGAGAGCCTCTGAGCAGAGAGCCTGCTTCCCCCTCTCTTTATGCCTGCCTCTCTACCTACTTGTAATCTCTGTCTGTCAAATAAATAAATAAAATCTTTAAAAAAAAATTTCTTCTCTATCAAAGACACTGTTAAGAGAATGAAAAGGCAACTGATGCACTGGGAGAAAATACTTACAAAGCATATATCTGATAAATTACAGACTTGAATCCAGACTATATAAAGAACTCTCAAAAATCAATAATAAGAAAACAACCCAATTAAGAAGTGGCCGAAGAAATTTGAACAGACACTTCAGCAAAGATATACTGGGGCCAAACAAGCCCATGAAAAGATGCTGCTGGAGGGGGAAGGAGAGATGGGGGAAAAGGTAAAGGAAAGATGCTCCACAGGAATCCATTAGGGAAAAGCAAATTGAAATCACGAGATTTCACTACACACTTAAGAGTGGGTAAAATTAAAAAGATTGACGACATCAAATGTCAGTGAGGATGTGGAGCAATTGGAATGCTCGCACTGTTGACGGGAATGTAAAATGGTACAACCAATATAGAGAGTTTGTCAGTATCTTAAAAACTTAAACATACACATGCCATATGATGCAGCCATTCTACTTGTTGGTATTTATCCAAGAGAAAAGAAAGCATATGTCCATGCAAAGGCTTGAACACGAATGTTTACAGCAGCTTTATTTGTAAATACCCCATACTGGAAATAATCCAGGCTGGAAACAACCCTGAACTGGAAACTCCCCCAAAGTCCATCCTTAGGTTCACGGTTAAGCTGATTATGATAAAGGTATACCACAGAATGCCACGCCAGCAGGAAAAAGGAATCAACAATTGATACACACAAGAGGAATGAATCTCAAAATAATGATACTGAATAAAAGAAGGCAGAAAGAAAGAAGTATATACCATGTGATTCCATTTACATAAAATTCTAGAAAACAGAAACGCATTTATAGTGACATGAGGGGGTTGCAGGATGGGAAGGAGGAATCATAAAGGGGCATGAGAAAACGTTTGGTGGTGATGACCATGTTTACTATTTTTTTTAAAAAGATTTTATTTAGGGATGCCTGGGTGGCTCAGTTGGTTGGGCAGCTGCCTTCGGCTCAGGTCATGATCCCAGCATCCTGGGATCGAGTCCCACGTCGGGCTCCTTGCTCAGCAGGGAGCCTGCTTCTCCCTCTGCCTGCCACTCTGTCTGCTTGTGCTCACTCTCGCTCCTCTCTCTCTCTCTGATAAATAAATAAATCTTTAAAAAAAAAAAAAAAGATTTTATTTATTCATTTGACAGAGATTACAAGTAGGCAGAGAGGCAGGCAGAGAGAGAGGAGGCAGCAGGCTCCCTGCTGAGCAGAAAGCCTGATGTGAGGCTTGATCCCAGGACCCTGGGATCATGACCAGAGCCAAAGGAAGAGGCTTTAACCCACTGAGCGACCCAGGTGTCCCCATGTTTACTATTTTGATTGAGCTGATGGTGCTTCACAGGTACAGACAAGTCAAAACTTACCAAATTGTGGACTTTAAATACCAGTTTGTTGTGAATCAGTCATAACTTTATATGCTAAAGTATATACCGCTAAAACTTTAAAAACACGTATTTTCAGAATCACTCAAGAAAGAGATTGAGATAAATGCTGACTTCTGGACAGACCACCACACCTTGGTGTGAGTTCTCAATTCAAAATGCCGAGGGGAAGAGTGCAAAGAGTGGATTTTACATCAGGAGATACTGTTCAAGTTCTGCATCTGTTACAAACTTACTAACCTCTTAATCTTCAGCGTGTTTTTTTTTTTTTTTAATCTTCAGCGTTCTTCAGGCTCTAAAACTTCCCTGCTTATTTTATAAAACTAATGAGATAAAACAAGCGCGATCAGGGCTTTATAAACTGTTAACATCTCATATAAATGTATTACATTTGCTATTATTCACCATATCTCTTACTACTTTATCGGACTCGTGAGACCCACCGTACTGATGTATTTTAGTATTAGTATTTAGGTTGGACTTAAAGTCTCTCTTATGGCCATAAGCATGTGGTAAGACATGTTTTCTTTAGAAAGCAGTATAAAGGGAGAAAATGAAATGTTTGAAACAGTCAGTAATTGTTTTCCTAATGTGGAAAACAGTGACCTTCCTACCTTTACTAAATTCTTTTAGAGATTCAGCAAGACAACAGGTATGATATGCTTTGAAAAAATCTTTGAAAGCCTTTTACGAATGTAAGATGCTATTACTATATGTTTTATGTCCATCTGGCTAGTGCAATATTTAGAGGTCTAGGGTATTGGTGGTTCAAAGGACCAAAGATTGGGGCACCTGGGTGGCTCAGTTGGTTAAGCGTCTGACTTGATTTCAGCTCAAGTCATGATCTTAGGGTCATGAGATCGAGCCCCGCATCAGGCTTCACACTTAACCAGGCATGGGGCCTGGTTGAGATTCTCTCTCTTCCTCTATCTCTTCGCCTCTCCCTCCCCAGCTCACGCTCTCGCTCTCTAAAAAATAAAACAAACAAGCAAACAACAACCAAAAGAGTAAAGTGGGATTCTCAATATTCAATTAATTTTGCCATTTGTCAGTAGGCATTGGAGATCTACAGTTGAATGATATGTCTTACGTTCATCACCAAATTAGATCCCTAAGGCATCTAGATAAGGAAAACGAGGCTTGGAATGGGTTAAGTAGCACCTAGCAAGTAAGAAAACTGCAAGTAAGAGAATCTGAGCCCAGATTTCCCAGACTCCAAAGTCTGCTCTTTTCACTCTGCCATCAAAATTGTTTACATAATCACAAAAGCACTTGCTACTAGCAAATCATGGGACCTATGTGCTATACGTAAGTGTATATAAGGTAAGGTATATATGTTACTTTTGTACATCTATATGTATGTATATATTATGTATATATTATACACACACACACATATATTACAAATTAAAAATTAGAAATTCCCCTATGTTCTATATCAAAGAAGCCAATACATACATCTGTACCATAGATGAGGAAATCAGCAGTTAAGGCATGGCATAAAATACGGCACTTATCATCCACTGCCGGGAAAAGCCGGGTCTCACGTTCTTCTTGAGCATCCAAGATTTCACTTTCTATCTAAAACATAAAGAATAACAGTAACTCATAGATTGGAGTAAAGCTGGTCTGCACCACCTAGGGAGGCAGGGGAGGGTCGTCTTCTTAAGTTCGATTAAACATTCAGACTCATCAGACTACCCGTCTATTGAGAAAGACATCAGACAGGAACCCAGTTCGCCAACAGGGCAGCATTAAACTTCCCTCCTGAGTGGAAATGATCTTTGCAGCCGGCTCTGCAGGGGTCTGGCTTCCCAGAAGCAAAGAGCCAAGAAATAGATGTAGGAGATGCCCCCTTGCTTAGAAGACCCATTATTTCAGGAGCCAGTATCTTTCGAACAATTTAATAGGTATCATTTCAAGGATCCCCACAAGTGACCTGCCCAACTGTGTAAGTCAATTCATGGCAGGGAGCCCAGACATAGAAGGTTCCCATCAGTTTTTAGTTTTCCACTAGATGCACTTTACCACCAGAGCAAGAAAGTTAAATGAGCATCTCATGCAGATGGGTGAAGAGTTTTGTGGATAAAGGATTCATGAGGAAAACTAAAGGAAATAAGATGTGATGCACCTTTATCCACACTTGACTTTCTAGCTAGTCTGTATGTGGTCGTTTCCTGAACAAAGTTCTTGGTAATCTGGCATTAGGCTGTTCCTCGTCATCACTAATTGGAGTCATCGAGAGTCCCCAGGGCTCCAAGATGCATTTATACTTACCAAATGCAACTGGACTTTGCCTTCAAAAAGTGCAGCAGCATAGTCAGAATGAAGGCAAACACTGGCGACTGTCCCCAGATACTCCACATCTTTCAATTTTTTAACAGCTGTAGCAATTTTTAAAAAAAGCATATACATTAAAACATATTACATTAAGATTACATTAAGTTTGCTACTAATTTTTAAATGGGTGCCTTTTTAAGGGTATTCTGAATCTAAAATTTTTATTTTAGCCATTCTGAAGAAAATTGTAGTTGTCACATAAATTTGCCTTCAGGAATTCCCTAGTGATTCACATGAAACAAAGGAACAGAAAATAAAATGACACGTGAAGCAACCAAAAATTTCACTTGAGTGACCCTAAGCTTAACGGTATACTCTAGCTGAGGCTGTATCTCTGGCTGGCTAAGGGCTGTCTGACCTCCAATGAGAAGAAAAAGCCAGGCTCCCTTCAGATGCTAACGGTCACCACGTAAAGAATAAAAGGAAGGGGGAGGGACCCAACTGCCAGCCCAAGGAGTGCCTAAGAAAGTCATTGTGCAAAGGTGCATCACATTTTATTTCCTTTAGTTTTCCTCATGAATCCTTGACCCCTATGTGTGAAGAATCCTCATTTTTCTGGATGAAGGCATCTTTTTTAAATTTTTTTTATTTTTTCAGTGTTCCAAGATTCATTATTTATGCACCACATCCAGTGCTCTACACCAAGGCTCAGAGGGGTAGAGAATTTGTCTACAGTCACCTCCAAGAGGCAGCAGGGGAATTTACACTCAGGGCCTCATTCTAAAGGTCATACTCTGCCCACTATACCACGCTGTGTTCACTCCAAAGGTTAAGAATAAAATCTTTCCAAAAATTATGCACAATTTTTTTAAAAGATTTTATTTATTTATTTGACAGAGGGAGAGAGATCACAAGTAGGCAGAGAGGCAGGCATAGAGAGAGGGGGAAGCAGGCTCCCTGCTGAGCAGAGAGCCCGATGCGGGGCTTGATCCCAGGACCCTGAGATCATGACCTGAGCCGAAGGCAGAGGCTTTAACCCACTGAGCCACCCAGGTGCCCCAAATTACGCACAATTTTTAGAGGATTCACAAAACTGTTTAAGCTTCTTAAGAAAGAGCTGAAGCAGGGTGCCTGGATGGCTCAGTGGGTTAAGCCTCTGCCTTCGGCTCAGGTCATGATCTCAGGGTCCTGGGATCAAGCCCCGCCTCGGGCACTCTGTTCAGCGGGGAGCCTGCTTCCCCCCACCCCTCTGCCTGCCTCTCTGCCTACTTGTGATCTCTCTCTCTCTGTCAAATTTAAAAAAAAAATCTTAAAAAAAAAAAAAGCTGAAGGAAAAGCGTGAAAGGTCTGGTCTTCAAAAGAACCTTTTAGTGCTCCCCAAATAATAACAGAAGTTATACACTAGATAAGATGACAACTGGTTTGAGACTTGCCATTCTCTCCAAGGACATAAAACCAAGCTCGATTATTCATTCCCACGGCCAGATGATAAAGCCCAACTGCTACGAAGTTGGGCTCCACATCAACAGAAACTGTGATTGGCAGCTCCTATAATACAGGAAAGGAACAGTAGCAGATCAACTGTTGCAACTGCTTTGATTTTACTAATAAATAAACTCAAAATAACACCATTTTCATACCCCTTCCACAGGGTTGGCTACTGTGACTTCAAGCAGGGAGGTGAGGTACGCAATCCTCGTGCTGCAGGCATCCCCAAGTATGGGAAGCTTGGTCAAGAAAACATGCAGCGAGCCCCTTTGGGTAGACAGTGCCAGCAACTGGCCATCATCTGTCCAGGACAAGGTGCCCAATCCTGAAATGATGGACAGAATAAAGGATCAAAACCAAGTAATATTGTTGCAGGCAAACAAGCATTTCCACGTAAGCTGCAGAGACATAAAAATCTTCAAGTGTTGTCTTGAATAGTTAAGTCTGTACAGAGTAAAACTTCACCACGGACAGGCATGTGAACATGAGCATCGATTCATTCCATAGTGGCTCAAAGGGAAAGGATGTAAGAATTTAGGTTTTATACAAAAAAAAAAAAAAAAAGAATTTAGGTTTTATAACTGAAATTGAGATTAAATTCACTATAAATCTTTAGATCAAAGTGGACTTACGGGCTTCTATAATTACTAAAATAAGTTAAGTTATTTTAGGGAACTCGCATGAAGGGTGATAATTTTATTCCTCCTATAATGAATGCAAATCAAATAATAATAAACACATTCCTCTGATACTGCAGTGATAAAATGTCACTCTGCTTCAGAAAAATTAGTACCTTTATTCTCATCATCCAGGTTGATTATAGCATACATGTCCTTTAATTCTGCCAAGTCATGAATTTTAATGCTGAAAAATGAAAAAAAATTGTATATTGTAAATATAAGTGTTAAATAAGATTGGTTTCATTCACAAAAAAATTGTAAGCTACAGAACAGGTCAGGGTTTTCCAGAAAGGGATGTGAAGGATAATCTATTGGGTCAAGGTAAGAAAATAATAGAATTTCTATAATTGTATTTTATCTTTAAAAATATCCCTTTGGGGCGTGGTGGTTGAGTCTGGGTCCAGCTTAATTCTCAGATCTATAGTTTCAGGAACAAGGAGGTTTAAGTTGCCCTCAAGAAAAGTTTGAGTAGGAAAACATTCTCTTCAGTAGCACTAATTTTTGTAAGAGGAATAAGGTTTCTCTTTGCAATGTGCTCCCCCCATCACCCTGACTTCTTTCATACAAAAAGTAATGAGGTAACATAGAAAGAGCATTCAATTTGGAATCACAAGGCATAGGTTGAAAGCTCTGCAAAACTGGGAATATATTACTCCATAAGGTTGCAGGGAGGATAGGTGGGTTCAAGCCAATGATAGCTGTGTGGCACAATGTTAGCCCCTAATGGCTGTACAATTATCTTTCTTCCTTGGCTCCTTTCCTATCTCCTCACTTCTGCCCTCCCAGGGTTTTCCCTTTATATATTTCCCCTCATTGTTTTCACTTAACTTTTTATTTTGGTAGAATTGTAAATCTACTTGCAGTTGTAAGAAATAATACAGAGATTGTATATTTCCTCCACCTTCCCCCCAAATGATGACATCTTCAAAAACTATAGGATAATATTATAATCAAAATATTGACATTGACATAATCCATGAACCTTTTTCAGATATCCCAAGTTTTACTTATATCCATTGTGTGTGTGTGTGTGTGTGTGTGTGTGTGTGTATTTAGTTCTAAGCAATTTTATCACATGTAGGATTCTACCCACAACCACAGTCAGAATATAGAATAGTTCCATCATCACAAGTCACCACAAGTCAGGATATAGAATAAATAGTTCCATCACCACAAGGACCCCTTATGTTGTCCTTTTATAAACACACTTAAACTTCTTCCTCCTCTAGGTTCTTGTCATCCTTCACAGAATTTGATGGTATCACTATTTTTAATATACTAATACTGTGTGTTTCTCTGTTTTATTTGGGTCTTCTTTCAACAGCATTTTGGAATTTTCAGCACACAGACCCCTACATGTTCTGTTAAGGTGATATCTAAGTATTTCATTTTCTTCGGAGTGATTGAAAAGGCATATTTTTAATTTGATTTCCACATGTTTGTTGCTAGTATATAGAAATGTGATTGATTTGTGCGTGTTGATCTTTGATTCTGAAACCTTGCTGCACTCATTAGTTTTAGTTCTAGGTGTTTGTTTGTAGATTCCTTGAGATTTTCTACATGAGCAATCATGTCATCTACAAATAGAAATCATTTTACTTTTTTCTTTCCAAACTGGATGCATCTTATTTCTTTCTCTTATCTTATTGTAGTGGCTAGAACTTCTAATATTAGGTTGCATTAGAGTAGTGACAGTAGGGGGTCCTTATTTTGTTCCCAATCTTAGGGGCAAGCACTCAGACTTTCACCATGAAGTATCATGTTAGCTATAAGTTTTTTGTAGATGTTCTTTATCAAGTTGAGACAATTCCCCTTTATCCCTAACTTACTGAGAACTTTTATCATGAATGGGTGTTGGATTTTACGAAATAATTTTGTGTCAAATGATATGATCATATGGTTCTTAAGCTGTTGGTATAGTTACTTTGTTGATTTTTTAATGTAAATAAGCCTTGCATACTTGGAATAAATCCCAGTTGGTCATGAGGTGGAATTCTTTTCATATATTGCCGAATTCAGTTTGCTAAGTTTTGTCAAGGATTTTGTGTCCAGTTTCATGAGAGAGATTGGTCTCTAATTTTTTTTTAATACTTTCTTTGATTCTGGTATTGGGGTAATGCTAGCCTTACAAAATAAGTTGAGACATGTTCCCTCCACTTTTATTTTCTGAAAAGATTTTGTAAAATTGGTGCAAATCATTTTGAAAAATATTTGATAGAATTCTCCAGTGAAACCACCTGAGCCTGGAGATTTTTAAGGGGTGTAAAATTATTCTTTGATTTCTTTAAGAATTACAGGATGATTCAGATTATCTGTTTCATGTGGGTTGAGTTTTGATAGTCAGTGGTTTTTAAAAGAATTTTTCCAATCTTCTAAACTGTCAAATTCCTGAGTTGTTTGTAGCTTCCACACCTGTAGTAATAATCCTATTTCATTCCTGATATTGATTTTTTTTAATGTCATTCTTGCTAGAGGTTTATCAATTTCAGCTGTTAAGAGATTTTTTTCCCTATTCTATGTTCATTGTCATCAGCTTCTGCTCTTTATGATTTTATTTCTTCTGCTTTACCCTTATTTTGCTTTTTTTCCCCCTAGTTTCTTGAGGTAGGAACTTGTATTACATTACTGATTTGAGATTTTTTTTTCTTTCGTATATAAGCATTTAATACTACAAGTTTTCTTCTCAGCACTGCTTTAGCTGTATAGCATATTTTGATATGTCATGTTTTCATTTTTATTCAGTTATATGGGTTTTTCTTTTTTTTTGGTCTTTTAAACTGCTTTATTAACTTGACAATATATAATGAACATCTTTCCATGCAATAGAGTAAAACTCCCCTGCTGACAGAATCTTACAGATTGAGCCAAAAGACAATATTTGAGTAGAAACTGGTCATAGGAGACCCACAAGAGACACGTAACACCAAAAGGTTTATAAAAAAGGTACACTGAGAACATGTAAGTTTACAAAACAAGTGTGTCTTCCTATTAATTTCAGGAAACAAAACATCAGGATTCAAGGGGTAAGGCAAAAATCTTCGTGATGGGGGCGCCTGGGTGGCTCAGTGGGTTAAGCTTCTGCCTTCGGCTCAGGTCATGATCCCAGGGTCCTGGGATTGAGCCCCGCATCAGGCTCTCTCCTTAGCGGGAAGCCTGCTTCCTCCTCTCTCTCTCTCTCTGCCTGCCTCTCTGCCTACTTGTGATTTCTGTCTGTCAAATAAATAAAAAAATAAAATCTTTAAAAAAAAAAATCTTCGTGATGGTCATGTCGAGGAGGGTCAGTGCTAACCGCCCCCAGACCATGACTGAATTGCTTCTCCTTCAGCTGGCTCACCTCCCCCCACCTCCCTAATCCTTTCCATATTCTCTTCTCTCATCCTTGCCTGTGGTTCTCCTAGACCTGAATCATGTCCCACCTATACTGCGGGATGGGATGCCTAGCACGGAACCGCCTATGATTTACTCTAGGCACACAAAAGTCAGCTTCTAAAGTGAGGGCCAAAGGCTCTCCTTTATTAGCAACTTGATCCTTTTCATCCTTTTTTTTCGTTTTCCTGGTTGGCAATTGTCCATGCTGAGACTTTTTACTGCTCGTTCCTCTTTGGACGCCATTGCTCCTGGCCCCATCCATGCAGTCTCCTGTTCCTCTCAATTCTTGCTGCAAGTGCACAGATGCAGATGCTTAGACCTGCGCATCGGCTCCCCCTCCGCCTCCTACTCTTTGGGGCCACCCCTGGCCCACACACCCTCAGGGCCACCGCGAGCAAGAAGGGAGAGAGCGAAGGCCGGGTCTGACGCTAGAGTGAGGTGTGCGAGTCGGCATTGGAGGATCTTGGCTCAGTTGCATGTATTTTTCAGTTTGCTTTGAGATAGACTCATGAATTATTTGGAAATAGGTTAATTTCCAAGTGTTCATTGAATTTTCCTGATGTTTTTCTGTTATTTAAGTGTGATTACGTTATGGCCAAGGAACCCATTTTGCATGACTTCAATTTAAATTTGTTGAGGTTTCATGGCTCACAATACGAACTACCCTAGTGCATTTTCCATGGGTGCAGAGAAAAAAGATGGATTCTGTTGTTGGGTGGAATGTTCTATAGATGTCTGTGAGGTCCAGTGGGTTTATAGTGTTGTCCAAGTCTGTTGAGAAATTTAGCTAAGCTCCTCCGTGCTGCTGCTGCCTCAGCATCCACCCTGTTTGGCCAAGTGACCTGCAGTGACCTAACACTAGTCCCTCCTGCGAATGCGTGCCCTAGAGAGCAGCTCGCAGAGTCCCAAGCAGATATAAGATCCTGATGTGACTTCCCCAAAAGCCCCGTGATCAACAGTCTCTCCTGCCTCCCAGCACGTATTTACCTCACGTGCCCCTAGGATAAAATCTCTGGGACTTACCAAAACCCCACACTTCTGGTTAGAACTGACCAATCTGGCCTCACTCTGGGAACCCGAAAGCAATCTATTCAGGGCTCTATTGTTTTTTTCATAAACCCTATGGAAAGCACAAGCCCCAGGGTTCCGTGTCTTTTTGTCTACACTAGGCCTTGACCTGTCTCTGAGGTCAAGACAGGCCAGTTACTTCCTCCAGAACCTGTGAATAATGAACTTTTCTATTTCAATTCTATTTCGATTCTACTTCTTGCGTGTTGTTGAACCATAGCTCAGGGCCTGGCACCCTGCACTCTGCTTAGTTAAGTGTCAATTTGCCATGTTTTCCTCCTTGTTGATCTTCTGTCTCATTCCACATCTTATTGAAGGCGGAGCCTTGAAGACTTGAACTATTACTGTTGTCTATTTTTCCCTTTAGTTCTGCCAGCTTCTCCTTCCTCTATTCTGGGGCTCTGTTGTTAGGTGCATACTCACTTAGCATTATTTTATCTAGTCAATATGCAATATGCCTCTTCATCCCTGGTAATTCTCTTTGCTCTCTGTCTGATACCCGCCTAACCACCCAGCTCTCTTTTGGTTAGCATTTAGATGATCTTTTTCCATCCTTTTACTTTTTACCTAGTTGTTTCATTACATCATTACACTGAAGTGAGTTTCAACAGGCAATAGGGTCACTTAACAATTCTATTCTAATTGTCTATGTCCAATAGCATTGTCATTTACACATTCATCATAATTAATTGATTTGTCTGAATTTAAATCCACTGTTTTATTGTTTTCTGTTGTTCCTTTTGTTCTCATTTCTCCTTTCCTACTGCCTTTTATTTATTTTTAACTTGGCTCAATTTTTTTTAAAATTTTTTAAAAGATTTTATTTATTTATTTGACAGACAGAGATCACAAGGGGGCAGAGAGACAGGCAGAGAGAGAAGGAGAAGCAGGTTCCCTGCTGAGCAGAGAGCCCGATGTGGGGCTAGATCTCAGGACCCTGGGATCATGACTTGAGCCAAAGGCAGAGGTTTTAACCCACTGAGCCACCCAGGCGCCCTTTAAATATAATTTTTTATTTTTTTATTAACATATAATGTATTATTAGCCCCAGGGGTACAGGTCTGTGTCCTGTTGCCTTTTAGACTTGAACATTTTTCAGTATTCCATTTTAATTTACTTATTATTGTGTTTTTGTATATATCTCTGCATATTTTTAGTGGTTACTCTAGATTATAGCATACATAGTTAACATCTCAGAAGCTCTTTAGAATGAATCAATATTTTACTAGATGACACAGGGGCTCAATCCCAGGACCCTGAGATCATGACCTGAGCCAAAGGCAGACACTTAACTGACCCTCTCCTCTTTCTATTGTGCTCGTCATGTGTACTGCATCTTAAACATTGAACACACTATCAAATAATATTTTTACTTTCAACAGCCCCATGTGTTAAAGATCTCCAAAGGGGAAAAAAAAGATCTATTTACCATTTCTGCCTCTCTTCATTCTTTTTTTTTTTTTTTTTAAAGATTTCATTTACTTATTTTTGAGAGAGAGAGGGAGGGAGTGCAAGATGGGGTAGAAGGGTAGAGGGAGAAGCAGACTCCCCACTGAGCAGTAAGCTGATCGATCCCAAGACTCAGGGATCATGACCTGAGCTGAAGGCAGATGCTTAACGAACTGAGCCATCAAGATGCCCGCTCTTCCTTCATTCTTGACGTCCCAAATTTCCTTCTGTCATCTGTTTTACTCCATCTGAAGAACTTCTTTTAGCAATTTTAAGGCAGGTCTGCTAGCAATAGATTCTCATTTTTCTTCATCTGCGAATGTTTCCATTTCACTTCATTCCTGATGGATACTTTCACTGGGTGATGAATTTCAGCTGACAGTCCTTTTCTTTCAGCACTTTAGAAAGTTGTGATGCTTCCTTCTGGCCTTGACGGCTTATGGCGAGAAATCCACACTTAAAATGTTGTTCGTTAACTGCTTTCAAGATTTTTTTCTTCATAGTTAGTTTTTAGCAGTTTGATTATGATGCGTCTGAGCTAGGTTTTTGGGGGGCTTATCCTTTTAGGGATTTGCTGAGCTTCTACAATAGACAGGTCTGTCTTTTGCTGAAGGTGAGAAGTTCCCAGCCACTATTTCTGAGACTCTTGTGACATAAATGTTAGACGTTTCGGTATTGTTTTACAGGCCCCTGAGGCTCTGTTTATTTTTTTCCAATCTTTTCTTTCTCTGTGCTCACTGGGATATTTCTTTTGGTCTAGTCTTTTGGTCTAGACATTTTATGATCTCCATTCTGCTAGTAAGTACTGCATTAATTATATTTCTCAAGTCTAAAAGCTTCCATTTAGTTTTTCTTTCTAGATTCTCTTTCTTTTCTAAGACTATATTTCCATCTGTTTTGTGTGTGTGTGTGTTTTTTTAATAATAGCTGCTACCTGTGTCATCTTGGCACTGGCATCTTTTGATTGCCTTTCCCCAAGTGAGTTGAAATTTTCCTGTCCCTGTTCTGCCCACTTTGTGGTCCACAGGACTTGCATTAGGGTCTATTCCTTAGTTCAGTTCTCGAAGTCTTTGGTATATTCAGGATGAGATACACATATATAGCTCAGGAGTGAACCTGGGAGTTCACAAATGTCTTTAGACGGTCACTTTCCAGAGTCTCTCCTCTCCAGGATCTCCCTGGTATGTTCTGATTCTCTGGGGCTCCCCTATTTGGTCTCCCAGCAGGAAAGCTGGGGCTCTAGTTACCCTGGAGTGCCTTGCACTTCCACAACTGTACCCATACTTGTGACCAAGCAGTGTGAGGGCAGAGAGAACAAGCAACAGGGGCTGCCCCACTTCCGGGGACCATAGCTCCTCTGCTTGGCGGAAGGTTACCCTCTGTCAGAGTTGCAGGTGTCTGTGGGTGCTTCCTGACACTGCTGGTGCTGCTACTGCCACGACAAAGTGGCATGGTGGCTGGGGCACGAAAGAACAAAGAAAGAAAAAGAAAGGAAGCTGGGAGTTTTCCCCAACTCTAAGTGTTAGTGGAGTTCTCTTTCCTGCAACTTGAGCCAGAACCAGAGGGCTTCACTCAGAGCCCTCCTGTCTATACTCTGGTGTCTACTTCTGGATTTTGGCTGCCTTGAGTCTCGAGAGCCTGGAAGACAAACTGGGAGACTCCTCACTGGTTTGGTGGCACTTCAAGTTCCGCTCTTCTTCGATCTGTTTACTATTTACTTTCCAGAGTCCTTAAAGAGCTGTTGCATGCATTCTGCCCCGGCTTTATGGTTGTAATTAATCAGTGAGAGGGACAGGGTGGAGTGTACTGACTCCACACTACCCGGAACTACCTATTTTAAGATCGATTTTCAAGCATTCTCCGTTTTAGGTTTTGTCGTTGGTAAGCATTTAGCATTTTAGGTTTTAGCCTGCGTGTTCTAGCAGGAGTCTTAGAAAGTTTCAATTGCAAACATGTTTTAAGAGTGCAGGAGAGTTCTGTTGACAGATTCCCACTAGCTATCAAAGTCTTATTGAATATCTTTTTTTTTTTTTTTTAAGATTTTATTTATTTATTTGACAGACAGAGATCACAAGTAGGCAGAGAGGCAGGCAGAGAGAGAGAGAGGAGGAAGCAGGCTCACTGAGGAGCAGAGAGCCCACCACGGGGCTGGATCCCAGGACCCTGAGATCATGATCTGAGCCGAAGGCAGAGGCTTTAACCCACTGAGCCACCCAGGTGCCCCTCTTGTTGAATCTCTTAAACATTCCTTACATAAGCTTTCCTGGGAATTTTTAAGTGTAACTTACCAATTATCGCCACACGTAGCAGCTTTATTAAGGGTCTGTGAGACTGCAATACTGGTTAGACTATCTTTGTGGTCACGAGCCTGAAATATCTCTTGACCAATCTCTCGAATATGAGTGGAGATGACCACAAAAATTCCACGTGAAAAACCAATCATGATGTAGCCGTCACCATACCTATAGCAACAAAGGCAACGGTACAGTAAAAGGAAGGTTAGCTATCATTGGCAACACAGTAAATCAGCAAGTACATTAGAAGTAAGGAACTACAGAACATAATTTGTCGAGGGCCAGTTAATATGCTAGGTTGTTTCCCGTGTGAAGTCATAGTCTACAATCCAGAAAATGTTACATATATTAGTGCAAATGCTATGGGCAAAAATTAAATATAATGAGTAAGGAAGAACACAGGGACATCTTTTGGTAATGAGCTGCTTGTACATACCAGCTGTAGCAGACAATGTTCCCATAGCGCTGCTGAAATTCCAGATCAATTGGACTATCTGGGTCATTCAGGTTATAAAGAAACAACGTTTTCTTGCCAACCACCACGCTGATCTGCCAGGAAAGATTAAGAGATTGTGGAATGGATTACTCAGGACTTCATGAAGACCAATAAGCAAATTCAAATAGATGAACCTAACTGATGAAAACATGAGCCAAGTTTACATTAAATGTTTTAACCAGGGGTGCCTGGGTAGCTCAGTGGGTTAAAGCCTCTGCCTTCGGCTCAGGTCGTGATCCCAGAGTCTGGGATCGGGCCCCGAATCGGGCTCTGCTCAGCAGGGAGCCTGCTTCCCTTCCTCCCTCTCTGCCTGCCACTCTGCCTACTTGTGATCTCGGTCTGTCAAATAAATGAACAAAATCTTTAAAAAAAAATAAAATAAATGTTTTAACTAATATGATAACAATGTGACTTTAAAAAATACATTGTACTAATATACAGTCTGGGAAGGGTCCTTGGCTTTGCACCTTTGAGAATTACACTAAAATAGCTGGGTCGATTAACTTTTAAAAATTCTCTATACTCTCATTAGAGTACTGTGCGTCACAGGGCCAGAAGTCCAACACAGTTCTACTGAAACTGAGCACATGTTTGGAGTACAGAGTCTCCCTGCCTAAGAGGTCATTCTGATTTTGAGCCATTGGGGATTACAGTCCACACAGTGTGAATAAATGAGTTTGGCTTTTTGTATCACTCTTTCCATCCCCTGCAGGTCATTGGTCAATGCGGCTAGACTAGTGTCCCTCTGTCACTCACACAAGTCAATACTTAACTGTAATTCTCAATGGAAGGTGTAATTGTGTGAGGGAGAGAAAAGAGTGTATTACTTATTTGGGCTCATTAATGGTGATGGATTCATATAAGAAGATAAACACTTTGACATAGTTCCTTTAGTCTATCAATTATAAGTTATTATCGAGTCAATAATAGCTTTTTAAGAAAAAGAAGAGTATTGCATTTAAATATATTTGTATTAATGGTTTTCTCCAATCTAGCCATTGCCTGGATAATTGTTACCCTGAATTTCCTTTCCGACATACTGTTTATGTCCATATCCAATAGCTCTGATGGAGAGGGCACAGTCTCTAAATTTTTTCTCTGTTGGGCATTTCTCCTCCTAGTCATTTTGGTCAGAGGTGGCTGAGGGGATATGTAGCTGAATATATCAACCACGATCCAGGCAAGGTGCACCCTGAAATGCTTCTGCGCAATCAGGAGTCCCCACCAAAAAGAAAGAAAAAAAAAAAAAGAGAGAGAGAGAGAGAAAAAGAGAGAGACAGGGGAAAAAAAAAAAGAAAAGAAAAGAAAAAAAAAGAGAAGACCTAGCCAGAATGGGCCCCAAAGGTAAGATTTATAAAGTATACAAACAAAAACAGAAAAAAGACTTACAAAAGTAAATGACAAGAAAAAAAGAACCCAGCCAAAATAAACCCCAAGTATAAGATTTATATACTACCAGAATAAAAACAAATACACAGAAACACTGACAGAAGAAAAAGATGGGAGGGTGGTTATAAATTCTCAGTGTGGACAAGGAAGGTTATTTTGATTCTTCCTGTGTGTGTATCTTGATATCTTTGTTAAAGGACTCCACTTTCCCGGGATCAAGGGGGATTAAAACTGGTTTATATATAGGGGTAGTATTGACTGGGGAAAGAGGATTACCTTGAAGCTCATCTCTATATGAATATTAAAAAAATAGAAAAGCATATACACAGGTATATGTATCAAAAAAGTTCAAGTTAAAAGGTTATTATGGAATTTGTTGTATTGAACCTCTTGTGACGGTAAATAGGTTAAAATTTTTTTAAAAATTAAAAAGAACGAAAATAATGGCAACGAATTAAAAATACAAGTAGTATCTATGTAGTACACGGGTTTTAGGGCAATACTGGGAGCTTAGTATCTTCTTTTCCCTTGATACTGGGGTTTTACAGTTTTATGGGGACCCTGTGGGGGTTGTCCTCTTGGTTTTTGTTTTGTTTTCCCTTTGGCTGGCTTTCTGGGTAATTGTGAAGATCCTCTGAATTTCAGAATAATATGCGGCAGGGAAAATGCATCGAAGATACTAACAAAAACTACAAATTCCAGAGTTCTGGTCACCACCTCTAAGAGAGAGAAAACAAAAAATCACGTAGAAATCAGTACTTCTGTTTATAAAGGTACCCTCACTGTTTCTACTACCACAAGAAAAAGAAAAGCAACGCCAAGTATAATAAGAAGATGTCCTCATTTCCTGTGCTACTGTCAGCAGCAGCAAAAGCAATGTATGCCTCAGACACTGGAGTCTTTACTAATTTAATAAATGACGCACCGTAATTTATTTATCCGTATACATTCTGAACCATTCTGGAAAAGGAGAAAACATAGTCTATAAAATTATCAAAATAACTTGGACACGGATGTGACTTTGAATTCTCACCGTGCTTTCAGCCGCAGACGTTCGGTCATCTGTCTTCATCATGGAAAACTGCATGTCACTAGGCTCTGACCTCACTGGTGTCTGCAGGGACAGAAATATTATCACGAGGAATAAGTGCAACACTTAAATTCATTCTGAATTTATAATAAAATCAGTAACTTGCTTTCACTCCTGTTATACCTGAAAATCCCACAGCTACAAACATCTGGAAATTGTGGATGAAACAGAACACATGTCTTATTAAATAGAGAGAAAGGCTTGAAAGAAGGCAAGGAAAACTTGCGGGGAAAATAAGCAAAGAGCAAACCACAAACCAAAGTATGTGTAGAAACTGATGCTGTAGCTATCCAGAGCAGTTGGTAAGGAGACAATAAAGAAGCCTATTTGACTTGGGCTGAGCTTTGGGTCAGAAAAAATACTGAAAAAGTTCTTTTCATTTCAAAGACCTTCCTATCTTCATTATGATCTGAAGTTCAAATTTATACTTTGAGTGGGCTAGAAACTCCTTGGAGTGTTTGTCAAAAACAAATCCAAGGCCTCTTCCAAAGCAATAAAAAATTTCTATAGACAAGCCCTGCTGAAGATGAGCTCACAATTCAAAATGAGAAAAGTCACAAGACATAACACATCAAGAACAAAAGTCAGCAGATCTAAGAAACACAGAACTAGCGGAGAGATCATAAAATACTTTAAAAATAACCAAAGACATAAAGGACTCATAAGTATGACAAAAGACTTAAAAAAAAAAAAAAGTCCAGACAGATTTTTTTCTACAAAGTACTTTTCTTTATTTATTAAAGTACAGCTGATCCTTGAACAATGTGTGGGTTAGGGGAGCTGAGCCCCTGCACAGTTGAATAGTCACATATAATGTTGAGTCCCCCCAAATTTAACTACTAATAGCCTATTTTCACTGGAAGCCTTACCAATAATATAACCAGTTCATAGATGTTTTATATTTCATACTGTATTCTTATAACAAAGTGAGCTAGAGAAAAGAAAATGTTATTAAGCAAATCATAAGAGAAAATATATTTATGGTCCTGTATTACATTTATCAAAAAATATATGCATATAAGTAAATCTCCACAGTTCAAACCATGTTGTTGAGGGATCAACTCTTTACTTGACGTACAATATGCTATTAGTTTCAGGTGTACAACACAGTAATTCACTATTTATATACATTACAAAATGACCCCCCCATGGTAAGTCTAGTTACTGTCTCACCATAAAAAATTATTACAATATTAATGACTATATTCCCTATCCTGTATATTACACTCTCATGACTTATGTATTTTATAACTGGAAGTTTGTATCTCTTAACCCCATTTGCCTATTTATCTAAAGTACTTTCTAATAATAAAAAGCAGAATCACTAAGATTAAAAAAAATTAGTAAGATAGATGGCCAGATAAAAAAAAGAGTAAATAAATTGATTAAGTACATAATCCAGGAGGTTGCACAGAATGACAAAAAGATATGAAAGAGAGATAAAGAGGAGCGCCTGGGTGGCTCAGTTGGTTGAGCATCTGACTCTTGGTTTCACCTCAAGTTATGATCTCAGGGTCATAGTCTCAGAGTCATGAAACTGAGCCCCACATCGGGCTCCCCATTCAGCACAGAGTCTGCTTGTCCCCTTCCCTCTGCTCCTCCCCATGGCTCTCTCTCTCTCAAATCAGTAAATAAATTCTTAAACAAAAAAAGAGAGATAATGAAGTAGAAGATCCAATGTATGTCTAACAGACACTCCAGAAGGACAGAATAGAAAGGGCAAGAGGTAATACTGAAAGAGATCATGACAGAATTTTCCAGAATTGATGAAAGACAGCAAACTTCAGATTTAAAGAACAAGGCAAGTCCTTAGTAGGATAAATAAAAATAAATCTACACAAGAAACACTGGAGTGATCTGCAGAGTAGTAAATTCAAAGCAATTCAGAGACAACACAAAATAAAGCACTACTTATAATGTATGCTTTGCTTACCACAGGACAACTTAGAGAGTATACCTAATTCTAGAAGAATACTTCTTAGAGATCAGTGATGGGAAATAGCTATCTTGTATGTAAATAACAACTGAATATAGTTATTTCCTAGGATGTGATGTAGCAAAATATTGTAAGGTCATGTCCTGATTCAGTGGAGGAAAAAAAATGCCAATATCTACTGATGATGTCTGATTTGGATACAAGGAGGTCAGTGGGGAGCTAAAGCATTTCAGTTTGCATATCTACCATTCTAACTCAAAATGGCACCAAAATAGAATGTCAAAATTTTAGGTTTCTAGAAAATATTTTGTTACACTAATTAATCTTAAGAACCAGTTTAATCATGCTATGGTTCTACTCAACATGGCTGAGTAACTTCTGCCTAACTTTCAGAGCTGTCCAGATACAGAAACCAATGTTCATCTTCAGTCTTATTTTCTGTAAATTCTCAAAACTCCTATCTTCAGTAGGCCAATCTTGAACAAGCTATGAACAAGCTATAAGTTCTTCCTCTTACCTCTGTCTATGTCGTTTTGCTGGGGTTGAACAAGAGACTGTTAAACGTCTTACAATATCCACTTAAACAAGCTTCAGTAGGGTACACAATTACAGAGATGATATTTGCGGCTTCACTGGCAGCAGTGAAGTGTGACTATGTGACTAGGTTCTAGTGATATGGATGGAAAAAATAAATGCATCTTCTAGACGAGGCCCTTTAAATATCTCTTGCACTCCACTTTCTTTCTCCCTTCCCTGGAGGGGAAATGCAGATATGGTGCAGGTAACTATGCAGAAGAGGACAAAACATCCTTGCAAAAGGCAGAGCAATGAGATGGAAGGAACCTGGGACTGTGTAGCGCCTTGTGAAGCAGAGATGCACAGATGATCTGCCCACCTGTCTCTGTTACATGAGGAAGAGAAAGAAGAAAAACCACCCAAACTACCGTATTTTTAGAGCCCTTGTAATTTTGGAACTCTCTGTTACAGCAATTTATCCTACACCTTGACTGATTCAGATCATCTGTCTTTTAAAGGTTCATAATCCAACTTGCATTGATCTCCTCCATCTCAGATATTATGGGACTTGTAAGCTATACCACAAGATAATGCAATCATGGCATAAGGTTGTGTGTGTTTTATCATGATTAGTTCTGATTTCTTGAGAGTAGGAGCCTATGGTTGGCAGCTTCTAAGATGAGCCACAGTAATCCTCATCTTCAGGTTTCCTTGTATAATCCCCATTCCTAGCTGAATATGGGCTGGATGGGACTCACGTCTACATAAAAGAATATGGCAAAAATGATTTTGAGATCAGGTTATTTATTAAGAGATTGTGGCTTAAGTTTTGAGTGGCTGGTCTCCTTGTCTTACCACCTGCTATGTTGTGAGGCACTCTATGGAGAAATCATGTGGCAATGAAATTAGATGGGTTTCTAATCAATGACCAGAGAGGAACTGAGATCCTAAACCTAACAACCTATAAGGAATTGAACTCTTGTCAACAACCACGTGATTGAGCTTGGAAACAGATTTTTTTCCCAGTCAAGCCTTCAGATGAGACTCCAACCTTGACCAGGAAAATGCAGGCTTATGAGACCTTAAAGTAGCTAGGCTGCACCTGCATTCCTCATCCATAAAAACTATAAAACAATAAATGTATATTGTTTTGAAACTGCTAGGTTTTGGGGGTAATTTGTGATGTAGCAATAGAGAACGAATACAGGACCATATTTCACATTTCTTCTTAAATACATAGCACAGTGCCATATACCTAGAGGGTACTCAAAGACTTTGCTAGTCAGTATTGTCCTAGCAATACTAAGTCAATGCCAAGTGTCCAAAGTAAAATTTACCCACTGGTGAGATTATGTAGTAGCTACTGGCAATACAAATTCCCTCAAGGAGCCGCTGAAGATCTATCAATTGGGAAATTTGAACAGTAGTAAACTTTATTCCTAAAACTAAATTTAATGAGGGTTAGCTTGGAAGCAATTTAACACACCAGTTAAAGGCATGGGCTTTAGAATCAGGCAGTCCAGACTCTGAGCCCAGTTACTGACATTTATATTATGACTATACGCATATAAAGTCAGAGTTATCTCACAAATATACAGACCAGCTAAAACCACAGAGCTGATAATTCATGCCAACACTAGGTAATGGCAAATGTACAAAGGAAGATATTTAGATAAAGGATTCCTAGGAAAGAAAAGTGTTCTAATACATAAAAAGAACAGTTTTTGTTACTTTGGAAAGGAAGTTATTGCATACATACCCCACACAGAAGTTTTAAAATTTCACAGATTAGTTTGGTAGACAAACTTTATTTCAGGGAAAATTTTGAATACACAAGACCAAAGATGATATGGAATTACCTGTCTTATCGTGTCACCTTCCTGATTGCTAACGGTAATCATTTTATCTTCACCACCTAAAGCAAGCAGATTTTCTGCATTCCAACATCCACATGTGATTCTCTTAGTATGTTTTCCTGAAAAAGAGATGATTTTTGTACAGACACATGGGTTTCTCAAAAAAATTAAAAGATCTGTGCTATCAATCTAAAAGTCTAGGTAATATGCCGTCTATATTAAACAGACAAGAAATGCTAAGTTTCATCAAAGCAGTTAGTGTCTAAGCAACCTTATTTATAAGTCGTTACCAAGTTCTAAAGCAATATAACGCTTTTCAACTAGTTAGGTGGGTATGAGCACAGGCTCTAACATGAAGAGATACTCCGCTCCTGGACAAGTGTGTTGGCTTACCATATAACCAAACCATATAACAATAATGTCTTAAGAGCACTAAATCCCAAGGCACTCAAGTTATCTTTACTACAGCTTCACAGCGTGGTAGATGCCTTGGTATACACAGATTCAACATTCAGTTTGGGTTACTCATGTAAAACTAGAACACATTTGATTTCTGGTCATACTGAGGTGCAAATCTGAATGCACCTTATTGAGACTGGCGTGGAGAACTGAGTCACTTAATTAGGAAGTGATACCAGATGGAAGCGATAAGTACCAGGAGACTTTCCCGTTTAGGAATCTACCCAGTACAAAAACTGTATTTTGGGGGGAAAAATCATATACTTGACACCGGGTGCATTTGTTGAAGGTCCTGAGACAGATAAATAAATCCTTGAGTCTCAAGATTCATTCTACAACGAGGAGTAGATTGGTTAAGTCTACATATTCTGGAGCTAGCCTGTCTGCATTTGAATCTCAGCTCTTCCACTGACTATAAATACTGGGTAAGCTACCTAACATTTCGATTCCTTAGTCACATATCCATAAATTGAGGATAATAGTAGGGCCTGTCTCATCGAATTGAGGATCAAATGAGTTCAGGCATTTGGAAGAGTGCCAGGCATACAGAAAGTGCTAGAGAAGTTTAGCTATTTTCCCTGCTTTTTGAGAGCAGAGACCACATTAATTTTATTCTTTTTCCCCCTTACAGAACTGAATACGGTACGTATGCTGGAAGTAGGTTCTAAAGAAGCAGTTGTTAAGTGAGTAGACCCCGAGGCCAGAGTCCTGGTGTGTCAGAGGCTCAGGAGGAGGACAGTGCGGCTGGAGCAGAGGAAGGAAGAGGAGGGGAGTCTGAGATGAAATCAGAGTTTGTAAGGGCAGGTCATGCAGGTGTTGGCTGGCCACTGTAAGGACCCTGGCTTTGACCCACTGGAAAGGACTGAGCAGAAAGCTTGCTCGTGTCCCTAGCTTGAGAATATTTTATAGTGGGGAAAGAGCTGGAGCAGGGAAACCAGTTCCGAGAGCGCAGAAATTCACGTGGAAGATGTCCGAGGCTCACACACAGTGGTAACAGGAGAGATGGTGAGAACAGGCTGGATTCTGGAAATATCTGAAGCAAGAGCCTACAAGATTTTCTGGCAAATTAGATGAGGAGGGTATGAGAAAGAGGAGAGTCAAGGAGGATGCTAAAGTTTTAGCCTCAAGATCTGAAAGGATGGGATGTCATCAACAGTGAGAGGAGCAGCTGTGGTTAAGAAGGGCTTTAGAGATATGAAATTTGAAGCATTTACTGGACATCTTGTCAGAAATGTTGAATAAGCAGTGGATACAGGAGTCTAGAGATAGGAAGAGATCAGTATGGGACTGGTCAGGATATAGACGGCACTTCAAATCAGGAGACCAGGGCACAAACGTGAAGGGACCATTCAGAGAAGACACTGAGACGGAAGTGAGTTTGGTGATCATAGATGAAGGGACTCGTGTCGTACTTTGCACTAGGCCCAAAGAAATGCACATTAGGACGGGAAGAAGAGTGCACAAAGAAAGGTGGGAAAAAGCCAAAGACAAACTTCCTTCTATACCCCAGAAAGGGAGAAGAAAATCTCTTCTTCCTCCTTTCTGTATACCTCATGGCCTCTTTGTTCCTTCCAGGGCTCGGAACTCGGGTTAGCCTTAACATCAACAACAGTTAACCTGTTTTGTGTGCCTACTTACAGTATTCTGGGCACTTTACACATACTGACTTATTTAAAGAATATTAACTCACAGTTAATCTACTATGGTAACTGAAGTTTGAACCATGTTATTGGGAGACTGGCAGTATTTAATTAAACTGTAGTAAACGAATAATATAATAATAATAATAATATGATATAATATAATAATATATATAATATAATATAATAAGAGTCACACAACATGAGAACTGCCTGTATGTGGTTTCGCTGAAGGGAGTAAATCAGTACAAGATGCAACAAGGTTTACAGTTTTTAGTTACTGTGAAATGCTGGCAGCTCATGGTACCATGGAGGGGCTCTCTAGAGTGGAAAACCTTGGATTTAGGAAAGTGAGTTATTTAAAAGGAAAAAAAGCAGAGCCACAAATCATAACCAACTCTGAGAAAGGCAGCTATATTTAGCTAAAGGACCTAAGACATAAAATTAACCTGAATCTCCTCAGGCCCATTTTATAAAAAATGACTGAGAAGAGACCCAATATTCATATTAAATACAAAGATCACCTATAAAATTATGTATATGTGACAAATACCTGACATAAAATAATTATGCTTTGACAGATTATTTTCTTATATGTCAAGTGTCAGACTTTCTGGGGCCTGTAAGTTAACTGGTAGGGTGTTCCTACAGATGAAGGGGGATACGAAAAAATGCCTAACTGAGGTCAAATAGTCAATTTATGGTGAAAGTTGATTTTTGTAACTCAAAACATTTTGTTTAGGTTTTCAAATGGATCAATGGCATTACCTTTTGGCTGGAGCACCAAAAATATAAATATTAAAGATAGATATGTATGTGAAAAAAATTGAAAGAAATTATATGTCCTTAATTGAAAGGCACTTTCTCAAGTATTCTGAGGGCACTCTTATCTCCAGAGCTTGATTCCTTCCTTAGCAATAAATTATAATTATTTGGCCACCTGGGTATAATTAAGCCTTACGAGTTTCACCACTCACCAGCAGGATGTTATGATAATTGAAAAGAATCGATGTGTTTCTTCTTGGGTGTTCAGAAGGCAGATGGTAAGTGACCAGAGACTGGGGGAATCAAAGAGCCCGAACCAAGGTCAAACAAGGAACAAACACCCTCTAATCATATACCCTGAGGTTCAATATAACTCACAATGCATACTCAATTGGTGTTTGGAGAGAATAAGAGGTCAGAATTAAGAATCTAGATATATTCTGGCCAAAACAGTCACCAAATATTTTAGTCCATCTACTAACATGCTGATATACACAGGAGCTATCTCCCATGTCCACAGGTACAATCTGCTGTTAATGTCCTGGTGTCCAAAGGCACAGGCTGACCTTAGAGCAACTATTCTGTGTGGCCTGGAAATTCTTCACAGACAGTGAAGAGGGATCTTGTAGTTTAGCTAGCTGTGAGGCTTAACCGGGAGAGCTTTACTACTATACAATTTCCCTGGCGATATCAGAAAAATCTGAGGCATAAAACATTACATTTATGTAAAGCATCTCAAATACGGAGTGGTGTTTCCATCTATAACCTACCCAGCACAGGAATCTTTCGAGATGTCTGACGATTATAAATAAGCAAATTTCCTTTAACGGTTCCAACGGCCAGGAAACTTCCAATTTTTGACCAAAGAAGGAAAGACATTTGATCCCTGTAATGTTAAGATATAAATCACTAAAAAACTCACAATCATAATCTCCAGGTAGTTCTTTTAAAAAGTATTTCATGAATAATTTTAATATCTACTTAGAAACTGAAGTATACAATTAGAACTTACTGCTTTAGGACAAAGACTAAGGGCTAAAGGCATTTTGGAGAAGCTATAAGATGATGTTATGGTCAGTTAGACGTAACATATACATGTAATAAATACAAACTCTACTTCAGTCATGCTGGAACCTCAAAGGTCATAAAACGAGTCATGATGAGACAGTTTGGTCAGCCTGATAGTTGTAAATGTGCAAAAATCTTAATGGATGATGATGCCACATGCTTTCACAACAACAACAACAACAAAGTAGGTTTCAGGGCGCCTGGATGGCTCAGTTGGTTGAGTGTCCAACTCTTGATTTTGGCTCTGGTCGTGATCTCAGGGTTGTGAGATTGAGCCCCGCATTGGGCTTCACATTGGGCATGGAATCTGCTTAAGAGTCTCTCTCTCTCCCTCTCCCTCAGCTTCCCCCCAAGCCCCGCTTAAAAAAACTAAAAAAAAAAATAAAAAAAAAATGTGTCAAGTGGAGTCCTCTAACATAATATATTACATTGGAAAAATCACTGGGAATTCATCACCTTAAATAGGACATATCTTTTCCAGCTCTGTCACTTTTTAAAGTTTTTATGTAAATTCCAAGTAGTTAAGAGTATAATATTAGTCTCAGGTGTGCAATACAGTGATTCAGCACTTCCATACATCACCCGGTGCTCATCACGACAACCGCACTCCCTAATCACCATCACCTCTCTCACCACCACCCACCATCACCTTCCTTGTGGTAACCATCAGTTTGTTCTCAATAGATAACAGTGTTTCTTGTTTTGCCTCTTTTTTTTCTTCCTTTGCTTGCTTTGTTTCTTAATCCCACATAAGAGTAAAATCATATAGTATTTGTCTTTCACTTGTTGACTTATTTCACTTAGCATTATAGTCTAGCTCCACTGATGCTGCAAATGGAAAGATTTCTTTTTTATGGCTGAGTAATATTGCATCGTCTATATG
Organism: Martes martes; assembly: GCF_963455335.1. Classification (NCBI taxonomy): domain Eukaryota; kingdom Metazoa; phylum Chordata; class Mammalia; order Carnivora; family Mustelidae; genus Martes; species Martes martes. The sequence goes on along the minus strand of NC_137889.1, from coordinate 171,251,217 downwards.
TGTGCATATATCTGTGCATATACCTATAGATACACACATATGTACACACATATGCATACATACACACTACATCTTCATCCAGTCATCAGTCAATGGACACTTGGGCTGTTTCCATAATTTGACTATTGTTGATAATGCTGCTATAAACATCAGGGTGCATGTATCCCTTCGAATTCATATTTTTTTATTATTTGGATGAGTATCTAGAGTAGTATGATTGAAGGACTGAAGGGTAGTTCTTTCTTAACTTTTTTGAGGAAACTCCATACTGTTCTCTAGAGTGGCTGCACCAGTCTGCATTCCCACCAACAGTGCAAGACGGTTGCCCTCTCTCTACATCCTCGCCAACACCTATTGCTCTGTTTTTGATTTTAGCCATTCGACAGGTGTGAGTGACAGAGCCTGCCAAGCACCCCTATGGTGAATGATTTTTTTTAAAATGTATTGTTGGATTGGGTTTGCTAGTATTTTACTGAGAATTTTTGCATCCATGTTCGTCAAGGATATTGGCCAAAAGTTCTTTTTTTTTTAGTGGAATCTTTATCTGGTTTTGGTATCAGGGTAATGTTGGACTCACAGAATGAATTTGGAAGTTTTCTTTCCTTTTCCTTTTCTATTTTTTGGAATATATATATATATTTAAGATTAAGTTATTTATTTGACACAGAGATGCAATGAGAGGGAACACAAGCAGGGGGAGTGGGAGAGGGAGAAGCAGGCTTCCCACTGAGCAGGGAGCCCGATGTGGGGCTCAATCCCAGGACCTGGGATCATGACCTGAGCTGAAGGCAGTCACTTAATAACTTAGCCACCCAAGCACCCCTATTTTTTGGAATAGTTTGAGAAGAGGCATTAACTCTTCTTTAACTGTTTTGTAGAATTCACCAGTGAAGCCATTTGATCGTAGACTTTTGTATGTTGTGAATTTTTTGATTACTGGCTCAATTTCTTTGCTGGTTATTGGTATATTCAAGTTTTCTATTCCACCTGTTTCAGTTTGGGTAATTCATTTGTTTCTAGGAATTTAATCATTTTTTCCAGGTTGTCCAATTTGTTGGCATATAGTTTTTCATAATATTCTCTTATAATTGTATTTCTGTGATGTTGGTTGTTATTTCTCCTCTCTCATTTGTGATATTGTTTATTTGGGTCCTTTCTCTTTTCTTTTTGATAACTCTGGCTAGAGGTTTATCAATATTATTGATTTTTTTCCCACAGAACTGGCTCCTGGTTTCATTGATCTGTTCTATTGTTTAAGTTTCCAAATCCTTTATTTCTGCTCTAATCTTTATTATTTCCTTCTTTCTGCTAGCTTCAGGCTTCACTTTTTGTTCTTTTTCTAGCTCCTTTAGCTGTAAGGTTAGGTTGTTTATTTCAGATTTTTCTTGCTTCTTGAAGTAAGCCTCTTTGCTATATGTTTCCCTGTTAGGACTGCTTATGCTACATCTCAAAGGTTTTGGACCATTGTGTTTTCATTTTCATTTGTTTCCATGTACTTTTTAATTTCTTCTTTTATTTCTTAGATGAACCATTCATTGTTTAGAAGCATGTTATTTAACTTCCATGTATTTGTGGTCTTTCCAGGTTTTTTCTTGTGGTTGACTTCTAGTTTCACGGTGTTGTGGTCAGAAAAGTTGCATGGTGTGACTTCAATCTTCAATTTGTTGAGGCCTATTTTGTGACCTAATATGTGATCTCCATTCTGGAGAATGTTCCATATGCACTTGAAAGAATGTGTATTCTGGGGCACCTGGTGGCTCAGTCAGTTAAGCAACTGACTCTTGATTTTGGCTCAGGTCATGATTTCAAGTTTGTGAGATTGAGCCCTCTGTTGGGCTCATACACTGAGCATGGAGTCTGTTTAAGATTCCCTCTCTCTCTTAAAAAAAAAAATGAAAAAATGTGTATTTTGCTGTTTTAGGATGGAATGTTCCAAATGTATCTGTTAAGTCCATCTGGTCCAGTACGTCATCAAGACCGTAATTTTCTTGTTGATTTTCTGTTTAGATGTTCTGTCCATTGATGTAAATGGGGTGTTAAAGTCCTCTACGATTATTGTATTATTGATTAGTTCCTTTATGTTTGTTATTGTTTTAAAAATGTGGGTGCTCCTCTGCTGGGTGCTTAAATATTTATAATTGTTACATCTTCTTGTCCCTTTTATTATTCTATAGTGTCTTTCTTTGTCTTTTGTTATAGTCTTAAATATAGATAACAGTGTTAAAGTTTGTCCAATATAAGTATTGCTACTCTAGTTTTCTCCTGACATCCATTTGCATGATGTTTCTCTATCCCCCTCATTTTCAATCTGCAGGTGTCTTCAAGTCTAAAATGAATCTCTTGTAGGCAGCATATAGATGGGTCTTACTTTTTTTTTTTTTTTTACATGCACTCTGCTATTGTGTTTTAGCTGTTCTATCCTCCAGTCATCTGCAGAAGCTCTCCTTGCTTGCTGTATGCAATGTTTTGCTCCTGACCTGAATGCGGTGAGTTTTAACTAGGTGTGCTTTTAGTCTGATTATGAAATGAGACCTGTCACCACCTCCACCAGAACTAAGACCCTGCAACACTCTCTAGCTGGGAAACATGGTGTAGGCAGGGGTTTGTGCTAGTCTTCCGGGCAGGGGTCTGGTACACTGGGACCGAGGTAAGCATGACTGAGAAAAGCAGTTCCACCAAAGCACAGGGAGTACTTACTATAAGCAAGTTAGGCAGCCAGTTTCCACACTGCACTGCTTCTGCAGGTGGCTCTGTGTTTATGCTGAGGGGTGGGAAAGGGAAATGTGCTGACCTGCTCCTTTGTTCCTGGGGAGGTGTCTCCATGAATAATATCACTTAGGGACAAGTTCTGAGAAGAGCAAATAATATCCCCATTTTGTACCCCGGGGTCTCTTTAGATGTTGTTTCCATGCTGCACATTCCTGTCTTCTCACCGGAGTGTGGCAGTGCCTATCTATCCTAGCCAAGCCCAGTGACATTGAAAACTCCAGGCTTTAAGCCCCACTAGTTGCAAGAATTCATGAAATTCAGACCCTCTCACTTTCCAAGCCAAAGGCTTTGGGGAAATGTTTTACTTCTATGTTCACTTGCGTGCTCCGCTCTCTGTTGCCCTTCTCTGCAACCAGGGCTCCTTCCCCTCCACAGCAGCCAGGATCTGTTTCTTCAGCATGCCTCCACACTTCTTACCTTCTTTAGTATGGTCTTTTCTTTCCCTTTAGTTGTAGAGTTTGTTCTGTCAGTCTTCTGGTTGACTTCTGGGGTATTTGGGATGATTTGATAGTTATCGAGCTGTATTTGTAGGAGGAGGTGAGCCTAGGGTTCTCCTACTCCACTGCCATCTTCCTGTCTCTCCCATCTCTGTCACTATTAAGATTAGCTCACTCAGAAAGAGGTAGAAAGCACATTTGTCTACCACCAGTTCTTAAGTACATTCTAAGACCTACTGGTTGAACTTTTATGTAGTTCTCTATTAAATGGAATCAGGACTCCTGGGAAATCGGACTCCTAGCTCATTCTCTAAATGGAGGGAAGAAATCACAACGGGTATAGAAAAGTGGTTGTGAAAATCCAATCCCAAGACCAATAGCATCACTTGGGAACTTCAGAAATGCCAGTTCTCTGATCCCACTCCAGCCCTTTGGAATGAGAAACTCTGGGGGTGGCGCCCAGCTACCCGTGTTTCAATAGGCACCTTGATACAGCTAAAGTTTGAGAACCACTGATAAATCATTTACTGTTTACAGAAAGCAATGCTGCCCTCAAGAAAGCTGATAATATGGAAGACCAAAAAATCACTTAAAGTATAAGAGAAGTTTAGTTGTAACAATAGATGAATGTAATAACATATTTGGTTAGAAAATTACTTCCAATAAGTACTAATATCCCAGGCTGCTGGGTTTCATCTATAAAGTGTATGTTTTTAAAAGACCAATATGCTTGTTTCTCTATCTGTTTAAGCAGGTGTGACAGCCATGAGAATACACCTCTTAGGTCTCTAGCTATGGGAAGTGTAACTGATGAAGGCCCCCACTGGAATCCACCACTTTGACGTGCTGGGGTCATGCCTTCCCGTGGGCTGTTCCCAGACAGTAACTGAGTGGGCAGGGATACTATTGACGCCCATTTCTGGGAAACACAGGGTTCCACTGATGGGTAACTCTGGCTTAAAGTCTCCTCAGAGGCCTAGTTGAACTTAGAATTGGGCTGCAGTATAAGATGCTTCTACCCAATGTTTCTTCCTTCCCTCTCCCCTTTACAAGGATCAGACATGCGCTGTGGTCTGATGGCTTTTCTAACCTGCCCCCTCTATGTTTCCTCAGAGGTATTTCCTATAATAAATCTCACACACTCAGTCCTATTTGGGATTGAGAAAACATGAATAGAAAGAACTGTGAGCAAGCTAAATAGCGCCAGAGAAAGGAGGAACTGCACGAGAAGCACAAGTTGTGATCAGCACCAGCGGTCACATTTAATAAGAGTAGTGTGACAAGTCCATTCCACAGTTTATCATTACTAACAGTCACATAACAACCAACTAGAAAAGGGTTAAGCAGTGTGTTCCAAGGAGATCAAGTAACCGAATATCCCCAAAAGAAGAACCAGCTGAACAGACTCCATCTTCCTTTTCTTCAGAGATAAGGCCTCTAGAAGGCCCTACAAATTACAGTAAGATACTATAACACACTTCAGTTCCCAGTAATGCTCACAGATCAGGACAATATATAGGAATTACGTGTACTTTTGGTCAATTTAAACTTAAAGAATATATTATTCGAGGGAAATGCATGTGGCTACGAAAAAAAAAAAAAGCAACCTGTGTGAAAGGCACAGGCTTAAGAAAGTCTTGCTGATAAGAGAAATGAAGATCAATTAGGAAAGAAGCTGGATAGGCTGACCAGTACTCAGGTCTGAATGGTCGTGGGAGAAGGAACCATGTCCCATAAGCCAACCACAAATTAACTGGTTGATGAATGGGATGCTGTATTTAGTGTTTTCTCTGGAAAGACTGCTGTACTCCAGGGACATAACTCTTATAAGTCTAAGGAGGATCAAGGGAAGTACCACTATAATTCTAAGAAGTTATAAAAATACACGCAGTAAAAATTAATCCGCTCAATCCATTGTGTTAACATAATAATTTAAGATAGTTAAGTGACATCGTAGTAAGTTTTGCAATGATTATATTTGATACACTTTGTGTATTATTTAAGATGTTCAAAGGGCTCAAAAGAACAAATTCCAATTAAATTTGTAAATGGAATTTAAGTTTTTCAAGGAAATTTGTTTGCCAAATGAATATATTTAAGAAAAACTGATATTCAAAATTGTGTCTAAGTATCTTAGTATAATAGATTGACCTTTAAATAAAGAAACAAATATGAAAAAAAACAAACAAATATGGGGCTGTGACTTTGTATATACAAAAGTCCTTTAGGTATTAAATATTAATATAAACTAATAATTAATTGGTTCCACCTCAATAATTACAATAACATCTACCATTCATTCAGTTCTTAATTTCATGCCTGGCCATGACGCACAATTAAACGTCCCAACAACTCTGAGATGATGTGAGGAAATGGATCTGTGGGAAGCTAGACAGCAAAGGGAGAAATACACCAGTCCGAAACACCTTGGATTAATTATGCATTTTTCTCGGGGTGAGCATGTGTTCTCACTGATGCTGAATTTGGTTCAAGAACCAGTACTTGATGTTTATAAATATTCTTTTTGAACTGAAGAGCAAAGTATGTAAAATCTTTTTAAAAAGTGACGCATACCCAAAGTGTAAAAGGACAGAGCAAGAAATGAAGGTTCTCAAACCTGGCAAGACTTCATGGTGAGTGGGCAGTATTACCCGTGAGTGCACGCCTCATGCATCAATCTGGAGGGTTAAGGGAAACAACGCTAAGGTCACCTTTGGTCCTGTTCTGCATGGCCACCTGGCTTCCTCCTGGTTGTTACTCCTTGGCAAACTGGAAACTTACAGTCTTATCTTACAACATGTGTGTGGCCTATCTGCATGTCACGTGACACCATGAGGCAGATATTATTATTATACACATTCCATATAGATGAAGAAATTGAGGTCTAGAGAGAGGTAAAGCAAATCGTTCAAGGTTGAATGGCCAAGTTTTAGTTGTAAATCAATGTTTCTATTCCATATGTTAAAGTGGTTTCTATTTTAGCAGAGATCTGTAATTTATTCTGTTTGCCCAGTATATTTTCCATTTAGGAAAATTTACCCCACTCTTCACCTGCTGGGATTTTTAATCCAATGGCCCTGTCTACCCTACTCAGAGACCTTTTGAGTAACTGAGTGGACACTGGCGAGGTGACGGGGATATGCTCTTCTCTTTGGTATAATTGCTGTGAAGATAAGCCAACAGTTGGCAAAAGCATAGAGAGTCTGAGTTAAAATAAAGTCAATAGAGAGAAAGGAAGAGCTCAGAGATGGAGAGAGAGTCTTGACTGCATCCCTAGAACCCCTAGATCCAGCAATGCCTGAGGCCAATCCCATTTCCAGAATTTTCCATATGTTTTGTCTCATCTTTGGACATTTTAATCTGTTCCAGCGAAAGCAACTTTTTAAGAAGCTACTTATATTTTACAATCCTAACAACTTTATTCTAATTAATTGGGCAAAAACAATAGGATTATATGTAACAATAAAAAAAGAAATAAACTTTCTTTCATGGGAAAGTAACTCACAAACGCATCTTTATAATAATAGCAGTAAGTATTATTAGCATCAGACCTACAAATAATATTTATAAGTGAAGATTTAAAATAAAAGTTATTCTTACCTCATACCACTGTCTAACTGGCTGGTTTTATTTGTGTTGGCATCCCATAGATAAATGCAACTAGATTTCTCAGCAATCACTGCTAGGATATCTCCATCTTTGTCCCAATCCATAGCAACACAGTTACTTTTAAAAAAGAAAGCAAAATATCACTATACATTTTCTTAAAGTAAGGAAAAGAAATTTAAATGCCTATTTACAATTTTTATCTACAGTAAGACCATCCAATTTTGAGTAGGTCATAAACTTCCTAAAGTGAGAAGAACAACTCGCTATTCACTACTTAGATAACACTAATTTCTTTTCTTTTCTTTTTTTTTTTTTTTTAGAGAAAGAGTGTGCAAGCAGGGAAGGGAGGGGACAAGAGAGAGAGAATCTTAAGCAGATTCCACACTGAGCATGGAGCTCGATGTGGGGCTCTATCCCATGACCCTGAGATCATGACCTGAGCTGAAACCAAGAGTTGAATGCTTAACCAACTGAGCCATCCAGGTGCCCCCACTAAGTTAAATTTTTTATTGTTGTTAGGGGATGGGAAAAAATTTTAATTCAACTTTAAATATCATTTATATATACTACATTAAATATAATCACACCTAGTAGGTTAGCAGATTTTCTTAGATCCTATAAAGAACCTGGTCTTTTGGTAAAACAAACCCATGGAGCACCTCTACAAAGGAATCACATTTGGAATCAAGAGGTAATTTGTATAACCAAGTGCTGACAGGTTATTTCAGATTTACAGAGAGAAAAAGAAGGTACTGATAAAAAATGGGTTTCATCTAGTTAATTTGTGTATAAAACAGATCATGGCTGGGTAGATATAGGATTGTAAATAATAGAAAAACTAGATTACACATGTTATTTCACTATAGTATCTTGTTTTCAATTCATGCCATAATAGAATAAGAGTGATTCAACTAAAATGACAGAAGAGCTATAAATAGGAAATGCTTTTTAAATATGATATTGTTTAAAATTATTTCAAAGAGTTTATTATAAAACAAAAACTTCCTTGAGGATTAACTTTTTCTTCTCTGATGTTATTTTTCACTTTGAGACTCTGCTCTGGGACATTGGCTAAGCCAAACTCAGATTAATAAGACAATAAACTAAGACAACTGGGAGTTACTTTGGTCATTTCATTTTTCAAAATGTTAAAATATGTTTGGGGATCTTCATTTTCTCTAGTATTTTCAGAGCCTGTTTAGGATTCTCTCTCCCCATCTCCCTCCGCCCCTCACTGCTGGCCCCCCTGCTCAAAGCAGGCATACTCTCTCTTTACCAAAAAAAAAAAAAAAAAAAAAGTTTAACAATGACATAGGAACAGCTGGGTGGCTCAGTCATTAATCACCTGCCTTTGGCTCAGGTCATGATCCCAGGGTCCTGGGATCAAGCCCTGCATCGGGCTCCCTGCCCAGCAGGAAGCCTGTTTCTCCCTGTGCCTCCCGCTCCCCCTGCTTGTGCTCACTCTTTCTCTGACAAATAAACAAATAAAATCTAAAAAAAAGTTTAAAATGGATGGTGAAAGTAACTATTTTCCAACAATTTATGAGAGGAAACAGTACAGTGATATGGGCTTATCTTTTCTGCCTACACACAAAATAAGGCTTGTTTATAATCAAATAAGAATCTTTCATATGGGTTTATTTATAATTATACCTTAAAGCTTCCCTGCGAGTGTACAGAGGTTATAAATATCAACTCTAATGCATATGCTATATGTCTACATATTTCACTAACAACTTATGTATAAAACAACAAATCCCTGGGGTGCCTGGGTGGTGTAGTCAGTTGGTTTGGGCTCAGGTCGAGATCTCAGGGCTATGAGATGGAGCCCCACGTCGGGCTCGGTGCCGAGCATAGAGTCGGCTTGGGATTCCTTCTTCCTTTTCCCTCTGCCCCTCCTGCTTATTGTTCTGTCTCTAAAAATAAGTAAATGAATCTTAAAAAACAAACAAAATAAATCCCTTCGCAAAGGAAGAAAGCAAAAGAAGAGACAGATTATATATGAGTTGTAAAATTCTATTTGATTACAGCTTTAAGGCAATAATACTTTTTTTTTTTTTATCTTTTAGGAAAGAAAGCTTGAAAAAGCTTTCGATCTACCTCTGTACTTACCCAGATAAGTTGATTTCACTTCTTTTTTGACCATGGCGATCAAAGATTTTCACAATATGATCGGCTCTAAAAGCAATTAGAACACAAAAATATAATTTAAGTGTTTCTTCTTATAAATGTATATTTAAAAATTAAGCTGACATCCAAGTAATTTCAGTGTTCTCTCATGACAGTTTCATAATTTGTATCTACAAACTTATTACCAGGGAAAAGATTTTATGAACTGTGATATTAGTGGAAGTGAATGTATCATTTTTTCCAATATACAACCATCACACAAGGACTTCTACTAAATAAATGGCGTGGTTATGCGGGCATACGACCATCTGAAGTCAGGATGACTGACTTAAAACATTCACTGATTTCTTACCCTGTTACTGCAAGGTAGTTTCCTGATGTTTTTTGCCAGGTGAACTGTATTGGTGTGCCAAGCCAAGTCTTTTCCAGCAGTGAGAAAACACGCTAAAAAGATAAAAGTAATTTTTATATTTTCCAAACATACAATTTAAGAGTTGGTCAAAGATATCAAAACGTGATCATGAAAACAGTAGGGTTCAAGGTGGTAAAAGCTTATTGTTAGAGCTTGTCCGGAAAAAGTCAACAATGTAACAGACAAAATGACTAATCAGATCAACCAATCAACAAACTTCTACAATCTAGTTGTTTGTATGGGCAAACAAAAAACTTTGTGTGAAGTATGGACCTCAATACACAGGTAAGCATTTATTATAAATTTTGGTTTTAAATGTTTTTGAATATTAATTTTAGAAAAATTACAGTTTTAATATTTTATATGCTAAAGTAAAATAATTTAAACTTGAATTCAGCTAATAATCAGTAGCATGGATTTGTAAAAATTTTTTATTTAAATTCAGTTAATTAACATAAAGTGTATTATTAGTTTCAGAGATGGAGGTCAGTGATTCATCAGTCTTATATAATACCTAGTGCTCATTACAGCACGTGCCCTCTTTAATGTCCATCGCCCTATGTTCCCTATGATTGAGAGTCTCTTATGGTTTGTCTCCCTCTCTGGTTTCGTCGTGTTTTTCTTTTTCCCCCCACTCTTCCCCTATGATCCTGTTTCGTTTCTTAAACTCCACAAGTGAGTGAAATCATATAATTGTCTTTCTCTGATTGACTTATTTTGCATAGCATAATACACTGTAGCTCTACCCATGTTGTTGCAAATGGCAAGATTTCATTCTTTTTGATGGCTGAGTAATAGTCCATTGTGTGTATGTGTACATACATACGTATATATATATTTCTTTATCCATTCATCTATTGATGGACATCTGAACTCTTTCTGTGTTTGGCTTTGTGGACATTGCTGCTGTAAACATGGGGGAATAGCATGGATTTTTTATTTGTATTTTTTTTATTTTTAAAGATTTTATTTATTTATTTGACAGACAGAGATCACAAGTAGGCAGAGAAGCAGGCAGAGAGAGAGGAGGAAGCAGGCTCCCTGCAGAGCAGAGAGCCCGATGCAGGGCTCGATCTCAGGACCGAAGGCAGAGGCTTTAACCCACTGAACCACCCAGGTGCCCCAACAGCATGCATTTTTAGATTAAACTTAACAAAACTACCATTTAAAACATCTTAACCATGACAAAAATATAAATACTTCATTCAAAATTTTCTCCCTTTACCCATTAGTTATATTTACTTAATCATTAAGTGTTTAATTTAGCTATTGAGTGGACAGTCTATCAACTGAAAAGCCTTTCTTTTCACTCAGTCCAGAACTGGGGTATCCAATTCGGAAGCAGCAAAACAGAGCTGGACTTGAAATTTTATTGGGGGCTTGAAATGTAGGTAGTCTGAACTCACATGTGTTGTAAATGTAGACTACACATGCCTTTCAAGGAATATAAAAAAGTGTAAACTATTCCATTGATAATATTTTATACTGATTACATATTGAGATAATATTTTGGAAATACTGGATAAAACAAAACAATATTTAAATTAATCTTACCTGTTTCTTTTCGAACATTTTAATGTGGCTACTAAAAATTTTAAATTACATTGGCTCACAGGAGATTTACATCAAACAATATTGATCTAGAACAATTAAGTACAGCCTGAATGAAAAAATTTAGATTTCAATATTAGGTTAAATTATAAACATATCTAGGCATACGACGTTTACACAGTACTACAGGAGGCTTGACAATCTGAGTGGCCACACAAAACTCATCCAATGCTTGAAATTAAACACCAAGGGGGCACCTGGCTAAGTGTCAGGCTCTTGATTTCTGTTCAGGTCATGCTCTCAGGGTTCTGAAATTGAGCCCTGCACTCAGCAGGGAGTGTGCCTGAGATTCTCTCTCCCCCTCCTTCCTTGCCCCTCTCCCTGCTCACCCATGTTCTCTCTCTAAAAATCAATCAATTATTTTTTAATTAAACACCAATCAATAAGAATTCGGTATGTTAAGTAGATGAAATCCACCTCTATGGGAAACAGGAGTGTTCTATAATCACTAGTGCATTTTTGCTTGAAAACACTTTGAAGGCATGGGGATAAAAAAGCACAAAGGCATCTTTTGCAGTTTTGTGACCACAATGACGCTGGAACCCCCTTCATGCAAGTGAGGAATCCTTAAACTTAAATTTCATTAGCTTCATGGTAGACCTCTCCTGGCTGTGACCTTACATATCTTTCTTCCGCGGAGTTACATTTACATGCTCCATATACACTACAGTGAAAGAGTGTAGCTTCACAACCAGAAAACCAAGGTTTGAATTTCGCTTTTTACTTCTCAGCTGTAGGGCTTAAAACAAGTCGCTTAAATGGTCTCAAGCACAAAATTCTCAATTGTAAACCAAGAATAATTATCTCCTCCATTCTGACACTTCATAAACTGTGAAGCGCTTTTGAAATGTTAAGTTATGACTACCGGTCTGTCAATTCCAATTTCCACGCTAAGAGCCAGGAGGAATCATTAGGACGTAATTTTTAAATTGAACTGCCGTTTCTTTGCCAGATCAGGGCGGAGAGCTATTGCTGTCGTAAAGCAGAGGGTTTTGGAAATGAGCTGCAGCCAGTGACCCGGGACGGGGTTCACCAGAAGCCCAAGTGTAGGAACGGTGCGTGCAGAAGATGCTGCTTTCGAGCGGACCTGCGTGTTCAAGTGCAGATTTCTCTGCGAATTACGTACATCAGCCACTGAGTGATTTGTACATTCAAGTAGTCACAGGCCATACAATTTGACATTATCCTTTCGGAAGGTTTTCACTGTTTTAAGTGCTGAGCAGCCGCGCGGCTTGCCAGGGGCTCAGCGGCAGGGAAAGCAGCAGCTCTGCTGCAGTCAATTTCGCTGCAACCCTCCAAGCATACCGCTCTCTCCGCGGTGCGAAGTTCGGGGTCCTTTCTGACCCAGTCTGCTCATTTCAGGCCGTGCCTTCGACTCCGTTCGCGGTCCCAGAAATGAGGCCTCTCTCCGCCTTCTCCTCCTCTCCAATTTTCTTTCTTTTCCCCTCCTTCCTTCAACTTCGCCCCCGCTTTTCCCCCTCCCGGTCACCCAGCTCTCTTCCCATTCCTAACGCACTCGGGGGGGGGGGCGGGGAGACACAGGCCCCTATCCTCAAAGTGATGCTCAGCGGGCTACGAGCCAGTGGTCGCGTTTTCCCGCCTCCCCATCCCCAAGTTTGTAAGTTATTTACCTTCATCTCAAGGCTCGAGCGGCCGCGCGATGTAGCAAATGCGCAGGCGCGCCTGGTCTGCTCCAAGAAGGCTAACGCGTTCCCGTCACCCAGGAGACCGCGCGTGCAGTGACCAATCAGCGAACACCAGCTGAAGGGCGGTGCTTCGCTGGAGCCTCTGCAGGGAGGGGCGGGAGGCGGGGACTGGAATCACGTGACGCTGTCAGCGTTAGGCCCCGAAAGATTGTGAGTCTGGAGGCCCTGCTACGCCCTTGCTTCCTGGTTGGGCTCTGATTGGATGAGAGCGAGGGACTCTCCCGAGAGAGGTGGGCTCTATGAACCCGGAAAAGCGCCTGCGTAAATTTCGCTTTTTGGTTACTAAGCTGCCAAGGGTGGCGGGTGGGGGCGCCCAGAATCAAGGAAAGGAAGAGGCACTGACTGTTGCGAACACCGAGAACGGAAATTTGCTCTTGGGGCAAATACTCTTACACAGTACGCGCAAAGAGGACTTGGACCGGCCCATGTCTCATCTCTTTTTTACCTTTCCAAGCTTCTGGGCTAGAAGAAATAGGATGTGAGAAGAAGTTCTTCCCCACCGCCCCCCCAGGCGTTAATAGGCCAACTAAATCGGGCAAGAAAAATGAGCACTGAGTGCTTCTCTCTTTAGACTTTGGACCTGGCAGCTTTTCCCTAAATATTATACCCTGCCACAGATTTGTGCTTATATAGTCCTGATTTTAGTAATTTCAATGCTTTCTCGTTTTTCCTGTCTAGTCTAGCTAAATATGTCAATTTTGTTGGCCTTTTAAAAAATGGATTTTGGTTTTGTTGATGTGATAAGCTTAATTGTGTCCCTTCCAAAAAATATGTTGAAGTCCTAACCCCTGGTACCTGTGAATATAACTTTATTTGGAAATAGGGTATTTGCAGATATAATTAAGATGACATTAGCATGGCCCTAATGTAATATGATTTATGTACTTACAAGAAGAGGGAAATTTGAACACAGATGTACAGGGAGAATGCTATGTGACAACAGAGGCAGAGAGTGATGTAGCTATATCCAAAGAATGCCAAGGATTGATGCTCACTTCAGAGCTAGGAAAAGGCAAGTAATAATCCCTCCTCCCCACCCCCCCATCCCCCGTTTCAGGGGGGTACAAGGTCCTCAAACACCTTGAAGTTGGACTTCGAGCTTCCAGAACTGTGAGATAATAAATTTCTGTTATTTTAAGTTACATGGTTTGAGGTATTTTGTTACAGTAGCCCTAGGAAACTAATACAGATTTTGGTACCAGGAAGTGGCGTGTTGCTAAAATGCCTAAAATGTAGTAATGGCTTACGGAGAGAGGCTGGTAGGATTTTGAGGTACTTGGTAGTAAGCGTAAATTGCTTTGAAGACATGGTTGGTTGAAATGTGAACATTAAAGGTGTTTTGAGAGGTCATACAGGAGAGCTATAGAGAAAGTTTCTGGTTTTTTTTTTAGAGGTTGTTATATATAGATATAGATATATCCTATATGTTATATAGGTTGTTAGAATGTTGCTGAAAATATCAATGTTCACAGTGCTTCTGGGGAGGCCTCAGATGGAAATAAGGGACACGTTACTGGATGCTTGTTAAAAAGTGGTAGAGAATTTGGCTGAATTGTGTTAGGTGGAAAGCAGAATTTGTTAGTGATAAACTTACATATTTAACTAAGGAGATTTTTAATTAAGGTATTTGAAGGTACAGCCTAGTTTTTCCCTGCTGCTTAGTGAAATGTGAGAGGATGGAGATAAGATGAGAATGAAATGTTAAGCACAAAAGAAACAGCACTTGGTTAATTGGAAAATTCTCCAGCCTATCTAGATAGCATGTTCTGGAAACAGGGTCAAGGGTATGGATACAAAACCATTTAGTAAAGAGATTAGGCATGTGACTTATGAGTCCAGTCAACCATCTCAGCAAAAACAAAGATTAGTGAACTTCAAGATACAGCAACTTAAACAATCCCCTCCCAAAAAGCCAACAGCCGGCCACTGAGAGATGTATAGAGCATCACAGAGTTGTGAAACAACTTCAGGAGCCCAATTTACGTGTAACTGGAGTCCCAGAAAGGGGAGGGAGTGGAGGAATAGAATATTTGAAAAAGTAAAGGTTGAAAAAATTTTCCAAATCTGATGAAAATCCTAATCCCACAGATCCAAAAACTCAATGAACACGAAGCAAAAGAAACATGAAAAAAAATAATAAAAAGTTATTTAAAACCTGTGATGAGAGAAAATCTTAAAAGAAGCCAGGTTAAGAAGATAAATGCATAGAGGAACAAAGATAAGAAAATGAGTAGACTCCTTGTTGGAAACCCTGCAAGCCAGAAGACTGTGGAACAACATACTAAAGTGCTGAAAGAAAAACGTTGTCCACACAGAATTCTCTACTCAGAAAAAAGATCTTTCAAAAGCGAAAGAGGCCAACAAACTGAGTCCAGCAATATGTATATAAAAAAAGAATGTACACCATGACCAAGTGAAATTTATCCAAGAAATGCAAGCATAGGTCAGTATCTGAAAATCAGTTAATATAATATGCAATATTAATATAATAAGGGACAAAAAATGTATGATCATATTAATAGACAAGAGAAAACCACTTGACAAAATCCCCAACCCTTAAAATTCAATACCCAATAAACTCGGAATGAAATGTATTTTCCTCAAACTGAGAAAGGTCATCTGCAAAAAACCATATAAATAACACTATACTTTATGGTGAAAGACTGAATGTCTTCTCCCTAAGCTTAGGGCGTAAAAGGGATAACCACTCTTGCCACTTCTACTTACCATTGTATTAAAGGTTCTAGCCAGAGGAATTACTGAAGAAAAGAAAATAAAGACCATCTAGATTGGAGAGGAAGAAGTAAAACTATGCAGATATCATAAATTTTACAGAGAAAATTCCAAGGAACCCATTAAAAACCATTATAATAAACTAATAAGTGAGTTGAGCAAGTTTGCAGGATATAAGATCAATACACAAAAAGTGGATTGCATTTTTCTATTCTAGAAATGAATAACCCAAAAGAAAAATATTTTTAAATCTATAATAGCATTAAAATAAAAAAGGTACATAAGTTTAATAAAAACACAAGATATATACACTAAAAACTATAAAATTTGTTTAAAGAAATTTAAAAAATAAATGTGAATACATACCACATTCATGGATCAGAGACTTAATATTCTTAAGATGCCAATACTCCCCTAATGTATAGATTCAACAAAATCTCTATTAAAATCCCAGTTATCCTTTTTGAGGATATTGAGAAGATGATACTAAAATTCGTAAGGAATTTCAAGGGACCCAGAATACGCAAAACAATCTAGAAAAAGAAGAACAAAGTTGGAAGCCTCCCATTTTTTTATTTTAAAACTTAAACTGCAAATCTACAGTAACCAAAACAGTGTGTTATTAGCATAAGGATAGCTATATAGATCAATGAAATAGAATTGAGAGTCCAGAAATAAAACCATACATTGGTGTGCAATTGATTTTCAAAAAGGTTGTCAGGACAATTCAATGTTGGATCCCTAACTCGCAGAATATGTAAATATTAACTCAATTAAAGAAATAAATGCAGTAGTTAAAACTAAGTATTCTTAGAAGAAAACATAGGAATTTATTACTTTAGTTTAAGTGATTGTTTCTTGGATATGACAGCAAAACCACATATGACAAAAAACAAAACAAAACAAAAACTGTGGACTTCACAGAAATCAAAATTGTTGTCCTTCAAAGGATACCACCATGAAAGTGAAAAGACAACCCACAGACTGGGAGAAAATATTTGCAGATCATATATTTGGTAAGAAACTTGTATTTAAAATATGTAAAGAAGGGGCGCCTGGGTGCCTCAGTGGGTTAAAGCCTCTGCCTTCGGCTCAGGTCATGATCCCAGGGTCTTGGGATCAAGCCCCGCATCGGGCTCTCTGCTCAGCAGGGAGCCTGCTTCCCCCTCTCTCTCTGCCTACCTCTGCCTACTTGTGATCTCTGTCTGACTGTGAAATAAATAAATAAAATCTTAAAAAAAAAAAAAGTAAAGAAACCTTACAACTCAGTAATAAAAAGACAACTCCATTAAAAATGGGCAAATACGGGTGCCTGGGTGATTCGGTGGGTTAAAGCCTCTGCCTTCTGCCCAGGTCATGATCCTAGGGTCCTGGGATCAAGCCCTGCATTGGGCCCTCTGCTCAGTGTAGATCCTGCTTCCTCCTCTCTCTGCCTGCCTCTCTGCCTACTTGTGATCTCTGTTTGTCAAATAAAAGAATAAAATCTTTAAAAAATATATAGCCAAATAATTTGAACAGACATTTCTCTAAAGAAGATACATGAATGGCTAATAAACCCATACAAAGTTGCTCAACATCCTTAGTCATCAGGGAAATGTAAATGAAAACTACAATGAAATATCCCTTTACATGATATTCATTGTCAGTTTAATTTGTATTTCTCTGCATGCTAATGAGTTCAAACACTTTTCTCTTGGTCATTTATGCTCTTCTGCACATTATTTAACAGTATTCACTAATTTTATTGGGTTGTCTTTTTTTAATGTGCCAATTTGTAAGAGATCTTGCATAATCTTGTGTGTTTAAGTATTTTAAAAACAGCTACTTGGTTCTAGCCTTGGTTTTGAAATTTTCCCCTGCTTATCGACTTTCTTGATTTTTTTAATTCTAATTTTTTTACATTGAAATCCTTAATATATAGTATTTATTTTTGTAAACGGTATCAAATGGGGGGGTGTCTTCTTTTACATTCAATGTGGCCCAAACTCTTCTCTAGACATTCATTCAGGGTAGAGCTTGGTCTACCACATGTATTTTTATTATACCCAAGAAAGGAGTCTGCAGGCCAGAGCAACTTAAGTTACTCCATTTAGTTTCAGAAAAAAATCATTCCATCTTAAACTGCTGTTATATACGCTTGGCTCACCACACTGATGTCAGCAAGAACGCAGATAGTCTGCATTAGTCTCCTTATTTTCTCTTTTTGTTTGGCGGGGGAGGGGGTGTCTTTTTCTAACCCCTATAAGATCTTGGTAACTTGCATAAATCCCCTACTTTCACTGACTTTACTTATTCTATTTTCTTTTTTTTTTTAAGATTTTATTTATTTATTTGACAGAGAGATCATAAGTAGGCAGGGGCAGGCAGAGAGAGAGGGGGAAGCAGGTCCCTGCTGAGCAGAAAGCCCAATGCGGGCTCGATCCCAGGACCCTGAGATCATGACCTGAGCAGAAGGCAGAGGCTTAACCCACTGAGCCACCCAGGCACCCCTACTTATTCTATTTTCATTATCTAAACTTACATCTTTCCCCACTCTAAATAATTTCCTTATGATTAATCTTGCCCATTCAACGATTCTTAGTCCAACCAAAGGACTTTATTTCAAGTTGTTTAGGAATGCTAGAACTTCACCATATATTGTATCCAATTTAATCTTTTTTCACTGTATTACAAAATTGTATTGTTTTATTAGATTTTCATGTTTATTTTTAATTTTTCTGGCTTTTCATTTTTAATATTCACTTTTATCTCAAGTTTGATGAAAATTACAGAACTGGTCACTTTTAGTATGTTTTTAAGAAATTGGCTGGGAACACTTTCAGGCCTGTGAACGTAATTTTTCTAACATTGTAATAACTTAGTAATTAAACAAAGCTGATAAGTAATGGTCATTGCATATTTAACTTTAAATATGAATACTAAATACATTTGAATTTTTTAAAATTTTAATTTTTGTGCATTGCGTTTATAGGTTGTGCATATGTGTTTATAGATTTAAATGTTTTTAAACTGTAAAATGATAGGACTCTTTTGAGGACTGCATAGTGTAATAGCGAATTGAACTTGGTCTTAAACTGTCAGTTTAAACCCAGTTCATGGCACTTACTAGTCTTTTGTTTTTGTTTTTTAAAGACTTTATTCTTCAGTAGTCTCTACACCCAATATGGGGCTGGAATTCACAACCCTGAAATCAGGCGTCACACACTCCACTGACTGAGTCAGCCAGGCGCCTCTAGTTTTTTGACCTTGGCCAATTATCTCCTCCAACTCGGTGCTCTGAAGTTTAAAATGGCGATAATAATACCTACCCTCATTTCATTTTAGAGAAAATTAGATTAGTTAAAAAGAGAAAAAAGAAAATGTAAAATTCCACTATCAATATATATTAGTTTTTTTGGTGTATTTCCTTCTGGGTTTTGCTTCTATGCATACCTGTTTTACTATGCATTTAGTAGGTGCATGTATTTAACACATTTATTTAGGTCAAGTAATAAATATAACATTTATTAGGCTGCTCAGTACTGAAAATAGAAAAGCATACATTCCTAATAAAATGGATTTTGAGTTTTCCCGTACCAGCTTGGAAGTCAATTCTTCAACTCCCTTCTGCTGATTTAGAAGCTGAATCATTTAGATCATTGGTTCTCTAACTTTAGTGTGTATCTGATACATTAAGTGTGTATTAGAATCACCTGGTTGGGGGGTGGCTGGTGAAACAGATTGCTTGGCTCCACCCCCAGTCTCTGATTTAGTAGGTCCACAGTGGATCTGGAGAATTTCCATTTCTTTCTTTCTTTAAGAGTAAGCTTTTTTTTTTTTTTTTTTAAGATTTATTTATTTGGGAGAGAGAGAGAGAGAGGATGATCGGGGGCAGGGCAGAGGGAGAGGCAGACCCCCACTGAGCAGGGAGCCTGACATGGGGCTCCATCCCAGGACCCTGGGATCATGACCTGACCCAAAGGCAGACACTTAACTGACTGAGCCACCTCGCATCCCTCAATTTATTATTTTTAAGTTGCAAGAAGCATTTGCTCATATTTTATATAAATCAAGGATCCTAATTAATGCCTGGTTTTCTTTTTTTTTTTTTTTTTTTTTTGTTATTCTTATTTTTCTCCTTAGGCTGGAATCAGAAGGATTTCAGTGGGGAGATAAGAAAGGATATTGAGAGGGGCGCCTGGGCGCCTGGCTCAGTGGGTTAAAGCCTCTGCCTTCAGTTCAGGTCATGATCCCAGAGTTCTGGGATGGAGCATCCATCGGGCTCTCTGCTCAGCAGGGAGCCTGCTTCCTCCTCTCTCTCTGCCTGCTTCTCTGCCTACTTGTGATCTCTGTCTGTCAAATAAATAAATAAAATCTTAAAAAAAAAAAAGAAAGGATATTGAGAGATAACAAGGTACAGTAGAAGATGCAGGCAAAGCGATTTGAACTTAGTAACAACCACTTAGTAACTTAGATAATGTACTTAACTTCCTCGGCCTCACTTTTTTTTAATTGAAATATATTTGTCATACAACATTGGGTAAATTTAAGGTATACATGTTAATTCGATACATTTATTTATGTAGTATGATTGCCATTGCAGCAATGATTTTCAGCTTCACTTTTCTTATCTACAGTGGAGTGCGAAAATTAATAAAAATATTTTTATTGTATTCTTCTGGAAATATTTATATCCTCTGCAAATACCTCAATCCTTTCCTGAATGCAAAATCCTTTGTAATATGATTTTTAGGAAAGAAGCGAAATCCAGCTCCCCACCCTAAAATTTAAGAGTCAGGCACATGATTAAGCCTGCTCTACTGGGAAAGACCCTGGTGTCCAATTGTCTGGGAGACTCATTGAAGAATTAGTTAAGCCAGGGTGCCTGGGTGGCTCAGTGGGTTAAGCCTCTGCCTTTGGCTCAGGTCATGATCTCAGGGTCCTGGGATCAAGCCCCGTATTGGGCTCTCTGCTCAGCAGGGACCTGCTTCCCCCCCCCCCTGCCTGCCCCTGCCTATTTATGATCTGTCAAATAAATAAATAAAATCTTTAAAAAAAAATAAAAGAATTAGTTAAGCCATTTCACAACCTGTGGGAGGGGTAATTCTACAATGCACAGAGCTATTTTTGTTTAAGCTATACAATTTAAAATTGATTGCTTATTTAAGTATAAATAAATAGCTGTTATTATAGCAATATTCAGAAACCTCTAATTTATTTGGAAAAGCATGGTATTATGAAAAAGTATTTTCAGAATCTGCTATAAAAACTGGTAAAGATTGCAGGAAGCTTCTCAAAAGGATACTGAAAAAAACGAACATAATTTGCTACAATATCAGAAAAATGTTTTTCCAAAGAGAGAAAGGGAGAGAGACAAAGAGAAGGGAGAGTTTCCAAGATGAAAAGAAAGAGAGATAGCATGTGATTGGGGATGGAAAATAATGACGTTTATACTAAATACAGATAAAGGAATGGGAAATTTAGGTGGAATTCAGGTTTAAAAAAGATAAACTATATAGAGAGTTCTTTATTGCATATTACATTTCCAGAAAATGCCAGTATTGTTGACCATCTTATGTTTTTGCCTCCAATTTATCTTTTACACTTCTGGTCTTTAAAATGGCTATTTGAAGAAATATTTATTTATTTATTTGTTTTTTTGACAGAGAGATCACAAGTAGGCAGAGAGACAGGCAGGGGCAGGGCCGGGGGGTGGGGGGCAGAAGCAGGCTCCCTGCTGAGCACAGAGCCCCATGTAGGGCTCGATCCCAGGACCCTGAGATCATGACCTGAGCTGAAGGCAGAGGCTTAACCCACTGAGCCACCCAGGCGACCCTGAAGAAATAATTTTTTTTACCCATATTATATAGAAAGGAAGTCTAATAAGCATACTAACTAGGGAAAGATAGTGTACTCAAAAATAATATCTGGCTAGGGATCCTAAATTGAACATTTCCCTCTGGTTTCCTAATATCAGCAGCTAAAAATATTAATGTCATTTAAAATTACTAACAGCTATATGATTAATTTTAAGCTTAAAATAAAACTGGATGGTCCACATTAGGCCAGTTATTTTTGTCCAATTCTGTCTGAGGCGTGACTCTAGGTACAGAGACATGGCTATGAATCAAATAGCCAAGGAAATTAAGAAATTAAAGTTAGTTCTGGATCCATGACAATTTTATGATTCCTATTCTCTGGGGAAAATTTTTGCAATTACTTTCCCAGAATTCATATAGAGTAGTACTTCTCAAAGTTGGCTGCCATTAGAATTTCTTGGGGGTCACTTGGGGTGGCTCAGGCTCAATCCAGATTTATTAAACCAGAATTACTAGAGATGGAGCCTGGATGGAACTTTCTTGCTTGATTTCCTTTTTTGTTTTGTTTTGTTTTGTTTTTTAAACTCTATGGTATACAGCCAGAATTGAGACCAAGCGATTTAATCTACAGTATGCTAAGTCCAAGAAAGCAGATGGAAATTCTGTTTTGTTTCTGAAGGCAAACAGCCTCTTCTCTTAACAAACCTATGCTCAGAAATGTAAAGGGACTCTGTCACTTTGGAAACCAGTTTGATGGTTCCTCAGAAAGTTAAACATGGTATTACCATAAGACCTGACAATTTCACTCCTAGGTATATATTCCAAAGAATTGAAA
Organism: Martes martes; assembly: GCF_963455335.1. Taxonomy (NCBI): domain Eukaryota; kingdom Metazoa; phylum Chordata; class Mammalia; order Carnivora; family Mustelidae; genus Martes; species Martes martes. Next base: position 171,229,177 of record NC_137889.1, on the reverse strand, counting down.
ACAGTGACTTCAGCAAATACTTGTACACATATGTTCAGCACTAGCAGGTTAGCCAAAAGGTGGAAACAACCCAAACATCCCAAATGGATAAACCAATTATAATACACCCATATACATCCATACGGTGGAATATTACTCAGCCATTAAAAGGAATGATGTGTTGGTACATTTCATGCTACAGCATGGATAAATCCTAAAAATATGTTAAGTGAAAGAAGCCTGACATCGTCACATGTCGTTATGATTCTATATGAAATATCCAGAATAGGTAAATCCATACGGATAGATTGCAAATTGGGTGTTGCCAGGAGATGGGAGAAGAGGGAATGAGGAGAACTACTTGATAGTTAGGGGGTTTTCTTTTGTGCTTACCAAAATGTTTTAGAGCTAGACAGAAGTGGTGGTTGCACATCATTATGAATGTACTAACTGCTACTAAGCTAACTGTTCGCTTTAAAATGATTAATGTCATGGTATATAAATTTCGCCCTAATTACAAAAAGAACATCTGATCTTTACATTTAAGGGGATTTTCAACCCTGCGCAAGCCTCGGTTGTGGGGTGGCCCTTGGTGGTCTCTTCTGCACACGGGCTCCGTGCCCTAGCGTCCCTGTTCCCACCACCGGCAAGAGCACACCGAGGCCCACAAGGGGTCACCCCCGAGGTTTCTACCAGCGACAGCATGGCAGCCATCCCTTCCAGCGGCTGACTTGTGGCCACTCACGACTATCACCAGCCCCGCCCGGGTGCCACTTCCAGTAACAGCTCCTGCAGAGACACGGAGTATCCTGGGGAAGCCATCCCTCACCACCCCGGTATCCCCAACCCCCCCTCCCCGGCCTGGACACTGGTGGGGAAGCTTTTTCCCCCCCCGAAAATCTGCTCTCCCTTACATGGTTATAGTCTTGGAGGCCCCAGAATGCTCAGAATCTCCCCAGGCCTCCAGTGGCGCGATCACTTGGCTTCCCTCCCCTCCGCCCTGTAGATTAGGCAGGCTGCAAGGAGCAGAAGCAGTTGCGTTCTTTTATATCAAAACAGCAAAACACCGAAAAGTAAGTTGAGAGACCCTGCAGTGGTATGCCTTGCACCAAGAGGAAAATAAACTCTAAGCAGCCAGTTTTTAAAAAAAAAAAAAAAAGTGATTTTCCTGCTAAAAACCAGCTTTTCTGAAAATTGGATTAAAGCTTGTCATGAAAAACAACTAATGGGGGGCTCCCGGGTGGCTCAGTTGGTTAAGCAACTGCCTTCCACTCAGGTCATGATTCTGGAGTCCCGAGATCAAGTCCCACATCGGGCTCCCTGCTCAGCGGGGAGTCTGCCTCTCTCTCTCTGACCCTCCTCCCTCTCATGCTCTCTTTCTCTCTCTCTCAAATAAATAAAAATCTTTAAAAGACAAAATAAAAACAACTAACGAACCTAATTAAGCATGTGATCCGGGTGTTCTGTTTGTCTCATCGATAACCTTAGGTAGAAACTGTGACTTACCTATTATCCAGAATATATTCTGAATATACCTAAGAATATGTTGTATCTGTATCTGGAGACTTGAATTTCTTCACAGTTGGGTGATTAGGCCTTCAACCACGAGCAGGCAAGGACCGAAGTGTATTCCTTGTTCTAATAATTAGTGTTAGTGATTTCAAAACTTCTGGCCCTGTCCTCAAAGGGTAAAGGATTAAAGATACTGTCTTCTCTAAAAGGTAGGGAAGAAGCATACCAAAGAGAAGAGGAAATTAAGGAAAATGAGGAGAGAATAAGAAAAATCAAAGCAGTAGGGCTGAGAGATGTGAATATTGTCTTAAGTAACTACAGACTTAAAGGTTTTTCTTTTCTTTTCTTTTCTTTTTGGAAACACACCAGAAATGTGAGTTTTTCTTAAAAAAGAGATATAAAGATGTTCTTATGATATTTCAAAATGCCAGGCAATGGGATATATTTGGAACTGAGGGAAAAGTTGCTGTTTGAGAAACAATCTTCTGAAAGGGCGAAAATTGCGGGTAAGTAATGCAACGGGTCTACCACAAGATTCCATGATAAACACACAGGACCACACACATAGGAGAGAAGGGGTCAGAGTCCTGACACCTGCCCTTACATTCTTTCTGGCTGATGCCCATGTCCTCAGGAGCACGGTGGATATAACATGGAACTGAGGCCCTAACACACTCTGGTTACATCAGGCCGCTTTTTTTTTTTTTTTTAAAGATTTTATTTATTTATTTGACAGACAGAGATCACAAGTAGGCAGAACAGCTGGCAGAGAGAGAGGAAGGGAAGCAGGCTCCCTGCTCAGCAGAGACAGCCCGATGTGGGGCTCGATCCCAGGACCCTAGGATCATGACCTGAGCCGAAGGCAGAAGTTTTAACCCACTGAGCCACCCAGGCGCCCCACATCAGGCCTTTTAAACCCTAAGTCTAGCCCTGAAGATAGAACACACTTTGACCTTCCCGGTTCATGTGTAAAAAATACGCTGTTTGTAGGAAATGCTGCCATATTGCTATCGTGACTCATAAAAAGTGAATTGCCACCCATAACTAATAACCAGCAGTGCCCTCCCCTGCTCATCTTTGTATTTGCAAGAAAATCATGCTAAATGTAAAGATTTGATTTTTGTACATCAGCTTCCTTTACTTTTTACTTGGAAAGAATCACAGATTTATAGGAGTGTGCAGAGAAATGTGCAGGGAATTCCCATAGACTCTTCTCCTAGTCTCCCAAAACGTTACCACGTTACGCAACTATGGTGCAATACCAATGCCAAGAAATCAGTATTAGGACAATCCATACCATTTCAGATCTCCCTAATTAGATAGTCACTTGTGTGTGAGTGTGTGTGTGTGTGTGTGTGTGTGTAGAGCTGTAAGCAATTTTATCAGACTTAGCCTCAAATAACCACCACTGCAATCAAGATATGCAACCGTACCATCCCAAGACTCATGTAATATTCCCGTATAGCCATGTTCATCCCCTCCTCCACCATCTTGAACCTCTGGTAACCGCTAACCTGTTCTTCACCTCTATAATTACGTTATTTCTTGAGTCTTAAGCAAACGGAACCATGCCATGGGTAACCTTTTGGCACTAGCTTTCTTCACTCAGCACCATTTCCTTTAGGAAGTTCATCCATGCTGCGGCATGTATCAGTGTTTCTTCTTCTTGCTGAGTGGTATTCCATGGTATGGACGTACCACATTGGTTTAGCCAACAACCAAGTGCAGGACATTTGTGTGGTTTCCAGTTTGGGGCTATTAAGAATAAAGCTTCTATGAACATTCATATGCAAGTTCATGTCTGAAAATCACCCTCCATTTCTCCGGGACAAATACCCAAGAATGCCACTGCTGCGTAGTAGGGTAAGCCTATTTTTAGCTTTGAAAGGGACTGCCAGATATTTTCCAGTATATGCATAGGCTTGTAAGACAGGAAAATGTTCACTTTCAGAAAGAGTGAATTTCACCAATGAAGTCTCCCATATTTCCCTAAATAAGTGGAATTTTTAAGGGAGAAGAGAAAGGAAATTGTTTTTTAACAAAAAGGGGTGCCTGGGTGGCCCAGTCGGTTAAGAGTCTGAGTTTTGGCTTAGGCTCGGGCCATAATCTCATTGGTCATGAGTTCAGGCCCTACATCTGGCTTTGTGCTCAGCAGGGAGTCTGCTTGAAGATTCTCTCCCTCTGTCCCTCCCCTACTATCTCTCTCTCTCTCTCAAATAAAGAAATCTTTAAAAAAATTGAGTGCTTGGATTAATTGTATTTTAAGTTTTGTGACTCAGATTTTCTTTTTCTACTTTACCTGTAATGATTCAGATGTTGCTGATAGCAGTTCATTCTCTGTGAATTGTGGTCTTACAGAAAATGGATATAGGGGTGCCTGGCTGGCTCAGTCATTAAGCATCTGCCTTCGGCTCAGGTCATGACCCCAGGGTCCTGGGATTGAGCCTCACATTGGGCTCCCTGCTCGGCAGGAAGCCTGCTTCTCCCTCTCCCACCCCCCCCCCCCGCTTGGGTTCCCTCTCTCGCCATGTCTCTGTCAAATAAATAAATAAAATCTAAAAAAAAAAAAGGGGGGGAAGAATATGAATCTAACACAACAGCAGAGACGGTTGTCAGAAACGCAGGGATAAAAGTAATTTTTTGTACTTTGGTTAAAAGAATCACAGAAACAATATTTTCAAAGAAAGATTTATGAAAGAAGACAATAACAGTTTCTATTGGCTCACCGACTTATAAATAAAGGAGGAATCTCTTATGGTTCATTATTAGAAAACTTCATATAATCGAACGATGGCAGCTACTAGCCTTCTTAAATGATGAGGGAGAGAATGAAGGAGACAGAGCATTTAGTAGCTGGCATATTCGGCCAGGGATATTGGCATATTTAGAATGGGGCTAGAGACATTGGTGCCTTCAGCACCAATTAACCTGTTCCTGGATCTTGTGATTTTTCTTTAAATTTAAACGTAAAAAATTTTCTATGTCTCTTTTCACCTTCTTTGTTCCTGTCTCCTTTTTACTTTTTCTCTGCCCTGGACATCATAACTATCTGAAAAATAAGCTTTTTCCCTCCAAATAAGCTTTTCCCTTGGCTCATCACTAGCAAGATATTGTAACATAAGTATCACCTTAAACGCATAAAAATGTTAATTTCAGAGGTTTCAGCATTTCTTTCCATGCCTTCATTCACTTTCTCTTATCTCTCCCACAGGAAAGGGATCAATTTTCTCCTAAAAATTTCTTGAAAGGAATAGAAAACTGAATTTTGTGTGCCTCATTTGTTCCATCACAAATATGGTCATTTTCATAAACTCTATCTCATATGGATGGAGTTATGCACAGAGAAGCTGCCTTTGTCAGTTCTGAGATCAGATGTGCAGTTTTCAAAAATCAGTTATTTGCAGATGATTTGCAATTGCACTAATGTTTCCTATGCATCTGAGGAAAGCAAGAAATTTACTTTGTGGAAAACTGGGAGGAGGCCTAAAACGCGGAGAACATGTGTCAAGCTGAAAACTGAGTCTTTTGGTTTTTTTTAATATTTTACCAAATTTTGAAACAATTGGAGTTACAGAAACACAATTTTTTTCTGAAGCGTTCGTGAGAACATTGCAAGCATAACAGTCCATCATCCCAGAATATTCTGTATTTCCTACAAACACACTTCTGTACAAAACCACAGCACAACCGTAAAAAAATCAGCAAGTTCACACGATACATTACTATCACCTGGTTGTCTCTATAATGTCTTTGATAGTGAAAGAATTCAATCCAGGATCATGCATTACATAGGATTGTCCTGTTTCTTTGGTCTTCAGTCTGGTACAGCTGCTCAATCTTTCCTTAATTTTCAAGCCTCAACACGTTTGAAAATTCCAGACTAGTGATTTTGTAGAATGACCCTCCATTTTAGTTTGTCTGATAATTTCCCATGATTAGATTCAGGTTTTCCATTGTTCGCAGGAACATGAAATCACAGAAGTGATGCTGTGTTCTTCTCATCCTATCCTCTCATGTGGTGTTAGATTTTGATTTGTCCCATTACTGATGATGATCACTTTGATTACTTTTTTTTTTTTTTTAAGATTTTTTCATGAGAGGCAGAGAGACAGAACGGGCAGAGGGAGCCCGATGCGGGACTCGATCCCATGACCCTGGGATCATAACCTGACCTCATGTTAACCAACTGAGCCACACAGGCGCCCCTGATCACTTTGATTACTTGATTAAAGTGGAGACTGTCAGGCTTCTCAATTTAAAAGGAATCTTTGCCCTTTGTAATAAATGAATATTTTGGGGGGAGATAAGTTAAAACTATGTAAATGTCTTGTTCTTTATCAAACTCTCAGTGTATGTGTTTTGATATCTGATGGGTTCATATTTTATTCAAAAGCTTATAGTTCATCGCTGTCCTTTTTTTTTTTTAATATTTTATTTATTTGACAGACAGAGATCACAAGCAGAGAGGCAGGCAGAGAGAGGGGGAAGCAGGCTCCCTGCTGAGCAGAGAGCCTGATGTGAGGCTCGATCCCAGAACCCCGGGATCATGACCTGACACGAAGGCAGAGGCTTTAACCCACTGAGTCACCCAGGCACCCCTGTCCTTTATTTTTAAGCTTAAATAGGCTCCAGTTTGTTTAGGGGAAGCCCCTCCAAGCTGGCTTCCATGTCCTTTTGCCATGTCCCCCGCATTTTTTTAGCACAAGTTTGTTTGCTGTCAACAATAAGATGTCTTAGGCTCTCCTTGTATTTTTCCTGCCCCAAATCTGGAACCAGGCATTTCTCCAAGAATCTTTGCTTCCTGTTAGAAAATGGTATTTAGAAGTCAAGATCTGGGCACAAGGTGTGATCACTGCTATTCCGAGATCGTCTCTGTGGAGAGAGCGCGCTAAGGAGTATTTGTCCATTTGTCTGTCTAAACTATCCTGAACTGTGAGTTCACACAGATGCATCCAATCCTAATTCAATACCAGGATTCATTCTAGTTTTTACTATTCTGTATTTATAACTCCGTTATCCAATGGTGAGAATCTTGTGTTTCATGATCCTTAATAATTACTAATCCGATGAATCCCCTTTAACCGTTTTGGGACCAAACCCAATGTCTGTGGGTTTTTTTCACACGGTAATCCAAGTAATCCATGTCTTAAAATTCAACTCAATTCTTCTTTTTTTTTTTTTAAGGTTTTACTTATTTATTTGTCAGAGAGAGAGAGAGTAAGAGACAGAGCACAAGCAGGGGGAGCAGCAGGCAGAGGGAGAAGCAGGCTTCCCACTGAGCAAAATCCCAGTGGGGGACTCGATCCCAGGATCCTGGGATCATAACCTGAGCCGAAGGCAAATGCTTAACCGACTGAGCCACCCAGGCGTCCCTCCACTCCATGCTGAGATAGTGTCAGATCCCATAGATCTCCACTCCTGGAGATAGTGTCAGATCCCATAGGTTAAGGGCTCCATCCCACAAGGCTGCAAACCCCTGAACCTCAGTTCAGACACTAATCACAAGTCCAGTTTGCCACCTGTGCTTCTCACCAACTGACTGTGGATTAGAGTTTCCAACAACCGCCTCCTTGGGTTTGATTAATATGGCAGAAAGGCTCGCAGAAACATTTTACTTAACAATCTGTTATTAAAAGATATAACTCAAGGAGAGCCCAGTGGAGAAGACGCATAGGGTAGGGTAGTTACTTTAAAGGTGTGGACCTTCTCTGCCCACTCCCAGCTGCCAGTTTCCTCAGTTCTCCACAGACGCACCAACTCAGAAACTCTCCAAACGCCATCCCTTCTAGTTTTGTTAGGGAGGGTTCATTTCTTAGGCATAATTGATTAAATCATTGGCCACTGGTGATTGAATTCAATCTAGGTCAGGGGTGGGACTGAGAGTTCCAACCAATAATTCACCTGGTTGGTTCCCCTAGCAACCAGCCCCCAGCCTCAGGGGCTTTCCAAAAGTCACCTCGTTAACATAACCAAAGACACCTTCATTGCTCTCCTCACCCGGGAAATTACAGGTGTTTCAGGAGCTCTGTGTCAGAAACTGGAAGGGAGACATAAAATATATATTTCTTATAAATTACAATATCACACCTTTGTATGCACACACTTCCCAGTCCCTGTCCCCACTCTCTTCATGTCCAGATACCCGCCGCTCCCCGCTGGGCTCTGACTCCCCCTTCCAGGTTGTCCCCCCTTGGACACCTTATTCACTCTGCTCAGTCTCCGACTTGCCAATGGGACCTGCCCCACGGTGTGGTTACCCTCCCTACCCTGCTTGGACTCCAGCGCCGCACACTGGGCCACCACGTCTTCCCTCAATACCACTGCCCATGTTGTCCTTGCCATGTTCCTCCTAATGGCTTTAGATTGCATTTTTAGGGAAGGAAAAAGCTTTCTTAAAAATAAATTTTAGGGGTGCCTGGGTGGCTCAGTGGGTTAAGCCTCTGCCTTTCGGCTCAGGTCATGATCTCAGGGTCCTGGAATCCAGCCCCGAGTTGGGCTCTGTACTCAGCGGGGAGCCTGCTTCTCCCTCTCTCTCTCTCTCTCTCTCTCTGCCTGCCTCTCTGCCTACTTGTGGTCTCTCTCTCTGTCAAAAAAAAAAAAAAAAAAAACTAAAAAAATAAGCTTTAAACTACTTAAATACGATCTATGTTTTTATTTGAATAGGCGCATTCTCCAGTCATTCTGTTTCTCTTACCTAGTTTTAAATCGGCTCAGCAAGAAAATCAGATGGTACTTTGGGCTGGCATTACTGGTGAGCAACGGACGTTTTTCAAGGGCTGTTGTTTCTACTTTCAGAAGCTGTAGAGAGCTTGGTATTTTGTTCCCTACTCTTTATTTTCCCCTTTTTCTGTTCAGCTCCGTGTTGTCCCCTGTAAACTTTTTTTTCCTCTGCCATCTTCTTTAATTTCTTTCTCTTTTCTTCCATTATTTAGTGAGCTCATTTTTCCCCCCATCTTTCCAAAGAAGGGTCCATAGGTTGGTACCACGCAGTCTGAGACTGCCAGATTAGGTTTTGTTGATTGTTAGTTCATGCAGAAAAGGAAGAGAACATCCAGTTGACCTCTGGTTGGAACATGAGATTTACCTCCATGCCCATGTTGAATTTCTAAATCTGAAGTTTCACTGGGGATGGGCAAGAGAGTCAGATTATGGAAGAAGAGAAGTAGACACTACACATTTATTTATTTGATTCAGTGCACCACTTTTAAGTACACATTTTTATATATTTATACACCTATGTAATCATTACCAGATCAAGATGTCAAACGTCCCATTGCCTCAAAAATTACTCTCTTGCCCACTTAGAGTCCTTACTCCTTCAAAGTTATTTTCAAAGTTAATAACCATTCTGAGCTCTATCACCATGGGTTAGTGTTACATCTTTTCGAATTTGAGTAGGAATATTCAGCATATAGCCCGTGTATTTTTTGCTACATCTCCGAGATTCACCCATGTTGTTGTGTGAATTCATAGCTGGTTCTTTTTTATTGGTCAATAATAGTTCATTGTGTCAATAAACCACTTTATCCATTTTCTGTTTCAGGACCTTGGGGTCATTTCTAGTTTGGGGCTATTCTACATGAAGCTGTCATGAACATTCTTGTTCATATATTTTGATAAGGATAAGCACTCATTTCTGTTTAGTATATATTCTGGAGTGGAACTGCAGGAACATAGGGTTTATTTGTACTTAGGATTAGTAGATACTGACAAACATTTTTACAAAGTGTTTATATTCATTTAGACTCCCACCAACAATGGGTAAGAGTTTTAATTGCTCTGTCCTTACTAACATGCAGTGTTGCCAATCTTTTAAAATTGTATTTATTCTAGTGTTGTGTACAGTGATGTTATGCCAGCTTTAATTTGCATTTACCTAATGCCTAATGATGTTGAGCACTTTTGCATATATTCATTGGATACTTGGATATTCTTTTTTGCAAATTGCCTTCAAGTCTTTCGCTCCCACTTTAACTAGGTTAGCCGCACAACTTTAAATCCTGCAGAGGTCCTTTCTTGTGCCCACAAGCAGGGCTCAATAGCATCGAATCAAGCACTTCCTGAGGCAAGCAGACATGAACTCAGTTTGGCTAGTCTAAGAGGTGGGACAGAAACTTCTAGAACTCTCTGGAAATGTGAGGGAAATGATCAAACCCAGCATGTTTCTATATAAGTTCTGCAATGATCAGAACATTGCTGCATGTCTTGAAGGATAAAAGAAACAATTTTCATCAGACCATTTTTTTGTGTGTGCTTTGTTGACAACATCCATGACTCAATTTAATAGGAAAAAATTAAAATTTTTTCCCAGATGCTTTATAAAAATAAGATAAAGTTACTCTTTTTGGTATGTGAATCAGTGAAATCACAGTCCCATCAGATCTCACTTAGAGTCATAATTTTTCTCTGGGGGACAAGTCACAAGGTTCTCCATTATCTGCTCAGCTTGGCTCGGTGTGGCTCTTGGACCATCTTCTTGATGGTGCTCTGGCACCTGAAACTGCTTGTGCCCACCTCTGGCCAACTTTGCATATAGGGACATCAGGTTGGTTGTTTGAAATTGTTACCTGGTGGGAGTATTTACACCACTAAAATGGGCAAATGCACAAACCGGAGGATGGTTTTTTTCTCCTGCACAGAGATTCATTATTCAACATTTACCAAGACACAGCTGCTTCTACTTCCTGCAAACTGCTCATTGCCAGAAGCCAAGGTCAATTTCAAGTTGCCTACTTGTACGTATTTTTCAGTTTTGCAGCTCTCCTGGCTTTGGTTGGGTCATGAAGGTGCAGGGTAAGGGGTTGTATCAGGATAGCAATAGATATTTGACAATTTTTTAAAAAAAGATTTTGTTTTTTTATTTGATAGAGACAAAAGAAAGGCATTTTGGTGAGAGAGAGTGATAGCAAGAGAGGGAACACAAGCAGGGGAGTGGGAGAGGGAGAAGAAGGCTTCCCGCCGAGCAGGGAGCCCGACGTGGGGCTCCATCCCAGGACCCTGGATCATGACCTGAGCTGAAGGCAGATGCTTAACGACCAAGCTACCCAAGTGCCCCAAAATGCTTCTAAACTTTCTAGTTCCCTCCTTTTGTAGTAAAAGGGGCATTGTTATGGTTAGCTGTCTGTGCCCCCCAGCTTGTGAGCTCCTTAAGATTGCTGAAGGGTTAGGGACTATGTCTTTTGGTTTCTGCACCTCTCAGCACACAGTGGAGAGATCACACACACACACACACACACACACACACACACTTGCTGAAATGGATTGAATCACCCTCTTCCTTCTATTCTATGTTTTCGCACTGTATCTTGATTCACTGTGTCTTGTACTACGGATAGTCATATATGCTAGTCTTTAATTTATGCCTTCTCATCTCCAATCTTCATTACCTGCCCTGTGAAAATAGAACTGGGCCTTTTCCTCCTTTTCCAGCTGGCAAAGGCTAAATGCTGGAGACATGGCAGGAGGAAGGGGAAGGCCATCTACGGCAGTCCCTCGGTGTCCCTCTTCACTACTCTGAACCCTGGGCCATATCTCAGGGTGGTGTGTGTATGTAGAAACCTCGAAGACAAAGAGCTGGCTTGGTTACCACTTACCAGAAAATCAGTTAATTCCCTAAACTCGGTGGATTCCCCACCTGCTCCTGGGGGACTTGGGGGCCAGGGGAATTAACCCAAACTGTGATAGCCACACTCATTTTTTGTACTTTGGGTAATAAAGTTCTTTGTCTCTGCCCCAGTTTAGTGTCCTGTGCCAGGACCCGTGAAACAATAACAGGCGAATTTATTAGCCTGTATTAGGGTAGCTCAGTCCCACACCATGACAGCCAGCCCGCCCTGTGCGAGTCTCACGTTCTGCAATAGCGCGTAATTCCTTACACCAAACCTTCTCTGTTCCCGGGATGCTGTGGGTGCTGGCTCCTGATTGGACCCTGATCCATCCGATACAGCTACAGAACCCTACTCCTCACAGCCTTAGAATTTGGAAGCCCCTGTCTCTTTGAAATTATAATTAAATGTTGAACAATGGATTGACGACTTGCTAGTAACCGCTCATCGTCTCATTTCCGTTCGTTACTGCTCCACCCAGCACCCCCGCTCTTTGCTCTATTGACAGCAACAGCGCTCTGTACCCAGGACATTAAATATGCCACCCTCACTAAAATGCCCTTCTTTTGTCCTCTCCCAACAGAGCGGCTCTTATTAAAGGCCTGTTTGTGCGTGCGCGCATGCGCACTCATGCGCGTAATAGGTAGAATTACATAGCCTGTTCCTACTCATTAAAAGTGAACATTTGCAATGTGGCACAGATGTGATGAGGAGCCTATCATAACAACTGACCTTGGCATCAAATATGTATCATCCTTTGAGCTAAAGCTCACCTCCATGTGGCAATCTTGCCTAGGTTTTTGAAGAAGGCTCTGAGGTCCTACAGATCTGGTTGGTTTTTAAATTCGGCTCTGCCATTTACTAGCTGGTTTCCACACCATGAAGTGGGAATGATCGTATCTACTTCACAGGGCTCTTGTAAAGATCTTAAAAATTAACACGCTCAGCACAGTATCGGCCACATAATCGAGTTGACTCAAACTCTGCATTTCAGTAAACGAATGGCCAAGTCTGAGGCAATTTAATAAAAACATGAGCTTTTAACCCAATTTCATTTGGCTACCTCAACAGCTAAGAGAATCTCTAAGTATCTTCAGGCCTGGAGAAGACTTCTCCGAGACTCAGTGGGGAGGCCAAACAGTTCACAACTTCATTCGTCAGACTTTCCTTCTCTCTCTTCTTCCAATCACTTTCTTGCTATTAAAAGCTCCCTCTTGATTTACCATTTTTTTTTTGGCTCTGTATTTTCTTCATTTCCACCCTGTCAGAGGCCTCATCTCCTAGGTGGTGGAAGAATGGTCCTCCCTGTACAGTTTGGCAAACTTTTGCTGTAAATGTCAAGAAAAAGATACGGTTTCTGTCACAACTCAACTTTGTGGTCATGCACCAAAGTAGCCAAAGGCCATATGTAAACAAACAGGCACATCTGTGTTCCAATAAAACTTTACTGACACAAACAAATGGCAGACAGATTTGCCCTGTGGGCTATGGTTTGTTGACCTCTGACCTCTAGTTTCTCTGCTTCTGTTTAGTCTTTGGACCTAGAGAGCTGAAGTATAATTTTGAGTTGGCCATTTTCCTCTGTGTTTGGTCTTCAAAAGAGGAACTCATTTGTGGAACTTTGCCTCACCACAGGTAAAATCTTCATTTTAAACATATTCTCTATTCCAGTAGTACTTATTATATTTTATCATGGGCCTTCATTGAATGGTTCTATCTCGCTTCTTGAGATTCTATAGTCATAGGCTATTTATTATATGTATGTAGATGATTAGATACAAAAATACCTTTAGCTCGAATCTTAAAGCACTATGTAATTACTGAAAAAAATGGCAATGTGCTGAATAGCATTAACTATACAATATCAATGAACAACCCAGATTAATGAATCAGCATAATTTTTATACTTTGATGTAATATTAGAAAGCCCATAGTCTAAAATGTCGACTGCGTAAGACAAAGAAAAATGGAACTGAATAATTTTTATTATCAGTAAGAGAGAGTAATTTCAAAATAATGACTATTAAAATATTTAATATTGGGGCACCTGGGTGGCTCAGTCGTTAAGCGTCTGCCTTCAGCTCAGGTCATGATCCCAGGGTCTTGGGATTGAGCCCCTCACTGGGCTCCCTGCTTGGCAGGAAGCCTGCTTTTCCTTCTCCCACTCCTACTGCTTGTATTACCTCTTTCATACTCACTCTCTCTATCAAATAAATAAATAAAATCTTAAAAAAATGTTTACTATTAATTAAGTCATTGTTTTATTATGGTCAAAGAACTTATTATTATGCAGTCATGGATATACTGGGATTTTGGTTCTCTTAACTAAACTGTCAGTTGATATTTTGTAGGTTTTTGCAACTCTTTCTGAATGCGCAAACATTATATAACATGCTTATACTAATGGCAATTGTTGTAGTGAACAACATAGAAGACTAGATTGAATTAGAGAAGTAACATCTTTCACCACATTTTGAGTAATTATAGAATTAGTTTAATGAACAAATTTTAGCATTGTTGAAGGTCATATGAGTGAAATATTTTATTGAAATTGTGTAGATAGGGCATTTCTTTGATGTCATTTTTCTGAAATTAATTTCCTGAGCACATGTTATTCTGTTTAAATACTTTTTAGAAAGATATTCTTCCTTGACTAGTAGAAATTGTCTGAAAATATCTGGGCCTGGAGTTTTCTCTGTGAGAAGATTTTCTTTAAATGATTATAGGACTATTCAGATTCCCTATGTCTCCTGTAATGTAAATCTGGGGCAACTTTATGGCAGGGGTGTGTGTGTGTGGGGGGGGGCTTGTGATCACCTGTTCTGAAGAGATCCTAAGGCATTTTCTTTTCTCTTTTCCTTCCTTCTTCCCTCCCTCTCTCCCTTTCCTTTCTTTTTCTTTTTTTCCTTTTTCTTTCTTTTTCAGTCTCCCGATAATGGAGAATGAAGTAGGTATTATTTTGGTTTGTCATTTCCCTTGGGCTGTAGCACTTTGAGATCTCAGTTTTATAGAGGTAGTCTTTCCCCCTTGGGCACATCTTGGGATTTGACTTTTCTAGCTCACACAGTAGGGGGCCAACAAAACCAGAGGAAAAGCTCCTCAGTTTGGAGAATGCCCTCCGGGCAAAAGAGGTTCCGTGCTCTCAGCTCATCTTTCTGGGTCTTTCCTTTCACTTAGCTTTTTGTCTTCATAATCATTAATATTTCGTTTGTTCTTCAGTGTTTTGAAGAAAATGCATTTTATTCAGAATTTTTGGTTGTTTTAAGCAGGATGATTCATCTAAATGCTCTACACAGCCACATTCCCAGAAATGAAGGAAGTCTGCTCTGAGTTGTTCGTGTTTTTCAAAGCTGTTTTTCGTTTTAGACCATCACAATATCTTTGTTAAATGAGTTTGTTAAAAATATTCCATTTCTTCTACAAAAATACTATACAGGCTCCCTGATTTGGTATAATTTGGGAAAAGCTCATCTAAATTGCGAAAACCTCTCAATGGTATGTTATTTTAAAATAAATTGTATACTTTGCACAGGCTAAATAAAGCTAGCAAGATATCATCTCATAGTGGTCCTTGGGGGAACTTGAGCAGATAAGACTGATTTGCAAGCTCACAATTATGTGACTAAATGGCTCTCCTAAAACGGTTAGAAAGTTCCCTCTTGGTGTAACACTGTGGTAGTTTGTCCAGCTGCTATTAAAAAAAAAACCCCACCAACCAGATGGCTTATCAACGGTAGAAATTTATTGCTTACAGGTCTGGAGGCTAGAAGTCCAAAGTCAGGGTGCCACATGGTTGAGTGAGGGCCCTTTTCTGGTCGCAGACTTCCCAGATATTCTCTCAAGGCAGAAGGATCTAAGGATCTCTGTGGAGCCTCTTTTATGAAGACACGAATCCCATCCAAGAGGGTTCTTCCCTCATGACTTAGAAGCACTTTTCAAAGTCTTTGCCTACAAATACCATAACTTGTGGGGAAGAGGATCTTAATGCATGACTTTTGAGGGGACACAAACACTCAGACTACACCAAACACAGAAGGCCTTGAAGAAGTTGGCAAGCAGTGACGTAGTCTGAGGGGAGCGGAAGCCACGCTGTGTGACACTGGCTTGGGTTAATGGTTCTCTGCTGTGGCTGCACATTAGAATCACCTGGGTTCTGGCTGGGACTGACATCCTGAGGTGGCGTATATGGGGTAGACCCCAGGCACCAGGGGTCTTTTTAAAGTCTGTCAAGTAATCCTGATGGGATGCCATGGCTGGGAATCCCTGGCTATGCCTGCAATGTGGTGATAACTCCGTAGCATTCTGGGTTCTGGTGGGGATGGTAGCCTCAGCTGTCATGGCTGGTGGATATCAATGCCCACAGATACTCAGATGATGGTCAACCTACCTTACTGAGTACTGGAGCTGGAAGGGACCTGAGCAGTTGTCTAGGACAATCTTTGCAAAGACTAGTTCTTACTGTGAAAGGTTTAAGTAACGGACAATACAGATTTTCCCAACTGCCCAAATATTGAGTTCAATGGTCATGACACTTGAAAATCGTTATTGTTGTAATATTGCTGGGAGAAGAGAAAACAGACCATTTAGTTGATATATTTTAGCTGCACATGGTCCATATGGCTACTTAAATGAGGTCAGAGGGGAAGAGCAGGTAGACAGAGCAGAATGGGGACCTACCCGTAGACTGCATCCCTGGCGTTATTTATATCCTTCTAGAACTTCTGCATAGTATTTTGGAGTCATATGCAGATAGAAATGATGACTGTCCTTCTTGAATAAAAACAGTAATTGAGCCAACGTTTCCCTCCATCGCCCTGCATGTATCCTATGCCTGGGCAGTCAGCCTGGGCTGCCCCTTCCTTCCTGAACATATTCTAGTTTCCTCACTCCTGTGCTCATGCTTTCTACCCTCTCTCTTCATGTCATAACCCTTTTCCAAAATGTGAACAAGGAAATCTCCTAAATTATTTTTGTTCTTTCAGAATCTGTGTTACTATCGACCCGCATTTCAATACATCTGCAGGGACTGACCTCAAAGACCAAGTCAACCCCATATTTACATCAACCGGTAATTAGCAAGAGCCTATTGGGTAAAGGTGTAACAGTGGGGAAAATGCTAAGTGCTGTCGTAGGTACAAAAAGATACTCCAGTACGTGCCCTTAAGGAATTAGCCTTCTTTCCCCTTCTTTGTGTCCTGATCAGCGATGGTGTAAGATTTTAGTCTCCTTACAGCTTTGCTCAGTGCCTTATTGATCAGAAAGTTTCTGAGATAAATGAATTCTCAATTGGATTAACTTCCCCCGCCCCCACTCCCAGTCCTTCTCTGCAGCTCCGCTATTGAGTTTGTGATACAGAATCAGTCAGGTAAGTAGGTCAGCTTTTGCCAGATTCACTACCTGGCATTTTCTTTCTCTGAAGTCCTCACCCAGCCCAGCTAATCTTGTCACTGACAGGCAGCTCTTTGAATGACAGCTTCTCTCTAACCTCATTGCTCGGGCCACCACAATGCAAGGACCGCTTTGCTTCCACGAAATTTTTCTCCATCTGGGTCTCTTTGGAACTGCTCAGCTTATCATGTATTTTAGATTTGCAAAGATGCGAACTTGAAAGAAAGCGATTTTAAAAATGTAGTGTGCATTCTCCTTCTCAATTTCAAGTAGCGTGTCTGTGCTATCTCAAAAAGTGACAACAGACTTTCTGGGTAGAATTCACTCAGAAAAATATAAATAAGCAATGTGACTAGTTTTGAAATTAGTGTAGCTATGATAATTTTAATACCTTGAGCACGCCACCACTCCCGGTATGACAAAAGGTTCACCGCGTCATTGTTTGCCTTCCCAACTTCTATTAGTTATCCTCTAGGCACATATTATACAAGTAGTGTTCATTCAATAATATATCTGTATGCTGATGTATTTACAGATATCTTGATTAAATACGTGTTTATTATCCACAAAGAAATGTCACCAAATGGAATCAGCTTTGGCTTGGGCAAAGACGGAGGACACTGAACATGGTTTCCAAGCCTCCTTGGCTTCACCCTTTGGAGGCATCTCATTAGCTAAATGAAATAATTACCCAGGGCAGGGGGGAAATAGGGTGGCAGTAACACTAGATACGATGTTAACACCTACATCAATCAATATTGTATTTCTTCGAGAGATTCACAAGATGCCAGAGTTGCTCATGCCCAGGAGAAGATACAAAGTAAACATGGTATTTTCTTTTTCTTTCTTTTTTTTTTTAAGATTTTATTTATTTATTTGACAGAGAGAGAAATCACAAGTAGGCAGAGCAGCAGTAGAGAGGGAGGTGGAAGCATGCTCCCCGCCGAGCAGAGAGCCTGATGCGGGGCTTGATCCTAGGACCCTGGGATCATGACCTGAGCCAAAGGCAGGGGCTTAACCCACTGAGCCACCCAGGTACCCCTCTTTTTTTTTTTTTTTTAAGATTATTTATTTATTTATTTGACAGAGAGGGGGAGAGAGAGAGATATCACAAGTAGGCAGAGTAGCAGGCAGAGAGAGAGGAAAGGAAGCAGGCTCCCCGCCGAGCAGAAAGCCCGATGCAGGGCTCGATCCCAGGACCCTAAGATCATGACCTGAACTGAAGGCAGAGGATCAACCCACTGAGCCACCCAGGCACTCCAACATGGTATTTTCTTGGGAGTAAGGACAGAGTCTCTGATGGGGGAGTTGGTCCATTTTTATAAATCATGGAAGGTATCTGAGATTGAGAAGAATGAAAATGCCAAAAGTAGGTTTTAATTTTTCATGGCATTTGATTTTTTTACTCCAACTAAAAAATGAAATAAAATGAAAATATTACATGGGAATTTATAATCCAGTCACAGTAAAATGTCATTTTACTGAATATTTGTTCAATAACAGTTAAGAAATACAACAATTTTAATCATTATTTTATGAAAAGATACTTTAACTTTTTTTTTAAAAAAGATTTTATTTATTTATTTGACAGATCACAAGTAGGCAGAGAGGCAGGCAGAGAGAGAAGGGAGGAAGCAGGCTCCCTGCTGAGCAGAGAGCCCGATGCGGGGCTTGACCCTAGGATGCTGGGATCATGACCTGAGCCGAAGGCAGCGGCTTTAACCCACTGAGCCACCCAAGCGCCCCAAGATACTTTAACTTTTAACATTTATGGGATGCTTTTGGGTAGTAGGCATTGGAAAAGAGCTTCCAATCAAAATTTCCTCTGTCATTGTTTCTCACTCTTAGATTAGAATTACATTCTAAAGAGATAGTCTGTCAGACTTTTTTAAAAATCTGTTTACTTGCAGATTACATTCAGAAAATAATCTATTTGGGATGAATATAAATGCAGAGTTTTAATCCTAGCAATATAGAGAGAATGTCTGTTGTTATGACATTTAAATAACAATTTGTAATGTACCTACTAAGCTTTTTATCATTGTAAAATATACATAAAATTTGTCCTAAGTGACATTTAGTACCTTCACCCTGTTGTGTAACCACCACTAATTAGTTCCAGAACATTTTTATCACTCTGAAAGGAAACTCCTTACTCATTAAGCAGTCATTCCCCACTCCCTTTTCCTCTCAGAGTCTGGTTGCCTCCAGAATTTGCCTATCTTGTATATTTCATATAAATGGAATCATTCAATATGTAGTCTTTGTGTCTGGCTTATCTTACTTAACATAATGTTTTCAAGGTTCATCCATATTGCAGTATGTATCTGTACTTCATTTCTTTTTAAGACTGAAACGTATTCTGTTATATTATGTACCAAAATTTGTTTATCGGTTCATCGGCTGATGGACATTTGGGTTGTTTTTACCTTTTGGCTACTATGAATGTTGCTATGAATATTTATGTGCAAATTTTTGTTTAAACACCTTTCTCAGGGTTTCTTATTTTGGTTGGGGGTGGATATATACCCAGGGGCAGAACTGCTTGGTCACATGGTAATTCTATATTTAATTTATTGAGGAACCACCAAACGGTTTTCCACTATATCTATACCATTTAACTATCCCACCAGCAATGTATGAAGGCTCCAATTTCCCCACATCCTCTCCAATACTTATTTTCTGTTTTTAAAATTATAGTCATCCTAGTGGATTTGAAATGGCATCTAATTATGGTTTCTATTACCCTTCCCTAATGACTAATGATGTTGAGCATCTCTTCATGTGATTCACACCTACATTGGAGAAATGTCTATTCAAGTCCTTTGCCCATTTTTAAACAGGTTGTCTATCTTTTTGTTGTTGACTGTAGGAGTTCCTTATATATCCTGGATAGAACCTTATATAATTTGCTTACACTTTCTCACATTCTGTGGGCTGTCTTTTCAATTTCTTGATAGTGTCCTGTGATGCACAGAAGCTTCTAATTTTGATGAAATCCAATTTATCTTTTGTTGCCTTGTGCTTTTGATATCATATATATGAAACCATTGCCAAATCCAAGGTCATGAAGATTTATGCCTATGTTTTCTTCTTAGAGTTTTAGCCTTATATTTAAGGTCTTTGACTTATGTTAATATTTATAGTGTCCCATTTCATTCTTTTCCACATGAATATTGTTTCAGCACCATTTGGTGAAGAGACTATTCTTTCTCTATTGAACGGTCTTGGCACCCTTGTTGAAAATCAGTTGACCATAGTTTTTTTCTGGACTTTGTATTTCATGCTAGATTTTGAAATTGGGAAATGTGAGTCCTTTAGCTTTGTTCTTTTTAAAGATTGTTTTGACTTACAATCCCATAAGAATTTTAGGATCAGCTTTTCCATTTCTGCAATAAAGGGCCATTGGGGGTTTGATAGGGATTACATTGAATCTGCAGACTAATTTGCAGACTCTTGCCATCTTAACAGTAAGTCTTTTAATCCATGAATGCGGTATGTCTTTCCATTTATTTAGAGCTTTATTGCATCAGTGTTTTGTATTTTTCAGTGTGCAAGCCATGCACTTCCTTGGTTAAGTTTATTGCCAAGTATTTTATTCTCTGTGATACTACTATAAATAGAATTGTTTTTAAAATTTCCTTCTTGGATTTTTTTTTTTTTTTTTTTTTGCCAATGTATAAAAATCACCTGACATTTGTGTATTGATCTTGTATCCTGCAACACTTCTGAATTTATTTGCTCTCAAGTTTTGGGGTGTGTGTATTTGTTAGAATTTTTAAGATACAGGACCACATCAGATGCAAATATAGTCGTCTTATTTCTTCCTTTATAATTGGAATTCCTTTTATATCTTTTTCATGCCTAATTGTTCTTGCTAGAACTTCTGGTGCAATGTTAAGAAGAATTGGTGTTAATGTCTCTTTAAATGTTTGGTAGAATTCACTGGTGAACCCATTTGCTGCTGTACTTTCTTTGTTGGGGGTTCTTCACCATTGATTCAATTCTTTACTTGATATAGGTCTGTTCAGATTTTTTATGTCTTCTTGAGTCCGTTTTGGTAATTTGTGTGTTTCTAGGAATTTGTCCATTTCATCTATATCATCTAATTTTTTGGCAATAAAGGCTTTTTGACCAATAAATCTGTTTATGGTTCAGTCATCCAAAATACCATGTAATTTATATATTATTTATAAAATGTGGAGTATATATCGTGTTTTCTTGCATGTACTTTTCTAAATAAAGCAAATTTATATGTAAAATTCCATAAGAGATTTAAACAAAATTTCCCTAATGAGGGGTATGACTGGTATAAATTGTGATTCTAAAAATCATAAACCTTCTTCATTTTCTTTTTATTAAAATAAATGATTCCTCATTTATTAAAATGAAACCTCTCTTTTTCTACCTAGAGAAAGAAATAAGAGTATGGACTCTCAAGTGCAGAGTACGTGCATTCAAATTTCTTGTCCTACCACTTACTTGCTATAGATGATCTTGGGGTTAACTTCTCTGTGCCCCCGTCTCCTCACTGTAAAAATGAGAATAATAAGGAACCTACCTCATGAGGTTGTTGTGAGGATTAAATGCATTAATGCATGCAAAAAACCTGATTCTTAATTCATAATAAGCATTCAATAATTATTAACAAATATTTTTGCAAGGCATCACTAATTGAGGTTAAAATAAAGAGCATGTAGACATCATCATCAATGAACCAGCAAATAAAAGTCAAGGTAGCTACTGTTGGATGATGGATACTAAGAGTCATATTTTCCTCCAGAGTCAGAAGACCCCAGAAGAGCAGCGGAATGAGTGTTTTGGTGAGCATTCTGTCACTAGAAAGAATTGGTTCTCTTTATTCCTATTCAGGAAAGCTGGACCTCTGGACCACAGCTGACCTTTGAACAACACGGGTTTGAACAGTATAAGTCCACTTATATAAGGATTTTTTTTTGTTAGAGTACAATACTGTACATATATTTTCTCTTTCTTGTGATTTTTTTAGTAACATTTTCTTTCCTGTAGCTTACTTTATTGTAGGAATACAGTACCTAATACATACAATATACAAAATATGCATTAATCAACTGTTTACATTACTGGTAAGGCTTCTGGTCAACAGGAGGCTATCAGTGGTTGAGTTCTGAGGGGTTAAAAGTTATATGCAGATTTTTTGCTGTGCAGAGGGTTGGCATCCCAAAACCCTGTGTTGTTCAAACACCAACTGTACTAAACTGCATAAAAAAGGGCCTCTCTCAGGGTAGAAAAATCAAAGGCACTGTTCATGAATCCCAGAAAGAAAAGGAATGTCCTCCGAGAGGAGAATCAGGTCTTTTACTCTGACATGAGTCTGGCCTCCATTGTGGGCCATAGGAAGTCAGAGAGTGGGTGGTTGAGTGTTCAAAGGAATAATCGCAAGTATAAATCCTTGTGCTTGTACAAGCATAGATTCCTTTCAAATCACAGGCCTAAGCCTCCCCGAGAAGGTGATGATGTGCTAACACGTTTCTGCTTTTGATTTTTGTTTTGTTTCTTAAAACTTTCCTCTTCTTTTCCTCTCTCTTCCCCTAAATACATAAATATACTCTAAGGCTCATCCCTCCTTGTCATGAAAAGAATTGAATTTATATCCATAATACAATGAATATAGAAAACTTTAATGTATTTTTCATGATTACCAGTATTTTCTTTGTGGCCACACCGATAAGATGACCACAAGATTTGCTTTGGGAGTGGAAGCGTTCAGTTTCTTGGTTTCCAAAGAAACATTTCAAGAGCATTCAAAATTGGCTCCCTCCCACCCCACCCTGCACCCCCTCCCAGTAAAAAAAAAAGAGCTTGGTTCAATTTTTTAAAGAAAGCAATTAGAATGAAGTCTACCTTGATATAAAATGTAAAAGCACATTAACCACGGCCTTGTATTTTAAAAGATGGGAATTTAGTTTATACTCATTTTTATATTAAGACATAAGTTAATGACTTTTATATCTTAAAGGATTTATCATAAAATGTTGCTGCCCAGTGCATTTTTGCAGACAATAAACAATTCGCTGAGAATATTAACATTCACATGTATAATTGGAGTTTACAAATGTACAAAACTTTGGGTAATAAACACTTTAAACTTATTTTTCAGACATTCAATAAGCCCATTCCCCTCAAACTGTTTGATTACAAAGAAACACAAAGGGTTACTAACTGCAGCAAAATGTGAGAAACAAAGCAAAGGAGGCAAATCCAGACTTGAGGACGTAAGAATATCCGAACAGTTTTGTCAATATCAAAAGACAAAAATCAGAACAACTTTCATAATATAAAAGAAAACAAATCCATATAATTAAGTATTACTTAGGTGAAAGAACATGTTAGGGTATATGACATTTCTTTCCTTGACATAAATGTGCCTCTCTTCAACTTACTGCAAAACACCACTTTTCAGTTCCAATTTGAGGATATCATAGCCCGTATTGTTAGTGAATCTAACAATACCAGGAAGACCTTTTTAAAAGAACCCAAAGATCACTCCGTTTGCATTTGGTCATTATTGTTTTGACTCTCGTTTTTCTTTATTCATGAGACTAAGCCAATTGAGAAGTAAAAGTCCACAAGTCAAAGCCTATATAATGCAGCTGTTTCTGAAAAAAACTGAAGATTAGCATAGTGTTTAGTAGATCATGAAAGCAGCAGTTGTGGTTAAATAAACGGATAAAAATTACTGCAACCAACGTATGATAAAGTTACAAAGCAAACGTTCAAAGTGTTCTCTGGTGTATGTGCACTGTAGTAAAAGAAATCTGGGTAATGTTAGTAAAATGTGATTGATTATTAATAAATGACATCCCCAGCCAGCATAGGCTTCTATTTTAGAGCGGTGAATTTGTCCTCACACGTGGTGTCAGTCCCCCAGCTGTAGTTTTGATTTACTGAGAAATGACTTAACGGAGAAATGCAGGATTTAATCCCAGGTCTTCCCCTCCTTGCTACCTTGTTTGACGGTCTTCACTTTGAGACTGGGCACTCTGTGCCCAAGAATGCGGCATTGCAAACTGGCTAAAAATGTATCTCTTGGTAGGAGAATAATTTTAGTAAATTTGTGAGGAAGACGGTATCTTCATTTAGAAAACAATGCACTGTATTATAGTTTGACAGTTACGACGCAAGCCCCAGCTCTTCCTAGGCATAGTGGAGCAACCTAAAAACAAAAACAAAAACAATAACAAACACAAACACAAAAACAAAAAGACATATTTGTTGGGTGTGTAGGTACAACTGTTGATAAAACCACATAGTTGGTAAAATATTGAAACAGTCTGTACTTATCAAAGAGCGGCTCCCAAACTCTGCCGCCCCAGCCTTACTGCAGGGCCGGCCCATCCTCCAAGCCCCCTGCAGAAGTCCAAGTGTCACAGACTCAACTGTTTAGGGCACATCACAGCACTAAGCATTATGCCCTTCTTTTCAAAGGTACCTCCAAAGGGGCGCCTGGGTGGCTCAGTGGGTTAAAGCCTCTGCCTTCAGCTCAGGTCATGATCCCAGGGTCCTGGGATCGAGCCCCTCATCGGGCTTTCTGCTCAGCAGGGAGACTGCTTCCCTCTCTCTCTCTCTGCCTGCTGCTCTGCCTACTTGTGATCTCTGTCTGTCAAATAAATAAATAAAATCTTTAAAAAAAAAAAAAAAAGGTACCTCCAAAAAAAGAAAAGATCGTTTGGAACTTAACTGCATCTGAAACAATTTATTTGGCCAACAGGATATGGGATATGGATAATGAGGAAACACCCAACACTCCATGACCCAAGTGGCGAAAATACCGCGTATTATCCAGAGAGGGCGTGTAACAGCTATGCTGTTTTAGAGCACGCCAGAGTCGTTGCATGCCCGGCTGCTTTTTCCCAGGGCACCAGTCATTGCACATTTACTGACTAACTTCTCTGTGCACGGCTGGACAATCTAAACCCGCTCTCCTACTTCTTAGCACAGTAAATAAATAATAAATACACCTCCTCCAACTACACCCTAGGAGTAGAAACAAACCTGGTGAATAAACTCTATGACAATGAGGTACAAGGATGGGTGCTAGGAAAAGAAACAGAATCTTAGTTTAGGGATAAGGAGTAATTCCTAAATCTTTCACTTACCCTTCCTCCCTGCTTCCCTCCCTCCCTTTCTTTCTTACTTCCTTTCCTTCTCCTTCCTCCGTCCCTCCCTCCCTCTTTCTTCCTTCCTCCCCTCCCTTTCCTTCTTCCCTTCTCCTTCCTTCCTCCCCCCTCCTCTTTACTTCCTCCCTCCTTCCCTCCGTCCTTCCTTCCCCTCTCTTTCTTTCTTTTTGAGCACCCTAGACACCAAGCAATTCAGAGTGCAACTACAAGTGTGGACAAGGATAGCTTTTAAAGGATTAATTTGAGCAGAGTAAGCCCTAAGACTTAAAATGACAGTATTTAGAGAAGGAGTGACTAATACAAAGTACTGAGAAAATTAGTACGTATGTATGTGGGGGTATGTAATACAGTGTTTTTGTCAAATACATGGTATCAAAATGACTCCTTACTCAGGTTGGCCTCTCTCCCAACCTTTTCAGACCAGGGACTGGATCTTAAGAACATACCAGACTTCAACTGTCTGAGACTTCTCAGTCGTTCTCTATCTGAATCAGGTGTTTTGATCGCTATTCTATCTCCTTGAACAATCAAATCACCTACTTTAAAACCATCTCTACTTAGAGTGTTCTAGGAGTAAACTCTAAGTCATTTCAATCAAAATGGATGTTTGTAATGAGCAGCTTTTCTCCAAACACCGAAGACCTCAAGACTTTACACTGTAAAGAGTTGATGTCCCCTAACAACCAGCTAGAAAGTTCAGCTTGGAGTACTTACTAAATACAATGGGCTCACTCCTGCTTTGCATCAAGGTGGTTAGCAGGGTGGGTGATGGCTTCAGACTTTATAATCTCATTTCATTCCCTGGACAAATGTCCTCTTGCCCATTTGTTGGAACACTGAATGGAAAACATTTATTTTTCATATTCTACAGTTGTAAGTTCAAATTTAGGTGCTTAAAAATAGTAATAGAGGGGACATGCAAACAAAATAGCTATGTGGTCACAGGTTATTAATTTTGATAGTAATTCAGCATAAAGCATTAATTATCTGTAATAACAAATTTCAAATACTGGCCAAAAGATTTCTTATAACTAGGCCTAAGCATGTAAATAAAATACACCTTAGAAAAAGAGATTCTTACATCTCTTTCTGGGCTCCTTGGTTATCATTCATGTTGCCACAGTGAGAGGCTGATGGTAGATAATCTCATAATTTCTTTTTTTAAAAATTAATTTATTTTAGAGAAGGGAATGCAGAGGAAGATGAAGAGAGAGAAAAAAATCTCAAGCAGACTTCCTGCTGATCATGGACTCTGACGCGGGGGTCATTCTCATGACCCAGAGATCATGACCTGAGCTCAAATCAAGAGTTGGATGCTTAAGCCATTGAGCTAACTAGGCACCCAAGTCACATAATTTCTAGTGAAATTCTGCAATAGTGATTCAAGCTCTCAAATTATCTATACTTCCCTTCACCCAGTGACCGCACTTAAACTTAAGAAACAAGATCAAGGTCACATACTAAGTCCCTTTTTATAGTCTATCCTCTTCATCTAAAAATTCCCTGCCCCTTTCTACACTCATATTCTCATCTTCCTTCCCAGCCTTGGAAGAGATCTTTCCTCCAGTCTGCAGAGGACCAGTCTTTGCTTTCAATTCTGTATCTTGCCCTTCTTTCTTGCCCTTCAGTGTTGCTCTTTCTACCATCCGGAATCTCTACTCTCTTATTTTTTACCTTTATTGTGAGAAAGACCATTGGCTCAAATTCTAACTCTACCATTGATTTACTGTATGGCTTGGGTCAACTATTTAAACTCTCTGTGTCTCAGATTCCTCATCCAATAGAGTCTGGTACATAAAATGTGTTCAATAAATGTTAAGTTTCTATTATCATTGTTTGAAAATTGTATGCTCCTCTAGCTCCTGCATTTACTTATTTTTCCTTTACTTTTTACACTGTGAGTGTCTTTTGCTTCTATCACATTCTCAAAGGTTCTTACAACTTCACGAATAATAAATGATCTTCATTCATCCTTATCCTGTTGAAAGCCTGTCTCCTCTCTCTAATGCTCTACCTCATTATCTTATCTAAGACACCCTCTGGTCATTCATTTGCTATTTTCTTCAGAAGTTGAATCTTTAATTCAACCCTGCAAATGTAGAAAGAAAGAACAGATAGGACTTGGTAATATCTCTTGAATCCATTTCTAGAGTTGACACCTCAAGCCTTAAAGTGAAGCAACCTTCTACATGTTTTATTTTTATCCAGCCTTTGCTTCCCTTGCCCCTAAGCCAACTTATCCTGTATCCCCAACCACCACATGAAATTTCTGTTACTGTATCACTCTCCTGGTTAAGTCTCCACTGGCTTCCCACTACCAAACTCTTGAAGCATGGCCTTCACCAACTTCTATCCTGACCCCAACCTTGCTCTCCAATAAGAATGTCCACAACAGCCAAACTACGGAAAGAGCCTAGATGTCCATCAACAGATGAATGGATAGAGAAGATGTATATGTATACAATGGAATATTATAGAGCCATCAAAAATGAAATCTTGCCATTTGCAACAACGTGGATGGAACTAGAGGGTATTAGGCTAAGTGAAATAAGTCAATCAGAGAAAGACAATGATCACATCTCCATATCACTCATATCACCACAGATATGTGGAATTTAAGAAACAAGGCAGAGGATCATAGGGGACAAGAGGAAAAAAATGAAACAAGATGAAACCAGAGAGGGAGACAAACCATGAGAGACTCTTAATCACAGGAAACAAACTGAGGGTTGCTGGAGTGGAGAGGGGTGGAGGGATGGGGTAACTGGGTGATGGACACTGGGGAGGGTATGTGTTGTAATGAGCACTGGGTATTATATAAGAGTGATGAGTAACAGACCTGTGCCTCCAAAACAAATAATACATTATATGTTAATTAATTGAAATGAAATTAAAAAAGGTGGGGGGAAAGACATCCTACTCTTATTAAGCATGGATCCTTAGAACCAGCCACGCTTTCTCAGTATATCTTGCGTATTTCCTCTTCACTGACATTTTTTCATGTTTTCTCATATAATTTCCCATTTCTTTCTAATTTTTTGCATTGGATCAATTGAAAGCTTAGCTTAAGTCCAACTTCTTCTCATTAAAGCATTCTCAGCAACCAATTTATTTTTTCTCTTTGATTTCCTATACCACTCAATGCCTACACCATGGGACACTTGCTACCAACTGTTCTACATTGCGGGTTCTCCCCTTAAACCCCCCAGATTATACCTACTTAAGTCGTTAAGTTCTATGGCAGTGGGGATTCTTTTAAGTTTTGTTTTCTTGACAGTACTTACCATTGCTCCTTGTATGTAGGAAAACCTTGGGTCAATTAAACATCTGAGGGTCTTTCAGGTACCAGATTCTGAACTGGGGCACAAAATTCCTAATTCTGTTCTCGGTAATGATGGAAACAAAGATCTCAAAAGATCATTCTTAGAAGTACCAGCCCCTCCAGAAATAGACATGGCTGGAATTCCTTTTGTTAATAAGCTTGCCAGGTCAAGTTTCTTACTTGTTAATGTAATTTAAGGTTGCCATCTTTATTAGGTGATGACCAGACATTTCATCTGCTCCCAAATATCAGTGGCTTGAGTATTTAAAAATTATTTCTTATGTCTGCCTAAGTGGTTCACATTTTTCTGATTTCTATCTTTGTTTCTTATTTTCCACCATCACCCCTCCCTCTGCCCCAGCTCTCTTGTGGCCCTATCTGGCTTATCAATACTAGAACATCTCATCAGTTCCCAGTAAGCAAATGGTGGCAGATCAAAACTATTAATAATTTCTCTGAGTATTAATTTATTCTTTAAAAATAATTTTGGATTTTAAATCTATCACAAAATTAAACATTCCTTCTTGTTTTCATATATTTAATCAAAGAGATGACTTCATCATGCTTATGCTATATATTTTGGTATTGGACAAATGGAGATCATTTTTATTAAATGAATTGTTTTAATAAAAACAGATAAGTGTAATAATGAAAAATGAAATGCCATACCTGGGTCCACTCATTTGTCTGGGGGTCATAAGCCTCCACTGTATTAAGATAAGTCTGTCCATCATACCCTCCAACAGCATATAATTTATCACCAAGTAAACAGACTCCCACCGCATCTCTGCTGATGCTCATAGATGCCACTGCAGTCCACATATCTGTTTTGGGATCATATCTGAAAGAAAATTTTAGAACTGGAGCTGACATTGTTCTCACAATATATTTTTAAAAGATTTTATTTATTTATTTGATAGAGACACAGCGAGAGAGGGAACACAAACAGGGGGAGTGGGAGAGGGAGAAGCAGGCTCCCCACTGAGCAGGGAGCCTGATGTGGGGCTCGATCCCAGGACGCTGGGATCATGACCTGAGCGGAAGGTCAATGACTAAGCCACCCAGGCACCCCGTTCTCACAATATTTTTATGTAAAAACAGTTTATGGATGAAAGACTAGCATGTTGGACCTGATACCATAGACCTTCTAGAAGAAAACATAGGGGGTAAGCTCCTTGAAACTGGTCTGGGCAATGATTTTTTTGGATTTGACACCAAAAAGCAAAGGCAACAAAAGTAAAAATAAACAAATGGGACCACATCAAACTAAAAACCTCTGCGAAACCATCAACAAAATGAAAAGGCAACCTATGGAATGGGAAAAATGTTTCCAAATCATATATCTGATAAAGGGTTAATATCTAGGAGATATAAAGAATTATAGAACTCAATGTTAAAAAACAAAACAAAACAAAAAACAAACCCAATAAATAAACCACTTAAAAATGGGCAGAGGGTCTCAATAGACATTTTCTAAAGAAGACATATAGATGGCTAATAGGTATATAAAAAGGTGCTTAACATCACTAATCATCAGGGAAATGTAAATCAAAACCACAATGCCTGTTGAAAAGATAATAACAAGTGTTGGTGAGGATATGGAGAAAAGGGAACCCTCATGTACTGTTGGTGGGAATGTGAATTGGTGCCACTGCTACAGAAAACTATATGGAGATTCCCCCCAAAAATTAATAAGGGAACTACCATATGATCTAGTAATTCTACTTCTGGGTATTTATCCAAAGGAAATGAGAACGCTAATTTGAAAAGACATATGTACCCCCCATGTTCATTGCAGCATTATGTACAGTAGCCAAGGCATGGAACCAACCTAAGTGTTCATTAATGGCTGAACGGATAAAGAAAATGTGGCACATGTAGACTACACACACACAGATGCATGCACACACTGAACATTATTTGGCCATAAAAAAGAATGAAATGTTGCCATTTCGACAACATGGATGGACCTTGTAGGCATGATGCCAAGTGAAATAAGCCAGAGAAAACAAATACCTATGATCTCACTTATATGTGGATTCTAATACAGAACATAAACTAAGTTCATAAATTGGTGGTTGCCAGAGCGGGGGCATGGAGGGGGTGGGTAAAATGGAGGAAGAAGGTCAAAAGGGACAAATTTCTAGTTATAAAATACATGAGTTATGGGGATGTCACGTACAGCATGGTGAAGTATTTAATGATACTGTACTGTATATTTGGAAGTTGCTAAGAGAGTATGTCTTTAAGGTTCTCATCACAAGAAAAAAATTGTAACTATTTATGGTGATGGATGTTAACTAGACTTGCTGTGATCATTTCTCAATATATACAAATGTCAAATCATTACGTTATATACCTGAGACTAATAAAATGTTGTATGTCAATTACACCTCAATAAAAGAATATCTACACATCCAGAAACACCTGGGAGAGGTGTATAGCAAAGTGCTTAAAGAGCGGGCTTTGGATTTGGGCTGAAGAATCTCGAGTCCTTATCCTTCCAATCACTGGTTCTGTGGTATTGTAAAGTTACTTAAAATCTTTACATCTTAGTCTCTTTTTTCGTGAAAATACTGCTCACCAAGTAGCATTGAGGGTTAAATGAGAATGCACAGTAAGCATTTGATAAATGTCATCTTAAAGATGAGTCAGTTCATTTGTTACAATTTTTTCCCATTAGCAAAGAATATATTCTTGTAATGAAAATTCAAAGATTACAAAAATATATAAAATAGGTAATAACTGGCCTCATTTCCATCCAACTTTAATTACAGAGTCAAATGGTAACCCTATTAACAGTTTCTAAATATTTCTAAATATTTCACTTTTTATTCTTAGGGCTTGAGATGCCTATTTCAGAACATGCTTTTTATTCAATTTAATTTTTCTTTCCATATAAAATGTTAACTTTTTTTTCTTTCAAGAAAATAAAAATGGTTTAGTTCTTTAAGCCTACCCTTTATCTTATCACTGCTATTTAAAGTACATTTGAACATATTTTAGAAAAAAATCAATATTTTCCTGAAAACTTATAATTTACAATATTACAGATTCATTTGGTAAATCCATAACACTTAATGATCCAAAAGAGCTAAAGTAAATACCGAAAACTGCTGTAAGATTTTCGATTAGCTACTGAAAATCTGAGGAAATCAATACATGAAGGGCTAGGTGAGATGGCTTACAGACGTAATCATGAAAGCTGTCCACTTTTGAACCTTCTTGTTCTTTTCATGAAATATATTAATTAGAACAGCCCAGAGTTGTCTGTCTAAGAGCAGATACATCATGCTAAAATGCTAATACCTCTTGCACAATGGACAATTTTTCACTGGGTGCAGTACTGCAGTGAGCCTATAACTTACGGGGTAAAGTATACAAAGACTTCCATATTCCTTTCCTGGAGTGTAACACACAGGAAGCATAGTCTGAATCACTTTCTCCCTAACACAGGGCAAATGCAAGTATAACTTTCCTGCTTTCTCAAAAGACAACAAGCCAATCCTCCTTATTATTTCACAGAAAGCACTCATTGTCATCAAACCCACATTTCACTTTTTAACTTTCTTCCAATCATGTATGATTAAATAACACACACACACACACACACACACACACACACACACACACACACACATCAACTTCCCATTGCTATTTAAAATCCAGAATCCTTAAGATTCTATGTGATCTGCCGCCGTCTCCACCCTAGTCTGCCTCCTTTCCTGCCACTGTCTCCCTCCTTCTCTTTTCCCCCAGACAGAGTGGCCTCCTTTCAGTGTTCTGAATGAACCGTATCCCCTTCTGCTTTGGAGTGTTCATACATGCTCCATGGACTCTACCTCCTAAATCCACTCAATCCTCTCCATTCCTTAAACCAGACTAAAAATAACAGATGGAAGCCTGAACTGTTGTCCAAACCGTCCATTGATGTGATTAGGTTCTTTACTTGGCCCCATACGTGAGTTTCATGAGGCCAGTTTGGATGACTTGTGTAACTTTTAAGCTGTATTAGTTTTTTAAAATTTTATTATTTCATAGTATTTCCTTATATCAAAATGTGTTAGAAATGCTCCTCTCCTTTTCACTTCTTCCTTAGCCTCCAGTCCCTACTACTTCTCTCTGGAATTCATCCAGCTCTTTTCCTTTTCTTGTCAGGTATAGTATCCAGTATGAAATACATACTCAATAAGTGTCATATGACTCAATTAATAAATTACATAATCAGTTCTAAGGTAAATCTTAAGTAGGCAGTAATATGGTGAGAGAAGAATCTGAGAAAAGCTGTTCGGAAAGAGACCAGGAGACAGCCAGAGCAGACGACCCAGTGTTCACAAAGCTGGGAAGAAACCACCTTGCAGGTGCTAGATGTTCAATAAGGAGTCAATGATTTGTCTGGAAGTGTCAGACAAAGTTCTCCTTCACAGGAAATTACCTCTCCACACAGTCTGAGAGTCTGGAAGTCAAGTTGGATGCAGGGGCATCGTGTCCTCCAATCGCATACAGCAATCCATTCCAGGTAGTTACTCCTACTCCCCCTCTCCTTTTTGACATTTGTGCACAGAGTGTCCATTTATTAGTGTGAGGATCAAAACATTCTACTGATTTGAGGCAAGAACTTCCATCACGACCACCAACTGCATAAAGTCTATAAGAACAAATAGAATAATAAAAAAAAGAGTGTCATCATTATGATGAAGGTGAAGAGATTATTCTTATGGTATTTCATTGAAATTAAGGTGCCATAGACTATAAGACACACTCTCAGTTTATGTGCCATCAAGCAAGAAGATATGCTATCAATTACATGACATATGTATCTATCACATGTAAATTACATATATGTATATATCATATGTATATGTGTATATGTATGTATACCAGCTATTACTCTGTATATACATAAAAAAAAAACCTCACCTAAAAGCAATGACAACTATTTCTGATAAGTCCCCATGGATTATAAGACACATCACAATTTTAGAGGCATAAAATGTGTCTTAGAATAGATAAAATGTGGTATATAAATATACCATGACTTCTTTCTTAAATAGCTAAGACAGGACTAGGTTATAAAGGAAAGAAATGAACCTTCTCTATACCAACCACAGGCTAGATATTTTACCTGTATTAACTTAATCATCTCAATAATGCTACGGGAAACCATTTATATTCCTGTTCATGGGTGAAGAAACAGGCTCATGAAGATTAAGAGGCTTATACAGGGTCAGAAGCAGAACCAGGACACAGTTAGAGTAATGAGCAGCTGTACTATGAGCAGTCACCTGGGATGTTCTTGCAGTAGTGAAATAGGAGAATAAAAGGATTGCTTGAAACAGTGGTGTATAAATTAATATTTATTACATATGAACCGTGATCCTCCATTAATTTAAATTACTGCAGAGAAGGATACTGTAAGTTATCTAAAATGAATACGGTATGTTAACGTCCTAAATGTTGCCTAGTAGATAAATTTTAATTCATTACCCGTCAATATACTGCATTAATTTAAAAGTCTTTTACTCTGACCTTAAAATATATATAGAATATATTTTTATAATAGTTTTTTCAAGAGTAATAAATTCAGATCATTGCTTATATAAAAGATCCCACATTTTGAATTTACAGATGCTTTAGTTAATATTTAGCTAATTTTTTAGCTCAGGAAATAATATTTGAGCTACGCCAAATATCTGCCAATTAAAACTCTAAGTATTTATATTTGGGTAAATATATATATTTTAAAGACATTTATTCATTTTAATTCATAATGTTAAGTTCACTATGCCACTCAAACTGGTTCTTTAGTGAGAAGATGACCATATCTTAGCAACATACGGGTGTGGCAATATCTTGTTTTAAACTTTGTATTAATAGTATGGAAACTGAAATTCATTCAAAACTTCGTTAAAAGTTTTTATCTGTCAAAAACTACTTTCTTATATTATTGTTCTTTTTTTTTTTTTTTAAAGATTTTATTTATTTGACAGAGAGAAATCAGAGCTAGGCAGAGAGGCAGACAGAGAGAGGGGGAAGCAGGCTCCTGCTGAGCAGAGAGCCCGATGCAGGGCTCGATCCCAGGACCCTGAGACCACGACCTGAGCCGAAGGCAGAGGCTTAAACCACTGAGCCACCCAGGCGCCCCTATTATTGTTCTTAAACTGTTCTCATTTTTCACTAATACTTGGTAGAATAATTGTTTGAATATGGATCACAGACTATCAGAAGACATCAAGAATTAGAAAACATTCATAATTTAAAAAACATGTACACACATGCGTGCGTTATGTACGCATGCATGTGTGCACACACACAAATTCAAGGCACCGTCCCCTCTTCAGAGTGAACTCCTGGGTCTTGACTGTGAAAAGTGGTGCAGTACAGGGATTAAGAGGTGAACTCTGGAGCTGGGCTCTGGATTTGAACTGTGGTTCTCACACTTACGAGCTCTGACTCTGGACAAGTTATTTAACCTCCACCTGCCTGAATATCATCATCCAAAACATCTCTAAGCCCTGCCTCATAGGATTATTGATGACCAAATTTAAAATACTTTGAACAGTGCCTTACACAGGGTAAACGTGGTCTAAGTGTTTCGGGGAAAAAAATGAATTCTCTCTCTATTTATATTCTTCTAGAAAATGGCATTTTTAGGTCTTACGTGTACAAACAACGTTTACACTAAGCTAATGTTAAGGGCTAATGTGTACCAATAACACTTTCTAAAGAAACATTATCTCAAGCAATGGTTTTCAAATTGTTTTCTAAGAAAAGGATTCTGTGGAGTACTTGAGGAGGTCCCCAAAGTGGTGCATTTGAAATTCAAGTTTTGTTTTGTTTTTAGAGAGACAGAGTGCGCACGCGTGTGTGCTCTCCTGTGCAAGTGGGGTGGCGGAGCGGGGGCGGGCAGAGGGAGAGAGAGAATCTCAAGCAGGCTCTACACTCGGTGTGGGTCCCATGCAGGGCCCCAACCCACAACCCTGAGAAATCAAGAGTCCAAAACCCAACTGACTGAGCCACAGAGGTGACCCTGAAATCCAAGTTTTAATAATTTTCAAAATATCATCTGGCTCAATTAAATGCCATACAAGATTCAGAACTCATCTCTTTCCCCCATGACAGTAGCTATTAGAAATAAAAAGAGAAACATTATGTCAAATTGTGAAATTGTGCCAAACTGCATTGTTCTATATACTTTAAAATAAGACTTTGTCATGCCTGACATTTAAAATTATGATCAAGAATGCAAGGGGCTGGTGGATAGATTTAACTTAGGAAAAAAAATTTCTACTACTCTCAAACTACATCAACAATTTAACTGAAAAGATTCCTG
Organism: Martes martes; assembly: GCF_963455335.1. Lineage (NCBI taxonomy): Eukaryota > Metazoa > Chordata > Mammalia > Carnivora > Mustelidae > Martes > Martes martes. Next base: position 171,193,879 of record NC_137889.1, on the reverse strand, counting down.
AGAGTCCAATTAAATTGTTCTAGTAGTTAAAATAACTGTTATCATTCTTAGCTACTTATCTGTGAATCAGGGTTTTTCTTTATACTGAACAACAAAAACAAAACATAGAAATAATCCGGGTGTTCTTTAAAACAGATTTGTTCTTCTATATTGATTTTTATAATAAATACATGCTACAAACTTCAACTTAAACTAAATTTAAGATAAGTTTATAATAAACTTAAGTTTCCATTTGTCTTAAGTATTGCAGTTTTTGTAAGTTTGCATTTGAGAGAGATTCTACTGCCAAAAATATTTGCCAGCCAGGGGCTTAAAAGTAGCCCACGCAATTGGAATTCTAAATAAAGTTTCTATCAAACATGGTAGAAAGAAAAAATTTAACACCTTGAAATTTTCAAGATATAAGATGTAACTCATAAAACATTCAAACAGTTCTTCTCTAAAGAAACAATTACATTTTGCATTAGGAAGCATTATAAAATAAGTTAAAATAACAAAAACAGTAGTTAATCTAGGCTTTTCATTTTATAGATTAAAAAACTGAGGCACAGGGAAATGATTTATTCTAAATCATAAAGGAGTAGTAGAGAAAAGATGCATAGTTACTTTTTTTTCAATCAACTGCATACTTTAAAAAAAATCAACAACATGATTTCTATTTTTTGAGATTCTGGGTATGTACACCTCAGAATGGAAACAAACAAAATATTTTAAAATACTGCTACTTTGTTTTAAAGCACACTTAAAGGGGCCCCAGGATGGCTTAGTCAGTTAAGCATCTGCCTTTGGCTCAGGTCATGATCCTGGGGTCCTGGGATCGAGTCCTGTGTTTGGTCTCCTTGCTCCCCAGGGAGCCTACTTCTGCCTCTTCCTGCTGCTCCCCTGCTTGTGCTCCCTCCTTCTTTCACTGACAAATAAATAAATCTTAAAAAAAAAAAAACAAAAACAAAAACAAAGCAAGCTTAGCAAAGTGCTAGTTGATAAGTTAACACATCCTCTTCTTGGGGGTGATTACAAGCACCACTGCATCTAATGGTACTGGAACATTCTTCAGTAAGATTGTACACTTCAGGTTATGTTCCAGGTACCATGCTACGTGTAAGAACAAAAGGACCAGGTCACTCAAGACCATGATCTACATGGACCAGTAAATAGCAACAACAATAGAGTGGTTCCTGTTTTAACACAATCATATACAAATTATGCACAGTGAAAATGGTGAGGGTGGAAAGGACAGTTAGTGTAGGGGGCGATGAGGAGATGGGAATGGAAATGGGAAAGTGTTCCAGAGACTTCTGAGTGAGTTTCAAGGATGCTGAATTTTCCAGGCACAAAAGTGGGGAAACAACACTCAAGACAGAGGCAATGAGTTAAAAGATAATGGGAGTGTGCAACAAAATATATTTTCCACAAATAGGTTAGATTTTTTTTTTAATTTAAAGATTTTATTTATTTATTTGACAGAGAGAGAGATCAAGTAGGCAGAGAGGCAGGCAGAGAGAGAGGGGGAAGCAGGCTCCCTGCCGAGCAGAGAGCCCGATGCGGGGCTCGATCCCAGGACCCCGGGATCACGACCTGAGCTGAAGGCAGAGGCTTTAACCCACTGAGCCACCCAGGCGCCCCTAGGTTAGGTTTTTTAAATAAAAGATTTTATTCATTTATTTGAGAGAGAGAGAGTACATGAGCAGGGGGAGAGGGAGGAGGAGAGGGAAAAACAGACTCCCCGCTGAGCAAGGAGCCCAACGTGGGGCTCAATCCCAGGACCCCAGGATCATGACCTGTGGTGAAAGTAGACTCTTAACCGACTGAGCCACCCAGGTGCCCCGCAAATAGGTTAGTTCTGCTGGAGTATGATATGCACAGGGGAGTGGAGGGGAGGAGTGTAGAGATGTGGACAGAGGTGAGTCCATAAAGGAGGCTTAGTCCTGTAAACTCCTAAAATTTCAAAATCAATGTCTTAATAGTTAGTAGATGAGAGATCTTCAGCTTCTGATCTGATTCTTTGATGGTTTCAGTGTCAGTATCGATTAAATTGTACCTTAGATGAACTAAAGACTGAAATATTTATTTCTCATAAGAGAGCAAGAAAAAGTGAGAAAGTAAATTATTTCCACGCCTTGAAGTTAAAGCTGCTGTAGGTCTAGAAATTAGATTTTACAGAAGGCAGCTATCCTTTCTGTGCTCTTAGAAACATTTATTTCTAGGCTAGGAAATATGCCGGTGAACAAGAATTAGATCAATGAACTGCTCCCAGAAATTTTAACTGAAGGGTTAAAATGGAAAAGATACTGTTCGTTTTCTCTCTTTTTTCTCATTTACTAGATTCTTTGGTGGCTGACTCTGCTACCAAAGAATGAAGAAGGAATAGGTAGTGATAAATTTTGAAGTTTCTTCTTCAGTTAAAACACATGAAGGGAGGGGTGTGGAGATCAGGTACATTTCAAAAAGTGGGTTTCTATTTCTCTCTCTTATCACTTGTAATACTGCTAAAAACTAAGAAAACGTAGGACATAACTAACAGGTCCTGAGGAACCAAGACCTTAGGTCATAAAGTATAAAAATTTACTAATATTTTCTCGTTTTTCTTTTACCAGTCAATCAATATAATTCTACAATAATTTTAAGTCTCTTTTAACTTTGATTCCTTCCCCATTTTGTAAATGATGATAAAGCCTTTTGCGGGAGTAAAGGTATGCAACCAACAACATTCATTTAATAACCATATAGGGCTTCATTTTATGGAAGAAAGGTCTTTGATATGTATTTAAACTCTGAGTTACCAAGAGCTATTGGTGATGGTTCTGTCCAAATCCGTTAACTCCAGTTAGAGAAGACAAGAGCCAAGAGAGCACCTTTCTAAGTGCATTTCAGTTTTCAGCAGTTTACCAAGATAAGAAAGAAGTAAAAGTAAAGATAAGTCAGTAGACAAGATGGAAGGAATTATTTAGGAAAACACTTAGAGGGCATATGCTACATTTAAAACACTATATAGTTTTAAAGCTTTATAAACTGCCAGACTTGTACTCTATTGTGTATTTATATAAAATTTCTCCATACAAAATAACTTGAAATTTATAATAATATATTATTATATATAGAATTATATATATATACACACACACATATATATAACCAGTATATTATATATATATATATATATATATATATATATATATATATAAAATCGGTGTATTAGAATGAAAACCTAACATGGTGAGTTATTTATATTTACAACTACAATAAAAAGAGACTATTTTAAAAGTTTGCATCGCTCTTAAAAGTTTTTCTCTTTCATGATTTTGTATATTTTTTAATATATATTTTTAACTTAGATGATATACCTCAATAAATTTGGTTTATTGTGTTTTAAATGGAATTTTAAATGTTTCCTTACTTTCCACTTAGTACTGCCACACCTACTGTGCTCCTGGGGGTGGACATAGTGGCAACAAAGTTCCACTGGCGAGCCTGAGGGTCCCATCTTTCCACTGTGTTTAGATAGCTCCAGCCATCATGTCCGCCTACGGCATACATGGGACCTTCCAATACAGCCACACCTGTAAGGAGACAGGAAAAAAACAATGACCTCAGGGGCACTTGGGTGGCTCAGTTGTTAAGTGTCTGCCTTTGGCTCAGGTCATGATCCCAGGGTCCTGGGATCAGCCCTACATCGGGCTTCCTGCTGGCAGGAAGTCTGCTTCTCCCTCTCCCACTCCCCCTGCTTGTGTTCCCTCTCTCGCTCTCTCTGTCAAATAAATAAATAAAATCTTTAAAGAAAGAAAAAAAGAAGCAATGACTTTAGATTTGCTGCTACGTCTTAAAGATCACATTTTAATTGAAATCTCAATATACAGTTTACCACCTATGGTTTTATCTATGGTTTTATGGTTCCAGGTCTTATGTTCAATACTTTAACCCATTTTGAGTTTACTTTTGTGTCTGCTGTAGGATAAAAGTCCACTTTCATTCTTTTGCCTGTGACTGTCCAGTTTTCCCAGCACCATTTATTGAAGACAGTCCTTTCCCCATTGTATGTTCCTAGCTCCTCTGTTGTAAATTAGTTGACCACATATGCATGGGTTTATTTCTGGACTCATTATTTTGTTCCATCCATCTATGTGTCTGTTTTTAAGCCAAATACCATAATGTGTTACGTAGTATAGTTTGAAATCAGGCAGTTTGATGCCTCCAGCCTTGTCCTTCTTTCTCAAGTTTGCTTTGCTATTTTTGTTTTGTTTTTATTTATTCATTTTTTTGTGGCCTCATTCAAATTTTAGGATTATTTGTTCTTTTTCTTTGAAAAATGTCACTGGAATTTTGACAGGGAATGTACTGAATCGGTAGATTGCTTTGGGTAGTACAATGAATCTTAAACATGCAAATTTAATTAAGGAAACATTTATGGTAAAGATACCTGGTTTCTTTCTAGTTCTTATTTCTTGGTAGGTGGGGGGCTGAGGGGACTAAGTAGCTCTTCAGCTCTGGTCTAGTAAGTTTTAAGGCAGTATCTTGAGGTCCAACAAATACAATATGTACACATTGCCATAATAAAAAGCTTTTTCAGTAATTCAGATTTAAGATATATTTGAGAAATCATTTTTATTCCTTTCACTGTAGTTAGACTTGATACCAATATCTATTGGTGTGATTCATCACCAGGGAACCAAGCCAGATTCATTAATTTCCTTATTCAACAAACATCTATTTAGTGTTTATTAAGTGCCAAATGTTTAATAAAAGATAACAAATAAGGGCTCTACCATCATGGGCCTAATATTTTAGTCAGGAAACAGGCAAAATATATTTCAGGTATTGATAAATGCTAATAAGAAAAATGGAACTGAGTAGAAGGGGAGGGAGGGTCAGGGGAGACCTCTTGGACAAAGTGACGTTTGGACAAAATGGCATTTGAACAAAAATGTGGATGAAGTCAGACATGGAGATATCTGAGAGAAGAGAAGGTAAGGTAAAGGGAATAGTATGTACAAACCACACATATACACCCACGTATATAGTTCCAAATATATAAAAAATATACCCAATTATCTGTGTATATGTGCATGGAATTAATTAAAGAGCTGGAAGAAAAATTAATGGGTGCATCTAGTTCAACTCCTTAAACAATATCTTTGAAAATAAATTATAGCAGTAGAACCACTTCTTCAAAATGAAATCTATTTAATGATGAAATCTTTATTGAATTATTTAAAATTTATTTAATTCTCACATTTTTAAAAGAGATAAAAGGAGTGTTTCCTATGTAAGAGTTTCTTTTTTAACTTCAGTTAGGTTTTTAAGTTCAAATTTTAACATTGATTTATTATCCGGTAAATAAGTAAATAAGAATGACAGAACAATCTGGAAAAAAGAACTACATGATCATTCCCCTTTGAATTTGCTTCAATAAAGCATTTTGTATGGTAACTAGAAGTAATGACAGTATTCTATGTACAATCTGATCTGCACAAAACATAACAGGATTATGGGCATTCTTATTCTACATACCATAAGAATTTACCTTAAGTTAAAATTAAATTTCTTTTCTCCACGGTGGGGGAAAGTATGCAGGTGAATCACACTACTGACCCTGGATATTATGGTCAACCTGCTTTTAAGTCTCATTCATGCTGCTTTTTTTTTTTTTTAATTTTTTTTTTTTTTTATATTTTATCTACTTATTTGACACAGAGAGAGAGAGATCACAAGCAGGCAGAGAGGCAGGCAGAGACAGAGAGAGGGGGAAGCAGGCTCCCCAGCGAGCAGAGAGCCCGATGCGGGGCCCGATGCGGGGCCCGATCCCGGGACCCTGGGATTATGACCTGAGCTGAAGGCAGAGGCTTTAACCCACTGAGCCACTCAGGCGCCCCTCATGCTGCTTTTAAGATATATTCCCATTCTGTGCCTAAGTAATAAGTTGATTTTACAGACTCAAGATTATTATCTTATAGTTTTGTTAGATCTCATATAGTTAATTTTAAGCTCCCCTTCTTAGTACTTTACCCCTAACCTTCTGGTTTTACTTCCTTACCAAGCTTGAAACTTAAGATCACCTTGAACTGAAACCTAACTGCAAATAGTAGAATCACTTGTTTCTCTGATTTTTTTGCCGTTCCCACTAGCAGACCAATCTTCATGCCTAGATAATTTTCATTACTGGCTATTGACTTTTTTTTGGCAGCCTCTACTCTGGTGCTCAGCATTAATAAATTGACTGCAGTACAAAGCTATGCTATCGAAACTGAACTATGACTTCGTTGCTACTCATCCATCTTTTAATTCATCTTTTATGACGACCTATCAAATTCTTTATTGCTACTAATTTAAACCTTTTCCAAATGGTGATACATTGACAATATGGCCACAAATTCTTCTCGCTGAATGCTTGCCTATTTTCAATGTGACTCTGCAGCTCCTCCCACCAAGAAGAGTTGTTCATCAATAGATGAATGGATAAGAAAGATGTGGTATCTTACACACACACACATACACACACACACACACACACACACAGAGGAATATTACATTATAAAAATGATGAGATCATGCCATTTGAGACAACATGAATGGACCTAGAGGGTATCATGCTAAGTAAAATAAGGCAGACTGAGAAAGACAAATGCCATGATTCCATTCATAGATGGCATCTGAAAAATGAATAAACACGGGCGTCTTGGTGGCTCAGTCGGTTAAGCGTCTGCCTTCAGCTCAGGTCACCATCCCAGGGTCCTGGGGTCGAGCTCTGTGTTGGGCTCCCTGCATGGCGGGGAGCCTGCTTCTCCCTCTGCCTCCTGCTTGTGCTCTCTCGCTCTCTCTCTATCTCAAATAAATAGAAAGGAAATCTCTTAAAAAATAAAATAAAAAATAAAAAATGAAAAACAAATAAAGAACAGAATCAGAACTACAGCTACAGAGAATAAACGGATGGTTGCCAGAGGGGAGAGAGATGGAGGGCTGGACAAAATGAGTGGAGAGGGAGATACAGGCTTCCAGCTAATGAGTAGGTCATGGGAAGAAGAGGCAGAGCCTAGAATATAGTCAAGATAATGAAATAGGGATGTACAACCGGACAGATGGTAACTATACTTGTGGTAAATATAGCATAATGTATAAACTTGTCAAATCACTAAGATGTACAGCTGAAACCAATGTAACATGGTATATCAACTAGACTCAAATATACACACGAATATAAACATAAATACATACAAGCATATATATATAGATAAGAAGAATAATCTTTTTCTCTTCTCTTTGAACCTGGGCTTGCCCATGGGACTGGTTTTGGCCAGTGCAACATTAGCAAACATGACGCAAGCAGAAGCTTGAAAAGTCTGTGCCCTGTGGCTTGCCTTCTCTTGCTGCTTTTGAAACCCTGTGACTGCCGCCATGTGAAGCAGCCTGCCTAGCTGGCTGAATGATTAGAGGCATGTGGCCCAACTGTCTCTGTTGCCCAGGACAACAACCTGCCCACCACTACATATGTGAATGAGGCCATACGAGATCACCCAGCTGACCTGCCAGCCCACTGGAGATCCATGAGAAAACCCAGCAGAAATCACCCAAGGCAGCCTGAACCAGAAGAATGGTTCAGTTGACCCACAGATCCTTGAGCCAAATAAATGGTGGTGGTTGTAAATGTCTGACTTTCGGAGTATTTGTTATGCAGCAAAAGCTAGGGTGAAACAGATACATGTCAAGCCCCATCTCATTCTGTTTCTAGCTGCTTCCTTCTCATCGAATAATTCTTTCCACTTCACCTATTCTTTCTCCTATCAAAAAAGATAGGTCCTGTGATACAAGACCCTAAATTATCTTCTGTCATCTCAGAGTGAGACATCAGTTCCTTCAGAGTAAAGACAGTGTCTTCTTTATCTTTGTAGACCCACAGAGCAAAGAGCACAGCACATAGTATATGTTAATCAATGTCAGTTCAGTGAATTATTGAATGAAAGAATGAAAAATCTCTATCATTATATTCTCTGTGCCACCTCAGGATTTCTCTGGGTTTTTACCCACTTCTGCTTAAAAACCAGGGGCTATCGATGAAAAACAATAAAGCTAAAGATTTTTAAATAAGCATTTCACTTAGGTTAGATTAACACTGATTGCCAATCCAGAACACATATTTAAAAAGGTGGCTTATCACTCCCTCATGCTATGATAAAATCCTGAAATATCCACGTTTTTACTTATGCTGGTCGCTGTTACATTTATGTATACGCTTGTTTGTCCTGATGCTGCTTCCAGGTTAAGGAGCGTGTGAAGGAATGATCGGTGACTGACTGCTGCTGACTCAGCTGCTATCCAGTGGTCTTCTGCCTGGTACAGAATGTAAAAATGCTGTGGAAGCTTAATGCACGGTATCATGAACAAACCTGCATAGTTATACTCACCAAGGCCATGCCTGTGGGTGGACATAGGAGGCATCACACTCCACGTTTTTGTTTTGGGATTGTAGCATTCTACAGTGTTCAAAGTCTTCAGTCCATCTCTTCCTCCAACCACATACAGTTTGTCATCTAACACAGCGACACCAAACTGTAGCCTCCTCCCATTCATATTTGCTACAGGAGTCCACATATTTGTACGAAGGTCATACTTCTCAATGCTTGTTGCTCCTTAACAGTAATACGTAGAAGTTATGTAAATAAAAACTTTACCATGTTTGAGTATTTTATGAATTTATATATATAAAAGTATAATTTTATTAGCATTGACAGTAATCCTTTCATTATATTTCAATGAGCTCCTGCATGGCCAAGCCCCTGCTTCTATCTGTGACATCATCTCCTACTATTCTCTAGGGCATACACAAGGCTCTATATTAAAAGGTCAAGTGAGAAAGGATTATTTGTAACAGCCAGAAATGGGAGGAAAAGCAGGGTAGATTAGTGTCTTGGAAGCCAAAGTAAAAAAAAAATTAGTAGGTAGCTTTAAAAGGAAGATGGTGGCAGAGTCCCACAAATACAACTAGATAATTATCAAATCCTAAATCCCCCAGGAATGAATCTGAAGACTGGGAGAACAAACTCCACCACTAAAGGTAAGGAAGAGGCCACACTGAAGATGTAGGAAGCCTGGAAACATGGCGTGGGAGAGAAACAGATCATGGCCAATGCAGTGAGGAGGGAGCCATGGTCTCAGAAAATGGCAGGAGACAAACTAGCACACAGGAGAGTGCATGGGAAAATGAATCCCCTTAGCAACTGGCTTGGCAAGCAAGAAGGCCTGCATTTCATGAGTTCTTGCAACCAATGGAGCTTAAAGCCTGGAGTTTTAAAAGCCAGCATACTTTGCTCTTGGAGAGCTTGGAGGACACTGCGGCTGCTCCTGAATATGACTGTGGACACAGAGAATGGAAACAGTAATCTGAAGAGCATTTGGGCACACAGTGAGGAGGTTAGTTGCTATCAGAGCATGTCCCAGGGAGGCAGCATTCATGGAAACCCCTCCGGGAACAAAGGAACTGACAGGTATCATTGCCCTCCTCCTGCTCCTTGGCATAAGCACAAGACCAGCTATAGGAACCAGTGCAGTGCTAACACGCACCACTTACCTTGCTTACACCAAAGCCCTGTTCCCCCAAACTCCAGTGGAACTGTCCTTCCCAGTCACACTTGCCTTAGTCCCAGGACTGTAGGCCCCTTTCCCAGAAGACCAGCCCTAACCCCTAGCAAATAAGGAGTTTTGTGAGGTCTCAGTTCCAGTGGTGGTGATGACAGGTCTCTTTTCACAAGCAGACCAGAGTACACCTAGTTAAAAATGCACCACATTCAGGCCAGGGACCAAACACTGCCCACAACAAGCAAAGAGAACCCCTGCAGACAACTGGTCTGAAGGATAAAGTGGTCAGGTCACAATAGCAGAGCACACACAGCACACACTGGAGACACTCCTGGAAGCACCAGGCCTGAGGGAATAGGGGACACTACACTGCAGGGCACCATAAGACCTCTTCTTCATAGAGTCATTACCCTCAAGTCATTACAGGAGATATAGCTGGTTTTCCTAACACAGAAAAACAGGGAGACTTAGACAAAACATGGAGACTTAAACAAAATGAGAAGACAGAGGAATATGACCCAAATGAAAGAACAGGACAAGGCCACAGCTGGAGAATTTAACAAAACAGATATAAGTAACATGCCTAATGGAGAATTTAAAGCAATGATCATAAGGATACTCACTGGAAAGGATATTCTTGAGAAAGGTGTGGAGGACATCAGTGAGACTGAGAATAAACTGAAGGGAACACAGTAATTCCATCAAACATAATCAACATTTGTATTACAGAAGTCCCAAAAGAAGGGACAGAAAGGTGGCAGGTAACTTATTTGAAGAAATAATAGCTGAAAACCTCCCTAATCTGGGGAAAGAAACAGATATCCAGATCCAGAAACATAGAGACACCCCCCCCAAAAAAAGCAGTAAAAGCAGATCCACACTAAAACATACTGTAATTAAAATGGCAGAATAGGGGCACCTGGGTGGCTTAGTAGGTTGGGCATCTGCTTTCAGCTCAGGTCATGACCCCAGGGTCCTGGGATTGAGCCCCACATTGGGCTCCCTGCTCTGTGGGGAGCCTGCTTCTCCCTCTTCCTATGCCTGCCGCTCCCCCTGTTTGTGCTCTCTGTCAAATACATAAATAAAATCTTAAAAAAATGGCAAAACATAGTGATAAAGAAAAGATATTAAAAGTAGAAAGACAAAAGACGGTTACATACAAAGAAACACCACAAGGATAGCAGCAGATTTTTCGGTAGAAGCTTACACCACCAGAAAGGAGGGGCATGACATATTCAAAGTGCCGAATGGGAAAAATCTGCAACCAACAATACTCTATTCAGCAAGGCTATCATACAGAATAGAAGGAGAGATAAAGAGTTTTCTAGACAAACAAAAACTAAAGGAGTTCATGACCACTAAACCCAGCCCTGTGAGAAGTCTTTAAAGGGGAGTATTTGGTAGAAAAGAATGACCAAAAGACAATATGAAGGTAGGAAACACAAAAGCGGGAAAAAGAATATTTCTGTAAAAAGTCAGTCAAGGAACTCACAAAATAAAAGGATGTAAAATAGGACACCATATACCTAAAATGTGGGGAGGAGAAAAGAAAAGAATGGGTTCAAACTTAAATGACCATTGGCTTAATACAGACTGCTGTATCCAGAAGAGGTTATATACAAACCTAATGGTAACCAAAACAAAACAAATCAAAACAAAAAACATGAATAAATATGCAAAAAATACAGAGAAAGAAATCCAAATATATCACTAAAGAAAACCAGTAAATCATGAAAGAGAGAAAGACAAGAAGGGTTCATAGAAAATCTTTAGAAATGATCATAAAACAAGTATTAAAATGGCAGTAAATACGTATCTATCAATTATAACTTTGAATGTAAATGGACTAAATCAAAAGACAATCAAAAGACATAGTGTGACAGAATGGATAAAAAAAAAAAGACCCATCTGTATGCTGCCTACAAGAGACTCACTTTTGACCTAAAGACACCTGCAGATTAAAAGTGAGGGGATGGGGAAACATTTCTCATGCAAATGGATGTCAAATAAAGCTGGAGCAGCAATACTTATATCAGAAAAAACAGACTTTAAAACAAAGATTATAAGAAGAGACAAAGAACGACACTATATAACAACAAAGGGGACAATCCAACAAAAAAAATAACAATTGTAAATATTTATGCACACAACTTGGGAGTACCTAAATACATCAAACAATTAATAATAAACATAAAAGACCTAATTGATAATAATACAATAATAGAGGGAGCTTTAATACCCCACTTACATCAATGGACAGATCATCTGAACAGAAAATGAACAAGGAAACAACGGCTTTGGATGACATACTGGACTAAATGGATTTAACAGTTATACTCAGAACATTTCATCCTAAAACAATAGAATATATATTCTTTTCAAGTGCACATGGAACAGTCTCTGGAAGAGATCACATGTTAGGCCATAAAACAAGTCTCAAAAATTTAAAAAGATTGAAGTCATACCATGAATCTTTTCTGACCACAGTACTTTGAAACTAGAAGTCAATCACAAGAGAAAAAAATCTGGAAAGACCGCAAATACACGGAGGTTAAATAATATGCTAACTAAACAATGAATGGGTCAACCAGGAAATAAAAGAAGAAATTTAAAAATACATGGAAACAAACAGAAATGAAAACACAATGATTTAAAACTCTGGGACACAACAAAAGTGATTCTAAGAGGGTAGTGTAGAGCAATGTAAGCCTATAAGAAAAATCTTGAATAAACACCTAACCTTACAGTGAAAGAAGCTAGAAAAAGAACGACAAAGAAAACCTAAAATCAGCAGAAGGGAGGAAATAATAAAGATTAGATCAATAAAACCAGGAGCTTGTTCTTTGGAGAAAAAAAAAAATCAAATTGACAACTCTCTAGCTAGACTTGCCAAATAGAAAAGAGAGAGGACCCAAATAAGTAAAGTCACAAATAAGAATGTAGAAATAGCAACCAACACCACAGAAACACAAGCAATTATAAGAGAATATTATGAAAAACTATATAGGAAAAAAATTGGACAACCTAGAAGAAATGGATAAATTCCTAGAAACATATGAACCACCAAAACTGTAACAGGAAGAAATAGAAAATTTGAACAGACTGATAACCAGCAGAGAAACTGAATCAGCAAAGAACTCCTAACAAATGAAAGTCCTGGACCAGATGGCTTCATGGGAGAATTCTACCAAACATTGAAAGCAGAGTTAATACCTATTTTCTCAAACTATTCAAAGAAATAGAAAAACAAGGAAAACTTCCAAATTTATTCTATGAGGCCAGCATTCTCCTGATACCAAAACCAGATAAAAGCCACCACCACCACACATACACAAAAAATCCCCAATATCCCTGATGAAGATAGATGCAAAAATTCTCAACAAAATACTAGCAAATTGAATCCAACAATACATTAAAAAAATCATTCACCATGATCAAGTGGGATCTATTCCTGGGTTGTAAGGGCAGTTCAGTAGTCTCAGATCAACCAACATGATACACTGCATCAGTAAGAGAAGGATAAGAACCATATGCTCATTTCTTTTCTTTCTGTCTTTCTTTCTTTCCTTTTTTAGAGAGAGCAGAGATCATGTGCATGAGTGAGTAGGGGACGAGGGAGAGGGTGGGAGGGAGAGAATCTCAAGTAGGCTCCATGTGCAGAGTGCAGCCTGATGTACAGCTCAATGAGACCATGACCTGAGCCAAAATCAAGAGTCAGACACTTAACTGACTGAGCCACCGAGATGGCCCATGATAATTTCAATTGACATAGAGAATCGATTCCATTTACTATAGCACCAAGAACCATAAGATACCTGGGAATAAACCTAACCAAAGAGGTAAAGGATCTGTACACAAGGAACTACAGAACTCATGAAAGAAACTGAAGAAGACTCAACTGACATAGAAAAAGCATTTGACAAAGTACAACATTCATTCATGATAAAAACACTCAACAGAGTAGATTAAGAGGGAACATACTTCAACATAATAAAGGCCAAGGCTAGCATCATCCTTCATGGAGAAAAAATGAGAGCCTTTGTCCAAAGGTCAGGGAAAATACAAGGATGTCCACTCTCACCACTTTTATTCAACATAAAGCTGCAAGTCTTAGCCACAGCTATCACATAACAAAAAGAAATAAAAGGGATCCAAATTGGTAGAGAAGAAGCAAATGTTCCACTATTTGCAAATGACATGGTACTATATATAGAAAACCCAAAAGATTGCACCAAAAAAACTGTTAGAAGTGATAAACATATTCAGTAACAGGATATAAAATCAATGTACAGAAATCTATTGCATTTCTAGACACAATAATGAAGCACAGAAAGAGAAATTAAGAAAACAATCCTATTACAATTACACCAAAAATATTAAGATACCTAGGAATAATCCTAACCAAAGAGGTGAAAGACCCATACTCTGAAAACTGAAACACTGCTGACAGAAACTGAAGATGACACAAAGAAATGGAGACATTCCATGCTTATGGATTGGAAGATCAAATATTGTAAAATGTCCACACTACCCGAAGCAAGCTACACATCTATCTACCTATCTAATCTATCTGTTTTTTATTTTTAAGTAGGCTTCACACCCAGTGTGGAGCCCAACGTGGGGCTTGAACTCATGACCCTGAGATCAAGAGTTGAGCTCAGAGCAAGAGCTGGACACTTAACTGAGACATGGAGGTGCCCCTATCTAGCTAGCTATTTTAAAGTAAGTTCTATGTCCAATGTAGGCCTTGAACTCACAAACTCAGGTCAAGAGTCACATGCTACTATCTGAGCCAGCCAGGCACCCCAGCAATATATACACTTACTGCAATTCCTCTCAAAATACCAACAGCATTTTTCACAGAAGTAGAACAAACAATCCTAAAATTTGTATGGAACCACAGGAGACTCCAAAGAGCCAAAGCAACCTTGAAAAAGAAAAGCAAAGCTGGAGGCATCACAATTGTAGACTTCAAGTTATATTACAAAACAAGTTATAGTGATCAAAACAATATGGTACTGGCAGGAAAACACACATATAGATAAATGGAACAGAATAGAAAACCCAGAAAGAACCTCACAGTTACATGGCAAATTAATCTTCACAAAGCAGACAAGAATATCCAATGGGAAATAAGCAGTGTCTTCAACAAATGGTGTGGGGAAAGCTGGACAGCAAAATGGAAGGGAACGAAACTGGGCCACTTTCTTACACCATATACAAAAATAAATTCAAAACGGATGAGACCTCAATGTGAGACCTGAAACCATAAAAATCCTAGAAGAGAACACAGGTGGTAATTTCTCTGGCATTGGCCATAGCAACTTTTTTTCTAGATAGGTTCCCTGAAGCAAGGGAAACAAAAACAGAAATAAACTACTGGGGCTACATCAAAATAAAAAGCTTCTGCCCAGCAAAGGAAACAATTAACAAAACTAAAAGGTAGCCTATGGAGTGGAAGAAGATATCTGTAAAGGACATATCTGATAAAGGGTGAGTATCCAAAATATAAAGAATTTATATAACTCAACACCCCAAAACCAAATAGTTTTTAAATTAATTAAATTAAAATTAAATTAAATTAATTAAAAATTAATTAACGGTCAGAAAAAACGGTCAGAAAACATGAATTAACGGTCATTAAAAAACGGTCAGAAAACATGAACAGACATTTCTCCAAAGAAGACATGCAAAGGGCCAACTGACACATGAGAAGATGGTTATCATCACTTGTCATCAGGGAAATGCAAATCAAACTAGGAGGTATCACCTCACACCTGTCAGAATGGCTGAAATCAACAACAGAAGAAATTAACAGGTGTTGGGGAGGATGTAGAGAAAGGAGAACCCTGTGGCACTCTTGGTGGGAATGCGAATGGGCGCAGCCACTCTGGAAAACAGTATGAAGGTTCCTCAGAAGGTTAAAAATAGAACTACCTTATGATCCAACAATTGCAGTATTGGGTATTTACCCAAAGAACACAAAAGCATTAATTCAGGGGTGCCTGGGTGGCTGAGTTAGTTAAGCGACCGACTCCTGATCTCAGCTCAGATTTTGATCTCGAGGTCACGAGTTCAAGCCCCATATTGGGCTCCATGCTGGGCATGAAGCCTACTTTAAAAAAAAAAAAGGAACTAAGTCAAAGGGATACATGCACATCTATGTTTTTAGCAGCATTATTTATGATAGCCAAGATATGGAAGCAACCCAAATGTCCATGGATTGATGAATGGATAAAGAAGCTGTGGTGTATATATACACAATGAAATACAGCTCAGCCATGAAAAACAATGAAATTTGTCATTGCAATGACATGGACAGAGCTAGAGAGTATAATGCTAAGTGAAATAAGTCAGAGAAAGACAAATACCATACGATTTCACTCATAGGCGGAATTTACTAACAACAAAACAAATGAACATAATGAGGGAAAAGAAAAGAGAGGAGAACCAAGAAGCAGACTCTTTTTTTTTTTTTTTTAAGATTTTTATCTATTTATTTGACAGACAGAGATCACAAGTAGGCAGAGAGGCAGGCAGAGAGAGGGAAGCAGGCTCCCCGCCGAGCAGAGAACCCGATGTGGGGCTCGATCCCAGGACCCCGAGATCATGACCTGAGCCGAAGGCAGAAGCAAGAAGCAGACTCTTAACGAGAGAGAACAAATGGATGGTTACCAGAGGGGAAGCGGGTGGAGGGTGGGTGAAATAGGTGATGGGGATTAAGGAGTGTACTTGTCATGATGAGCACCGGGTGATTAAAATAAAAACTTAACTCAGGTCATGATTCTGGGGTCCTGGGATCAGCCCACATCAGCAGGGAGCCTGTTTCTCCCCTCTCCCTGTTCCCTCCACCTCGCTTGTGGTCTCTCTGTCTTCCAAATAAATAAATTAGATCTTTAAGAAAATTAACTGTACAGAGGGAAAAAAATTTTTTTAAATAAAAACTTAAAGAAAATTTTGTAGCAAGTAAAACTACTAACAGTATCAAATGCTACCAAGAGGACCAAGTAAGATGAAGACAACAAAACATTACTAGATTCATCATCACGGAGGTCATTAATAACTTTGTGGAGAGTCCCTTGTCTGAGTGGTTAAGACATGATGGAGAGGTGAGGAGATAAGAGACAATGAGCAAAGATGATTCTATGAAAGTTCGGCTATAAAAGGGAGGAGAGAGAGCAGATACTAAGTGGGTTGAGAGAGGTTCTGCTTTTTTTGCTTTAAAACTGGATAAAGGGGCACCTGGGTGGCTCAGTTGTTTAAGCATCTGCCTTCAGTTCAGGTCATGATCCCGGGGTCCTGGGATCGAGCCCCGCATCAGGCTCTCTGCTCAGCGGGGAGCCTGCTTCCCCTCTCTCTCTCTACCTGCCTCTCTGCCTACTTGTGATCTCTGTCTGTCAAATAAATAAATACAATCTTTAAAAAGAAAAATGGGTAAACTTGAGTTTGCTCACATGCTAATGGGGAGGATCTAGTTGTGAGGAAAGAAGCTGAAGGGGTTCTACTTAACAGCGAGGTTCCTGAGGAGGGAGGAAAGAGGAGTGTCAGAACGCAGGTATGGGGCTAGCTTTCCTAGGAGGAGGGAGGGGGTACACATCTATTGCAACCTGGAAGGACAAGCGCTAAGTGCAGATCATGAACTTTGGAAACTATGAGTGTGGGAAGTTTGGGAGTAACTATCTGGTCCTGCCTACATTTTTTTAAGAATTAGGAGACTCCAGGGGCGCCCAGGTGGCTCAGATAGTTAAACGCCCAACTCTTGGTTTCAGGTCAGGTCATGATCTCAGAGTCGTGGGATCCAGCCCCATGTTGTGCTCTGCACTCAGTATGGAGTCTACTTCAGATTCTCTCTCCCTCTCACTCTCTCTTTCAAATAAATAAAGAAAATCTTAAAAAAAAATAAAAGAACTCAAGGATTCCAGGAACTCTCTTGTTTTATGAAGTGAAAAAGAAGTGTAAAAGTCCCACCCCTCTAAAAGAACCCAACCTCCATTTATGAAGTATTCGATTAGAATCTATTTTATGTCTCTCATTCTACATTTCTAACACAACGTGAAATCAGAGCTATCCTTATAGAATTAAAATCAGGACAAATATTTATTCTAAAGTATTAAAGTTATAAGTATAAAGTATAAAGTTATAAAGTATAAAGTTATAATTAGTTCATCAGAGCACTAATACTATTAATAATCTCCTAAAATTCAGAAATTTTTGTGACATACATATATATATATACACACACACATACACATATTTTTTTTTCTCATATGTTACAGTTTTTATTTTTTTAATTTACCCTACAAAATTCTTTGGTTATGTGGGATAGATTCCAGTCTTTTTCCATCTCTGTGTTCTTTTTTTTAAAGATTTTATTTTTAAGTCATCTCTACACCCATCATGAGGCTTGAACTCACAGCCCTGACATCAAGGGCCAGACTCTCCACGGACCAAGCCAGCCAGGCACCCCACCATCTCTGTATTCTTCACAGCCACAAATAGAGTTCCTTATATGTAGTGGCTGTTCAAAAATATTTTTTTAGCTTGAATAATCTTTCTTTATAATTTTTAGGTATAATGAGATTTTGTTCATACACTCAGATTATTTTATGTAAGAGTATACTTTATTCATCACTCTAAATTTGATCTTTAAAAATGTCTTCATTCTGTTAAATAAAAAGCCAATGGTAATCATCTTTTTTCACTAATGAGTTTAAGGAATATATTTTTTTCATTCAAAGTTATTTTACTTCCAGTTCACTGAGCAGTATCATAGTTCTATGAATTGGTGAGTAAAATTTCCTTTGCCAACACCAAACATAATTTTACTTTTTAACACTCACTTTTCAAATTTTATTCATAACCATTGAATATTTGCATGAGAATGCAAATACATTACTAGAAAGATAATTTAAATAGTTAAACAATAGACACAGTATAAATAACTGTAACACAATGATATTACTGAACAAGTCAAAGCATAATCTCTTGTGACATTTTTGCAAAAAAACTGGTATTTTATATATATATATATTTTTTAAGATTTTATTTATTTTACAGACAGAGATCGCAAGTAGGCAGAGAGGCAGGCAGAGAGAGAGGCGGGGGGAAGCAGGTTCCCCAACGAGCAGAGAGCCCGACGCGGGGCTCGATCCCAGGACCCTGGGATCATGACCTGAGCCGAAGGCAGAGGCTTAACCCACCGAGCCACCCAGGCGCCCCAAAAAACTGGTATTTTTATGCGGTACTTTATATAGTGTTTAATTTAATTTTACTTTGTAAAAAGATTTATTTATTTATTTTCAGGGGGGCAGAGGAAGAGGGAGAGAGAGAATCCCAAGCAGACTCCCAGTTGAGCCCCACTCAGGGCTTGATCTCACAACCCTGAGATCCTGACCTGAGCCAAAATCACAAGTCAGACACTTAACTGACTGAGCTACTCAGGCATCCCTATAATATTTAACTTTAAAGGAAGTAATATTGTTATCAAGGCTGTTGAATAATGCCCCCCCAATCCATGTTTACTCAAAACCTCAGAATATAAACTATTTTGAAAATGGGGTTTTGTAGATGTAATTAGTTAAGATGGAAACAAGTTATAGAAAAGTATGTTGGTGTGACCAAACATAATTCTTTTTTTTTTTTTTTAAGGATTTTATGTATTTATTTGTCAGAAAAAGCAGGGGAGGGTGCACAAGCAGGGGGAGCACAGGCAGAGGGAGAAGGAGGGTGTCCGCTGAGCAAGGAGCCCAATGCGGGACTTGATCCCAGGACCCTGGCATCATGACCTGAGCCGAAGAGAGATACTTAACTGCCTGAGCCAGTCAGGCATCCCATCAAACATAATTCTTAAAAAATATATATATCCCCAGAGAGGGGTGTCTGGTGGCTCAGTGGGTTAAAGCCTCTGTCTTTGGCTCAGGTCATGATCCCAGGGTCCTGGGATCGAGCCCCACATTGGGCTCTCTGCTCAGCAGGGAGCCTGCTTCCTCCTCTCTCTCTGCCTGCCTCTCTGCCTACTTGTGATCTCTGTCTGTCAAATAAATAAATAAAATCTTTAAAATATATATATATATATATCCCCAAATAACAAATTCCTGATAATTATAAAATTCTATATAAAAGGTTAGAATTTCCCTGACTTATACTAAACAATTAACCTTTAAAAAAGTAAGCAGAGGGGCGCCTGGGTGGCTCAGTGGGTTAAAGCCTCTGCCTTCGGCTCAGGTCATGATCTCAGGGTCCTGGAATCGAGCCCCGCATCGGGCTCTCTGCTCAGCAGGGAGCCTGCTTCCTCCTCTCTCTCTGCCTGCCTCTCTGCCTACTTGTGATCTCTGTCGTCAAATAAATAAATAAAATCTTAAAAAAAAAAAAAAGGAAGCAGAAATATATTTTTTTCCTTCACGGCTATTAAGAAACATTTGCAGCTTATTTTTGCGCCCTCTACTAAGACATATGGAGGGACCAAGAACCCAATGATCAGACTGCCATCCAATGAATGCAAATTGCTCTTCATTACAATGACTTTGGGTACAAAGTAAGTTAAGGCCAGGGAAAATAGCTTGAATTGGACAGGCGAGAGAAACTGGCATCTAGGAAAGGCTCAGAAATAAAGTTGGTCAAGTAACAATGGCCAGATCACAGAAAGTCTTGGGAACTAGAAAAAGGAACTGGCATCTTAGGTGGTAAGAAATGGAGAACGCTATCCTTTTTGAGCAGAGTAGTGCATGTTAAAGAAGAGGTAATGAAGCAGAGGGTGTAGTCCCCTGAGTGAATGCCTGCTTTGAATCCTGATTCCATCACTAATTAGCTCTGTACTCCTGGGGAAGACCGTGAACTCTTCTAAGCACAGGTATCTTAGGGCAATAACAACATTCAGCTCTTAGAGATATTATGAACATGAGATTAAAAATGATAGGGGAAGGGCTTAACGTCATGCCTGGCCCAGAGTAACAACACAAGGAATGCTATTCACACTCAATGGACACGATCAAAAGATGTAGGCTAATAGGAGGCTACCAGGAACTGGAAAGTAGCAATGGAAATTTAGAAGAATAAGACCCATTTGAGGGGTGCCTGGGTGGCTCAGTGGGTTAAGCCTCTGCTTTTGGCTCAGATCATGATCTCAGGGTCCTGGGATTGAGCCCCACATAGGGCTTTTGCTCAGCGGGGAGCCTGCTTCCCCGTCTCTCTGCCTACTTGTGATCTCCCTCTCTCTCTCTGTCAAAAAAATAAATAAAATCTTAAAAAAAAAAAAAAAAAGACCCATTCCAAAGAAGGCTGGGTGATTGTCAGAAGATAAGATTTGAAAGAAAATGTATTATTTACTTCGGGTACCCCTTCTCATGCATGGGGAATTTTCCACGGTATGAAAGAGCTTTGTCGAGAGGCAGGAACCCCACCTCCCATAAAGCTGAAGACAGATACTCCTTGGAAGTTTTGGGCCCAGGATCGGCCTGCAGCTAGTAAAATAGATACTTGAACCTAGGATTTAAAATCCAAGGCAGGCTTTATAAAGAACGTGCAGGGGACATAGTTCCTGCCCATTTCTCCATGGCCTTCCTTCTTGGCCTAAAGGAGCCGGGGTTGGTGTCCACTGATGCCACTGAAAAGTGATGAATTTCAGTTCCAAGCCCCCGAGTCTGGGAGACATGGTCAGAGAAGACCTGAACACACAGAGTTTAAGATGAAAGCTGAACAACTAGCTCTTCCGTGCAAGCTGAAAATATGAAAATAAAAGCAACACGAGAGTACAAGCAATACAAAAATAACAATTACAGCCTTAAAAAAGAGAGGGGAAGATGGAGAGAAAGAAATGCTGGTAAGGACTACAAAGCTGAGCTCCAGTTTGAGGCATATAGGAAATAGTATTTTCAGATTGATTACCTAGACTGTGGGGCTCTCTAGACATTTCAAATATTTATACTATAACTCTCACCAGCTATTTAACTTTACATATTTCTCTACCATTCAGTGATCAAGCCTATATTTAGAACTTAAGTTATTATAAATATATAGTACCATATTATGTTATACAGGATAATAGTTACAACTATACCTTTGTTACCATGAAGCTAAAAGTTAAATTACAATAAAAATTCTTTTGGTAAGAGTACCTATTTTTGTGTTCTTTAAGGATATCACACGGAAAAGAAATCTTTAGATGTGAATAATGCATCGAGGGTTTCATTCCTACAAACAATTCAAGAGACGGCAAAGGATAGCCTCCATTCATATGGCAAATATTTATTGATGCTGTCTATGTCCAAGGCACTGTTCTAGGCTCTGTGATATACTGTTGAAAAAAACAAGTTTCTTGCTTTCCAGAGCTTACCTGGGGGGTAGGGAAGAAGTAGACAGATCAGGTGCTATGAAGAAACATAAGCAGAGGAATGAGATACAAAGAGGTAGGCACAAGACTAGAAAGTGATGGCCAGCTCATGACTGGCCAATGGAAGCCTTTTTTGGTTAGACTGATGTTTGGAGATCTGAGTGAATAAGTTCTGCTAGGCATTCCAACATTAGGGCACAGAGCATTCCAGTGAGAAGGGACAGCTAATGTAATATCCCCAATGGGGGATAATGTTTGGCTTGTTACATGAACAAGGAGGCCAGTGTGGCTAGAACAGAAAGGGTGAGGGGAGAAGTAGAATGAGTTGAGCTCAAAGATGTAGTCTCAACTCAGAGAGATGCTGTCAGGGGATGGAAGGCTACGAGTACTAGGAATTCAGAGGGAAGTGAGATCAATGTACGCTAAGAGATAACACACAGAAAGCTTCTAGCACACTGCCTGGCACTGAGTAGGAACTATATATGGTGTTTATTACTATTATTGTTGCCATTAGTAACAACTGTTGCAAGAACAGTACAAAGAATTCCCAGGGACCCATGGCCAAGATTTTCCAAATGTGGATGTTTTACATTTGCTTTCAATGTATATGGTATGTATACTTCCCCGAACCTACCGCCATGCCCTTTGTACCCTAAATACTTCAGCATAGCATTCTCAAAACAAGAAACCCTGTTACGAAACCACACTACAGTCATCAAAATCTGGAAACTAACATTTATACAGTGCTGTTATCTAATCTACAGACTTTATTTTGGATCTTATCGTTTGTTCCAATTATGTCCCTTATAGCACAAGAAATTCAAGATGTTGCATTGCCCTGTCTTTATCTGTATCAGTGTGGACTCATGAATACTTACTGATTTAATAAATGATCATCTTTCATCATCATTATCTATTTTGGTGTTGAAATTATCCCAGATTTGGACAGTAGGGGCCTCTATAAATGGCCTCTTCTGTCCCTTGAACTGTCTCCATTATTCTTTGAGCACTCCCTTACTTTCTGGCACTACAAGATGTTCTGGGTCTACCCTGTATTTTTCCAGTCCTGGAACCAGCCATTTCTCTCAAGAGCTTTTTGGCCATGTGTGTTACTAATTAAAATTCCTCCCACCAACCCCCACGTTCCCTCCCAAAAAAGATTATTTAATACCTTTTGTTGAATCCATTCCTCCAACTGCAAATAACGTTCCAACTGTTGACTTTCTAGGTTTTGTCCGAGGGCTTTGTAACATGGGTCGCCTCTCCGGTAATAAATGGTATTTCATCGCTTCCATAATAAGTTTTTGACATTCTATATCATCCCGAAAAAGTGCATTATTTTCCATGTCTGCCAGGAACTAGAAAAGAATAATGAGTATGTATGCTGAATGAGCAAGAAAATAGTAATTAAAAGAATATAGAGTTCACAAATGGAAAGGATCTCATTTAGGGAAAAAAATCCAAGACTGGACACCTATTTTTAACTAAAATATGCAATATTTACAATGTACAAGATTTACATTTTAAATTTCATTGAAAAATATAAACTGAAGAGGATAAGTGGTATGGTGGTATGGATAAGAGGATAAGTGGTATGGTCTGAAACCTGAGTAGTGTTTACCTCTGGATAGTGGAGAAATGGTGCTTCTTAAATAATCTTTTTACTGCTTTTCCATATTGTCTAGAGTTTCTAAAATAAGTCATTTTAACCTTATAAATTAGAAAGATTTTAACTGAGGAAGAGTAATTATAAGTAGAAGTTGACTAATTATGCTGCATTTACCTGACCTCTCTAAATGGAGCTCAAAGAGCAATAGTAGGGGAATGCAAGTTGGTGCAGCCACTCTGGAAAACAGTATGGAGGTTCCTAAAAATTTGAAAATAGAGCTACCCTACGACCCAGCAATTGCACGACTAGGTATTTACCTCTACAAATGTAGTGATCTGAAGGGGAACCTGCA
Source organism: Martes martes (assembly GCF_963455335.1). Lineage (NCBI taxonomy): Eukaryota > Metazoa > Chordata > Mammalia > Carnivora > Mustelidae > Martes > Martes martes. The sequence goes on along the minus strand of NC_137889.1, from coordinate 171,170,026 downwards.
CCCCAATGTTTATAGCAGCAATATCCACAATAAGCAAACAATGGACAGAGCCCAGATGTCCATCAATAGATGAATGCATAAAGAAGAGGTAGTATATATATACAATGGAATACTACTCAACCATCAAAAAAAATGAAGTCTTACCTTTTGCAATGATGTGGATGGAACTAGAGGGTATTATGATAAGAGAAATAAGTCAATCAGAGAAAGACTATTACTATATGATGTCCTTCTTATGAAGAATTTAAGAAACAAAACAGAGGATCATAGGGGAAGAAAGGGAAAAATAAAACAAGACAAAATCAGAGAGGGAGACAAACCATAAGCAACTCTTAATGATAGGAAACAAACCTAGGGTTCCTGGAGGGGAGGGGGGTAGGGGGATGGGGTAGCTGGGTGATGGACATTAAGGAGGTCAAATGATGTAATAAACACTGGGTATTAAATAAGACTGATGAATCACTGAACTCTACCTCTGAAACTAATAATACATTATGTTAATTGAGTTTAAATTAAAAATAGCAAAAAATTAAAAAATTAATTTCTTTTCCTTTTGTGCTTATTTCTCCAACCCCCTCTCTACCTCTTTTTTGCTGTATTTATTTTATTCAGCTTATTGATCTATGTGAAACTAATTTTTAAATTAATGAGCTGAGGAATATTTTTTAAAAGATTTTATTTATTTATTAGAGAGTGAGCAAGAGAGATCAAGTGAGCACAAACAGGGGAGAAGCAGAGGGAGAGGGAAAGGGAGAAGCAGGTTCCTGCTCAGCAGGGAGCCCTATGGAGGGCTCAGTCCCAGGATCCCGAGATCATGACTTGAGCTGAAGGCAGATACTCAACCGACTGAGCCACCCAGGCACCTGAGCTGAGGAATATTTTAATTTCCTTCAAGGTAGATGGCCAATTCTGTACCAACACCATTTATTAACAATCTCCTTCATTTCCAAGTGAATTGAACCTTGGTTATATTATTCTCATAAATACATCTCAGGATATATGAGACCTGTTTTCTGACTATTCTTTTCTATTGATCTTTTTGTCTATCCTTATTCTAATACCACATTTTTTAGTGTCTTGATGGCATATTCTGGTTTTAAAGAAGATTTATTTGTCAGAGAGAGTGAGAGAACAAGCACAAGCAAGGGGAGCAGCAGGCAAAGTGAGAAGCAGACTCCCCGTTGAGCAAGGAGCCCAATGTGAGACTCGATCCCAGAATCCAGGTATCATGACCTGACCTGAAGGCAGATGCATAACCGATTGAGCCACCCAGGAATGCCAGCATATTCTGATTTTTTTATAGAATCTACTCTTACTGTTCATTTTCATAGATTTCTTCACTATTTTTGAGTCTTTAGTTTCCATACAAGATAAAGATAAATTTATCTAATTCCCCTTCACCAGCTTGATCCTATTGGAATGTTACTATGAACTGCATTATTGGAAGAATTTACATTTTTATGATATTAAGTCTTTTCAGGAAGACTTTCTATTTGTTGTATACCTTTTTCGTATAGGTGATATGCCTTTTCTTAATTAAAAATATGCATTTAATACAGATGTTACATTTTATTATTTTGTTGCTGTTGGAAATGGATTTTTATTTTCATTTTGCATATATTTTACTGGAGAGAAAAATTTTTTGATTATCGTATATTTATAATCTACTATTTTACTGTATCCCCTTATAAAACTATAGTTGTTAGGCATACAATCTTAATCGCCACCAAACGGGACAGTGGACATCTCTTCCTAATGTTTATGTCAATTGCTTCATTTTTATTATTACAATTGCTGTAACATTCAAAGCAATGCTAAATAATTAGGATGATACACAGTACCTGTTTCTGGTTTGAATTAATATGGTTTCAGTGTATGACTAGGATGAAAGCTGCTACAGCATTTAGTAACCCAACTTTATTATATTCGGGCTCTTTTCTTTTTTCCCTATTTTACTTCAGAGTTTTAAGAATGGTTCCTACATTTTTTCCAAATGCCTTTTATACACCTCGTGATAGGATCTTTAAGTTATTGATATAATAATTTAAGTTATTGATATAATAATTTAATTTATTATAAGTTATTGATATAATAATTATCTTTAAGTTATTGATATAATTATTTAAGTTATTGGTATAATAATTAAGTTATTGATATAATAATTATTGATATGTTATTGATATAATAAGTTTAAGTTATTGATATAATAATTTAAGTTATTGATATAATAATTATCTTGACAGATTTCTTGATAATCATTCTTATATTCCTGGAAAAAAAAGTTCCTGGTCATAGTGTATCATTCTTTTGATACACTGCAGGATCCTATTTGATAATACAAGGTATATTTTACGTATCATCCAATTCGCCATTTGAAGTATACAATTCAGTGGTTTTTAGCAAATTCGCCAAGTTGTGCAACCATTACCATAAAGAGCTTTGGGACACTTTCATCACCTCACCTAGATCTCACGTACGGTTTGCTGTTTGATCTCTGTTCCCATCTCCTGTTCCATGGGCTTATCTGTCTCTACAGATTCATTAGCCTTTTTTTTAAATGTCTCCTATAAAGTCATATAACATGTGGTCTTTTATGTCTTGCTTTTTTCCTTTAGTGTGTTTTATGAGGTTCATCCATGTGTAGCATGTATCAATACTTCATTTCTCTTATAAAATTTTTTTTGTTGTTGTAGTTGGCAAACAAGTTTCCATTAGTTTGGTGTACAAGATAGTGATCTGACAACTCCAGGTTATGCTATGCTCGCCGCAAGTATACGCACACCATCTGTTACTGTACAACACTATTACAACACCACTGACTATATTCCCTACACTGTCATATATGCTTCTACACCCACGACTTATTTATCCCATTCCAGAAGCCCACTCCTCTTCATCCATTTTGCCCATCCCTCACCCCACTGCTCTGGCAACCACCAGTCTGTTCTCTGTGTTTATGGCTGCTTCTTTTTGTTTTGTTTTTAGACTCAATATGTAAGTTAAATCAACGGTATTTGTCTTTCTCTGTCTGACTTCTTTCACTTAGCATAATACCTTCTAGGACAAATGACAAGATCTCATCCATTTTTATGGCTGAATAATATTTCTCTGTGTGTGTGTGTGTGTGTGTTGTGTGTGTACACACCACATATTCTTTATTCACTCATTACTGATCGACACACGGGTTGCATCATTGTCTTAGTTATTATAAGTAATGCTGCAAGAAAAACAGGTGTATGTATCTTTGTGAATCAGTGTTGGTTTTCTTTGGGTAAATACCCAAATTCCAGTAGTGGGATTACTGGATCATATGGTACTTCTATTTTTAATGTTTTGAAGAACCTCCATACTGTTTCCCACAGTGGCTACTTCAAGTTATATTCCCACCAGCAGTGCACGAGGGTTCCTTACAAATTCATTTTTTATTGATAAATAATATTCCATTTATGGATACACCACATTTGGTCTACTGTTCACAGCTGATGGACACAGATTATTTCCAGGTTTTGGCTGTTACGAATAAAGCTGCTAAGAACATTTGCATGCAAGTCTTTATGTCGATAAATGTTTTCACTTCTCTTGGGTAGATACCTAGAAGTAGAATTGCTGAGTCATATGGTAAATACATGTTAACTTTTTAAGCAACTGCCAAACTGTTTCCCAAGTAGCTGCATCATTTAATGTTCCCACCGGCAGCATACGATGGTTCCTGTTCCCCCACATTCTCACGAACAATTGTTACAATCTCCTATTTTAGCCATTTGAATGGGTGAGGAATGCAGTTTTACTTGGCAAATGCAAATGAATAATAATGTTGAGAATATGTTCATATTTTGACAATGGAAGAGTCTCTAAACAAAAGTCACTGTAAAAAAGAGTTTGTGGCATTTGGAAACTGAGAGCAGCATGCTAACAGCAAAAAAAACAAATTAAGACATAAGTCTCAGGACCTATGCCAGAGTATAAATTATGATATTAATTATTCCATATTTTTTCTATGCACACAAAGTGTAGTTATACTTGTTATAGAAACCGTAACTGAATAACGCACTGAGTTGGCACATTACGATTGATCTTAATGTTTATATTACTTCTGTTATATATAATTACTTTAGTCCTTTCTAAATAAAAATAAATGTGAAAAATTACAGAAACTAAAGTCTTGGGAGACTTAATAGTTACTGCAATTTGAAGTAAAATAGATTCTTTTAAAAAAACTATTTATTTATTTGAGAGAGAGAGAGATTAAGAGAATGAGAGGGAGGAGGAGCAGAAGGAGAAACAGACTCCTCAGTGAGCAGGAGCCTGATGGAGGACTAGATCCCAGGTCCTTGGGATCATGACCTGAGCCGAAGGCAGACACTTAACCGACTGAGCCACCCAGGCGCCCTGAAGTAAAAGATATTCTTAAACATGTTAACAGTCTCTATACATTATGAATAAATGAGATTAATCATATTTAAGTAGAGAGATGAGAGTAATAGAAGGGAATATAAAGCCATTAATCCATATCAGATTAATCAAATGGAAAGTACCAGAAATAATTCAGAAAATCATTCAGAAGGCAATGAAAGAGAACTAAAAATTATAGACTCTTGAATACTCTGCCTTTTAGGTGAACACTGTATGTCTTCTCTGCCATTAGATAATGACAAATTACTTAAATGAAGACATTTAGAAAAAAGAAGAAACATTTTCAATGTGTACATTTTTATCTTCACTCACATACTTAATCTCCATATGACTATTTCTCTAAAACTGCCCCCTCCAATACTACTTAAAATAAAAGATAGAATGTTAATAATTTCTGAATTCTGTAGGCTTTAAAAATGTTTTGGTATCAAAAACATGCACATTAAAAGAACAGTAAAGGTAAATCCTGGCTCATTTTATATTTTTGACTTTCAGTAGAAAACAGTAATGGGAATTTAGCACAGAATAGTGAAGACCAAGATACTTAAAATACAAGCTAACCACTGGGACCTTTAAGAATTTAGGTGGCGGGGCGCCTGGGTGACTCAGTGGGTTAAAGCCTCTGCTTTTGGCTCAGGTCATGGTCCCAGGGTCCTGGGATCGAGCCCCGAATCGGGCTTTCTGCTCAGCAGGGATCCTGCTTCCCTCTCTCTCTGCCTGCCTCTCTGCCTACTTGTGATCTGTCTGTCAAATAAATAAAATCTTTATTAAAAAAAAAAAAGAATTTAGGTGGCAAAATATTTTAAGTAAGGTACATCTGTCCTATCCACATTTAACATTTGATCAAATAGAAAAGCCTGTAATGCATTCAAAGGTAAAACAAAAAACCACAAACATGTATCTTCTGGATTATTCAGAGTTAAAAAAAAAGCCACCACAACCAACCACACTAAATGATCAGTTGGTAGAGGATGATAATTACATATATTATTTCTCAGGCCTTTTCAAGGATCTACTGTGGGAGACACTATAATAGATTTACTATATATTTAAGTTGCATCCTTTATAGCTTGATTGAATGGTGTTTCATATTAACAGAGAAGAATACAAGTTCACTGAGGAAGGAACTATTTCACAAAAGTGGATTCTTTTTAAAATTTTTATTTATTATTTTTAAGAATTTTAACATTCAGTGTTATGTTAGTTTCAGGTGTACAATATAGTGATTTGACAATTCTATACAGTACTCAGTGCTCATCATGATAATAAGTGTATTCCTAATCTCCTTCACCTATTTATAAATCTAAGTTCTTTAGGTAACTGGACCTGATGGCCAGTTCATATTAGTCACTTATTATTATTTGATACCCACTGGACAATTTAAATAATTGTGACATTTTCCTACCTTTTACAATAAAAATGTCCAGAATACAATCCAATGTTTTCTTGATGATTTGGGTCTACTTCAACACTTCATCACTTGGTAACTATCATTTTGCAAACTTGCCTTTCACTTTTAGCAAGGAAAGAAAAAAAAAAAAAACAACTCCTACTCGTATCTCTAAGTGTCACAGTAGTGCAACATGGTACTATCTTTGCAGAAAAGAAAAACATGGCTCAGAGAGGTTAATTAACTAACTTGAATCATACAGGGAATGTGACATCGGTCACATGACATTGGTCCCCACTACTCAAACTTGAGTGTCCTTCAAATCCACTTACAGGCACATTATTTTTTTTAAATTTCAGTTTCTTTTTTCAGTGTTCAAGTTCACTGCACTTGCAGGCATTTTAAAGCCCAATCTGCTAGGCCCCACCACCAGAGGCTCGGATCCTACAGCTGTAGAATCTGTATTTTAAATAACTTTCCAGGTGGTGCAAATCCTAGAGTTGGGGACCACACACTTTGAGAATAAATGGGCTAATCCAGGGGATCTTCTGTCCTTAACTGTCTTCTCTGTCATATCTGTTGCTGTTAGAATTTCCTTCTCCTTGAACGTGGAATCTTTTTTTAAGAGCACCCGAGTTATTTAGGCAGGGTTAACTACCACTAATTACTACTACCCGTGGTGCCCTTGTGCTCTCTTTGGGCCATGTCATTCTCTTCCTTTTGGCTGTGACAACCTAAACAAGAAATTTTCAAAGCTTCTTCCTAGGCTCCGAGAGGATTAAAGGTACCAAGAAGCTCTGGGAACATGATTCTTCCATTTTCTTCCCCTCTTGAAACTGAGCTCTTCCTCCTGTATTCTTTGCTTTATTTGACAGCACAAATCAGAATCATTCAGGATCCCTCTTTTTTTGGTACCCCACACCTTCCAATTGGTCATGACGGTGCATCACTTCTACTTCCTAAATAGCTCTTGAGCCTGGTAATTTCTGACTACCCAAGAGCACCTAACTCACTTGTCTGAATCCAACAGTCTTCCTAATGGATTTCTACTTAGACTGCTCCAATCCAATCTCCGCAACACAGAGAATCTTCCTAAATAAAAGGATAATTATACTTAAAATCCCTGCTTAAAATCCTTTAGTGCTTCCTCACTGATTTTGGGATAAAATGCAAACTCCTGGCGTCACTAGAGATTCTTTGTCTCTCCACACTGCCCATGTATGTCTACACTTGACACAGGCGAGCTCTCTTCGAATTCCAGAGTATGACATATTTGCTCAAGACTCCATAACCAGATACAACCTCCCATCTCTCCTGGGCTCTCATGGCCCCTCTGCTGGGTAGCTACTCAGGATGAAGACCGAGGAACACTTGAGAAAGTTCTCCCAGCTTCCCCACCATGAGCCCAGGCAGGCTACCCCAGTTACTTCCATAATGTCATGTTCATATACCTATCACAGTCTTCCTCTCATTATATTGTCATCACAAATTTATTTTTTAATCTACTTCTTCCTCCACTTGATATACCTCCTCTGACCCAGCAATTTTACACAGAGTATGTTCAGGAGGCTGACTGGTTCAGTGAAAAAGGCACAGAACTTAACTTGGGTTCAAGTTCTCCCTCTGTCTCTTACTAGCTCTCCAAGGTTAGCCAAGAAACAAAGGCAAATAAAACTACAGTGCAGAAGGGCAGAAATTTAGACAATCACTTTTGGATCTTGAGTATATGGTTTTGCTTTTTTGGTCTGTTACTCTCTTTGTACAACAGGTGTTAGGCTAAATGATCGCCTTTCAACTCTAAGATCTTATGGTTGTGATCATCAGCTGTATCCTGGATAACAGAAATGCTGAACGTCTCTCAAAATCATGCAAATAGAGTATCATAAATATATGAAACTGCAGGATTCAAGTCAGTCATCATGTTACTGAATTGCACAGATTCTTTTCAAAGTCTACTAGGATTTTTCAGATTTTATTTGCTTTAACCTAGAAAAGGATAAGAAAGAAACTTCTGCCAAGTACCCGTAAAACGCAATCTTCTTCTTTAAATCTGATTTCAAGGGAAACATTTTACAGCGTTATTCTTCCTGAATTGTCATCAGTTCATGCAGTTTCACTTCTATGAATTCACATAACATTCTATCTCTGAAGAGGATGTCTTTCTTCTAAAGCATCAGCACTACTCTTTGTCTCTGTAAGGTAGAGAGCGCACAGTAGCTTCTGCTAACAACTGCTGGAAATAATACATAATCCTCAAGATAAATACAAAGCAGATAAAATTTATGGCACTTGAACAATGAACATCGGCCCTGAGCAGTCACGGCTCATTCTTTTTTCACTTTCAAGGCCTCTTGCTCTATTCGAGCCTTCGAGCTAAGCAGCAGAGTTAATTATCGATCAGTCGTCTCCCTGAACCACTGGGATATGTTTCCCGACCCTCCATGGATGCCTGAAACCATAAATAGCACTGAACCCTATATAGACCATGTTTTTGTTCCCTCTACATACGTCCCTATGATCAAGTTTACGTTAAAAGTCAGGCACAGTAAGAGAACAGCAGGTAATAACAGGAGAGTGAAACTAATGGAAGTTACCAGAATGCAGTCTCTCTAAATATCTAATGGTAGGGTACGCGCTTTCCTTCCTCTTGGGATGACCTGAGACGGTAAGACGCCTACGGGATGAGATAAAGTGAGGCGAGTGACAAAGGCCTGTGATGTATGGAAGGATCCTACTGATCTCCTGAAAAGAGGCTGGGAGGACCATCGGCTTCCTGACCTTGGCCGACGCCATGGAAGGCAAAACTGCAGAGAAGGGGGGACTGCTGTACAGCCCAGTTAGAACTGTATAAAGGGGAAATTATGCATGCAAATGTGTTCAGACCGACTGCTTGAATACACTAACCAGGCAGCTTTCAATTCTAAAATAATGCTGATAATCCTACCATGATTATTTGTAGCACATTTGATGGTACAGAGCACTTTTCTCATCTTCATAATAATCCTGTGAGATGGTCAAAGAGGATGTTATCTCCACCTGACAGATGAAGAGCCTGCGGTTTATGAATATGTCAAGACACAGAGTTTTAAGATGTCAGAGCTGGAACACTTACCATGCCTCAGTTTATAAATCACCAGAATCCAGCATTCAGTGGGTACTTAATAAACATGTAGCAAATGAATTAATCTAAATTAATTTAAATTTTCTGTCCACTGCTACTTTCACCCATGGCTTTACTCATTCTTCAATTGCTAGGATAGGTTTGTAAACTGAATCAAATAAAATTACGAACCCCCAAGCAATCATGTTATAATGTAATTCAGGCAGCCAGAACTTCTGGGTCAAAAACACAAGCAGAAATATTTCACTTTTTCTTTTCACTTACACTTCATAGGATATGTAAAAGAACCTTATCTGGTAGAAGAGCCAAAGGGGAAAAAAGGAAAGAAACCCACAGACATGTAATATTAACATGGTTAGTATAAAATCAATACCCAAACGTTGTTTAAATTAGGATACTGATTTTAAATAATCAAAAACAGTTTACCTGGGGTGCAAGAAGAGGTAGCCTAATATAAGCCAGAAGTTTACTGAGATCTTTCCGTCTCTGTTCCAAATCATGACGGACCCAAGTAAGAAGAGCATTCAGTATTGTCTCCTCATTAGGAATGTTCATGTCATCACTCGCCAAGAGCTTTGCGATTTCATTGGCTGGTAATAATACAAATTCCTGGTTTCGAATTACTTCCATGAAATGTTCCTAGAGGGGAAAAAATTGCACATTTCAACAATATTGTTCCTTCTGTCCATCAGTTTGTTTAAGAGAAAATAAACATTTTTGGATTAGATGCCAAAACACATTTATACTTGAAAGCTTCCCTACAATGGCATTACTGTTTACCAGGAAAGAAGCACAGTATAAAATAACATTTAAGCTGCTATTATGTCGTTACACTGGAAGTCTCCGTATCAGTAGAATTAAATTTTACCATTTGGTACATTTTATTTTTTAAAAAGATTTATTTATTGGGGCGCCTGGGTGGCTCAGTGGGTTAAAGCCTCTGCCTTCGGCTCAGGTCATGATCCCAGGGTCCTGGGATCGAGCCCCACATCGGGCTCTCTGCTCTGCAGGGAGCCTGCTTCCCTCTCTCCCTCTGCCTGCCTCTCTGCCTACTTGTGATCTCTCTCTGTCAAATAAATAAATAAAATCTTTAAAAAAAAAAAAAAAAAAAAAAAAAAAAAAAGATTTATTTATTTATTTGAGAGAGAGAGAGAGAGGGAGAACATGCTTGTAGGGGCGGGGGAAGCGGCAGAGGGAGAGGGAGTGAATTCTCAAGCAGACTCCGGGCTGAGCAGAGAGCCTGATGTGGGGCTCGATCCCAGGACCCTGAGATTGTGACCTGAGCCAATATTGAGAACCGGCTGCTTAACTGACTGAGCCACACAGGGGCCTCTACCATTTGCTACACTTTAAACATGGACCTGGGATTCTTAGGCTTTGCTTTACTCAAGATAGGGAATAGTTTCGGTAAGTCTTTCGAGAAGTAGAGGGTAGAAAAAATGAATGAGACTCTGAGATGCAGGATAGTCTAACATCCAAGTTAGGTTACATTTGTGGTTGTAGAAGAATCTGGCTTACGTCCAGCCAGATCCCTGGGTGAGCTGGGAAGTTCTTTCTCTTATCCAGAAATGGCTGCCAGGTGGCTGGGTTTCCCAAGACCGTCCTGGACCACAGAAGCCTTCTCAGACTGCCCAAGGAAGACTACATATCCATAGGGCTATTCTGGTTCTGACTGGCCCTCAAGAATGTTTTAATGTAAGTCATGAGACCACCCAGGATTTTAGGTCTATTTTAAAAACTATGAATCTGATTTATGTATAATGTCCTTTTGGTCTCAGAGAAAAAGAGCCAAAGCAGAAGTGTTGACATCGAAGGCACTGGGACTTCAGAACCGTGGACTGAAGATAATTCAGTTGCAACCACATACTAGAATCAGGCTCCTTTTAATTTGAAATGGGAAACAGAAATGACTTCAGCTGGGAGATAATGACCTTTACTAGGATATTATGCTGAACAGCCTGAAGAGATGGGAAATTTACTATCCGGTGTGCAAAGTTACAAGTCTTAATGCATGGACTGTTTACTTAGCTATAATATAAATGCAAATGCTACGCATATTGTCCCTTAATGTTTTTCTTACACTTCCTAGTGTGCTGGGGCTGTCTAGGCATACATGGTTTTAGTGAAATAGGTAGGGCCATTGAAATTAGATCTAGAGATAAGGATTACCAGCAACCATCTTCTATATTAAAATGAGAATTATAGGTTCCATATAGCTTGCAGTAACCCAAATTAGGTACTGATCTAAAATCTATCTTGAGTTGACATTTCTTTCTTAGCAATTCTTAACAGGAAACCATGCATGAATAATTAACTAAATTCAATTGCTTCAATTCATCATGATTTGTTAAAGATGCCCAAATGTATCTATTTTAAATGACGGATTATCATTTTCAGAAATATATTTTAATAAAACCTCGATGTTGGCTTCATGCAAACCATTCCACTCAATCGTATACTGACATTATAAAACGAGCTGGTAACACATTGTAAGAGCTATAAAAATGTTGAAGTTCTCAACCCAGTTATCCTATCAGCAGTTTAATCCTTAATAAATAATTCACAAGAGGAAAAAGAAAGCTGATGCTTCTCTAATGATGCTTCTCTGTATTATTATTTATAATAGTACAAAATGGGAATTAGCCTAAAGGTCCAGCTATTAAGCAGGCATTAAAAATTTCAAAAACAAAGATCACATAGATACATGGAAATAGATTTATTGCATAACGTTAGGTAAGATTTCTCAAGAAATCAAAGTAATACACATTTCTAATTGCTCAAAGGTAGAGTATAGGAGAATCAACATTTAAGACATACTGACAGAATTTTTGCTTTGCTTTCAAATGGTATTAATGGCATTACCAATGCCATGGTATTAGTTCATCAAGGAGAAAAGGACTATTATATATATATTATTATTTATTTGTTGATTTTCTATTTCAGAACCATGCCCCTTCCATTTTAGTACAATTCACTTTAAGTGAAAAATCAAGGCTCAACAACTTATAGAAAGACTACTGACCTCAAGGTTAAACATAAAGTGCTTTTCAAAAGTATTATTTGGTTTTAAAGCAGGTATTTTAGCAAAGTTCAGTGTTTTTTCTAGGTCAAGAAACAAAATTCAAAAATGTAAAATTAAATGCCTATATTTATTTCACAAACCCATACTGCCATTAAATACTTGTAATGACACATCCAGTGTTAGGGTTTTGGTAGAGGTTAAAGGACTCATGCCAGGTCACATTCAGTGGCAGTCAGAGTAAGAACAAGTTTCCGGATTTCGGGATTACAAGGAAGAACTCCTTATCCTGTCCTACCTGTGTTCCTAGAGGTTGAGTGAACATTCCAAGCACGTGTACCATTTACTGATTGTGACAACTGAATTCACTATGTGGCATGATGCTTACTTCAGATTTTTTTTTTAAAGATTTTATTTATTTATTTGACAGGGAGAGATCACAAGTAGGCAGAGAGGCAGGCAGAGAGAGAGAGAGAGGGAAGCAGACTCCCTGCTTGAGCAGAGAGCCCAATGTGGGGCTCGATCCCAGGACCCTGAGATCATGACCTGAGCTGAGGGCAGTGGCTTAACCCACTGAGCCACCCAGGCACCCCTTACTTTGGATTTTAAATCTATTCTGTGTCATTGTGATAAGCACAGGGTAATGTATGGAACTGCTGTGTCACTATATTTTACACCTGGAACTAATATAACACTGTATTACTAACTAGCATTAAAATAAAAACTTAAACAAAATCTATTTTGTGATATAAATAGCTATCACCTTACCAAACACTTGCTAGCAAACATCCTTTCTCCATTTGGAATTAGCTTTCAAGCAAATGAAATTACTGAGGGATTTATTTAAATTGAAGATTGAATTTTGCTATACATTTTCATTGAGTTCCCATAGCAACAATTGAAATCAGACAGTCTGCCTCTAAATGACTTACTGTTATTAGAATTAAATTTCACCTCTCTATTGAAACTGAATGTCAAATAATAGCCCTGAGGGGGAAAAAAAACAAAACTATCCAACTAATTGGCTATGAAAATAGTTTTAAAAACATTGAGCTGAATCGATAATATTGTAATAACTCTGTATGGTTACAGAAAGTAACTGCACTTATCATGGTAGGCACTGCATAATGTATAGAATTGTCGAGTCACTATGTTGTACACCTGAAATTAAAATAACACGGCACGCCAGCTTTAATTAAGAAAAAAAAGAGCTAATTTAAATTTAATTTATGTCTAAGCAGCCACTGTGCCTCCAGTATAAACAACAGGCTGACCTAAATGCATAGAAATGTTTTCATGTGAATCAAACTCCTTCCTAGGAAAGAGATATTATTTAAATGATGAAACGATTATGAAAGAAAAGGAACCCAATTTTATTTATAGTCATCTTACTTCCCAAATTATTTGAACCTGAGGTTTAAGGTTAAAATGAGAAATTTGCAAGGAAACGATAAAAGACGGAGGTGGGGAAAAAAATTTTCCATGGGACTTCATTTAGAAAATGCAAGGTCTGTATAGCATTGCCTTGTCACACAATCTCTATGACTGTTATAAACAAGAAACACTGGGCGCCTGGGTGGCTCACTGGGTTAAGCCACTGCCTTCGGCTCAGGTCATGATCTCAGGGTTCTGGGATCGAACCCCACATCGGGCTCTCTGCTTAGCAGGGAGCCTGCTTCCCCCTCTCCCTCTGCCTGCCTCTCTGCCTACTCGTGATCTCTCTCTGTCAAATAGATAAATAAAAATCTTAAAAATAAAAACAAACAAGAAACATTCCTGAGAAGTGATGATACCGCAGGGGGGAGTACAAATCGTAAAGGTCGCCCTGTGGTATGAGTGCTTTTGTTCACTCCCATCAATCCCTGTTGTGTTGAACAGAGTAAATCCATGCAGTGATGGTGATGATGTGAAGGAGATCATTTAGGGGATTGGGTATGCTATGGGTCAATCACTATTTTAAGTGCTACACTCCTATGAACTCATTTAATCCTCACATTGAGCTTATGAAGTAGGTAGAATTATTCTTCCCAATAGTCGTAAACCTCTGTTCTTATAATTGTTCCAAAATCTCTATTTCTATAGTGAAAGATTCCTAAAGTATTTGTCAATCCCTTCACAGACAAACCAACTCCATGGAAGGATGGAGAAGGTAGAGAAAAACATTTTCAGGTTGATAAAAATCAGTAACACGGATAACTAGCATGTGTGTGAATGTTCATATTCTTTCTTCTCTTAGGAGGTGTACTGGCCTAATTACAGGAGACAAAGCAACAGTTCTCCGTCTTGGTCCAGCTCTGAAGGCTTAACGCCACAGTGGGACATTCCTTAAAAATCCAAATACCCTCCCTTCTCCAAATCCCTGTACTGTGAAGACTGTGGGTCCTGGTCCTAACAATATGCCCTCAACATGCCCTTCCTTTCTTGCTGTCCTAGATCAGTCTGTATCCATTATCCTCCAGTGTCTGAATGAGAACCTCCTCTGTAATTTATTTTGAGCACACAATTTGCTACAATTCATACACACATCTTTCTACACAGCTAAAAATGCTTCTTACATATCATCAGATCTACCTTTAATAAAAAGCCATCTGTACCATCATCTGTACTGCACCAGTTACCCCCTACCCCATCATGGTCACCAATTTCCATCTGTGAGTATGTGCAATTCTGAAATTCAGCCAACTGCTACAGAGGAAAATGTCGGGGAAATCCTGCTTTAAAGTGCAGCAGATCTGAAGATCTTGATTAGAACAGTCCTAGGCCACTGCTCTGTTTCTTAGCGACTGTAATAACTTCAGGCTTGACTCACAGATCCAGGAGAAATAGGACCTGGTGATTTCCCCTTGCAACTCAATGACAGTATCACACAGTAGACCGTGAACCTGAAGCTCAGGACGTGTGGCAGAGCCAGGGGAAAACAGCACCATGTAGGTAAGTCTGCAACAAGAAGTGATGAGGTAAAGAGCACATGCCTTTCTGCGTCTCAGGAAATACATACCATGGTGTAATTGTGAGCCACTTTATGCAAATCCGTACAACCCTGGGCATCAGCAAAAGAACGGATTCCAAGACAGTTGGATGGGTGAAGCTGCTTCATTAAAAACTTACAGCAAGCTTCCACAACCTGTGAAAGCTGAAGGAGGCAAGCTGTAGACAGCAGGCACTCAATATTATCTTCTTTTAATTCAAGGCGGCCTGAATGATAAAGAGAAATCCCATTAACCGTAGAACTGTATTAACTTTAATTTATAAAACAGTGTTAACAGCAATAATTCTAAACAAGAGCTCTGTAAATGAATTCTAGGTGGTTTTAGATAGTCCAAAGAGAAAAAAGAAAAGTACTAACTATGAAAAAACCCTTTAGCTCTTTGTGACTTCTATTAAAATTAAAAAAAAAATGGCTTCTTTTCAGAATTTTTAAATGATGCTTTAATTAAGTAGCATACCTATTAAATATAATGCTCAAATTTTAAATGCAATAACTTAAAAACATTACATTATTCATCTAATTATTATACTTTTTTTGTAAAAAAAATGTAATTTTTTTTTGTTAACATATAATGTATTATTTGCCCCAGGGGTACAGGTCTGTGAATCATCAGGCTTACACATTTCACAGCACTCACCATTACACATATACTAACAATTAAAAATACCAATCACAGGCTTAATTAAGACCACCATTTTAAAGATTCTAATATAGAGATTTTAACCTTTTATAAAGGTATCATCAGCAGTGGTGATTCCAACAGCAGGATTCACTGTTAGCTGTGGCAGGCTTTCCTAAAAGCAGAAATCTGAAATCTCCTAGTGCAACATAATTTTAAGATTATTATAATTTTAGATTTACATTTTCAGTTTTATTACCTGTATATGCATACTGAATCAAGGACCATAGTGAATTCGGTTCAACACCTTCCATTTTTATTTCTTCTTGTCTTGCTTCCCTGACATCATTAGTAAACATGGCAGCAAAATAATCTGAGACAGAGGAGAGCACCAATCTGAGAACATACCAGAAGAAAAAAAAAAAATCAGTGACCACATTAAAGTTGATGGTCATTAATAAATGCTGCTGCTTTCTCTCACTCTTTCCTTTTTTTTTTTTTTTTTTAATTTGTTACCCACAGAAAGTGCATGGTACCGGGAAATGCCTTTTAAATTTGACAAATTGCTTTATGCTCTAGTTCTTTCCTTGGAATAATAAATTACCATTACTGAACACTTTCTGCTGAGGTAAATGATTTACCCATTCATTACTCAAATATCACTTCATAACATTCAGATGAAAAGCTAAAGGCCACAGCATGAAACTGACTATATAAAAAAAAAAAAAAAGGAAAAAAATATAAAGGTTACTTTCTGTTTATCACTTTTGGAAATAACCTAAGCGCTTTTCTTTTTAAATTTAATTGTAGAGGTAGCAGATATATGGGAGAAATCTGAGAATGGTTTCAGCACGTTGTTTTTATAACTTTAGTGATTTACTATTATTATTGTAATGCTCACATTTTATTATCAAATGATAATATTTTGTTATAACACTACAAACTATTTTTGTAATAGTACATTATTATATATTAGGTTCATCTCTGACCAGATTTTTGATAGCCAGATATGAACAAAAATAGGTTATAAATATATATTTTGAAATGTGCATTTTTTTAATTTGACATCTTGGAGATCTACCCATGTCAACACATTTATATTGATTCACTTTATTTTTTTTTTAATTTTAAGAAATAGAAACAGATCATCACTGAAGCTTCTTCCGTGTTCTTCTCTGCTTTCATTCTCCTCTCCCCCTCAGGAGTGCACTGCCATGTCCTAGGTTTGCCAGACAGCTCTCCAAAGTGCTGTGCCAAGTTAGACCCCCACAGACACCATATGAGAGAACATTTTCCCACAACAGTGTCAGATGTTAAAATTTCTGGCTATTGGCAAGGTGTTAAATGGGATCTCATTGTTGTTTTAATTTTCATTCCCCTGACTGCTAGTGAGACTCAAGATCTTTTCAAATGGTTATTGGTCATTCAGGTTTCTTCTGAGAATTGCCCATTTATTCACTCACTAAAGACATTCACACCTAATAAGGACTGGGCACTTGAGTCATTGGTATAAATAAGAGATAAAAGATCCCTTTTCTCAGGGAGTCTTACATTCTAGAGGGAAGGGAGATACACAATTAACAGCAGAAGTAAATTCTAGAGTACATTAAAGAGTGGGGAGTGCTAAGGGGAAAAAGTAGGATAAGGGGAAATGGGGAGTAGGCAAGGGATTTAAATAAGTGGTCTGACTGGAAAGTGGCATTTGGGCAAAGAATTAGTCATACAGGTAGGTGGGAACAGCATTTGGGCAGAAGGAACAGCCATTGTAAAAACCCAAAGGCAGGAGCAGCAGGCCTGGCACATACGAGGATCATGGGGGCCATGCGGCTCAAGTAGCGTACACAAGGACAGAACGTCAGAAGGCAATGGCCACCACATGGCCCACTGGGCTTTCATAGTCAGTGATATGAGGAGTCACTGAAAAGTTAGATCACAGGAGTGACTGGATCTGAGTTCCATTTTAAAGGATCCCTCAGGTAGCTGTGCAGCAAACAGAATGTAGGGGGAAAGAGTGAAAGCAAGGGACATCAACTGGCAGTTTCTGGCACTGTCAATGACGGTGAGAGTTTACACGTGTGTGCAAGGGAAGCTAATGAGCTCTGTTTTGGAAAAACGGAATTTTAGCTGTCTCTGTGGCGTGCAGGTTGAAGTATCATTTCTAGTAAACCCATGCTCATAACACGGCCTTTTTGTTACAGTATCTAGTAGCATCTCAATAAACAAAACATTGGAAACTAAAACCAAGCCCCATTTTTCCTAATGATTTCACTTCCATTTTGGAAGGCTTAAGAAAACCGTTGGGACAGAGTGTTAATTAGCTTTTAAAAGCATTAAGAAAAGTCATAACAGTGATTAACATGGAACAACTGAACATGGAATTATCAAAGGAAACACAATGAATTGTTCTCTATTAAACATCTCTCTTTTCTTATTTCAAAAAATAGTACTTCATTTGTGTGAAAGGTTTTTGTTCCCTAACATCACTACTTTTCATATTTCTTGGAGGTCAGCAAATAGAAGTTGGGATAGATGCTATTTCAAGACTCTTCTGTTTTTGCTATTTCATTCCCCTAGCTTTTTTGCTTCTAAATACTCAGAGCTTTAATTTCTGTTGAGTTTACTTATTTAATAGGTAGAATTTAGGAGAAAAGCTGCTTGTAGGAGCTGAAATCTTTGCCAAACAATACTGACTGATCTGAGGCTAGTGTGTTTTGTTTGTGTTTCTGCAGAAGCAAAGTGACCCTTGGGGGTCACTTAATGAATGGGTGGCTCAGTGGATTAAAGCCTCTGCCTTTAGCTCAAGTCACGATCCCAGGGTCCTGGGATCGAACCCCGCATCGGGCTCTCTGCTCGGCAGGGAGCCTGCTTCCCTTCTTCTCTCCCTGCCTGCCTCTCTGCCTTCTGATCTCTGTCAGATGAATAAATAAAATCTTAAAAAATAATAATAATAATTTCACATGTACTGTTTTCTTTGCAGAAATCCCATGAAAGATGCCCCTTCCCAAAATTAGTCGGAACAAATGATCTCAACATGCATGACTAAATTAGTAAGGAAATATTTCTCACACACAGAGATTTAGAAATCAATTACCTATGAGCTGGAATTCTGCGATCACCAGCAATTAGAATTACATCACACAACTGTTTATGTCTCAAATAGTTTTCCATCTTTTTAAATGTTTGCTCAGCATGATTAAGGGCTTGGAAAAATTCATCTGATGAACATGGCTCCATAGTATGGCAGGATGATAAGGTCTGACTACTGTTGGAAGTCCTGAAAAGAAAGAGAACCTTTTGAAATATTACTATGACACTGAAGAGATCTTCTCTATCAAGTTCTTTAAAATCTTTAAGTGTAATAGAAGTCATCAATGCTACCAGTCAATAGTAATGTGTAATCATCATTTTTTGTCTTTTAAATTCAATGATGGCTCAAATCATAAGTGTGTTACTCACACTGTGAGTGAATGTGACATCTGATAGTTAATAACCATACATACTCTTTGAGGTGTCTGTCTTTGAGATCTTTTTGTTGGTCAACTATCTTCCCTGTTGAAAAAGAGCCAAGCTATATTCATAATGATAGCATATCTCCTAACATTATATTTAAGGGTATAAGAGATCATTCGTTGAAAGCAGGAAGGCAATTAAACTGTTTTAGTGACATAAATCCAAGCCATCCTTTACTTAAAAATGGGTGATAGTCCACAGTTCATGTACAGGATAATGGTTTAGGATACTAAACACAGTTGACCTTTGACCAACATGGGCTTGAATTGTGGGGGTCCACTTACACATGGATTTTTTTCTTCCTCATATTAGTCTTTACAACATTTTCTTTATTCTAGCTTACTTTAAGAATATAGTATATAATACATAAAACATACAAAATGTGTTCATTGACTGTACATGTTATTTGTAAGCTTTCCAGTCAAGGTCAGGATATTACTAGTTAAGTTTGGCAGGGAGTCAAAAATTGTATGTGGGTTTGGGGCTGTGTGGGGTCTGGTATCCCTAATTCCCACATTGTTCAAGGGTCAGTTGTACACCGTCATAAAAACAATGTTATAAATAATTCACTTGATTCTCTAGTCAGTCTTGAAAAGCCCAGTTACTTATATTATAAGTAAAAGAAATGTGATGGCCTAACCTAGGTATCTAGAAATTATTTGAAATTTCCAAATCAGAATTTGAAAGGTATGAGTTCTATATTTTCATATGATTTACTGATGGAAATGGTGAAAAAGTGAAAAGGTTACTACTAGGAACTAAGTCCTAAGTCCACCTCTCCCAGCAGCCCCCCCACCAAGATCACCTGAATTGCGTAATCAACATCCGTTGGGTATGCAATAAACTACCGACAAGGTCATAACTTAGTTCTCAATTCTGGTCGCGATTACTTTTAGGGATATTCTCATTCTGACAAAGGCTTTGTTGACTCAATCCTCACTGCATCTTAAGAGAATATTTTTAATATAAACATCTAATAAACTTCCCCCCAAAAGAAAAAGTCACTGAATCTTTTAGAGTCAAGAGAACTGAAGCCAAGGAAAGGAGGTGCCTTGTCAAGAGTCCTACAGCTTGTGCTTGACAGAGACAGGTCTATCACAGAGACCACTTTTAAGACCTTTTCTCTTTTTCTTCGGAGAATATACCTAGGCTGCATTTCCCAGACTCTCTCAAAGACAGGCGTGGTCCTATGATGGAAATGAACTACGTCACGTCTAGGCTAACACGGCTAAGAGTGGGAGTTTCTTTCTCATTTTTTCTTTCTCTTTACAGGAGCTGAATGGAGAGGACAGAGGGTTTAGAGGAAGGAACAGATAAAATACACACATGGGGGGGTGCCTGGGTGGCTCAGTTGGCTGGGCGACTGCCTTCGGTCAGGTCATGATTCTGGAGTCTCGGGATCGAGTCCTGCATTGGGCTCCCAGCTCCATGGGGAGTCTGCTTCTCCCTCTGACCTTCTCCTCTCTCATGCTCTCTCTTACTCTCTTCCTCTCTCAAATAAATAAATAAAATCTTTAAAAAAAAAAAAAGTATGTGGCAATGAATGACTAAAAGAAAGCATTTCCCGGAGCTCAAGTTATACTCTTTTTAAAATAAATAAATAAATAAAATAAAATAAAATACACACATGGAAGGTCACTCAGGTAAGAACATTCATAGGCTACACTCACAAGAATTCTCACATTGTATGGAGGTTTATCAGTTTTAGAAGGTAGCAGTGTCTCTACCTAAATTCTCCCAGCCAAATGCATTTTTAACACATACAAATAGGGGCCCTAAAAAATGTTCTTGGAGGATAAATGTCAATAATAATAATAGAACCAAAATATACAGCATCTAGAATGTATGTGTCATACACTATGAATATTATTGGTGTAATGACTTGGAAAATCCAGGATAATATACTCAAATTTACATTTAAGGTAATTATCATAAAAATATATTGAGTAATGTATAATTATATTTTGCTTATGCAAATGAATGAGAATTAAAAACTTTTAAAATCTAGGAGAAAGCATAACATGAGCAATAACAGATAATGGTAACTTTGGTGCATAACAATTTGAAGATTTAAAACATTTTTCAATAAAATGAAGTTTTATATTGTCAAAATACTGACAAATGATTATGACTTTTACTGATCTAAGAAGGAAAGAAAATTAGAACATTTAATTTTCATGAACCGCAAATTCTTTTAAGAACAAGATCAAGTAAGGAAATTAAGTACTTCTTTGGGTTCCTAGATGTTGTATCACATTTCTTTCTTTCTTTTTTTTTTTTTTTAAAGATTTTATTTATTTATTTGAGAGACAGAAAGAGAGAGAGAGCATAAGTAGTGGGGAGAGGGAGAAGCAGGATCTCTGCTGAGCAAGGAGCTTGATATGGGACTGGAACCCAGCACCCTGGGATCCTGACCTGAGACTATGGCAAACCTTTAACCGACTGAGCCACCCAGGAGCTCCTCTATCACATTCTTTATATTAAATTCTTAGTAAGGGCAGGAGAGTGAGGTAGTTGAATGTTTTTGAGTGACAAACAACCAACATTAACTTTTGAAAGAACAAAAGAAATTTATAATATGATTATAAGGCTAGTTTTGATGTTGGTAAAGGCCATCCCTTTTCTTGTCAAGAATTTTGAGAATGGTTCTTTAACTTCTGGAATGCATAAGAATAGCCTGGGGAGCCTTTCAGCATCTGCATTCAGAGCCTCATTCTCTAAGACTGATTGACTAGGTCTGAGGTAGGACTGGAACTTCACATTTTTTCGAAAGGTGTTTCGAACCCACATCACAGGCTAAAGAGCAGTGTGGTGTGCACTTCAGGGAGACACAGAGAGATTATACAAATCAGCATGTGATGAACGTACAGGTTCAAAACATAGTTTTACATAATAGAGACTTCAAATATGGGTCAACTGAATTTCTTTGCCTAAAATATTTTAAATGAACTAGCTGAACTTAATAGAATATTTGTTATTTTTAAAATGAGCATAAAGAATCATGAGAATCATGTATGTGTATACATATTAACAAACAATAACATATATCTAAATTAGCATTTCAAATTTTGTTATTTGCTTTCAAGGCTTCCACTGCCATCACATGTTAAATAAACATGTTATTTCAATGGGACAATTAATTTACTGAGATTGCTGGGTATAGAAATCACTTCCACCCACTGCTACAAATGAAGGATCTTAAGGAATGCAGGTTTCTGATTTGTATCCAATGGAAAAGTGAAGTCACCCATTCACAAAAGGAGCATGAAAGAGAAAACAGAGCTACTCAAAAGACTTGAAGAGCTGCACAGCCTTCTAGCGTTTCTTGTTTTGCTTTTAAGAAATTTGGGGGTTTACATACATAATTTTAATAATACAAGAACTTACTAAAAAAATTACTGTATCTCCACACAGTTAGAGGATCTTGGCCATTAGTAGAATTATATATGGAATTTTTACATCTAGGAGGAACCTATGTATTTAATTCAATTCCCTTATTTTGGTATGAGAAAATCCGAGGCCCAAACAGAGTAATCGGAGACACACAGCCAGCCGGTTACAAAGCCAGGATCAGGAAGCATCCAGAGTGTTCGCCAAACCACTCACAGACAGAAATGGGAATTCTTGCCTCCCTTGACCCTCAGGGAATCAGTGAGCTCAAGGACTAAGGGTATGAAAGGAGAAGGATGCTACAATATGAGTGAGGGTAATTTCACAGAAAGAAAATATCACAGAATAAAGAATTGTAGGGGCACCTGGGTGGCTTAGTGGGTTAAAGTCTCTGCCTTCGGCTCAGGTCATGATCCCAGGGTTCTGGGATCGAGCCCCACATCAGGCTCTCTGCTCGGCGGGGAGCCTGCTTCCCCCCTCTCTCTCTCTCTCTGCCTGCCTCTCCACCTATGTGTGATCTGTGTCAAATAAATAAATAAAATCTTAAAAAAAAAAATTCTAGACAAACGTCTCCTGCTGTGTGGCTGCCCCTTTGCTGGGTATAAGAGAGCAAGAATCTTTTCGGTTTCCATGGGACAGAGATCACATCTCTATCCCTAATTGGAATGCTTTTTAATACTATGACTCCTTTACAATGCTAATATTTTCTAATTATTTCTTTTCCTATTATGTACTTTGGTTTGGAAAGCTGAATTGGAGAGGTACGGTGTAGTGATCAAGACCATTTTAGGAAAATTCTAGAGCTGTGCTGTCCAATACAATAGCCACTAGCCTCATGGTGCTATTTTAGTTTAATTACGATTAAATGAAAAATTCAGTTCTTTAGTTAGAATGGTCATATTTCAAAAAGTCAATAACTTCAGGGGGATAATGGCTGCCAAAATGAATGGTGCATGGGTGCCTGGGTGGCTCAGTCATTAAGCATCTGCCTTAGGCTCAGATCATGATCCCAGGGTCCTGAGACAGAGACCCACATCGGGCTCCCTGCTTGGTGGGAGGCCTGCTTCTCCCTCTCCCACTCCCCCTGCTCGTGTTCTTACTCTCACTGTATCTCTCTCCGTCAAATAAATAAATAAAATCTTAAAATAAAAAAACTTAAAAAAAAAAAGAATGGTGTAGATATAGGACATTTCCGTCAGTGCAGAAAGTTCTATTAACTTTTTCAATAGCAAAACAGGAATAAGTAATACACAGTATTTTCTTTAAAGGATCCCTCATGGGAGACCATTAAATGAAATGATGAATGGATAGCCCTAGCACAGAAGAAGTACAGAATCAAGGTAAGCTACTGTTAATAGAACCTCTGGTTTAAATGGCAAATGGAAAGGCCTGTCTCTTGTCTTTATATAATGTTGTTTGGCTAGCTGGTCGGCTGTCTTTTAAAAAAACAATTCCCAGCATTATCAATTTATAACTGAATCTCTTATTTCCTAATTAAAATGGTCTTTAGTAAACTTGGTAGACTCAAAACCCATAATAGAGATATTTGGGAATAGGCCATATACAGAACATTTAATATATATTTCCCAGAGATCCTACTCGATCTTTTACATGATAACAGAGGATCTATAACATCTCTGCTTCATTTTATTTATATGATGTAACTAGGATGGTAAATCATTAAAACTATTCATAACAGATGTTCGCTGTAGAGAACTACGCATGGCTGGCTATTTCTGGTCTACAAAGAGACATTTAATTTTTAGCCCACTGTTCCTCAGCAGTAGGCAATGAACTTGTAAGTCAGAAAAACGCCTAAACATAGAAAAGAGCCAAGTATCAAACAGAATCAAGTCATCAACTATTTACAGAATAACTCCTAACGCAGTATTACCCCAGTTGTTAGAAACCGGGGGACGCAAAGAAAGAGAGGATCCTTCAAGGAAGGAATGTAAAGAGTCAAGTTTCATGAACTGGAAAAAAAAAATTAAATAGCAACACTGCTCCACCCCTGCAATTCCTCAGACTTCACACATGTGCACACTCGCAAATGCACGTACAAAATACGTTCCAGGACCACTGGTACCACTAAGTGGTAAAAACCACTTAGATTTTTCCCTTTTGTCATCAGAATTTGCATTAGGCTTTCTTCATGGAGTGATTTTTCAAAATAAGTTCTAAAAATCACTTCCTAAGAATTACACTGTATGTAGATTTGCGGCAAAAACAAAGCTGCATTGAAAGGCTAACCGGTCTGTGTGGCTGGCTCCCTCCGTAAGTGATTTACTCCCAGCTACCTGCCTCAGAGCTTCTGGCCTTCACAATTCATGCTTTTGCGAAAGTGCGAGTTACTGGATCATGAATCTTTTTGCATCCTCTACAAATATTCAAAACCACAAATGTAAAATAAGAATGCAAATTGCTCGGTATAGGCTAGCAGTCTCTAAATCTTTTTTATGCATATCCTTTCTGGTATCTTTTTAAGGATGTGCCCAAATGCATGGATATTTACTAATTTATAAAGGACATACAGACACCATCGTAGAGTTATTATTTATATTCTAAAGCATAGAAAAAAATAGAGCTTGAAACGATAAGATAAAGGAATATAGTCTATAATACGGTAACAACTTTGTTCGGTGACAGATGGTAGCGAGATTTATCATGGTGATTACTTCATAATGTATGTAAATGATCGCAGTTGTATACCTGAAACTAACATGGCGTGCCAACTACCTCGCAATAAAAAAGCGTAAGACAAAATGTAAATAGAAACTCTATTTTTACCATCTCTCCAGCTGATCACTATGTACATCCCCAACTGGAGAGTAATTGCTATTGGAATACAGAGAAGGGGAAGATCAATATGAACTTTGTTTGGAAAGGCGACAAGTAGCAGGTGAGATCTGAAATGTACCTTGGAATTAAATGGGTGAGGAAGAAGATTCGGGGTGTCTCCTTTAAAGGGGGGACAACTCAGGTATATAAGGAGAAATGACAAGAAGAAAGGAAAAAGAATACCTTCACCTCCTCCCTTCTCAAGACATAGATTTTTGATTTCAGAATTTAAAGGCTTTTTTCCTGGCACCTTGACCAGAATATCTACAGTGAGGACAATTAAATGTTTATAAGAATCAGATTTTATTAAATAATAACCAGTATGAATGGGAAGGGCCAGCTGACACTTTCAAACAATGGTGCTGAGAATTAAAATAATAGTAATGTTCCTAAAGTGACTTTGAGAATACAAATCAAACACCCTAAAAATGCGCACATCCTTGGGACTTTATCCAAAGGGAACAATCATCTGTAGTATATAGACCTTACCACATGAGGGTTTATTGCAGATTGTTTCTAACAGGTAAATATTGGAAATAATCTAAATTCCAAAAGGAAAAAGAACATTGGTTAAACAGAAGGTTTTTCTGTGCATGGGGCGGGGGGGAGGTTGGGTGATGCAGCCGTCTAAAAAGATAGAACAGTTAATGACATGGAAAACTGTTTTAGTGGACACTGTTTTTGCCTATCCAGACCCATTTCTACCCTTTGGGAAACCACACATTCCCCAGCTCAGTCCACATGGTATGGGCAGAGATGAATCTTCCCCCAGGCAAAAATGGACAAGCTCGTAAAAGTTATCCTATCTCTGGGCAATTCTGATTGGTTTGAGTGAACCCATGATGCAAACAAGGCCAGTCAGAGTCAATTTCAAGATGTGGTAGGCAATCCTGGAAGAGTCACTCTCTTTCCATTGGGGTTGCTAAGCTGATAAAAAGTAAACCTAAGTGGCTTTTGCTACCACACTGAGAACCTGCCTGAGAAAATCCCATCACAAAGGAAAACAGAATCTAGATAGGGAGAATGATCAATTTCTGGTGTTGTTTGAGTATCTGGTTTCAGCCATGAATAAAGCTAAGTTCTATCCTTGGGTGTTTTATTTATTTATACAAACCAAAAAAATTCTAGTTTTTGCTTAAGTCTGAGTTGGGCTCCTGTCTTTTGTAACAAAACGAGTCCTAATTTTAGTATTTATATTAGAGCAAAAAAGTGGTTTACAGGATGCTAGGGTGGCTCAATCATTAAGCATCTGCCTTCAGCTCGGGTCATGATCCCAGGGTCCTGGGACAGAGCCCCACATCGGGCTCCTTCCTCAGCGGGAAGTCTGCTTCTCCTCCCTTTCCCCTGGCTTGAGTTCCCTCTCTCGCTGTCTCTCTCTCTCTGTCAAAGAAATAAATAAAATCTTAAAAAAAAAAAAAAGTGGTTTACAAAATAGTATCTACAGGAAGGTTCATATTTTCACTCTCAAAATACATATTTTTTTACACATGTATAGAAAATATACTGAAAGGGCACTTCCCCAAATTGTTAATGGCTGTTATTTTGGGGTGGGAGCATAATTAGTGATTTTTTATATTTCTCTTTTTACTTATCTCGATTTTCCAATGTCTCTATGGTAAAAATATTACATAATGTGGGAAAAAAGCTAATTAAAAAATTCGATATGAAGAATTCTGTTCAGCCGTCTTCACCTTTGCACCTGTTGATTCTAACTCCTAAATCATTCTTTCCGTCTACTGCAGTAAGGAGTTTTGCTGGACACATGGCTACACCCAGAGAAAGATAACAGTTCGGAGCCTCCCTCCAACTAGTTGTGGCCATCTGTCTCGGTCTGCAACAACAGAATGGTGTTATCAGCAGAAATGATACACCCAACTTGTGCTGTTGGCTTAATGTCCTCCCTTTTCTTTTGCGGGTCCCTCCCGTGGGCTAGAATGCAGAGGGGGAGATGAGTAAGCTGGCTTTGAACATAAAAAAAGAGATAATACCCTACAGGATGGAGAAACGGTATGGAAGAAATCTGGGTCACTGAGTGAACTTGAGAAGCGGCGCTACCTCTCTGCCCTGAGCCACCTTCCATCTGTTAGGAGACAGAGAAATAAACTTCTATTTTATTTGAGCCACTGTATTTCGGAATCTCTTACTATATCATCTTAGCCTATTCCTTACTGATCGGCTCCCTAAAGTTAAATGACCAAATTCTATGGCTATGTGCACATGGGGGTGTGTGTGTTGATTGTTTTCATGCCTAATATATCTAATATTAAGAATACAGAGCCTCACATTCTAGTTCCAAATGGATGAAAATGAAATAGAAGCAGTAAATGGCATAAAGGCAGGTTCGTCTGCCTTGCAAACCTGGAGTTGTAAAGGCCAGTTGTGCAACTGAAGTGCCTACCCTTTGCCCTAGGCTGATTCTGCAGCTTTCCCGGCAATTCTGAGAACTAACAGGATTCCCATACACGCCTATTCTGTTTCAATCAGCCAGTCAATTTCAGTTGCTTAAAGCCCAGAAGGCAGAACGGTACAGCAGACAGAGGGTTTATGAGCTCCTTGAACTCTGCACAGAAATCTTAACACTCACACGTGCACACACATTCACGCACACACCTGCACGTGCATGCACAAAGTGTCACGTGGGAAGAAGTTCCATTGTTTATGTCAAAGGAATTCATGCTGTGATTTGGGCATATACATGTCAGGGAGGACGAAATAGATCCTCCCAGATGCAAGTACGGTACAGTTGAATTTCTCTGCCATCTCCGAAAACAGAATTTGTGGAAATGTTGAGGATTTAATTTCAGACTGCACCAGAATTAATACACTAGTTTAAACCAGGAGATGTATAGACAACGTAACGAGGGGCAAGAGAAAGGAGGTAGGACTTGAGAAAAGGCAAAGATAACTCCTCGTTGGGAGAAGAGGAGGACCTCAGTGCCTTCAAGAGGAGTCAAAGAAGAGTGTCTGCATCTGTAGTTGAAACAGAGGAACAAGGAACCGATTAACACAGGTCAGATAGATGACTGTGGGTGAAGCGTTGTGGCCCTGGTAAGAGGCTATACCTGTAAACCGGCCAGGGTTGGCATTTTCAAGAACAAGGCTAAGAAAATCAGCTGAGGAGAGAAAGTCAAAGTGGTTAGAATGAATCATTAACTATTAGGTTAACCCAAGTTGAACTTGGTGATGAAAGAGTCACGGACAGCTGAAATAGTCACACGCAGACTGGGCTGTGAGCACGGAATCTACATCTTAATTGTTTGGGCTCAAAATGCGGCTACTTCCAAGTGACCAATGGGGTCAATATCAATAGTGATAATTCAGGTTGATAGTACAGAGCCTTGATACGATGTGATGAAAATGCACTTTACCTTTGTGGTCTTAACCCCAGCCTAATCATGAGGAAAACATCAGATGAATCTCAGCTGAGTAAGACATTCTACAAAACATCTGACCCTACTCCCCGAACTGCCAAGGTCATCACAAACAAGGGAAGTCTGAGAAACTGTCACAGCCCACACGAGCCTCAGGAGACATGATAATTAAATGTAACATGGTGTTCTGGACGGGATCCTACAACAAAGAAAGGGCATTAGGGGCGCCTGGGTGGCTCAGTCCTTAAGCGTCTGCCTTCAGCTCAGATCATGATCCCAGGGTCCTAGAATTCAGCCCACATACCTATTCGGTGGGAAGCCTGCTTCTCCCTCTCTCAATCCCCCTACTTCTGTTCCCTCTCTTGCTGTGTCTCTGTCAAGTAAATTAATAAAATCTTTTAAAAAATTAAGAAAGAAAGAAAAAGGACATTAGGCAGAAATTCAGAAAATCTGAATAAAGTATGGACTTTAGTTAATAATAATGTATCAATATTGTTTTATTAATAGTAACACATATATCATACTAATATATTAAAAATAGGAGAAACTGGGTTTGGGGTATAAAGGAATTCACTATACTATTTTTCAATTTTCCTATAAATCTAAAACAGTTGTAAAAATACAAGGTTTATTTTTTAAAATGCAGTGTTATTTCACTTACTAACCTTGAATAAATTACTTAGCCTTTCTGTGCCTCATTGGCTCATCTATAAAATTAGAACAAGAACAGTGGCTACCTCAGAAATTTGTTGTGTAGACTAAATGAATTCAAACTAAAAAGCTTAAAACAGATACTAAGCACCAGCTAGTATTAGCTGTTACCATTTTTGGATATTTATAAAGTACAGTAATATTTTATACATATTGACTAAAATATGACATACAAATCTGACATATAAAATATTAAACTCTAAATTTGTGAACAAAACTTGAAATAATGAAATTTCCCTCAATAGGTCAAGAATGGGCGCCTGGGTGCCTCAGTGGTTAAAGCCTCTGCCTTCGGCTCAGGTCATGATCTTAGGG
Organism: Martes martes; assembly: GCF_963455335.1. Classification (NCBI taxonomy): domain Eukaryota; kingdom Metazoa; phylum Chordata; class Mammalia; order Carnivora; family Mustelidae; genus Martes; species Martes martes. Next base: position 171,140,340 of record NC_137889.1, on the reverse strand, counting down.
TCCTGGGATCGAGCCCCACATCGGGCTCTCTGCTCAGCAGGAAGCCTGCTTCCCCCTCTCTCTCTGCCTGCCTCTCTGCCTACCTGTGATCTGTCTGTCAAATAAATAAACAAAATCTTAAAAAAAAAAAAGAATTACAGAATTTCAAATTTCAAAGCTGGCAAGTCTAGTGAAATGTAAACTGTGTTCGTACCATCTATGGTCACATGGTGAGTCATAATGGAAACTCCGCTGGCCTTCATAAGAATTCATCCTGAATGGGGCACCTGGGTGGCTCACTCATCAAGCATCTGCCTTCTGCTGCTTGGGTCATGATCCCAGGGTCCTGAGATCAAGCCCGGCATCAGACTCTCTGCTCAGCGGGAAGCCTGCTTCTCCCTCTCCCACTCCCCCTGCTTGTGTTCCCTCTCTTGCTGTGTCTCTGTCAAATAAATAAATAAAATCTTAAAAAAAAAAAAAAAAGAATTCAACCTGAATTATGGTCTTAGTAACTACTGCACACTGGCAACCCTGACTTAGGGCCTAAAATTCCTCACAGTGTGAAAAATAAGTGTTGTATTTCAACATCAAGGTAATGACTTAGATGATTCCCATCAAGAAAATGTTGGCTAGGCTACAGACCTAAGATCAAAGCTAAAATGGGAAAACTTTTATTAAAGATTTTATTTATTTAGAGAGAGCATGAGCAGGGCGGGACAGAGGGAGGAGAGAGAGAATCCCAAGCAGACTTCATGCTCATTATAGAACCCAATGTGGGGCTCGATCTCCCAACCCTGAGATCATGACCTGAGCCAAAATCAAGAGCTGGATGCTCAACTGACTGAGCCACCCAAGTGCCCCCAAATAATGAACACTTTTATTTATTTTTTTTAAGATTTTATTTATTTGACAGAGAGAGAGATCACAAGTAGGCAGAGAGGCAGAGAGAGAGGAGGAAGCAGACTCCCTGGTGAGCAGAGGGTCCGCTGTGGGGCTCGATCCCAGGACCCTGAGATCATGACCTGAGCCGAAGGCAGAGGCTTTAACCCACCGAGCCACCCAGGCGCCCCATGATGAACACTTCTAAATCACTTAGATGTGTGGCAAGAGAAATTAGCAGAAGTCCACAGGCTGAGGTTGACATGTCTTCTAGTTAGAATGCAACTAATCAAACATATAAGCAACATACGATGCCTTTAACTTCTGTCTGAAATTGTGCAGACCCACTGTGGGTGCTAGGATTTTGTGCAGGTAAAACCACTCAGCTGTTTTCCCTTTTTTCTAATAATTCAAAATTTCAGTCTAAGTTCTGAGATCTACCTATGTTAACTATTATGAGTGCTTACATAAGAAATTGTCCATATATCAGGTATATTTCTGTTGTCTTAAATATTTTAAGATACCAATCTATAACATACTCAAATGTTTACTGTGTTTTATCTTTTGTAAATACTATGTAAGAAAAAGAAAAAAACTTGTTCCCAAGTCATATACAAAAATTTGATGAATGTCAGTGTGGCTTCTTTTGACATTAACAGTGACAGCTTCTGATTTGTTTACAGTAGAAGGGCCACCACCTAAGGAGACTGCTCACTTAATCAAAAAGCTAGGGGCAGGGGCGCTTGGGTGGCTCAGTGGGTTGAGCCTCTGCCTTCGGCTGTGGTCATGATCCTGGAGTCCTGGGACCAAGCCCTAGGGCTCTCCGCTCAGCAGGGAGCCTTTTTCCTCCTCTCTCTCTGCCTGCCTCTCTGCCTACTTGCGATCTCTCTCTCTGTCAAATAAATACATAAAGTCTTTAAAAAAAAAAAGCTAAGGGCAAATAAATGTATCCTTATGACAAAGATCAAATATTCAGCTGAAGGAAGATGCGAGAATCAGATATATTTAATCTAGAAAAAAACAGAGGAGTAGTATGGTACACACAAATGACATTTCTAAATCTAGAATGGTTGTTTTTGCTTTTTTGCAATAAGATGTTAGGATAGAAATTTCAAACCTTTGCAAATAGTAAATTGCCTTGACACATTTTCCCTTTTCTATCTAAAAATCAGAGACTTTTTAAAAGTCCATTTCATTTTTGAAATATTATTTTAGGAATAGTTTGGTCACTATGGATGTAAACTATTTACCCCCATCTTATTATTTACTTTCTCAAGCTTTTTGATTAGCATTTTAAAAACAACTACATTTAGATTTTTAAAAAAGATCATTGTCTTACTTTTATATCTCCTATAAGTAAGAATGTCAATTTTATGTTCTTGAAGACACATACAGCAATCTCTCACTTAAAAAAGAAAAGGACCGTCTTTTTCTTTCATAATAAATATCCCACTAAGATGATATTTTGATATGTATACAAAAGAATACATTAACTTGATTTCAATAATCATTAGCTATGCATATTACCTTTGCCATAGGAAGTAAATTATAGCAACCAATGTGTGTATAACCTTTCCAACTTTATACATTGTATATAGATTTTATACTCACATATGTTTGATCTCTCCAGGTAGTAGATACATATTAAGATTTTTATAACTTATGATGATAAATGAATGTTTTGTTTTTCTGATTTTGTTATAATAGTCCTGATTTATTGCATTGATTTTCAAATGGGAAGATGATTACTTTTTGGATTTCCATAAAAATGATAAACCCTGACCCTTTTACTGTATACATTATTATTCTCTTTATGGCAACAAGTCTCCAAAGAAAATACAAAGTAATGAAACCATGCTTACTCAACTGATCTCCATATTAAAATTATTTGTGGTTCTTATTCACTTAATGCCAAGTCACAAACTAATTTAAAATATTTAAAATTAAATACACTAGTTAGTTACCTATGTAAAGATATGCCCCTCTCTCCATTATACAAATGATTATAGGCGACTGGTCTATATGTACTATTATTCCAACACCATAGTTCAGAATTCCATGTTCTGAAGGTTAGAAAAGGAGAAGGCAATAAATATCCCCAAGTAAGAGATACTTGAATCTATGAACTCATTTTGTCTTCATCTCTTATGATACCTATAATTAAGAACCAACATACAAATTACAAGTGTTATCAAAACCTGCCAAGAAATTTTTAAAAAAGAACCCAGTAATCAAATTGGACAAACAATAGCCTTTAAATATTGAGAAATATCTTTGTATGAAGAAGAACCAGAAAGATGATTTTCATGCTGTGACTTGTTACATAATATGCTATAGTAGTTTAAACTGATTGAGAAGAAAATTCATTTCAAAGATAAAGCCGGGTTCCAAGGGGGAAGATGGATAAAGTCATTGAGAAATCAACCAATTTTTTCTTTATGTTCTCTCCTCAAACTCACTCTCCCTTCTTCTCTCCCTGCTTTCAGCAGCTGACCACATCTAGCCCCTCTGTGTTCCCTGATATTCTCTTGAAGGAATGTCCTTCACTTCCCTAAATAGCACAATTTTCAGTGAAGTGAAGGTAACAGGAATTAGTAGCTGTCATCTCAGAAAGAGACATGCTACTGTATTTCCTGTGTTAGTCTGGAGAGCTGCAACATTCAGGACAAAGAGAGACAACCGTAAGAAAAAATACTATTTTAACTACAGTGGTGTAAAAAAATGACTGACAACTACAATGTGCATCTCCTTGTAAAACCTTTCATTTTCATTAAAATTAAAAAATGACTCCGTAATGTGTGGCAAAGTAAAATGTCATCTCTTCTATAGTTTTGCTATGACTACAGAAGGTAAATGAATGAAGCAAACTGCAAGGCAATGATGCATAAAATTGCTACTATATATTATTTTCGAGGCAGAGCCACATCTATATATGGAACACAAGATATTTCAGAATGATTGCAACTTGCTATCTTCATAATTTTACAGAATTAAAATTAATACTAGAACATTTTAGTAAAACCCTAGCAAAAGTACCATATATGCATACCCTGATGTTATATGTGGGTATGCATGTAGAGGTATACATATATATACACACACATACATATATATTGAATTATTAACACTATAGAGCATATGCCCCCACACCCCATTTCTAACAGTAAGAAAATAATCAACCTGCACGAACTGGAATCAGATTCATTTTCTTCTTCACTAGTGCCATCATCCACTTCTGGTCTATCCAGCCAATGGGCACCGCCACAATCTTCTGCTGTAAACTCAAACGCAGGGACTTCAGAGGTGGATGCCATTGGCCAAGAAGGTGAATTCTGAAAATCCAGTTGGCTGGACCTTCGGTAACCAATTGAAGCCAAAGGCAACTGAAGGCTACATGGATCTAAAAACTTTCTCCCACCGTTTGCGCCAGTCTGTCCTCGATTCCAAAATTCTCCCTGCTGGCTGTCAACTGTAGAATTAGATGATGCTTGATGGCTAAACCACCTCCATCTGATTTTCAAAATCTGCTTCACATCAAACTCTTTACGAGAACCAGACATCCTCAGAGAAACCAAGTGATCGTCTAGGCAACGGGCAGAAAGCACTGCACCCAGATTTTGTGCATCCGACCAAGACAAGAGAAGTCTATGCCCTCCTGTACACAACAAACAGATTGAAAGGCAATAAATCACGTTCACATATATATCTGCATTAACTTTTATACCAAGAGAGCAGATGATAAAGAACAAAGGAGAATGAATAGCGATGCAACACAGTGGAACATTCCGTTCAATCAGAGCAAACTCTCATCCACCTATCCTGAAGCAGCTCGACCACTTTCCCCCCTCTCTTTTCCCATACTGACCATTAGCTCTCACAAACACTGACAGCATTCATTAAAGTCCTTTCAAATGCAGAACACCACCCTCTTTTCTTAAACCACAAATGACAGAAACAGAAAGCACTATCCCGTGGCAATATCTCCGTCTGGGGCTGCTTAGTGGATTAACTCTTCCATTGCTGAAACCAGGAATTTATTCCAGAACATTTTCCTTTGTACATAAAAATCACTGGGAAACGAAAATGTTTCTGGTTTCAGACCAAATTCCCAGAGGAGATATCACAAAATCATTTTTTTTTTTAAAGCATGTTTCATCAGATGAGTTATAGTGACTTTCAAGCTGTGCTCTGTAGATGGCAGGAGGAGGGGGAGGGAGACAAAGGTGGGGCTCCTGTTCGTTGCTCTCCGCTTCTATCTTCTTCCTTCAGGAAAGGAATGTATTTAATTAATACAGTAAGATCTGGGGTAAGATTTCATTTGGGCAAAGATTAGAAAGAGGGAGAAAGAAAAAGTCTGAGAACTACAAAGGATCAAAATATGACAGTACTTACTCTTTTCTCCAAGAAATAACTGGAAGCCAGTATTGCTCTATAGTTAGGATCGGGATGCTTTGATTTAGTATAATTTCTGAATTTGTATGACACCGTTTAGAAAGAGGAAAGTGTGGCTCAAGAAAGCTACCAAGGACTGGGACGGGATTATTTCTTGGGTGTACAAGTATTTTAATGGTGCCCTCTATTGTTAGCAAAACAAAACAAAGGTCTGAACATAGTTACAGTTAAGGCAAATTGATAAAGCGAATTAAAAAAATCAATCAAAATTTAAAATACTGAGTAGTCACTGTGAGCCAGACACCCAGGCAGGCCTCGAGGGGGACACAGTCACATAACATCTCGGTTCCTACCTTCAAAAAGAATTAAATCGAGTTACTGAAACAAAAAGTACTTGGTAATTTAAATAGAAGACACATTATAAAGCTGCAAATTAATATACTGTGATCTACAAATACCGAATTGAAGTTTTCAGGGTGTTCAATGTCTAATGCTATTTCGCTTGAAAGACAATGCCTATTCATCAACGGACCAAAAAAAGGCTACTTTGGAGGCTTATAAAAATATTGGGAGACATAGATCTTAACTTCACACAGCTCTTCAGAAGAATAAAAATTACTCAGAGGAAAAAAAGAAAAAGAGGCATGAAAAACCATCTACAATTTTGTGGCCAATATCATAGAACAAACCATAAATACTGTAAGAAAGAGAAAACAGATATGGAGATGGTGTGGGGTGGTATGCACCAGTTTCATTAGAAAGAAGGTCTCTGAGAATAGTAAGATGTATAGAAAGAATGAGGATATTTTATAAAGGAAGAAAGATATTAATAAAAGCATGAAGTGAGCATATTGACAAAGAAAGTTGGGGGGGGCAGGATAACAGTCTGATCAGTCAGCCAGACATACCTAATTAATTTTAAAGAGTAATAAGACATAAACTGGAATGAATATGATAAGATAAAATGCCTTGGGCATAAAGCAAAGGTGTAAAGACTCACAGGCAATATTAAGTGGACCGTTGAACAGGGCAATGTTTTAGAAAATTAATTTGGCAGCGGTCTGCAGGAGCCATTCAAGGGGAAAATGACATTCTCCCTGTCTGCTCACCTCTGTCACACTCCTTCCTATCAACAATTCCATCTCCACTCTATCCAACTTTATTTCTATTTTCCAACAAGGACCCGCCGCTTCATCAATTGGGATGGAGTCTACATTATGTTACTCCTGCTTTTACATGCTATTTGTGTACCAAGGTCTCTGGGTTTAAGATCTTACTGATCCTTCAAGGTTAGCATAGGTACCTCTACCCCCAGAGAGGCTCGTCCCATTCCTCTAGCCTTGTGATTCTCAACAGGGGTAGAGCCTCTGCTCCTGCCCCTCCCCCCCCAAATGGCTTCTGGAAGTCACGAGTGGGTGGGGGGAAGAAAGAACTTGTAGTTGCTGGATGACCAGAGAGTGCCATGGGCATTGAGTGCGCAGAGCCCAGAAATGACAAATGTGCAGTGCATGGTACAGACCCACATCATGGAGGGATGTCCCTGCGGTAATTCATCAGGATCTTATCGTCATCGTCATTCAATTTTACATAAAGAATTCTTATCTCACCAGTGTTTGGAAATTCATCTGTGTTGTTGTCTGTAGCAGCTGATAGTTGGTTTTTATGGCTATATGGTATTCCACTATATAAATATACAACCATCAAAGTATATTCTATTGCTCACTTTAGTTGTTTCTTGTTTTAGACTTTTGCAAGTAATGCTTCTGTGAATGCTCTTGTCTGTATTATCGGATGTACATGTATATGCATTCCTATTGTGTGTATATGTATATATGTGCATATATGTAGGGGTGTGTGTGTGTATATATATATATATATATATATATATATATATATACACACACACACACTGAAACAAAACTGCTAGATTATAAGGTATGCATATGTTCAACTTTGGCTGTTCTCACTGATTTATACTCCTATAACCATATGAGAATTCTAGTTACTCCCCATGCAGCCAACACCGGTACTGTCAGTCTTTAATTTTAGTCTCGCTTGTATAGGTGCGTGGTGGAATCCCATTTGATTTTTTACTTTACATTTCTCTGGTTATTAATATTGTTGGGTAACTTTTCATGTTTACTGGGCATCTGGATATCCTCTTGGTGAAAGGGTCTTTGCTTAGTTTTCCTCATTTTTTTTTCTATTAAGTTATCTACATCTTTTTGATTTGTTGGAGCCCTTTTTACTTCTAATAGGAGTCTTCTATTAATACAATTTTAATGTAAACCACCCTTTCCCCACTGAATTGAGGTATTGCTTTTGGTATTAAGTAGCATCTCATATATTCAGAGATCAATTTTGGGGTACTAATTCTATTTGTCTACTGTTCTATTGTTTGTCTTTTTAAGCCAATAGTACAGTGTTTTAATTATAATCTATCATAAGATGTTTAATATTTGTTTAAGCAAGTTCCTATCTCCATATATATCCTTTTTTAAACAGCTGGGGCGCCTGGGGGCTCAGTCAGTTAAGCATCTGACTTGATTTCAGCTTAGGTCATGATCTCAGGGTTCTGGGATTGAGCCCCATGTGAGCTCCGTGCTCAGCAGGGAGTCTGCTTGGGATTTTCTCTTTCCCTCTCCCTCTGCCCCTCCCCACCTAAAATAAATAAGTAAATCTTAAAAAAATAAAATACTTTTTAAAGTTAATTTTAGATATTAACACTTGTATACACTTTAAAGTAGTATTACCCAATCCTCTCCTCAACAAAAAGCCCCGACCCTATTGAGATTCTGATTGGAATTGCCTTAAATCTACATATGAGTTGAAATGATTGGCATTTTATGATATTAAGGCTTTGCATCTAAGCATATATGTTGTTTAGTTCGTTCAGCTCTCATGTTCACCAATAAAATTTTAAAATCTTTTGACTATAGGTTCTGTGCTTTTCTTACTAATTTTTTTTATCAAGTTCTGTTCCTTTCTTTTTTTTGTCACTGTAGTAAATAAAGTAATTTTTTTCTAGATTCATTTCCCCATGGTTATTTCTATTATAATGAAAGCATTGAATACACTTATCTTGTATCCAGTCATTTTATCACACTTCCTCATTAGTTACAGTTTTTGCATTGGTGCTCATTTCTCATTACGTTAAGTTACAGGTATCTTTGAGACGCCTAAGTGGAGGTGTCAGATAGCTGGGATAAATGTTCCTGGAACTCAGATCCAAGCTCCAAAAAACTCTAACAGAAGTCTAATGGTGGAGAAGCCGCCAAAGGAGACTGGAAAGGAATAACCAATGAAGTAGAGGAAAATCCTCAAGGTCTGGTGTCAGGCAAGTCAAAGGATAAAGGTGTTTCATGGCCAAAGGCATGGCCACGATGTCAAATAAGAGGGTGACTACCACCTACAAAGAAAAATGTCCACAGGAATTGTCAACATAAAGATTTTGCCAAATGAGATAGGAGCTGTTTCAGTAAAGGGGTGGGGACAAACCCAGGTGGGTTTAAGAGTTAATGGAGTAGGAGAGGAGTAAGAAAGGACATGTTCAGAACTTGTTCAGAAAATCTGAGCAGAGGCTGCAGAATGGGATTATAGCTGGAAGAGGTGAGGGATCAAGGCAATGGATTTGCTGACTTGTTTATTTGTTGATTTTTAAAAAAATATGGAACACACCAGAATGATGAGAATGATCCAGCCGGAAGATGAGATTGATGACTGCAGGGAAGCATTGAAGCAAAAAACAGTGAAGACTTTGATAAAAAGGAAGGAATGGCACCTGAGTGCAGTGGATGGCTTCGAGAGTCCTAGGGGGAGGGATGCTTCTTCTGTTGTAAGATTTATAACTTTCTAAATGCATTGATTATTTAAAAGGAAAGGCATACATTAAGCAGTCTACTCAAGATCAAAATCAAATCAGCCCTCAAAAAGGAGTCATGAAATAATAAAGATCAGAGGAGAAACTAAAGAACTAAGAAATAAAATGACAGAATTAATAAAGATCCAGCTCTTGAAAAATTTGCCAGTGTATTCTCTTACCCTCTAGTAAATACAATCAAAGGAAAAACAAATTAGAACTTAGAGGATAAAATAACAGTTATAATAAAATATTTAAATAAAATAATTAAAAAATAAAAGTCTAATACAGCTACAAAAATTTTAGATGTCAAACTGAATAAGGGAAAACGCTGACAAATGGAGAGAATTTAGGCAAGTGAAGTTGGAAAATAGTCTTCAAAGACAGAATTTTCTCAAAATCGCTTACAGCTAGACCTCTATTTAATAGTTTTGCCTAAGGTTAAGCTTGTCTAAGCATGGGTACTTTGGTGAAAAATCTTCATTCTGACCAAAAAGTTCAAAAATTATCTATTGACGGGACACCTGGGTGGCTCAGTGGGTTAAAGCCTCTGCTTTCGGCTCAGGTCATGATCCCAGGGTCCTGGGATCAAGCCCTGCATCAGGCTCTCTGCTCGGCAGGGAGCCCGTTTCCTCCTCTCTCTGCCTGCCTCTCTGCCTACTTGTGATCTGTCTGTCAAATAAATAAATAAATAATCTTAAAAAAAATTATCTATTGATACAGTAGCCTGTTATAGCCCCCATGTTAGAAAGAGTTTACAAAAATTATTTCCCAACTTTAACTCAATTCTTGGGCCATACTTTCTTTATGAAAAATATGTAGTAAGCTTAAGAATTAATGCTTTCATGTCATGAAATTCAGCATTTTTTAAAGATTTTATTTATTTATGAGGGAGAGAGAGAGCGTGTATGGGGAGGAGCAGAGGGATAAGGACAAACAGACCCACACCGAGCACAGAGCCCATCACATGGCTTGATCCCAGGACCCTAGGATCATGACCTGAGCAGAAATCAAGAGTCGGTTGCTTCACTGACTGAGCTACCCAGGCGCCCCTCAGCATATATTTAAGTAACATTTTTTCTTGTCTCATCTACTTTTGCCAAAGAATATAAAATTGTTTTGCTCAAAAATTAAGCCAGTTCTGATGAGAAGTACTCCTTACAGTAATTATTTTTACAAGATCAATACATATCGGGTGCCTGGGTGGCTCAGTGGGTTAAGCCTCTACCTTCAGCTCAGGTCATGATCCCAGGGTCCTGGGATGGAGCCCCGCGTCAGGCTCCCTGCTCAGCAGGGAGCCTGCTTCCCCTTCTCTCTCTGCCTGCTTCTCTGCCTACTTGTGATCTGTCTCTCTGTCAAATAAATAAACAAAATCTTAAAAAAAAAAATCAATACATACTAGAAGTCATTGCATTGTTAAATTATTAAAATGATATACACAGACTATTCCATACAAATTAGGTCCCTCCCTGTTCCCTATCCCCCCAACTCCTTCATAGCACTTACCATCGCCTAGCATACTAGATGTTTATTCCCTTATTTACTGTCTTTATTCTTACTACAAAGTAAGCTTTGGCAGAGCTTTTGTTAATCACTGTTGCCTTAGTACTTAGCATGGTACCTGGCAGACAGTAGGTGATCAATAAATATTTCTCTAATGAATGAATATATCCAACAATTATAAGAGCAATAATAAAAAATAGACACTTTGAAATTGTAATCTAATCTAATTTTTTTTTTTAATTTATTTCACACACAGGGAGAGATCACAAGTAGGCAGAGAGGCAGGCAGAGAGATGGGGGAAGCAGGTTCCCTGCTGAGCAGAGAGCCCAATACAGGGCTCGATCCCAGGACCCTGAGACCATGACCTGAGCCGAAGGCAGAGGCTTTAACCCACTGAGCCACCCAGGCGCCCCAATCTAATTTTTAAAATATTAGAAAACATTTACTTCTGGTAACAAACCCTTTTCAGTATTTTTTCAACTTAAGAGAAAAACTATAACATGTTACTCTAAGAATTTCCTTTTCTTTCTTTTTTTTTTTTTTTAAAGATTTTATTTATTTATTAGAGAGATGGAGAGAGAGAACAAGTAGGCAGAGCAGCAGGCAGAGGGAGATGGAGAAGCAGGTTCCCCACTGATCGGGGAGCCCTATGCGGGGCTTGATCCCAGGACCCCAGGACCATGACCTGAGCTGAAGGCAGATGCCTAACCAACTGAGCCACCCAGGCGCCCCAGAATTTCCTTTTTCTATTTCATTCTTCAGGCATGAAATTTTTGTCACTTTGAAATCTAATGACTAAACAGCAGATGTCTTTTCAGACTGACCAACATTTTCTTCAAACCGATTATCCAATTATATTCCGTACCTCTCTTCAATTGTAATAAGTGGGGTTTACTTAAACATGAGATACGGCTCAAAAACTATTTAAAATAGGAAAGCTCCAATTTTGAATACATTTTTCAGAATGTACTTAAGGAGTTCACATGCAATTTCTGCTGCAAATCTGCTCAAATATTCGTTTGTAAATTTACAAGATGACTCTGCTCATTATTGTAACAGCAACAGTGAAATGTCACGAAGACTGCAGACAAGCTCACTTCAACAATGTGACTCTGGAAGGCACAGCTTCACTCAACAATAAAAATCAAGGCTACTGAGGAACGGGGTTATATGGGTAATCATTATTTTGCAAACCTCTCTTCACACAGCGTTTTTAAGACAACAGTATTTGTTTTATGGAGTAATCATTTCTAATGAATCTATTCCTGTAGTTTCAAGTGTGGAATATAGATCACGTAAAACACTTCAAGAATTAAGTTTTCCCTCGACTATGAGAAGGAGTTACGACACATGATTTCAAAGAATCCTTTAAAGTGTGATGTTCCAGGATACTCTCAAAACTTAGTCAAAACAGGTGTTTAACCAGAATTTGGCTTAAACACTAGGAAACTAATATAATTCCACTAACACTTAAATTCCAGTAACATTTAAAAATGATGGCAGAAAATAGTTATTTACACAGATTAGAAAAGATGGGAAATTTAAACTTTCATTTCAGAAATATTATCGGATAGCCTGTACCTCTTCTCCAACTCCATAAAAAGCACATGTTATAAATGTAAAACAAAAAAACCCCTCTTTATGTAAATTCAACACATCTTTGTGCTATATGCAGAAAGAACTTAAAGGTGAGAAAACAGACAATAAAATCGATTAGGGCAGGGACCACTATATCCCTAAGAACTCGTATCAAGCACGGCATTCAAATATTTACCACATTTAAATCAAAGAATAAGTGAATAAGTGAACAACACAGATCTTGACTTGAAAGATCTTAAAATCTAACAGATGGGTTTTGAATGAATCCCTTGATGAATTATCAAGGAGGAAGTGGGTCCTTTATCTGGGAGAGGATGAGGTTCTTGTGTCAATTTAGAGGTATACTTCAAAAAAAATCTGGCATTTACTCTTGACAAATAAAATATATATCTACATATTTTTTTAAAAATTGGTAACAGTGAAGAATGGATTTGTGAAAGAAGAGACCATCAGTAGGGAAGCCAGTTAGAAAGCTCTTCAAGGTGGGCACCTAGGTGGCTCAGTCGGTTAAGCATCTACCTTTTGCTCAGTTCATGATCCCAGGGTCCTGGGATTGAGTCCCATATGGGGCGCACTGCTCAGCAGGGAGCCTGCTTCTCCCTCTCCCTCTGCCTCTCCCCACATACGCTTGTGCTCTCTCTCTCTGTCTAATGAATAAATAAAATCTTTTAAAAAAACTCTTCAAGATAAGAGGTATAGTTTAACCTTAGCTAGAGGCAACAAGATCTGAAAGGGAGATGGGCATTAAAGATACTACAGGGACAGAATTTATAGAATGTTTGTGGCAAATGGACAAGAAGCAGTCAAAGATGACAGCATTTTCACGAGGGTTGAGTGTAGTTCTAAATAAATTTCATTTTAATTACGTATCTAACAACCAAATAGAGGAATGGGGGGCTGGTGTCTTACCTACCTTATAGTTAAATATCAATCTATTTAAGAAATCAGAAATTTAGATGGACCTTGGACTGCTAACACTCATTATCTTTCCATTCTTTCCACTAGTTACAACACATGGCATCAACATTTCTTTTGTAATAATAATAATAATAATACCTTAGAATAGAATCTGAAATACAAAATAAGGATTCTAGCACAATGTTACATCTTTCACTTTGTTAAAAATAATTGGGAAACACCTCTGATTCAATCCATAAATGAAAATTAAAAATAAATATTGAATTTAAATTCAGTTGTAACATACTAAGATTTAGCTTTGTAAACTACATGATGGATTAAAAGCTCAGTTGAGAACTCTGACATACACTGAAAACTGAAGTTGTTTCAGGGTAAAAGCTATCTAATATAGGAATTTTATTTCTTTGTGTACCCCCAAAAGCACTGTGACGTATACTTATATAAGACCAAGGTAAAAAAAAAAATGAGTGAGGTAAATTTTAACCTCTAAACTCAATCGTGTCTCCTTACCACATGATCAGACAGCATCCCAAACTACTTCCTCAGATTTACTCAATAATCTCACTGAAATTATTTACTTAATATCTGCCTTCTTCCCTAGACTAGAAAGTCTATGAAGGTGACAGAAAGAACCATGGCTTTTGAGATACTTACAATACAGAAACTGACATTCAATTTAAAAATTGCAATATAGCATGGTAAAGATATACAGAATATAGAGATTTATATTCTATCTACCTCTATATACAGAGGATGGAAGGTCAAAGCATATATTTCCAGTCTAGCTGGACCTCTGTAAAAGCTCCTCGCCAGATGAAACCTCATAGTTGGTCCATTAAATGGAAAAGTCAGCAATTGTAAAAATTATAGTCACATATCCTTAAAGATTTTAACTGAAACACGTACATAAACATTCATTCACAAACCTTTTCATGCAGGGCTAATGCCATACATTTTATGTGGGCCCCCTACTGAGTTGGGGTCCTCTTTCTTGTAGAAGCCGGGCCCACCATGACCCAACATCCATGATTTCCATTTATGGTTTCTATTAATGGAGAGAGAACTTAAAAGGACTTCAAACATAATACGACTACGGAAGCTATTAGATCACTGGTCTGTCCACCATGACATAAAAAGCTTGTGCCACAATGTAAATTAATGCACTTCTTTCAAGGACAAAGTGTTACCATGAAAAAAAAAAAAGTCCCCTGAACAAAACAGTGTGCTTCGCGATGTGGCTAATTTACATTTCAGTGTGAGCTCACTTCCTTGAGAACGACTAATAGCTGGCCCAGGAACTTGCACTGCTTTGGACTTTGATGATCTCCAACACACACCCACCCCTAACCCTGCCCCCATCCCGTCCTTCACAGTTATCCAGCCTTCCTCAAATTGGAGAGCGAATTTATTGAGATGTCCCGGAGCATTCAACTTAATTTTCAAAGAATGACTTTTCGTTATACTCATTAATTAACATGTTTACAAATGTTTCATAATTTTTAGAAGAAGCACAACTGTTAAAAACGGGTTTGTAGAGGCGCCTGGGTGGCTCAGTGGGTTAAAGCCTCTGCCTTCGGCTCAGGTCATGATCCCAGAGTCCTGGGATCGAGCCCCGCATCAGGCTCTCTGCTCATCGGGGAGCCTGCTTCCCTCTCACTCTGCCTGCCTCTCTGCCTACTTGTGATCTCTGTCTGTTAAATAAATAAATAAACTCTTTAAAAAAAAAAAACACTACAAAAAAACCTGGTTTGTAAATAAACACAACCAATTTTCCGTGAGTACCCAAATCATTAGGTAAACAGAGAGTTGTGCCCCAGCATCAGGCACCCTATTTAGCTGTGAGCATTTAGTTGGCCCTGGGGATCAGTAAGGACAATTTACAGAGAGAAGAGAGCGCACGAGGTTACAGCTATGAATCAGTTCAGAGGAAGCCAGTTGAGGGTGCTTCTGCTGTTATTTTCCCACAGTATTACTTATTAATGGTAGCCTAAGTGATAGAGCAGAAAGCTGGAGTCAGTACTAAGCCACTCACCAGCTAGCTGTATAATTCGGGCAAATCACCTCTCGGGTCTTCAGTTTCCTTTTCGGTTAAATGGGATTAAGTAAATAGCACAGGCAACTATTAAGGATTTGGATTTCTAATAGCAGCTATTATTTCCTAAGTGCATAAATGTGCAGGGGAATACATGAAGTCTCTATACTGAATGGGTCTTTTGTCGTCTCACACACTCTGGCAAACAGGGGTCATTGCTCTCCCCCCTTCCATATGAGGACACCGAAGTCAAGTGAGGTTACAGATGTCTGCTGAGTAGCAGGGTTCAGTGTGAAGTCGGGATTGACTCTAAAGGCCACACACGTTCAAGTATAACACATGGCTTCATGCTTATAAAATGATTCTCATTTGGAACTCATAACTACCGTGTGAGAAGGAAGAATACGCATTTATCCCCACGGTCTGAAATGGGAAGCAGATTCCCAATATGGCTGACTTGTACACGGTTACATATCAAGGAGCAGTAGGGCAGACTTAAATTCTTTACCAAAAAGATCTGACCAAAATAAAAGCAAATAAGGCACTGAGAGAGAGAGAGAGAGAGAGAGAGAAAACAGTCCTTAACGAACACATCACTCCTAATTTAGCAAAATACTAAGTTCATCATAATTGCCATTAAATGCCAAAGGGGTCTTTATTTCTGAAGTACAAGAGCCTCTCGGATTTCTCCCCACTTGACTCCTTCCCAATTTCTGTCACTAATTCTTATCGGGCAAAGTGCGGATCCACAGTAATTTGTATCGAAAGTATCTTTTCATCCCTTAACTGCTTACTGGTACTAATATCTGGTAGTAAAGCAAGCAACATTAAAAAAAAATAAGTTAAACTAACATTATATGGTCTTCTTATCCCTGAACTCATCTGTAACAGTTATCACAGTTGATACTATGAAGACCACAGCGTAATTATAACAAAAGGTTTACTTTTTTAAAAAGCCCTTTCACTTGATGATAGGTTAAAAAAAAAAAAAAAAAGAAAGATTTTCTTCCCATCCACTCTTAGATTTTGTGAATTTTGGAATATATTTGCTGTGGCACAAGGATGAAGGCTGTCATGCCATTGAGATAATGGCAAATCACACAGTCCTACTGATCCTTTATGGCTGGCATGTGCTGTGACACCCAAATGTCTTATGTGCCATAAAAAGTAATAATCTGGATAACCATCAGTTTGTCTTTTACTGACCTGAACCAAACCCAGTATTTCTATCTTCTGTGTAGCTTTATGGTGATGGAGGGAAATAAAGGAATCAGTCAGTACTCTCTAGACACAAATATAATCAAGGAAAATTAGCTGGATTCTCTGCACACATAATGAGCCAATCACAGATCAAGTTGAGTCTGCTGCAGAACCAATCAGATTTTATACGTTGTGTATTATCTGGAACAGCAAAATTTGGGTAAGGGTAGTAAAGGGCAATGTGAGCTATATGGAAAAATGTGAAGCACTGTTTCTCAGCTGCCTGTAATTAGAAACAGTTAATCAATACAAATGTTACACCAGTTAACCATGATAAAGAAATTCCCTGGCTTGCCCTACAGCTAGACATTAAAAAAAAAAAAAAAAAAAAAAAAAGCCACCAATTCATTCTATAATTCGACTCCAGCAAAAAGCAAAATGAGTTATGTCAGTGAGTCAAATGGCCATCAGTGGACCAGTGGAGGCTAAATTTATTTCTCAGTGTTAATTCAGTGTTGTTATGAAGCAGGTCAGAGCAGGCCTCCCAAATCCCCCATCCCTGGTCGGGGGGAGGGGAACATGACAAATTTAGGACGAATGGGTCAGGCCCCTCCAAAGTACCATGCCGAATCTGTCCAGCAATCTAAACTCCTGTGGAGCAGGAGCATTGGGTATTCCTTCTTTCTGTTTATCATAGAAATATCTCCCCAAAGAAAAGCAAATATTAAGTAAAAGTGAACCAACCAGGGACACCTGGGTGGCTCAGTTGGTTAACCCACTGTCTTCTGCTCGGGTCGTGATCCCAGGGTCCTGGGATCAAGTCCCACATCGGGGCTCCTTGATCAGCGGGGAGCCTGCTTCTCTCTCTGCCTCTGCCTGCCGCTCTGCCTGCTTGTGCTCTTTCTTGCTGACAAATAAATAAATAAATAAATAGAATCTTTAAAGAAAAAAAAAAAAAGTGAACCAACCAGCCTCAGTCTAAATCTCTCCTCCACTCTCCACACAATAGCCAAAGGAAAGTCCCAACGTCCAATTCATGACCATATTACTTTTACTTAAAGCTTTCGTTGTCAATCACCCACAAGCTCAATAAAAGCCAAGATCTGTAGGATGGAAACCAGTGTTTCTAACAATCTAGGGTTCTTGCTACCTTTCCAGCCTTGCTTTCCTCTCAACTTCTCTTCCTGTCACATTTTTTTTTCTCTCATAAGAGTTAAAACACACCACATCAAAGGAAGCAAATGAATATTACTGAATACTTCCCAAATGAAAAGGGCTATGGAAGATACTACAAATAATATAAGCGTGAATAGAGTTAAATCTCATTCCCTTCTGCATTTAACCTTCAGTTAACTCTCTTATCCCTGCTCCCTGGTGATCTGATAGAAGTAGGTAGGCCAACTATGTTACCAGACAACATTGCTTATAGTAAAAATGATTAGTAAATTTGCACCTGGACTCAGAGGAACTATAAATAAACTATAAATACCTCATAGGAAGCCATAGCTTTGTCTTCCCTGAGTGTGACGGCTCTCGTGATTGTCATATCCGTTATGGGGCCCCTGGAAGCTAAGTCGATGGGAGCTGTATGGTATATGGTCTCCTGGGAGACACGAGATTTTTTTTAAACCAAGAGAGCTCCTGCATCTACCTTGTGTGAGCTTTCTTTCTCCTTCAGCCGAGCTTTCCCTCAGAGCAAGGACTCCCAGATGGCTTCAGGAACTGCTTCCCCGGACCGCTGTGAGGATCCCAACCACCGAGGAGGAACATTTGATGCTGCCCTCCTGGCAAGCTGTGGTTCCTGCCTGCTACTCTTCTAAGTAAACAAGCCTATGGTAGTTTTCTGTTGAGCTGAACCTAGAAAGACCCATCCATTTGTGTAGCGAGAAGAGTAAAAGAATGCCTTAAAACAGCGTTCCAGATGCTCTACAATCTGTACCCAAACTCCTCCCTGTCTGCTCTTTTAGATTAATGTAGATCCCTGACAAATCAAATACACAGCCTTTACTCACTCTCTGTTATTATTCCTTTTCTGGGGAGCCTATGTTTCAGGGAACATATACTACCTCCCTTTAGTCCATTCCTTCAGCCATCTGCTGAGATGAAGCTATGGGTATTCTCAACCAGAAAGAAAGGAGATATTGGGTAGGTAAAAAATGCAATGGAACTTTGCTAAGAGAAGCTAAGTGTATACAATTACAGAAAAAGAATGGAAATTTACTGAGAATAAAAAATAGGTTGAAGTTGGTGGAGAGATACGGCAATAGCATGCCGAAGTGTAAAATGTCCAGATAGAGTTATCAAGACCAATTGCAGAAAAGAGCAGAGCAAGGCAGTATATTAAATGCTCCCTTTTTTCCCGCATTATTAGCCATGGGGAGAAACCAGGGAGCCCCGGATGGGCATCAAAAGCAGGTGACTTGTAAGAGTTAGATGATTCAGTAATCCTTGGGAGAGGGAGAAGGGATGGAGGAAAGGATTACAAAGGAGATGGCGTTTAACAGCAGTTCAGGTAAGGGACAGTGTTGATACAAGTGCTCCAACTCTACCTTCTTACCCCATTATCCTCATCAGCCTGCCCGGCAGAATTTGCAAGCTGATGTTAATTGTGTCGTAGAACTTTCATTGGCATCACCGCTTTCTTTAATCCCAAACTATTAGAACCACCTCCTTTATTACAAAGTTGCCGAATACCCTAACTTTTTATACGTGCTGCTTCTGCTTGTGGTTAACTTAAGATCTAATCAAGATGTGGCACTTAGACAAAAACGTCAGTTCTTCTGGACTTGCTAAAGGCTCTAGTAGGTTTTTTTGTTTTTTTTTTAAGATTTTATTTATTTATTTGACAGACAGAGATCACAAGTAGGCAGAGAGGCAGGCGGTGGCAGGGGGCGGGGGGAGGGGAGGGGGGTGGGTGGAGAAGGGGCGGGGGGGGGGGCGGTGCAGCAGGCTCCCTGCCAAGCAGAGAACCCGATTCGGGGCTCGATCTCAGGACCCTGAGATCATGACCTGAGCTGAAGGCAGAGGTTTAACCCACTGAGCCACCCAGGTGCCCCTCTAGTAGGTTTTCTTGAAGTGTGTGAATTCTTAGGTTAAAACACCCATTTGAAAGCAAAATAAAGAAAATCAGTCAACAGAGAAATAGAGGAATGAAGTACACTCACAGAGAGACACTAGCAAGATATCACAGAGATATAGAGGAGGAAAGCAGCTCCAGCTTTTTTTTTTTTTTTGAAGATTTTATTTATTTATTTGAGAGAGAGAGAGAAAGTGAGAGACAGCATGGGGGAGAGGGGAGGGGGAGACAGAGGGGAAGGGGCAGAGGGAGAAGCAGACTCCCCGTTGAGCAGGGCCCAGTCTGGCTTGACCCCAGGACCCTGGGATCATGACCTGAGCTGAAGGCAGCCCCTTAACCAACTAAGCCAAAGAAGCGCCCCTCCAGCTCCCAACTTCCTGTTACTGATGTCAGTTGGCGCTGAGACTGAGCTGTATTCCCTGCTCTTGGACTCTGTGACATAAAGCTATATATTTCTTTTAACAAAACACTCTTTTTGGTTAAGCTAGTTTAATTTGTCACCAAAAAGTCCCTAACCCAGAAACAGTGATTGGGGCAAAGTGTATACATAATCAGGTTTTATCATATTGAACGATTCTGTTAATGTTGTTTTAAAGAGAAAGAGAGAGAGAGCTCAATTATAGCTATTTTATTTGGGGCTGTTAATTTCCCATTCATCTTTTTACTCTCACAGGATCTAACATAGTGCCTTATACACACCACATTTAACATATTTAAATGTTTATAGAATGAAAAAATAAATGTTTATTGAAGGAACCTATAATTAGAAAAGAATGAAATCTACTTGGTCAAAATAGTTTGCCTAATTATGGAGTCTTCGAAAGCATTTCATCTCTAATTAATAAAAAATATTCTTTGCAATTCTCATTAGCATAATTCTATGATTAAACACATACATACACACAAAAAATGCTGTATTCTGTGCTCTAAATACTAAAAGCATAATTTGGATTTCATTTATTCAGATTTTGTTAACTCATGGGACTGTAAAGCCTGCTAAGTGTAGTCATTAAGACTACCAGCAGACTCTTCCAGTTCTCCTCCTTCTGGGTACAGGATAGAACTGCATTTCTCAACCTTCTTGAAGTTGGATGTAGCCATGATTTCTTTGGCCATTAAAATGGCAGTGGAGGGCACCTGGGTGGCTCAGTGGGTTAAGCTGCTGCCTTTGGCTCGGGTCATGATCTCAGGGTCCTGGGATCGAGTCCTGCATCGGGCTCTCTGCTCAGTGGGGAGCCTGCTTCTCTCTCTCTCTCTCTCACTCTCTGCCTGCCTCTCTTCCTATTTGTGATCTCTCTCTGTCAAATAAATAAATAAAATCTTTAAAAAAATAAAAAATTGAAAAAAAAAATGGCAGTGGAAGTTACACATGTCCCTTCCAGGCAGAAGCCTTTAAGAGCCAAGGTGCAATTCATCACCTCCTTCCACTCCTCCACCCTAACAATTGTGGAAGCCTGTGTTGAGACCGAGCCTCTGCTAAATTGGGGCTCTGAATGACTACCTGGAACCGAGTTCTCATGTTGACGCTAACTGCACAGGTCCTGTAACTAAGAAACAAACCTTTTTCTAAACCACTGAGATGTGAAGGTCTTTTATTACAATAGACGAATTCACCCTACCTGGCATATTCAGCAAACACTTCTCTCATACATGGAGTAAAAACAAGGACTAGCTCTGGCCTTTAATTTGCCTTCAGAATAGTAATATTCTGTATAGCACTGCAACATTTATAGAAATGCTTTCTTATAGCTGTGCACCTCATCTTCCAGATTCTCAAAATCCAAACACAGCAACTGAATGGAGTCAGATCCATTTTTGGACCAATCCCTCCTTCTCTCAATTCCCACTACCTGCTATCTGAAACTCAGGGACCAAATATATTTGGAGGAGGTGCTATTCCTTGCCTTTCAAACCCTTGCCATCTGAACTTAGGAGTGAAAAAAAATTTAGACATTAAAGGATCCTTGATCATTATTTTACTGGTTCCCTTAAAGCTGTTTTGCTACTACAATCCCTCTTAGACCCTCAATGTCTGTTGAATGAGCTGTGTGCTGTCATCATTCTAATTTTACAAGCAAGGAAAAAGATTCAGGGAGGTTCATAAACTTGCTGGGAACCTTACACATTAGCGGCACAATCCCAGATTTTCGGGTTTCAAATCCCTTGCTCTTTCTATTTCCACTATGTACCACGCTTTCTAAGGTCTCTCACAGCTACAGAATTCCAGGATTTGATACTAAATTAATAATATCAATAGTGTTGTGATTTTTTAAAAAACCATGCTAATCACATATTTACATCCAAGAATAATTAAGGTCATTCTTTAAGCAATTCTACTTGGCTGAACATAGTCTGATTCAAAATCCTGACTGCCCTGAAGCACAGAACAGGAAGAAATCCTAGAGATCACTTCGTCCTAGAGGCATATTGTAGAACAATGAAGAACTAGGAAAGAATTCAGGGGGAAGGTAGCCTTTTCTTTTGACATACAGTCTACTTAAAATTCTGACTTTTAGATTATCTTTACTTTGGTTCTTACCACATCAGCTAACCTAAAACTCTTTGCTCTCCCAATTTTTATCAAACCTCAGTTTAAGAAATACTTGTGAAGGATTGCCTGTCCATCCATTTCTATAGGTTCAGTGGTTCTCAACAGTCAAATAAATTTGGAAAAGGTCGCCGAACATAGCCTCCTTTAAGAGTCATCTTTCACATTGGTCAAGAAATTGAGTAAAAAACGACTGAAATTTGTCTAACCCAGCTATTTCAAAGTTATATGAGTTCAGACTCTTATTTCAAGAAATAAACTATTGATTGTCACTTCTTAGAACAGTTTGGGAAATACTGTTCTAGTTAATTCTGAAATGTTATGACTAGATCAAGTTAAGCCTTCAGGGAACTTATCTCTAGAGTTTTATTCCTGCCCTACATTGATGAACACTGTCTAAAATTCATTATTTTCTGTAGGGATTTTTTTTTTTAAGATTTTATTTATTTGACACTGAGAGCAAGAGAGTGAGAGAGCCAGCACAAGCAGGGGGAGTGGGAGAGGGAGAAGCAGGCTCCCTGCACAGCAGAGAGCCCAAAGTGGGGGCTAGATCCAGGGATGCTGGGATCATGACCTGAGGCAAAGGCAGATGCTTAGCCTACTGAACCGCCCAAGCGCCCCTGTAGGGATTTTTTTTAAAGATGTTGCCAACTGCATCATATAATCTAATCTCCCTTTTTATTAGGGCCCATTAGAGAATACTCTTCTCAGGCCTCATCACCAGAAAATGCCCTCCTTAGGCAGAACTGGTTTGTTCTTATATTTTACGCAAAAACACACTGAAACTTACTTTATCCCCTCCCCCCCCCTTTTTCCTGCTGCTGTGAAGCCCAGACCCAAAACTGTGACTCACTTTTAGTACAGGATCTTACAGTATGCACTTGGGGTTATCTTATCCCTTGACTTTGTTTCCTTTTTTTCCTGCTCTGCCTCAATTTTATCATTCAGTTTTGTTTGATCCCTTCGTACCATATGGACACAAAGTGGCTTCAAATCATTTTTGTAACTCTATGCTGTATGTATTAATCCTATCTTCTTACTAGTTTCATATTCATTTTTCCCTAACTGCCCCATTACCCAAAAATATCAGTGTATTCACCTTTGTGTAAAAGTATAATTATGATACCAATAGAACATACACATTCACAATATAATCAAATCCGCAGATGCTTAAAACCAGAAAATTAGACATTATTGTTCTTTTAATGGTCTAATAACCAAAACAACTTGTTAAATCTGTGTTCTGAGCGGAAGGAGAATTACCATTTATTGTGTACCACTAACTGCCAGGCACTTAATATACAACAGTTCCACTTTTTGAAGGATGAAGCAAGGGCATTTGCATATACACAATCTCTGAAAGGATGAACTGGAAACTGGTAATATTGGGGGGAAAAAAAAGGAAGAAGAAGAAACCGGTATTATAGGTCGGCTTTGGGAGCAGGGGTAGACCGGGGCGGGGGAGACTCTGTATATATTTCCCTTTTGTAACTTTTGCATTTTGTTAATGTATCAACTATTCCAAAATATTTGTAAAAATCAAATGGGACGATAGTAAAGATGGCAGTTATGCTTTACTCTGCCACCACAAACTTTTTTTCATCAGTTTTGGATCCCTGAATACGCACTGAAATGCCCAACGGAGTTTCAAGCAGGCACGCAGTTTTTATGTAAATAAAGTCCCTTTCTGATTCTCCACTCTTTTGGATGAGGCAATTACTTAAAATAAAAACTGAAGTTGTGATAGCCCGAGGATAACAATGAAAAAAAAATCCGAAATGGTTTCCAGTTGGTTTTATTAGTGGAAGAGTGCGGGAAGGGAGCAACGCAGTGCACGCCTCAGCCGACCGGCCGCACCACCGCGTCCAGAACTTTGCCCAAGTCCGAGCGCGGCCCACACGCCGCTCGGGACCCCGGGTGCGCGGCGGGGAGCCGGGCCGGGGTTCGAGCCCCGGGCGCGGCTGAGGCAAGTTCCCGCCCGGCCCTCCCCTCCGCTCGGAGGCGCCCCGGAGGGCCCCGCGGGACCCCGGCCGTCGAGGCCCCAAGGGAGGGTCGCGTGGGGGCGGGGAGTGGGCCTCGTCGCGCGGCCGGCCTGCCGCGGCCCCCTCCCCGACGCCGAGCAGGAAGGCGCACTTACCGCGTCGGGCTCCGGAGGCGGCCGGGGGTCACGGCGGGGCGGGGCGGCCAGGCGTGAGGCGAGGGGCAGGCGGGGGGCGGGGGCCAGCGGGCCGGGGGCAGGGATGCTCGGCCCCACGGGCGCCCCCAACCCCTCCCCGGCAGCCTCACCCCGCACGCCTGCCGGCCCGGAGCCGGCCACTCCCCCTCCGTCAGGCTGCACCAGGCCGAGGGGGCACGAACCCGTCGGGCAGCCCTGGAGGGGGCGGGCGAGCTGGCGGGGGTCGGGCCGGCTCGCCCGTCAGTCTCGGAGCGGCGCGAGCGGCTGCCTGTCCCGCCCCCTCCGCCAGGCCCCGCCCCCTCCGCTCCGGGCCGCGTGCCCCGGGAGACCGCCGCCGCCGCCGCCGCCGCCGCCGCCGCCGCCGCGCCGCCGCTAGCTGGGCGCTTTCTCTCCACCCCCAAAGCGCGGCGCGCGCGGACGGCCTGGGCCGGGGAGGGAGTAGGTGGGGGAGGCGGAGGGAGAGGGAGGGGGAGGGGAGGGGAGCACAGGGGATGGGAAGGAAGGGCGAGGCGCGGGCTGCGGCTGGGGGAGCTCCTGGGGGAGGGGAGCTCCGTGGGAGAGGGGGTGGTAGACGCCAGGCTGGGCGGGGCTCCGGGGCAGGGGGCGGGGCGCGGCGGACCTGCCAAAAATTCCGGTTGTTCCCGCCCCTTGCAGCGGGGATGAGGGGAATTCCTGAGGCTGGAAGCTTAGGAGGCGGCCCCTCTTTAGGGCAGGAAGACAGCGGGCCTGTGGAGTTTGATTCCTTAGAGAACCGCGGCCTAGAGCTTTGAGGCTTTGAGGGAACTCACCAAGAGTTGCCTTTCTTCTCCAACCCCTACAACTCTTCCCCTTCAACCCGACGGTAATTATTGTGTACCAGGTAGTAGGTTTGTGCCAAAGCAGTTATGATCCTCAACTCTGGGACCATAATCCTTGTCTTCCAGTGGTGGGATAATAGGGACGCAAGAGAAGTAGGTTCTCTATTCATTCCAATCGCCAACGTATATTAAGCAACAACTGTGTGCTAGGGGCTGAGAATAACGAGAATTTACTCAGCGCCTATATTCCAAACACAAATTTAAAGGGCTTTACATATAATAAGTCTTGGGTGAAACAGCTAAGGTCTCTGCCCTGTCCCCACCCTCCCCACCGTGGAGCTCAAGGTGGAAAAAGGAGGGAAGGAGTTTCCTTAGTTTGTCTCAGTGATGTGTAAAAGATATGTCTACATGCTTTAGGTTCTCAGAGTAATGCCTGTGTTCATTATTGGCAGATTCCGTGTTTGCTACTTTGAGCTAGCGGTATGCTGTCCTTGAGGATGGAATGTGGTCATTCTCCCCCACAAAATGAGGGAGAATTTGCTTAGATCTTCAGTATGTCTCCGTCATAAAAGTGTAGCACAAGCAAGTGGTCCAGAAACTGATGGATCAAATCATTAACAGAACAACTTAGGCCAATTATGGTACCTGCCTGGGCTGGGTGGGAGATCTCTTTAAGGATCTATTTTGTAACCTCAGGCTTGAGGAAGTGGTTAACAAAAGGCAACATATAAAACAATGAAGCATTGACATAGACTGCCAGCTCAAAGGGAAGCGGATGGGCCTACTTAGAACTGTTACTGAGGAAAAGACACATCACAGAATCTACCACCAAGGGCTCGGGTCACAAAGCACAGGATGTATTTTTTAGCCCTGTGGTTGTAACTTCCACCACACCCAACCCCATCCCCTTTGCCACCACACCTCCACGCACAAACAAAAATTACTTCAGTGCCATGGTTTTTAAATACAGAAGACCGTTGTGTAAACCTTTGCCCTGAATTTTTGGGATTTGGTGCTGTTTTTCTGCCCTTCTTTGATTTTTTTCAGTGTTAACGTTTGTGCACAGTAACAGCAAATGACATTCTTCTCATAGTTATTTTGTCCCCCCTCTCATTTGTTGTTCAGTTTCGGAATTTTAATTCAGCCTTTCTCTTTGGGCTTTATAGTGAGAAAGATTAGAAAAACATTACATTCAGTTCAGATTACAGTTGCAGTAAAAAAAAAAAATGAATCCTAATTTAAGACAGGAATTCCTATAAACCCTTCCTTTTTTTTCACGTCAAATAAATGGTTAGTTTGTCTTGAAATCTCTTCTCTTTGATTTACTCATCTGTATTTTCAGCTTATTTGCTCTATCACCCCTAGAAAAGCAAATGGCATAAAAACATTCCCCATGACCTGGCCCCCTGCTGCTGACCTCAGCACCCACCTTGCTCTTCTCAGGCTGTTCCCTGGCTGTTCCCAGGCTGTTCCCCACACTGACTCCTGCCAACATTCCAAGCGCTTACCAGTGAAGCTTTTGCTGTTCCTCGTCTGGAAGGCTTTCAGCTAATCACGTGACTGCCTCTCTTTTCCTTCATGTCACCTTTCCTGACTGTCCTACATAAACCTGCAAACTGTGCCTTCCCCCCACTCTCTGGTTACTCATTTCTCAACAGATAGCACCGCCTGACATATATATCTGTCTCTATTCCCTCTAGAATGTGAACTCCATAAGAACAGAATCCTGTCTCCTTGGTTTAGTGGCACATCTCATGTCTATTACTTCTCACGTCTGTCACATAGTAGATACTCACAAATATTTATGAATGAATGAACAGCTTCACATAGGAAAGATAGTATGTGTTCCTTTTTGTAATGGCCAAAGGGCTTTCATGCAATTTACCTTATAACTGAGTCATAGGCCTTAGATGTATTAATAAGGTTGAAAATAAAGCCGTTTCACCCTACTTAGAATTAGTATTTGAAATAGCTGTTTTTTTAATCTCCTATTCTGGTATTATACAAGGAACAGAATTTGAAAAAGCGTTCACAGTTAAGAATTCATGCTGACATTTTACAACTTGGCCCATAAATGGATCCATGGAATCAGAGAGTAATGATGGCTCAGTAAATCCTGTCAAAGGCTTAATGTTTTTCCCTGAGATGAAACAATGTAGCAGGGATCAGAAGTGGAATAATTGGACTTAAATTTGATTACTGATAACTTGATAGATGGTATTAATGTTCCTTGATCAGTACTCTAATAATTTTAATTGATAATCGTGTTGTTGAAGTTAACAATGTTTTAATCTGGTTAAACAGCAGTTCTGATAGATAGCAAACAGAATTTAACCATAATGTGTAGATACCTTTAATAAAGAAATGGAGTGTCTTTATATATTCTGCCCTGATTACCAGTTAGTGTGGGTGTGGGAGGGGGATTAGAGGTTTAAGTATCATTAAATACAGTGTCTGTGTTCCAAATCTGGATCCCAGGGATGGGATGTCTTTTAGAGGATTTAGGATTTCTTTTTTTTTAATTTTTTTTTATTAACATATAATGTATTATCAGCCCAGGGGTACAGGTCTGTGAATCGTCAGGCTTACACACTTCACAGCACTCACCATAGCTCATACCCTCCCCAATGTCCATCACCCAACCACCCTCTCCCTACCCCCCACCCCCACCGCAACCCTCTGTTTGTTTTGTGAGATTAAGAGTCTCTTTCGGTTTGTTTCCCTCCTGATCCCTTTAAAAGTACTGCTGCTGTCCATGTTGTGGCATGAAACAGCCTCCTATGAAAATATGGAACTTTAAAAAGCAGGGGCAGATCATACCCCCGAAGAAGAATTTCTGTGTTGACAGAGATAAGTGGCCAAGTAAACCCAACTCAAACTTTGTCCCCTTGAAGTTCACCTCAGATTTTCACTCTGGTTTCTCTTGGTTCCCCAGGGTAATTCATTCCCCTTTTAGTGTAGTTTAAACCACAAAAATGACGGGGAGGGTGGTGTGGAGTGGGATGGGGGGCACAGAGAAAGGATGAAAGAAAGAAAAAGGGGAAAAAAAGAAAAGCCTCCTCAGCTTCCTTTACCAGAGTCAAGTCAATCTAGAATGTTTACCATGAACTTTCCTAGAATCTAAAGGAGAAGGAAAATGAAATTGTTAGGGCAAGTGTAAGCAACATACATAATTCCATTCAATTGTTAAGTGGCTCTTTTGCCAGTTTCCATTCTTCTAGGAACAAATATCTGTCCTCAAAGGGCCGGTATAAATTTGCAGGCATTCTCCCTAGTTTCCTCCCCTCTTGGCTCCCTTTCTTTCTCCATATATTTGGTCACTTTTCTATCTTTCCGGGGGTGGGGGGGGGGGGCATCAAGCCTGTCTCAGAGCCAAGGCTAAAAGCCTCCTTTGTACTGTTCAATTCCTACCTGTGGTTCGCAGGGATACAGCATGGTCCCAGTCCATTCACAAGACTTGGGGGCTGACACTATATATGAGCTCCTTCCTCAGGTGGCAAAGGTCATACCAGCCTACTGTCAGGCCACACCCATCATTCCCCGGAATGGCTCTGGTGCTGGGCACAAGGGGAAGGAATGTGCATTCTTTCATGCACATATTTCCATCCACCCATACGTAAGTAGCCCTCCTACAATTAATCAGGCCACATTCTCTGACTGGAAAAAAGGTTTTTGTAAAACAACTTTAAACACTTCCTGCCAGTCCCCTCAACCTTTGTAAAAATCACAAACCTGGTTCTGTTCATTCACCAGGACCCCGCTTAACACACTTTGGTGACTCTTCATTGTCTTCAAGGTAAAGGTCAAACATCTTAGCATGGTTGTAAGATCCCTCATGATCTAAGTCTTCTCTGTCTCCCCAGGCCTGTGCCCATGGCAGTGTCCGGTATGTGTTGTTTCTTTCAAAATTGTTATTTTTAAATATGTTCCTTTCATCTGGACTGTCCTATCTTTCCAATTCCTGCTTGTTTAGGTCCTTTGAGACTCAACTTAAGGGTCACCACCTCTGGCCATCTTTATCCTCATCTCGCCAGGTTGAATGTGTTCCTCCACTGTATTCACATAATACTGCAGGGGAGGAAAATAATTTTCCCTCTACCCTCCTAAGGTTCTTGGCTGAGACACTCCCTTTAATAAAAGATTAATAGGAGAAAAACAAACTAATATGTATACCTCCTGTATATATGGGAAATACTCAGGAAAACTGAGTAACTCCCCCACATCGCCCAAGCCACTACCTTAAAGACCATCTCCAGCCAAAGACAAGAGATGTTAGGCCCAGGTTGGTGGGTTGGGTAGCAGTTTCTTGATGGGCTGTGAACATTGGCTAACTTGTTTTTCTTCCTTACTAGTGAAGAGGTCTATGACTACAGGTGCTCATAAAGATTTGTTGAATGGATAATGGATGGATGGATGAATGAATGAATGAACAAGAAAATACCCCTTGCCTATGAAGCCTTGAAAAGTAATAATTTATTAGAGATGGCCATTTTTTCCTCTGATCACTATAACATATACGCAGGAACTTTCCTCTAATCTACAGCATTAGACTACCAGTTTCATGAAAATTTAGAAGGTCCTTAATTTAGGATTCCATAAACTTCAAAGGGAAAGGAATGAACACAAAGTACTTATATTTATTTTTTTGCATTAAAAAAATTATTTCAGCATTTCAATGTACTTTACTTTTAGAAAATAACAGTTTTATTGCTTTTACTTTTTAAAAAAATAACAGTTGCAAGGCTACAAATGGATGTCGATTACTTATGAGTTAAAAAACCTGTTCCAGGGTGTATCTTCATATTTGATATATGACTTCCTGATTCACCAACGGACAGGAACCACTCAATCTGGCTTCCTTTGTAATGTTCTTGGAGCACAAGTTTATAACCACTAGACAAGGTTTGTCACTGTGCTGATGGCGTACTTATGGAACATTTATTCAGCAACACTCACCAGCTGCGATGGAGAGGCCCATAGCATAGGAGATGCTGTGTTGCTTGTTATGGGGGCGAGAACAAACCAAGATGAATCAGACAGATAAGTAAACCGAAAAGTCCTTATCAGTCATTATGCTTCCCCTTTCTCCTCCATTTTGTTCATCTTTTTAAAAGCACACATGCCTCTGCGTTCACACTTACATTCTATATTCAGTGACTATACTTAGCACAGAATTCTCGGGGAAAGATCCTGGCTGAGTAACAAGCAGCTGACCCGAGACTGGAAAGAGTGGGTGAAAAGATGGTAGGATGCACTACGCACATCAGAAGACACTCCGTGTCTGCGGCCCAAGCAACACAAAGAGGGGAGAAAATAAACATTTTACTCTCTTCTCCTAAGAAAATCAAGAAATAGCATTACATACAGAGTCCTCATTAAAAAAAGAGAACACAATCGAGATATTCTCCATGATGCTACAATAAAACAACCTTGACTCTTCACAAAACAGAGTCATAGTGATTGCTCTATTAGTATTAGGTCTAATAGGTCCAGCCTGATATAAAAAGAACTGGCTGTAACAAGAGGGCCCTTCTGAATCTAAGTAATACTATTTCTTGATTTTCTTGGTGGATGGATGGGAAGAAAATGACATGGATTCATAATTTGACATTGAAATGCCCTCTTGTTACAGTCAGCTCTTTTTCCCTCTGACCGGACCTATTGAACCTGATACTTTCAGACTCTGAACAATTGATTTTACAATATTTCCTGGAGAATCAAAGATTGTTGAATTCTAGCGACGTGAAGAATGTTTCGATTTGCGCTTTTCTGTCTCTTTATACATGTAATTAACAAGGAGTGCATTCAATGTCAAACGACTTGCCAGAAACTTTGTTCCCAAAGACTGAAATACTGCAGCAGTTCTAGGGATCAATTCCAGGCTGGTTTCATCCTCATTTTCTTCCCCCCCTGCCCCCGCCCCTCTCCTCTAACCCCCCCCCCCCCCCCCCGCCTCCCCTGTCTCCTCTCCCTCCTCTTCCTACGCATTTCTAGGAATCCATTCCAGGTTGGTTTCATTCTCTCCTCCTCCTCCTCTTCTTCCTCCTCCTCCTCCTTCTTTTTTTTTTTAGATTTATTTATTTAATTGAGAGAGAAAGAGCGCATGTGTGGGGGTGCTGCAGAGGGAGAGGAAGAGAGCCTCAAGCAGAGCCCGCCATGGGGCTCCGTCTCAGGACCTGAGATCAGGACCCTGAGATCATGACCTGAGCCATAACCAAGAGTCAGCGGCTTAAGTGACTGAGCCACCGGATGTCCCTGGTTTTCCCTACTTGCTTCCCCTTTCTGAATATACTGGCTGGGCAGACAAGCCTGCCTCATATTCCTTTGAAGGAAAGTGGCCCCACCAGGTTCTGTCCCACATAGACTGATATCTCCAAGTGGTGGGTTTTGTTAGTGAACACAAGACTCTGTTTTCCTGGCCACCGGTGACTGGCGGTGGGGACAGTGGAGGCAAAGCAACCATGAATGGGCCGGGTGCCGGAAGGCCGGACATCTCTGGGGAGGCCTGCCTGTGGTGGCCTCAGGTAGGCTCTGAACCCAGTGGTGGCAGCTCAAACCAGATGCTCCGCAGAGGGGAGGAGAACAAAGAGGAGGCAGCACCATGAACCGCAGCCCGTAGTCTGAGCAATTCTGAGCCCCTTTTCTGCTTCTCTGAGGTTCTGGCTGCACTTCCTAGGGTGGCCTGGCCAACCTGGCTGCTGAAGGGGTGACCTCCTGGGTACCCTCATGCCCTGGGGTTCTTTGCAACAGCCTCACTGCAGCCACTGAAAGCAAGCAGGGATGGGCCTGGGGTGTCCTCCAGCCTGAACCGAGGCTTTGTCTGAATTTCCAGCTCTGGCCCTGGCTCCCAGCCCCTTTCTCAATGATCTCCGATTCTAAAACAGGAAAAAAAAAACCTGTGTGGACTGGAGGGGAGGAAAACGATTCCCTTCCTCCTTTCTAGATCTTTGGCTGGCCTAATATTTAAATTGAAACAAGACAGATGAACGGGAGACAAACAAATCTCATACATACTGGAGCTCATAGAAGTATGAGGCTCAAAGAAGAAACCAAAGCCGGCAGCTTTGATATCTTTTAGACAAAGAAACAATTATTTGTGAAGATTGGACAAGGAGTTTGGGTGTGGGGTAGCAAATTAATAAATAAATAGCAAGGTTTGTTTATACAGCCTTCTTGGCCCTGGGTTCCCCATCGCTGGCAATAACGATGCCTTCTACCACTCTAGGTGCAAAGATTGTATCCTTCACATGGGGAATTTATTTCATGCCTTCAGTGGGGCAAAGGAGGGTCAGAGTGTCCTTCCTGCCCTTAAGTAATTTTAATCGAAAATAATCAATATACCAAAGAGGCATATTTGGGGGCAGTCCATCTTTACCCCCATCAAGAGAGAAAGAGAGAGAAAGTATTTATTGGGTTATAATTTACATACAGCAAAATCCACACCTGGGACCGTACCGTTCTAGAGCTTTGACCAATGCATACAGTTGTAAACCACCCGCGTCAAGCTCTAATCCATATATAGAACATTTCCATCACCTAGAAATTCCCTCAGGCATCTTCGTAGTCAAACTTCCCTCTACCTGTAGCCTCTTGTGGCAACCACTGGTGTATTTTCTGTCCCTGTGGTTTGGCCTTTTCCCTAGTGTCATATAAATGGATCGTACAAGACCTTCTTTCACATTCTTTTTTTTTTTTAAAGATTTTATTTATTTATTTGACAGAGAGAGATCACAAGTAGGCAGAGAGGCAGGCAGAGAGAGAGAGAGGAGGAAGCAGGCTCCCCGCCGAGCAGAAAGCCCGATGCAGGACTCGATCCCAGGACCCTGAGATCATGACCCGAGCCGAAGGCAGAGGCTTAACCCACTGAGCCACCCAGGTGCCCCATTTCACATTCTTATTTAAAGCAGTATATGCCCTGCCAGACTCTGTCAGCCCATTATATTTTGCCTTTTTTTTCTTTTTCCAGAACAGTTAACATTATCTGAAAATAAACTGTTGTCATTATTTGATTATTGTCTGTCACTGGGATGTACACTCCCACCAGAATGTGAGTGCAAAGACCTGTCTTCATTTGCTACTTCATCTCCAGGGCTCAGGACGCTGCCTGACATCGTGGAGACGTTTGGTAAATATTTGTAGAATGAACCGCAAAATGTATGAGGACATTGGAACTTCCCAAAACCCTCTCCAGACTGAGGCCGACTTCGTTAATAAGAGATTATCTCCTCCCACAAAATGTGTTAATCCCAGAGTCCCTGTGTTGCCAAAGTAGTTTATCCGCAAGCAACACAACCAGAAGTCATTTGGCTGATCCCGATTCTGAATTGTCTTTTAAATGCACTTTCTGGGTGATGAGATTACCTGGAATAGAGCTCATCTGAAGTGAGTAAAATGGAAATAATGATCTCATAGGGTTGTCAGGGGGATGAAATGACTTGATGGAAGTGAAGCGTTAGGCGCGATGGTTATCAAGTGGAAGCTAATTGGTCCCCACGGAAACAGCTGGTAAGGTCTGGAGATATTTTGTTGTTGTTGTCAAAACTGGGCTAAGGAGATGCTACTGGCATCTGCTGGCAAGTGTCCAACAAAGAACAGGACAGTCCCCCTACAAACAGACTTATCCAGCCCAAAATGTCAGTAGTGCTCCCCGTGAGAAATCCACGCACATGGTAAGGGCTGTGTTTGTTTTTGTTATTATCATTATTGTTTTATAAGTGACACTTCCTGACAAATGTTCTCACACAGTCTGAGGGTGGGGGGATATATAGCACAGGGGTTGAAAGCATTAAGTCTGCAGGGAGACTCTCTGAGTTTGAAGCCAGAGCTTTACTTTGTGTTAACAATGTGATTTGAGCACTTTCTTGACTTTTCTTTTCTTTCTTTTTCTTTTTTTCTTTTTTTTTAATATGCAGGATCCTGATGTGGGACTCGATCCAAAGACTCCAGGATCATGACCCAAGCCAAAAGCAGATGCTTAACCAACTGAGCCACCCAGGCATCCACTTTCTTGACTTTTCAATACCTAATAGTCTTTGCTTATAAAATCAGAATAACAGTAGTAACTCCCTCAGAGATTTGCTGGGGGAGTGAATAAAAGAATCCATATACAACATTCAATACTGTGCAGGAACATATGATAAATGTCCAATAAACGTCATTGGACTATCATGGCTATTGTTTTTGCTGACTCCAAAAGATCTCTCTACACAATATCATGAAGGGATTAAGGGTAATTTCAATGAAAAAAGAAATGAAAAATGTATTGCTCACATAATGTATATACAAGTATGTATTTCACATAATAATAGATGACTACATAGAAGTTAATCTGAATCATCCTTTTTAAGGCTGTTATTTATTATTTTTTTAAAGTATGTTGTTCTTGCTTCCTTGGGTAGAGAAGCTCCTGGAAATAAAGAATTCTGTCATTTTAAAAATTTGGGTCTAGGGGCGCCCTGGTGGCACAGTTGGTTAAGTGTCTGACTCTTGGTTTCTGCTCAGGTCGTGATCTCAGGATTGTGACATTCAGTTCCTCCCTCCCTTGCTCTCTCTTTTTCAAATAAATAAATAAATTGTTAAATAATTGTATCTAGCACACAGGGTACGATTATCATTAGGGTTTTAACCTTCATTAGAGGTATGATCACATTAAAGTACTTTGAGAACCTGAGTCTATGATACGAAGTATAAGATTTAGGGAAGTTAAACACTAATGTAAAAACACCCTTTTGTGTTTTAGATGTTTTAATTTCTTACTTCTTCATTGAGGTAGGAGAGAGAAGCCCACAATGCATGGGTAATAGCAGATTTGTACTCATGTTCTTAGATTCTCCCTTTATAATCTAATACCTATGAAGGAGCTTTGGAAATTATAAAACAAAACTGTGGAGCTGTGGTCCTTTACCATTATTATTAACTCTCTAACAATTTATTAGAAGGTCAGATGTTTTCACTGTTAAAAAGATGACCAGGCTTCTTAGTTTGTTATTATGCATTCCAGGCAGCCAAAATCAGGCTGCAAGTAAATTTTGTATGTTAGAGTAAACTGCTTGGGGGCACCTGGGTGGTTTCTGTTAAGTGTCTGCCTTCGGCTCAGGCCATGATCCCAGGGATCAAGCCCTGCATCTGTCTGCCTGCTCAGCAGGAAGCCTGCTTCTCCCTCTCCCACTCCCCCACTTCTGTGCCCTCTCTCACTGGCTCTCTCTCTCTGTCAAATAGATAAATAAAATCTTAAAAAAAAAGAAAAGTAAACTCCTTGTAAAAAAGTAAAAAAAGTAAACTCCTTGGTAAGATATAAATTATTACGACTACAATGAGGAAGAATTGTGTTTAATATTATAATTATATTATTGTAAATATTATATTTATATTTAATATTACAAATACAATGAGGAAGAATTGTGTTTCTTAACATAAAACTTTTAAGTCCATAATCTACCATATTTTATGTTCTGTCACAAATAATTAGGGAGAAAAAAACCCACCCTATACAAAAAGAAATGGAACATGACAACCTGAGGGAAATGTTTGCAACATATGTGGCAAGGGATACATATTCCCAGTAGAGAAAAAGGCCTATAAAGCAACAACAAGGATACAAATGTTCCAGTAAGAGACATGAACAGCCAATTTATAAGAAATTCAAATTGCCAGCAAATATGAAAAATGTTTAGACTTGCCAGCAATCAGAGAAATGAGTATTAAAACGAGTGTTTTCCCTTCCTTTTCAAATGGACAAAAGTTGAGAGAATAAAATGGCCAATGTTGACATTTGTGACATGGGCACTCTCATACACTCTTGGTTGAGTCTGTATTGACTCACTTCTTCTGGGAGATGGTTGTTTATATGAATTAAGAATTCCAAAAACCCTTACACTCTTTGTCTTAGTAATTCCACGCCATAAATCAGACTCACACAAAGATTTATATAAATGAATATTCACATGGTAGTGCTATATAAACAAGTATTTTTAAAGGACACTACTGGATTATCTAAGGACCATTAAAAATCTACTGAAGTCTTTAGAAATAAGTTATTCTGCAGAGTTTTCATGTTCAGTTGATTGAAAGGGGATGGTACAATTAAAAGAAGAATGAAAGGAAGGAGAACACTGATGGAAGGGGAGAATATTCTTGAAATATCTCAGGGCATATCATATTTCTCATAATTCGCCCGATCAGACATGACACATGTCCAGCAAGTGGATCATAGGCCAGGTGTGCGATCCTGACTCCCCCACATCCTCAGAGCAGTGAGGCACTGGCCTCGTTGGTCTCTTGACATCCACCATTTGCACAGCTCCAGAGAAGCCCACGGAGCTTACTAGGGAAGTTTGTCTTCCAGGTGCTCAAGAATAAAACAACCCGTCTGACGCCATGTTAGGGGCTAGGGGTGGGGAAGGACGAAGGAGGTCTGCAAGAACACTACCAGAAAGAAAACTCACAAACCCATAAAATCTGATATGGACAAGAGAATTAATCAATGAACCAAAGCATTGTTGTTCATAAAAAAGGACAGATACTAACAAAACTAATTTCAGTGAAATCAAATTAAAGCGGAAAAATAAAAAAGTGGTTTAGCTACCCTTTTATTTTTATTTTTTTTTAAGATTTTATTTATTTATTTGACACAGAGAGATCACAAGTAGGCAGAGAGGCGGGCAGAGAGAGAAGGGGCGGCAGGCTCCCTGCTGAGCAGAGAGCCTGTTGCGGGGCTTGATTCCAGGACCCTGAGATCATGACCTGAGCCGAAGGCAGAGGCTTAACCCACTGAGCCACCCAGACACCCCTAGCTGTCCTTTTAAAGAAAATTGATCAAGGAATTAAACTAACCGAGTGGTGGAACATCAAGTTAATCTTTTCTTGATCAATTTCTTCTCCATTAGTAAAATTATGATTGGAATGTTTGTATTTGTAAATAAAAATCGGGGAATCAAAACAGGGTTAAGGGGAGAGTAGGAAGTCCACTGTCACTTAGTGACACCAGCAAGATAGGAAAGAATTAAAAGACAGGGTCTCTTACCCCTTTCCACCAGCATCTTTACTGAAGACCCTGCTGGACATATGACATAACATGTCTCAGTCCAATACGCTGTTCGGGCAATGACTCTCATCAATTCCTCCCTTCCTTGGAACAATCCTTGATGCTGTTCATAAAATAAGCCTCATGTTTGAAGTTCTAGTCCCATTTTGACTGTTCTTAGATTCAGTTTCTAAGGTCTCTTAACCCACAGTTCCCATCTGTCAATCAAATCCCCACACCCAATCCGAAGACGAGACAGTTAATTTATACTCACAACACAGCCATGGCGGGACTTTTGTTCCCTGCCTCCTATTCCCCAGTCACCCATCCTTTCATAAAGCCCAGGGTTGGGTTGGTAGGAACAGATAGGATGAATGGAAACAGTTGGGGTGATGGAGGTACCAGAGGGAATGACCAAGTAGAAAATGATTGGAGATATTCCCTACCATTTTTTTTTTAAACTAGAAAACGAGAACAATGGAATAAAAGTATTTGTTTGCACATATTCTTTCTTCACCCTGAACTTCTCCTACTCTTCATTTATATTCTAAGACGAAGTCTTTTACTTCACTGGGATTATCATAATGAAAGATCATTTATTTTTTATTTTTTTTATTTTTTTTTAAAGATTTTATTTATTTATTTGACAGACAGAGATTACAAGTAGGCAAGAGAGGCAGGCAGGGAGAGAGAGGAGGAAGCAGGCTCCCTGCTGAGCAGAGAGCCCGATGTGGGGCTCTATCCCAGGACTCTGGGATCATGACCTGAGCCGAAAGCAGAGGCTTTAACCCACTGAGCCACCCAGGTGCCCCGAAAGATCATTTTTTGAAACGGAATGGACAGTGTGGGTTCAGGAACAATTATCACACTGTTTATAGGCATAATAATAATGAGTCCCATTCCACTGCTTTATACAAGGTAGTAAAGTAGAATTGAAATTTTGGTTTATCCTTACATTTATCCTTACATTTGTACTGTTTACAGTCTAATAGACACACTCTTTTCCTGAACACCAGAATCCAGGTCAGCCTGGTATTTAAAAGGGGCCAACAATCATTTAACAAGTAAATGAGTAACTGGACATGACTGACCTTCATCGTTTTGTTTTTGGTGTGTATATTGTGGGTTTATATTTACTCCCACAGACTGGTAAACGTGGGAAAACAGCTTGAGTTCTGGATGAGGACAAGACCCCTTTGCTTCTTGAGATTTTTTTTTTTTTTTAAATATTTCTTGTTTAAAAGATAGTTTGAAAGTGTCTTACTTCTTAGACAGTAGTTTTCATAATGGAAAGTGACTCAAAATGAAGACGTCTCTGTTCAAGCCCTCTTTTTTTTTTTTTAAGTCTTACCCAAAAGGAAGTGAGTATGAAGTAAATTGCATAAACTTAAAGTACTGCAGAGATGAAACCCGAAGCAGGAAGAGACATGCCACCCATGTCCTGGACAGGAACACACCGTGTCATGTGAAGAGACATGACAAAAACAGCCCTCTTTAAATTACTTTTGGCAATAGTGATCGCGTTCATTTTACTTTTGCCCGAATATTTTAAGACACCGAAAGGTGAGTATATCATTATAATTTATTTTTTAATAAATCATGATAGCTAATGGTCACAGGAAAGGTCTTTTTAGATACACGCTGCATGGGCTGAAGGTCTACGTCTAAAAAGTTACGCAAATGAGATTGTAATGTTAATTGACTCTTACAGAGCACAGTAACCTTATTCCCAGCACTAAATTAATGTGACACACGATCATGAGATGCAAAATGAAGAGACGTCTTCAATGTCTGGAGTCTAGATTTTAAACATCGAGTTTACATTAATCTTCTCACATGATTTTGCTCTTCTTTGAAGTCGTTTCCTTCAAAACAGTTCTAAATATGCTTTTAGCTTCTGGAATGATTTTTATAAACAAGTGATATTTATTATGTTAAAAATGCTTGATTTCCATCCATCACAGCCATTTCACACAAGTAACTCACTGCTGCCTTTTGAAAAATAAGAGTATTCAAGATAGAATTAAAATGAGATGGGTGCAAATTTCAAAATGTGTGCGTGTTTGTGGATTTGTTACTAGAGTAAAAAGGAACAAAATAAATTCTGTGGATAATTCAGGGTCTTGTGTATGTTTGTTGAAACCTAGGATAAGGAAATAAATAAATGTAAATTTCAACTGTTTTTATAGGTCAGTAAAAGATTTGGAAATATATTAATGTGACTGTTTCGATGGTAAATGTGCTCCCCAGCATTTAATAAGGAGAAAAAAAGAAAATACTGTATTCTATCATCAAAGTTATATGAATTTGTTTAAGATCAGCAAAAAGCTTCCATTTGATGGCTGGCTGTGATGATTATTATTGCATATACGTGACGCTAAGTGGCCAGATAACAATATTTTTTAAATAAACACCAAGTGCAATTTTGTGAAAAATTGTATTTTTCACATTTTTCTTGGTTTTCTGGAGTTATGTTGCTTAACTGAAACAACCGTAACATGTAGTTTTAATTCTTGATTCCACATAGTGAAAATAGAAAGAGAAGAGTTAGAATTGGAATGGAGATAACATATTTTGATTTTTAAGCTTTTTGTGGTGGGGAGTAAGCTCATTTAATAGTTAATCTAACGTAGGCCATAAAGATCGACCTTGACCTCGAAAAAACTAGGTT
Organism: Martes martes; assembly: GCF_963455335.1. Taxonomy (NCBI): domain Eukaryota; kingdom Metazoa; phylum Chordata; class Mammalia; order Carnivora; family Mustelidae; genus Martes; species Martes martes. The sequence continues at coordinate 171,100,688 of NC_137889.1, read as the reverse complement.
CAGCTAATGAAAACCAAGTAATCAGCCTAAAAAAGATTTCTTAAACTGCTAACTATTGGTTAGTGTTTTATGAGAACTGGTGAACGCCGGAGCATGTTAAAAGTTTTTCTTTTTTGAGCAGATGCCTTGACGGTAATCAGCCATCAATGATTTTCATCTTCTTACTTTCAAGATGATTACATCAGCTCTCAGTACTCCCTATATTGCCTCCTCATACTGAAAATAGCCATTTGTCTTTTCCTGGTCCAAGAACAGCGTAGGTATTTTCTTGGACTCTCTGAGGGGGATGGATTTATTTGGGAATTTTGTTTCAAAGGAACCCTCCCTGGGGCCAACAAATAAAAATGTTTGAAAAAAACCATCATCTTAATCCCAATGCCATTTTGTGGTAGGAGGAATTTTGCACAGAGCCACCATTAAGGAGAGGTTGATTATTGGGCAAAATATTTTACACATGCAATAGTGCAATAATATTACTTTATATTTTTTAATGCCTTTGGGTCACCAGGAACAAGTTCATATAGCCTCATTTTGTGTAGTCTAATATAGACTTGACTAAGGTCACATAATTGCTTCATTTTTTCAGTAATTTTTTAATCACAATTACAGTTGCCTCATGAAATATGACGACTTGTCAAGTAAAATATTTCATAAAATACCTTGTAAATTATTTAGATGATAAGCTAAGAGTGTTCAGGAAGTGCTAAAATTAACCTTGAGACTCTCCTGTATAGTTTTACTCTCCCCATCAGTTACTTGTGGTTTTTTTTCCCCATTTTTTCTTATATTCTATTCACTTTCATTTCTAAGATAAATATTGTAAAATGATTTTTACTTATAAATTATTCACTGATACCATGTCGTTCAGACATCAAATGAATTCAGAAGGAATCTTAATGAGGAATAATGTATTCACGAAGTTTAATAGATTTGATTTCAAAATAATAAACCCTCTGTAGGCCCAAGTTAAAAATAGAGAACCGTGTTTGATCCTTTTTCATCAAGAATGTATCCGAGTCTCTGAATAATCATTACTCAGAATATTCAATTATCATAATTACACAGTATAAACTCTCTAGTCTAACTTTACCAAGGAAGAGGAACTTCTTCAGCGGTGTTTTGGACTTTTAATGAGTTTGCATTGAGCACATGTACCGGCAAGAGAAACTATTTTAATACTTTCAGTTTACTTGAAAGGCAGCTTATACTGAGAGCCAATAGTTGGTGTCATGAATTGATACACTTATGTTGCATGTAGATAATGGAGATAGAAAAAGGAATGGAGATATTTTGATTCAGAGCTCCTTGCAATTAAGGGAGCCTGGGTTGCCCCCAAACAAAAGACCTCACCAATCTTTTCTTGGACTTGCAGTGTTAAGAGAGCGAGACCTGGTTAACAAATAGAAATCTGGGGCTGCCTGGGTGGCTCAGTGGTTAAGCATCTGCCTTTGGCTCAGGTCATGATCCTAGGGTCCTGGTATCGAGTCCCGCATCCGACTCCCTGCTCAGCGGGAATCCTGCTTCTCTCTCTCCCACTCCGCCTGCTTGCGTTCCCTCTCTTGCTGTCTCTCTCTGCATGTCAAATAAATAAATAAAATTTTAAAAAAGTGGGGGGGGGGGCTCTCACGGATTATTTATTTATTTATTTATTTATACTTACAAGTAACGTCTACCTGTGCTCGCTTTGGCAAGTGTACTGAAATTGGAATGAATAGCCAGGAACCTGGGGCTACAAAAAACGAAAGGCAATTCTTCCTTCAAGTTTTCAGTCAAGGGGATGCCTGACTGGTAAATAATGAAAATCATTACTAAAGCAGCAATGTAAAAGAGGTGCGATGGGGACATAAAAGTTGCTTCCAGGCCTGTCTGGGGAGGACGTTCCTTCCCTTTTTTGTTGCAAAGAGGAATCACTGTCAGAGTTCTAACCATCAGCTAATATTCCTCCTTAACCTGCTTGCAGAAGCACTTTCTAAGAGAAGCGATTATTACTAATTTTCAGATAAAACGTACTCATCTCAATCTCTCAGACATTCTTGAAACCAGAAACTGTAGTGAGTTATGCGAGTGTCTTACTGATCGTCCGTGGCAGTGCGAGACAGGGGTAGCAGCCGTAGAAACACCTGGAACCTAATTTTATCTAGCTGTTCGACTTCCTCACTTACATTTAAGAACCAAACTAACATAAACTGTGTTTACCAGCTTTCATTTCCCCCTTGCATTTCACACTTTCTGAGGGAAATGGTAGTATGATGGGCAGTGAACTTTAAGAAAACAATGGATAAAGGAACTTGACTTATGGACTATAGGATAAACCCTGCAGTATATTACGCTCTGTACGCCTTAACTTACGTCTGTATGATAAAGAACAGTGTGATCAAGGATCGCTGCAACTCATTTGCCCAAAAGTGTTATCTTCCTTCTTAAAAATGACACATTATTTCCCTCTTAGTGACTGGCTCAGTAGAAAGTCCATCAGTCATGGCCGCCTCTGCTGGCGGCCCTGGGGCGCCCCTCTCCCTGGACCAATGGCTTCCGAAAGGCCATTCTGAGAAGACTGAGGAGGAGTTGGAGGAGGAGGACGAAGAACTAGACGAGACCCTGTCCGAGAGACTTGGGGGGCTGACAGAGATGGTCCCAGAGAGGGTCCCGTCCACAGCTGGAGCCACTTTGGATCTCTCCCTCTTTGTGGCTCAGAAAATGTGCAGGTTTTCAGGGCAGCCGTGTGGATTGGGACCACTTCCTTCACGCTCCTGGTTCTCCTGTTGTCTTTGAGACTGAGAAGCTACAAGTGCAACAGCAGCAAGAACTGTGACAGCAGCAGATACTTCTAGGGCCTAACCCAGGGCTCTCAGGAGGAACGCCAGGGGCTCTCCCTTTACTTCCTGGAAAGATCTAGATGGCGACTGCTCTTTGACTGGGCTTGGTGGGACAAGTTTGAAAATTCAGTAGTGTTGGAACTAATTATTTGGATTTTTTTTTTTTTTTAACTTTGGCACATTGATCTATCTAAACCTGATGGAGAGAAGGGACATGCCCACAATATGAAATAGTAATGCATTGCAGCTGGGGTGTAAAGCAGCCGCTGTGAACTTCTGTGCCAGAAAGGAGGGAGGGCCGGGCAGCAGTTTCAACCATAGGATGGGGACTGTGGAGGACAGAAGAGGAGCTCATTCCCACTGCCCATTTTGGCTACAAGAGACCTGTGTGTCTGTCTTAAAAAGAAAAAAGTAAGTGCTCACTTTTTATGTTTAAATACTAAAAACGATTCCAACTGAGAAAAGAAAAAAAAGAAAAAAGCAAGTTAATCAGTAATCCCCAATAAGGCCTGGGAAAGAGACTAATGGGTATTAAATTTTTTTTAAAGATTTTATTTATTCATTTGACAGACAGAGATCACAAGTAGGCAGAGACGCAGGTAGAGAGAGAGGGGGAAGCAGGCTCCCTGCGTAGCAGAGAGCCCGATTCGGGACTCGATCCCAGGATCCCGAGACCATGACCTGAGCCGAAGGCAGAGGCTTAACCCACTGAGCCACCCAGGCGCCCCAAGAGAGAGAATCTTAAGCAGACTCTCTGCCGAGTGCAGAGCCTGCTGCGGGGCTTGATATCATGACCCCGAGATCCTGACCTGAGCCAAAATCAAGAGTCAGGTGCTTAACCGACTGGGCCACCCAGGTGCTCCTATAATTTTTTTTAAAACATAATAAACACTTACACATATACGAGGTACTATACCAAGTGCTGTTGACATATCACTCATTTTGACGCATTAAATATGTCAACCCCTTCATGGTGAAGCATCATTCTCAAGAGAGACTTTCCAGAAAATATTCAGAGAAGGAATAAAACTAGATGGATAGAATTACTTCGTTGTAACGTTTTATTTTTTATGGGATTTTCTGAATCTTTATAGCATGAAAATGGCTACTAATCAACACAGTCTGTTTACATGTATATTTCATGAATTAGGTGTTGGGAAAAAAAAAAAAAGATACTGCTGAGGATACTATTTTCCACTGTTTTGGCTGAACTGGTTTTCTTCTCTTCTCTGTTAGGTTCTATACCCACCCTAGCTTGGGATGCTTTCTACCAGCTTGTCTCACTGCATTGGTAGATAAATGCTCTCTCTGTATATCTTTTCTGTTTTCATAGGAAAAACAACTTTCTTTAAAACAGTAATGTGGTAATATATCTTACCCCTCTATACTTCTCTTTTTCCATATATACTTCTTTTTTTCCATAGTACTTATACCCTATATAACTTGCTTATTTATTGTGTATACTTTTTGTTGCCCGATTTTTCCAAGTAGAATGTAAGCGCAATGAAAATGAGGTTTTTGTTTATGTTGGTCATGTTTTAAGCGCTTAGGACAGAAGTTGTCACATTAGGAGGCACTCACTGAGTATTTGTTGACTGAGGGAATTTTCTGAGTCATATTGTAAAGGAAACAAAAAGGAAATACTCTCAAAGGAAGCACTTCTTAGCTGACCCTTATAACGGCCTTCCGATTTAGGCTGACCAGGCATTGTCATCCCCACCTTATATTTTTGAAACAAAATTCTACCGCACACTGAGAATTTTTAGGGTCCTGGGATTGAGCCCTGCCTCTAGCTCCTTGCTCAGTGGGGAGCGTGCTTATCTCTCTGCCTCTCCCCTGCTCGTGCTCTCTCTCTCTCTCCCCGCCTCAAGTAAATAAACAAAATCTTAAAAAAAAATTGTCTTTCCCACGTGTTCTGTGAGTAAACCCATATCCTGTCCAGACTCCCCTATTCCTTATCTGGTTAACACTGTGGATATATCATTCATTTGCAACATGTTATACTTTAACCCTTTCCCTTCCATTACTGAACCCCAAATAGAAATAAAATGATTTGTTTTTGCTATTGAAATTGATACTCTGTGAGTCTATGCCAGTTGCTAAAGAGGAGACTTGTGACCAAAGGAAAACAATGTATGTCAACAAATATCTCCGTAAATTAGGCATCTAAGCCATAGACTTTTTTCTCTCCTGGCAGCTAATATTTTTAAATTGCTGAATTATGATACAAAATATCCAATAATGATGAAAGATACTCAGAAACCATTGGCTGTGTTGTGTTTAGTTTGGCTATTTTTTTTAAAGGCACAACTTACAATAAAATACAAAGATCTTAAGTGTTCGATTTTATAAATTTTGACAGTTGTCCGCACCTCTGTATTACAGAGTCATACAAAATACAGATGTTCCTCACTCCCAGAAGATTCCTTTTGCTCTTTTCTGTCAAATCTCCTCCTCTCCCCAAGGCAACTTTTGACCTATGTCACCATAGTTTTGTTTTATCCCTTCTTACTTTTTATATGGATGGAATCATCACACAGTGTATTTTTGGTCTAGCTTTTTAGCATAATGTTTTTGGGATTCACCCATGTTATGAAGTATATCAGTAGCTCCTTTCTATTTATCGTTAAACGGTCCCCTCTACAAATATGTCACATTTGTCCCTTTGGCCACTGGGTTGTTTCCAGATTTTGGTCATTATAAATATGCTGCTATGAACATTCTTGTACAGCACAACGATTTGTGTGAAAATATGTTTTCATTTCTATCTGGTAACTATCATGTAGTAGAATAGCTTAGTTTTATAAGACACCACCAAATGCATCGCCAAAGTAGTTGTTTCTGGTGGTAAAAATTTCTCATTTTCTTCAGTTTACGTTTCATATACTTAAGCAGTAACACTTAGAATATGTAATGTCTGAAATAATCCACACTTCTTCCCAAAGTTCCTTGACAACTCATTAACAGAGAAATAGCCTAGGTATTGGGAAAATATGACTTGACATACCGTAGTTTCTGGAACGCCTAGTGCGGGTCAAACAATGAAGGTTTTATTGTAAAGTCTCCCTTATTTTTGAAGGTCAATAGAGAGTTGAAACTCCTGTTCTTGCGGTCATATCTTGAAAAACACTTTTGGCACAAAACATCTAAAAATGTGAGATAAAACATTAAAGACAACGATGACAAAATACGTAGTTGAAGTACTAAGAAAGTAAGAAAACTCCACAAAGTGGAAAATGATTAGAAATTATGAATCCAGGTGGGTAAGCAAGAGTGAACATGTTGGTGACCTGAGGAACATCTACCAATTCCTGGTGGCCTAGAGTCTCTGTTTCATGGGTCACACATTGGGGGACAGAAGCCGAAGCTTAAGTTTGGGACACAAAATGTGACATGCTCTGTGAAGAAGTAATGAGTAATCTGGGGAAAAAACTTGCCTGACTGTGCGGAAGTTTGTCTGTCTCCATCCGGGCCCTGGAGAGAGCCAGGAAAAAATTGCCCTTGAGAGTTCGTGGATGTGAACTGGGCCATAACTTGGCTATTAATGCTTATGGCCTATGACATGTGACAAGCCCAATCCAAGAATTAATTTTTATTTTTGTTTTCTTGGATAAATTTGACATAGGACTTTTTACTTTTTTAAAAAAAGATTTTATTTATTTATTTGACATGGAGATAGAGAGAGAGAGAGAGAGAGATCACAAGCAGGCAGAGAGGCAGTCAGAGGGAGAAGGAGAAGCAGGTTCCCCGCTGAGCAGAGAGCTCGACTTGGGGCTCAATCCCAAGACTCTCAGATCATGACTTGAGCCAAAGGCAGAGTCTTAACCCACTGAGCCACCCAGGCGCCACTTCTGCCTACTTTTTATTGGATTATTCATTTTTGGAATGTTGAATTTTAATTTCATTAAATGTTTTCTTCACTTGGCAGGAGGTTTTTATTTGGATGAAGTCCCAATAATTTCTTTTTGCTTTTGTTTCCCTTGCCTCAGGAGACACATCTAGAAATAAACTGCTATGACTGATGTCAAAGAGGTTACTGCCTCTAGGACTTTTATGGTTTTATGCCCCACACTTAGGTCTTTAATCCATTTTGTGTATGGTATAAGAAAGTGGTCCGTCTTCACTTTTTACATGTTGCCGTCCAGTTTTCCCAACACCACTTGTTGAAGAGCCTTTTTCCCATTGGATATTCCTTCCTGCTTTGTCAAAGATAAACTGACCGTATAGTTGTGGGTTCATTTCTGGGTTTTCAATTCTGTTTCATGGATCTGTGGGTCTGTTTTTGTGCCAGTATCATACTGTGTGTGTGTGTGTGTGTGTGTGTGTGTTTTAAGATTTTATTTATTTATTTGACAGACAGAGATCACAAGTAGGCAGACAGGCAGGCAGAGAGAGAGGAGGTAGCAGGCTCCCTGCAGAGCAGAGAGGCTGATGCGGGGCTCGATTCCGGGACCCTGGGACCATGACCTGAGCTGAAGGCAGAGGCTTTAACCCACTGAGCCACCCAGGCGCCCCTCTCATACTGTTTTGATCACTATAACTTGTTTTGTAATATGACTTGAAGTCTGGAATTGTGATGCCCCCAGCTTTGTTTTCCTTTTTCAAGGTTGCTTTGGTTATTTGGGGTCTTTATTTTGGGGTCTACAAATTTTAGGATTGTTTGTTCTAATTCTGTGAAAAATGCTGTTGGTATTTTAATAGGGACTGCATTACATGTGTAGATTATTTTGTGTAGGACAGACATTCTAACAATATTTGTTCTTCTAATTCATAAGCATGAAATGTCTTGTGTGTCATTTCTTCATGTCATCTTCAATTTCTTTCATCAGTTTTCAGAGTACAGCTCTTACACCTCTTCGGTTAGGTTTATTCCTAGGTATCTTATGTTTTTGGTGCAATTGTAAGTGGGATTGATTCCTTAATTTCTCTTTCTGCTGCTTAATTGGTGTATATCCTGCAACTTTATTTTATTTTAACTCAATTTTATTGAGTTGCTATTTTATTTCAACTCAATTTGTTGAACTGTTCCAGCAGTTTTTTGGAGTCTTTCAGGTTTTTTATACATAGTATTGTGTCCTCTGCAAATAGTGGAAATTTTATTTTTTCTTTACTAATGTGAGTGCCTTTTATTTCTTTTCGTTGTCTGATTGCTGAGGCTAGGACTTTCAGCAGTATGTTGAATAAAAGTGGTGAGAGTGGACATCTTTCTCAGGTTCCTGAAAGCCTCTCAGGTTTTCTCCATAAAGGATGATGTTAGCTGTGGGTTCTTTTGTATATGCCTTTATTATATTGAGGTATGTTCCCTCCAAACCTACTTTGTGGAGGGTTTTTTATCATGAATAGGTATTGTACTTTGTCAGATGCTTTTTCTGCATCTATTGAAATGATCATATGGTTCTTATCTTTTCTCTTATTATTGAGATATGTCACTTTGATTAATTTGAGAATATTGAACCACCCTTGCAACCCAGGAATAATCCCACTTGATCGTGGTGATTTTTAAAAATGTACTATTGAATATAGTTTGTTAGTGTTTTATTGAGAATTTTTGCATCCACATTCATCAGGGATATTGGCTTATAGTGGTCTTTTTTAGAGGAGTATTAATCTGGTTAGGGTATCAGGGTAATGCTGGCCTTGTAGAATGAATTTAGAAGCTTTCCTTCCTTTTCTATTTTCTGGAATAGTTGGAGAAGAATGGGTATTAACTTTTCCTTAAATGTTTGGTAGAATTCACCTGTGAAGCCAGTTGGCCCTGGACTTTCATTTGTTGGAATTTTTTGATTACTGATTCAACTTCTTTACTCGTTATCAATCGGTTCAAGTTTTTCTATTTCCTCCTGTTTCAGTTTTGGTAATCTATGTGTTTCCTGGAATTTATTAATTTCTTCCAGGTTGTCCGATTTGTTGGCATATAGTTTTTCATACTATTCGCTTATAATCATTTGTATTTCTGTGGTGTTGGTTGTTATTTCTCCTCTCTCATTTGTGATTTTATTTTTAAAAGACTTTATTTATTTATTTGACAGAGAGAGACACAGCAAGAGAAGGAACACAAGCCAGGGGATTAGGAGAGGGAGAAGCAGGCTCCCTGCTGAGCAAGGAGCCCGATGATGCGGGGCTCAATCCTAGGACCCTGGGATCATGACCTGAGCCAAAGGCAGATGCTTAACAACTGAACCACCCAGGCGCCCATCATCTGTGATTTTTTACTTGGGTCCTTTCTCTTTTCTTTTTGATAAGTCTGGCTTGGGTAAGAACAGAACAACAATCTGTTCTATTGTTTTTTTAGTTTCTAGATCATTTATCTCTGTCCTAATCTTTACTATTTCCCTCCACCTGGCCTTAGGCTTTGTTTGTTGTTCTTTTTCTAGCTTCTTTAGGTGTAAGGTTAAGTTGTTTATTCGAGATTTTTCTTGCTTCCTGAAGTAGGCCCGTATTGCTATATACTTCCCTCTTAGGACGGCTTGTGCTGTATCCCAAAGGTTTTGGACCATTTATTTTCATTTTTATTTGTTTTCGTGTCTTTTGAAAATTTATTCTTTGTTTTCTTTTTTTAGTTTAAATTTTGGTTAATTAACATGCAGTGCAATATTAGTTGCTGGAGTAGAATTCAGTGATTCATCACTTACATACAACACCCAGTGCTCATTAATAGATTTCTTCTTTGATTTCCTGGTTGACCCATTCATTGTTTAGTAGCATTTTGCTTAACCTCCATGTATTCGTGGTCTTTCCAAGTTTTTTCTTTTGGTTGACTTCTAGTTTCACAGCACTGTGATGAGAAAAGAGGCCTGGTATGATTTCAATCCTTTTGTATTTGTTAATGTCTGTTTTGTGACCCAATATGTGATCTATTCCAGAGAATGTTCCATGTGCACTTGAAAAGAATGTGCGCTCTTGTTTTTAGGATGGAATGCTCTGAATATATCTGTTCAATCCATCTGGTCCAGTGTGTCATTTAAAGCCATTGTTTCTTTGTCCATTTTCTGTTTAGATGATCTGTCCATTGATGTAAGTGGGACGTTAAAATTCACTACCATTACTGTATTATTACTGATTATTCCTTTAAGTTTGCTATTAACTGTTTTATGTATTTGGATACTCCCATGTTGCATGCACATTCACTATTGTTAGATCTTTTTGTTGGATTGTCTCCTTCATTACAATATGGTGCTCTTCTTTACTCTTGTTACAAGCCTTTGTTTTAAAGTCTAGTTTGTCCAACATAAGTATTGCTACTCCAGCTTTCTTTTGACAACCATTTGCATAAGAAATGTTTCTCCATCTCCCTTACTTGCAATCTGCAGGTGTCTTTCGGTCTAAAATGAGTCTCTTGTAGGCACCATATAGATGGGTCTTGTTTTTTTTTCGTCCATTCTGACACTGTACGTCTTTTGACTGGAGTGTTTGACGTCTATTTGCATGACAAATGTTTCTCCATCCCCCTTATTTTCAATCTGTAGGTGTCCTTAGGTCTAAAATAAGTCTCGTGGGTGGTTCAGTTGTTAAGCATCTGCCTTCAGCTCAGGTCATGGTCCCAGGTCCCGAGATTGAGCCCTGCATAGGGCCCCCTGTTCAGTGGGGAGTCTGCTTCTCCTTCTCACTCTCCCTTTCTTAAATAAATAAATAAAATAAATAAATAAAATGAATCTCTTGTGGGCAGCATATAGATGGGTGTTTTTGTTTGTTTATTCATTCTGACAGGCTGTCTTTTGATTGGAGCACTTAGTCCATTTACATTCAAAGTAATTATTGGTAGATATGTATTTATCGCCATTTTATTACTTGTTTCGTTGTTGATACTGGAGATTTTCTCTGATCCTTGCTTGTCACTTTTGATCTCTCCTTTGCACTCAAAGAGTCCTCTTTAATGTCTCTTGCAGGGCTGGTTTAGTGGCCACAAACTCCCTTAGCTTTTTCTATCTGGGAAACTATCTCTCCTTTTTATTCTGAACGATAGCTTTGCTGGCTAGAGCGTTCTTGGCTTTAGGTTTTTCCCATTCAGCACTTTGAGTATATGCCACTCCCTTCTGGCTTGCCAGGTTTATGTTGAGAAATCTCCAGCTAGCCTTATGGATCTTCTCTTGTAAATTAAGGACTCCTTCTGTCTTGCTGCCTTTTTTTTTTTTTTTAAGATTTTATTTATTTATTTGACAGAGAGGGGGAGATCACAAGTAGGCAGAGAGGCAGGCAGAGAGGGGGGGGGAAGCAGGTCCCTGCTGAGCAGAGAGCCCGATGCGGGCCTCAATCCCAGGACCCTGAGATCATGACTTGAGCAGAAGGCAGAGGCTTAACCCACTGAGCCACCCAGGTGCCCTGTCTTGCTGCTTTTAAGATTGTTTCTTTATTACTATATTTTGCAAATTTAATTATAATATGTCTTGGTGTTGGCCTGCTCTTGTTAGTTTTAAAATTTTTATTTATTTATTTGAGAGAGAGAGAGAGAGAGTGCGTGCATGAGTCAGGGTAGGGAGAGCCAGCAAAAGAGGGAAAAGCAGACTCATGGGGCTCAATTCTAGGACCCTGAAATTATGGCCTGAGCCAAAGGCAGATGCTTAGTCAACTGAGCCCCCTAGGCGCCCCTCTTTTGTTGATTCTGATGGGAGTTCTCTGTGCCCTTGGATCTGTATGTCTGTTTCCTTCCCTAGATTAGGGAAGTTTTCAGCTATTATTTCCTCCAAAAAATTTTCTGCCCCCCTTTCTCTCTCTTTTTCTCTTGCAACTCCTATACTATGAATGTTATTATGTTTGACGGAGTCACTGAGTTCTCTAAGTCTATTCTCTGTTGCATAAGTTGTCTTTTTCTCTTTTGTTACACTTCATTATTTTCCATTATTTTGTCTTCTAGGTCACTAATTCATTCCTCTGCTTCCTCCAGCCTGCTGTTCATTGCATCAAGCCTGTTTCCAATCTTGTTTATTGCATTCTTCATCTCTGATTGATTCTTTCATCTCTGTGGCAAGGGTCTCAATGATGTCTTCTATTTTTTTTTTAAGATTTTATTTATTTATTTGACAGAGAGAGATCACAAGTAGGCAGAGAGGCAGGCAGAGAGACAGGGGGAAGCAGGCTCCCTGCTGAGCAGAGAGCCCGATGTGGGGCTCAATCCCAGGACCCTGAGATCATGACCTGTGCTGAGGGCAGAGGCTTAACCCTCTGAGCCACCCAGGTGCCCCTTATATTTTTTTCTCAAGCCCAATGAGTGTACTTATGATTGCTGCTTTAAATTCTCCATCAATCATGCTACTCATATCTGTTTCTCTTAGTTCTCTTGCTGTGGCCTTATCTTGTTCTTTCTTTTGGGATAAATTCCTCCATCTAGGCATTTTGTCCAAGTCTCTGCCTTCTTCTGTAGTTTAAAAGACAGTATGTTTCCTGCTCCTGGAGATAATGGCTATATGAATAAGAGGTTATGTAGTGTCCAGGGCCTGGTCCTTCAGGGAGTGTCTCTGATGTGCACTGCATACACCCTGCTGTTGGGTTTTGTTTGCTCTATTCTTCAGGCTAGTCATCTTTAGAGGCTCTCTTCACCTGTATGGGCAGTGTTTTGTCCTTGGCCTGAATGTGGTGAATTTTAACCAGTGCTCTGATCTGTTTGTGAAATCAGACCTGATATCACTTCCACCGGAATTGAGACCCTGCAGAACTCGCAGGTCAGGAGATGTGGTGTGAGTAGGAGTTTGTGCTGGTCTTCCCGAGGAGCTCACTGAGCTGGGACTGAGGCATGCTTGACTGAGAAGGGCAGTCTGGCCAGAGAGCAGGTGTGTGGGACTTGGTGTAAGCAAGTTAGGCAGCTAGTGCCGGTAATGTGTTGCCTCTTGCTGGTGGCTCTGTGTCTATGCTGAGGGGCTGGGAAGGGAAATGGCACCAGCCAGCTCCTTTGTTCTTTGAGAGGAGTCTTCATGAAGATTGCCTCTCAGGGACATGCTCTGAGAAGAGCAAATAATCTCCCCACTCGGTGGCCCAGGCATTCTTCAGACACTGCTGTTTCCATGCCATTTGCTCCCTCCCTGCCCCTCCAAGATTGTTTGCCTGCCTTCCTTCCAGGATCAGGGCAACGTCCTCCAGGCTCTGGCCCAGCCAAGCCTACTGGCATTTCAGGCTCTAGGCTTTAAGCCCTCCTGGTTGCAAGAACTCATGAAATTCGGTCCCTCTTATTTCCCAAGCCCATCACTTTAGCGAATCATTCCTCTGTGTGCTCCTCTCTCTCTTGCTCTTCTCTATGACCATGACTTCCTTCCCTCCACAGCATCCATGATCCATTTTTCCCCGAAGCCATGTCTCTGCCTCTTCGCTCCCTTTTGTCATGGAGTTTGTTCTGTCAGTCTTCAGGTTGATTTCTGGGCTCACAGGATGATCCGGTACTTATCTAGTTGTGTTCAAAGGATGAGATGAGCCTAGAGTGCCCCTACTCTGCTCTCATTTCCCCTCTCTTCCATTTGACATTTTTAGATTTCACATATAAATTATATCATACAGTAATTGCCTTTCTCTATCTTATCTCGCTTAGTATAATGTGTTCAAGTGCATCCATGTTGTGACAAATAGCAGGATATTCTCCTTTCTCATAAGTGAGTAATATTCCATTGTGTATATGTAACACATCTTCTTTATTCATTCACCCATTGATGTGCACTTGGGTTGTTTCCGTACCTCGGCTATTGTGTATAATACTGTGACAAATGTGGGAGTGCAGATATCTCTGTGAGTTCCTGTTTTCATTTCCTTTGGGTATCTTCCATAAAGTGGAATTGCTGAATGATATAGTCTATTTTTAATTTTTTGAGGATCCTCCACATTGTTTTCCACAGTGGATGGACAACTTTACATGCCAACAGTATATAAAGGTTCCCCCCCCCCTTTTTTTTAACCATACCAAGAAATCTAATTTAAAGTGGTTTTGAGATAATGTGCTATTAGACACCAAGCAGAGGTAAACACCAATCCTCTCTGGGGGAAAATGTCTTCAAACCAGAACTTAAATTATTTCCTGAACAAAATTCTAAAGAACATGAGCTACTACCAGAAATCATAAAACACAAAGGCTTAACAGATGAGAATCAATAGAGACAAAAAAGCAGAATCAGATCTTTAAAGAATTCAGATAGGGATTATGAGATATAAAATATAAAGTAAGTATTTAGTTTGTTTTAATAAAAACAGTATCAAAATGTATGAGTAAGAAATAAGACTATTAAAAATAATCAAGCAGGTTTATGGATCACTATATTGTGCACTGGAAACCAATATAACACCATGTTTAACAATACTAGAATTTAAAATTAAATTAAATTTAATTTAAAAAATATAATCAGGCAGGGACCCCTGGGTGGCTCATTTGGTTAAGTGTCTGTCTTCAACTCAGATCATGATCTCAGGGGCCTGGGGTTGAGCCCCACACTGGGCGTCCTGCACAGCTGGGAGCCTGCTTCTCCCTTTCCCTCTGCTTGCCACGTCCCACCTCCGACTTGTGCTCTCTCACTCTGTCTGTCAAATACATAAATAAAATCTTTCAAAAAATATGGAATCAGGTAAATTTGAAAAAGAATCAACTCAAAATTCTAATTATGAAAATATAATAACATGAAGTAGAAACACAAGGAATGGAATAAACAGATCAGACACAATTGAACATGAGTTAATGAATGGGAATATAGATCTGAATAAATTAATGAGAACACAGCACAGAAAGTCAGAGAAAGAGAAAATATGAAACAGAGGTTAAGAGACATAGAGAACAAAGGGAGAGATCTCTAACTGAAACTCCCAAAGGAAAGAAGAGACAGAATGGGGAAAAGACAATGTTTGAAGAGAATGTGACTGAGAATTCTACAAAAGTGATGAAACACAAAAATCTTCGGATTCAGGAAACCCAACAAGTCCCAAACAGAAGAAATACGAAATTCCATAGAACATGAAAACTCAAGAGGTCTTAAGAATAACCAGAGATAATGACTGATTATCTTCAAAGGAACAAGAATTAGCCTGGCAGCTCATTTCTTGTAAGCAACAACGAAATTCAGAGGCCAGTGGAATAATGTCTGCAAAGTGCTGAGGTAAAATTAATGTCAAGCTGGAAATGGTGAGGTGTACATCTTCACTTGAGCAGAAGCAGTGAGATTACAATCCGCACATCTTCAGTGAGGGAATTTATAGAGATTTTACTTCAGGAGGAAAACTATGATCCTAGAAGGGAGGCCAGAGATGCAAGAAATAGCAGAGAAAAGACCCTCAATAATTAAAAGCATGTGGGTTTATCAAAATAAATCTTGAAAATATTAACTGCATACGGTAAAAATAACTACTAATTTGTGTGTCAGTGAAAAAACAAGAGAGAACTAAAATGCTGTATAAAAATAGCGTTCCTTTCAGGAGCTGTAGGTGAGAATCCATTTTGTTGTCATTTCCAGCTTCTGGAAGCTGCCTGCATGCCCCGGTTTGTGTCTTCCTTCCAACCTCAAAGCCAGCAATGGCCTGTGGAGGCTTTGTCCCATTGTGTTACCTGACACACACTCTTTTGCCTCCCTCTTCCACATTTGTGATTATAATAGGCCATTGGACAATCTAAGATAATTTCCTTATTTAAAAATTTTTAAAAAAAGATTTATTTACTTCCTTTAGAGAGAGGAGGGAGGGACAGAGGGAGAAGGTGAGAAAATCCTCAAGCAGACTCCCCAGTGAGCATGGAACCTGACATGGGGCCCAACCCAAGGACCCTGAGATCATGATCGAAGCCGAAATCAAGAGTGGGACACTTAACCAACTGAACCCTCCAGGCACCCTGATAATTTCTCTATTTTAAGATAAGTGCATCAGCTACCTTCATTCCATCTCCTGCCTTAAATTCTCTTTGGCATGTAATGTAACATATTCACAGGTTTTGGAAATTAGGATGTGGAGATTTTTAGGAGGCCATTATTCTGTCTATTAAAACTGAATAATCAGAAAACGAGCAGGCACAAGTAAGTAATGTTAGGACTGGAAAAGGATATAGTAGAAATTTAAAATGTAATAGAGGAGCACCTGGGTGGCTCAGAGGGTTAAGCCTCTGCCTTCGGCTCAGGTCATGATCTCAGGGTCCTGGGATCGAGCCCCACATCGGGCTCTCTGCTCAGCAGGGAGCCTGCTTCCCCCCTCTCACTGCCTGCCTCTCTGCCTACTTGTGATCTCTCTCTCAGTGTCAAATAAATAAATAAAATCTTTAAAAAATAAAATAAAATAAAATGTAATAGAAATTTTTATGAATAACTTCAAGTCAATAAATCTAAAACATTAAGGATATATTTATAGAAAAATGTAACTTACCCAAACCTACTCAGGAAAAAATGGAAAACTGAGGAGTTGTACAACAATTAAAGAAATTGAGCCCATGGTTTAATATGCCCTGAAAGAAACACGAGGCTTCAATAATTTTACATGCATGTTCTGCCAAACTTTCAAGAAATAGATTAAACAGATAAATGCAATTTTATAATAAACCCTTTTAGAAGACGGAAACATGGGAGTATTGGGACACCTGGGTGGCTCAGTTGGTTAAGTGTCTGCCTTTGGCTCAGGTCATGATCTCATGATCTTGAGATCAGCTTCCTGCTTAGCTCTCTTTACTCCCTGCTTATGCTCTCTCTTGCTATCTCTGCCACTGAAATCCTTTAAAAAAAAAAAAAAAAGGAAACAGGAATATTTTCCAGTTTATTTTTTAAGTCTAGTTTATCTTGGTACCCAAACCTAACAAAAATGGAACAAAAAAGAAAAACTTACAGATCAATCTCATTTATAAACAGATAAAAAAAAATCGGGCAGTACCTGGGTAGCTCAGTTAGTTAAGTGTCAGACTCTTGATTTCAGCTCAGTTCTTGATCTCAGGGTCATGAATTCAAGCCCTGCATTAGGCTCCATGCTAAGGTTGGAGCCTACATAAACAAACAAACAAAAAATTAAACAAAATATTAAGAATCTAATTGGATAGAGGTCATCGAATATATATAAAAATGTGTAAAATGATCAAACCAGATTTATACCTGGAATGCAAGATGAGTTAACACTAGAAAAATCTAATAATGTAATTCACTGTGTGAACAGATTAAAGAAGAAGACCACATAATCATCTCAAAGTTCTTGAATCAACGTCCAATTATATTCAGCAGCCCTTATAATGAAAAACTCTTAGCAAAGTTGGAATAGAAAAGAATTTCCTTAAAGTGATACAGGTCTTCCAAAAATGATTATATGACCTATTATTCTCAGTGATGAGACATTATAAGTACACTTAATATTGAGAGCCAGCAAGGATGACCTCCCTCAACATGTCTATTTCATTGTGGTACTGGGTTTCGGCTGCAGAGAAAGAAGAGTAAAAGAAATGGGACATCTGTGTGGCTCAGGCAGTTGGGTGTCTGATTCTTGGTTTTGGCTTAGGTCTTGATCTCAGGGTTGTGAGATCAAAGCCCACTTCAGGCTCTGCGCTCAGTGGGAAGTCTGCTCGAGATTCTTTCCCCTCCCACTCCCTCTCCCCCGTTTCTCCCTCTGCTTGCACACATGTGTGCTCTTTCTCTCTCTCTCAAACAAATGTAATCTTAAAACAAGTACAAGAAATAAAGGTATAAGGATTGGAAGTCAAGAAATAAAGTTGTTATTATTTATACTTGCTTTGGAGATCTGCATGGAAAGCCCAAAATGTTTATAAGAAATAAAAGTTAAAAAGGACATTTATAGAGTGGTAAAAAATAAAACTGATATTCAAAAGTTAATTGTATTTCCATATACCACTAAAAAGCTGAGAACATATTCCTTAAAAGATACTGTTGGCACTAGCAACAAAAGTAAGGTACCTAAGAGGAAATCTAACAGAGCTATATGAGATTATCATGGAGAGAATTTGAAAATTTCATTGAAAGATATCAAAGAAACGCCATATAAATAGAGAGGGAAAAAAAGGAATAAAAAAGTGATAGGACAAATTTAGTATTTTATCTTTCTTCTCCAGGGAATTTCAAGATTCAAGTCACAATCACAACTAGGTTCTTCACTGAACTTAAACAAGCTGATTCTAAAATTTGTTGGAAAGAGTAAAGGGCCGAGACAAAATTAGCGAGACAGGAAACAACGTGTGTTGGAGAGGATGTGGAGAAAGGGGAACCCTCTTACACTGTTGGTGGGGAATGCAAGTTGGTGCAGCCAATTTGGAGAACAGTGTAGAGATTCCTTAAGAAATTAAAAATAGACCTTCCCTATGACCCTGCAATTGCACTACTGGGTATTTACCCCAAAGATACAGATGTAGTGAAAAGAAGGGCCATCTGTAACCCAATGTTTATAGCAACAACGGCCACAGTTGCCAAACTGTGGAAAGAGCCAAGATGCCCTTCAGTGGATGAATGGATAAGGAAGATGTGGTTCGTATACACTATGGAGCATTATGCCTCCACCAGAAAGGATGAATACCCAACTTTTGTAGCAACATGGACGGGACTGGAAGAGATTATGCTGAGTGAAATAAGTCAAGCAGAGAGAGTCAATTATATGGTTTCACTTATTTGTGGAGCATAACAAATAACACGGAGGACATGGGGAGATGGAGAGGAGAAGGGAGTTGAGGGAAATTGGAAGGGGAGATGAACCATGAGAGGCTATGGACTCTGACAAACAATCTGAGGGTTTTGAAGGGGCAGGGTGTGGGGGTTGGGTGAGCCTGGTGGTGGGTATTATGGAGGGCACATATTGCATGGAGCACTGGGTGTGGTGCCTAAACAATGAATTCTGTTACACTGAAAAGAAATTAAATAAAAAAAAAAAAAAGAAAAAAAATAGTGAAGGGCCAAGAATAGCTAAGACACTCCTAAAGGAGATGAACAACAGGAGAGGATTTTCCTATCAGATATAAAAGCTTTTACAAAGCAAAAGTAATTAAGTCAGTATAATATCTTTGCCAAGATAGAAGAATGGACTGATGGAACAAAACTGAGATCCCAGATACATACTCATATATTTATGGGTATTTGATATATGGTAGTGGCATCTTTCTAAGTAGTGAGGAAAGATAGACTACCCAATAAATGCTAGTGCAATTGATTATCACGTGTGAAAAAATGAATGTGGCTTAACTGTACCCAGTTAACCGGGTACCACACTGTACCCAGTTCCAGATAGATGAAGAACATACATGGATGTCTGGGTGGCTCAGTCAGTTAAGCATCTGACTCTTGATTTTGGCTTAGATCATGATCTCAGGGTCATGAGATGGCGCCCATGTTGAGCTCTGGGCTGGGTATGGAGCCTGCTTAAGATTCTCTCTCCCTCTCGCTCTACCCCTCTCCACTCACACTCTCTCTCCCTCTCAAAAAAAAAAAAAAAAAAGAAAGAAAAGAAAAAAGAAGAAGAAAGAAAGAAAGAACATAAATGTAAAGGGCAAAACTTTAAAACTTCTAAAAGAACTTTGTAACTTTAAGGGAGACAGCTTCCTTAAGTAAGTCACAAAACACAAATTGTAAAGAAGTGATTGATAGTTTTGCTGCATTCAAATCAAGAGCTTCTTTTAAGAGATTGTAAAGAAAATGAATTGATAAATTATGATCTATGAGAAGATATCTTCCTAAAATAATAAAAGAATTTCTTGGGGCACCTGGGTGGCTCGTTGGTTAAGTGCCTGACTCTTGGTTTCAGCTCAGGTCATGATCTCATGGCTGTGAGATCAAGCCCTGTGTCAGCCTCTGTGCTCAGCCCTGGAGTCTGGTTGAGATTCTCTCCTTTTCCATTTCCCTCCTCCTCTGCCCTTCCCCCCTCTTACATACACGCACGTGCTCTCTCTCTCTAATAAATAAATAAAATGTTTTAAAAAATATTAAGAAAATAAGGAACTTCTTACAATTTTAAACAGAAAACTTAAAGAACTCCTAAATAGTAATAAGAAAAACACGAACAGGGGCTCCTTGATGGCTCAGTTGGTTAAATGTCTGCCCTTGGCTTGGGTCATGAACTTGGGGCTCTGGGATGGAGCCCTGCATCTGGCTCTCTGCTCAGTGGGGAGTCTGCTTCTCCCTCTCTCACTCTCAAATAAATACAATCTTAAAAAAATAAATAAATAACCTAACAGAAAAAGTGGAAAAGTAGAAAAAAAAAAAAGAAAATACACCTTTAAACCATGATAAGATTCTGTTTAATGCTCACTGAACTGGCAAAACTTGAAAAGCCTTGGCCAAGATGTACGTCAGTGGGAACTTTTATACATCACATATAAGAGTATTAATTGGTATAATCATTTCATATAATGATTTGACATTTTTCTAGAAAAATCAAAGATGCACATTCTGAATACCCAGCAATTTTACTCAGTGTGTATACCAGAGAAACTTCTGTATTTTTGTGCCAGCAGATACATTCATGAATATTCATAGTAGCGTTATTCAAAAATGAAATTTATTGAGATAAAATTTACATATAATAAAATACTCTCATTTTAAGTGTTTAGTTCAAGGTTTGACAAATGTTTACACCATGTAATTAGCACCAAAATCAAGATGTACAATCTTCCAACACCACCCCTCCCCCCAGCAAGGGTCCCTCTTTCTCCTCTGTGGAAGAACGCTTCTCCCACTGTCAATATATCCTAGGATTTCATATAGATGGAATAATAAACTATGTAATCGCTTATATCTGGTTTCCTTCCCTTTCATAACGCACTTGAGATTCAGTTTGTACATGTTGTTGTTTGGATCAGTATTTTCTTGTGTTTTCTATCTGAGTACCATGCTATTATATAGATACATCAGTAATTGCTTTAATTTAAAAAAAATTATTTATTTGAGGGAGAGAGAGAACACATGCAAGAGAGCATGAACAGGGTGAGGGCCAGAAGGAGAGGGAGAAGCAGGCTCCCCACTGAGCAGGGAACCCAAGGCAGGGCTCGATCCTCAGACCTCAGGATCATGACCTTAGCTGAAGGCAGATGCTTAATCTACTGAGCCACCCAGGTTCCCCAGGAATTGTTTTAATATCCACTAGTTGTTGGGCTTTTGGATTGTTTCCAGTTCTTGGCTATTACAAATAAATAAATAAAATAAAATAATAAATAAAATACAGCTGCTGTAAAGATTCACATACAGGTATTTTGATTTTTCTTCTGTAAATTCTTAGTAGAATTATTGGGTCATATACTAAGCATATAATTAACATATGAGAGATGTAAATCGGTTTTCCAAAGTGGTTGCTCTGTTTTTTTGTTCCCACCAACAATGGATGAGGGCTATAGTTCATAGTAGCATTATTCATCTTGCAAAATAGCAAAAATAGAAACAACCCAAATGTTTACTGACAGAAGAATGAATAAATTGTAGTATAGTCATTCAAAAGAATATCAGAGACAATAAAATTAACCATAACTATGTGTAGCAACATGACTAAAACATATTAAAAAAGGCAAGTTACAGATGAATACAAAAAGTATATTCTCTATATACATGTATACACACACACACACACACATACACACACACAAACACGTCTAAAATGTGCTAAATGAAACAATGTTATTTAGGAAAATATACATTTTGCCAAGACTCTAAGATAAAGCAAAGGAGTGATAAACACAAAATTCACGCTAGTGGTTAACCTCTGGGAAAGGATTATGTAGGAATAGGGAGGGATAGGGTGTTTCAAAAATATTGGTAATATTGATATTTTAATCTGTATGATAGATACATGGTGTTTATTATTATTATTTTTAAGAGTTTACTTATTTACTTGAGAGTGAGAGCAAGAGGGAGACAGAGAGACAGAGAGAAAGAGAAGCAGACTCCCCACTGTGATCCCAGCCAAAGGCAGGCCCTGAACCAACTGAGCCCACCCAAGCATCCCTATCTTTATTATTCTTTAACTGGCACCAAAATTTTACAAATACTTACTGATGATAAAGTTTTATAGCAAAAATTTAAAAAGAAAATAAAGATAGTTGTTTCTTTAGCCTTACGCTCTGGTTTTCTTAAAAAAAAAAAAAAGATTGACTTGAGCATTTGTCCTGTACTGTAATATATTTTCCTGATTCTATTTAGTATTCTATATACTTATGCTGAGAGATTGCAGTCACAGTACTGGAATAATTCTGGAATGCATTTCTATCTATGGGAGTAAGAATTTAGATGTCTGACTCCTAGCAATAAAAATGGCAGTAATTAAACTCATATATCCTTGTATATGGAGATGAGAATATAGCCTACCTGATAACAAAAATGATTGAATAGAATTCACTATTTCTTAAAATTATACCAGAGAAGGATATATCTTCTATTTATTTCCTTTCTGACTGAATTATTTAAAACCAAGGTTTAAAAACCATCATAAAATGACCTCACAGTCAAATATAAAGGATATATCATTAATTCTAGAAAGCCTGGCTGGTCACTTATTGGATAAGAGGACTGTAATATACATAGCAAAAATTTTTCTCTCTCTCTATTTCCCTATCTTGGTTGTACCATAGGATTACAAGGTCAAGAAATAGAAAATTTTGTAAGATGAAAAATGCCGGTGAGTAAAATAGAAACATGGCAGGAAATGTTTTGTATGTTTTGGTAATATAAATGTTCCATTAGATGGTACATTTCTATCTCCTTCCTGGGACCTTCTTATTGAGCATAGTTGTTTTAAAAATTAATTACAGTTTGGTCCCAACTTTGCTTATAAATATATTAAGACATAAAATTATGGATTTGAATAAAATACCATTTTCTCCCCTGAAAAACCTTTATAGCAACTCAAGTATGAAATGTGTTTATAGCTGGAAATCACAAGTGAATTATTGCAGAAACAACTTCAAATGTAGCGGTTGGTAATAAGCCTCTAATTTCCTTAAATAATAAAATATAATCATCAGCAATGAGACACTTATGGAATTACTATTAAAGTACAAATTCTGCAAGTAAAAAAATCTTTAATATCAATCAATTGCCTGTTTTTTCTCTTAAGAATGAACTAAGTTCTATGAGTAGGAGTAATCATTGTAAGAACTAAAGTGATTCTTTCATTGTGCTCCACATTATTTAGAAAAATTAAAAACAATTATTTTGCCTTATATGATTACACGAGAAATGGTAAAGAAAGCCACATGAAGGTACAGTTGAGCATGTGAGTTATTTTCTCATAGTAGCAAATGACTGTCAGACTAGGGATACCTGAAGGAGGTTACCTATTCCTTAAATGATCATTACTGCTAAATAGAGATTCTCGATTTTTATACAGTGAGCTTTAATTACTTGTGTGAATTGAACCACAGATAATCCTACCCTAAATGAAGTTTGAATTTTTAATTTTCATTTTGGAATACTGGTTTGAATGTTTTAAAAAAGATTTATTTATTTATTTATTTGAGAGAGGGAGAGTGTGTGCATGAGTGGTGGGAGGGGCAGAGGGAGAGACTCTTCAAGAAGACTCTGTGCTGAGTGTGGAGCCCAAAGTGGGGCTTGATCCCATGACCTGTGAGATCGTGACCTGAGCCAAAACTAAGAGTCAGTCGCTTAACTGACTGAGCCACTCAGATGTCCCTATAGGTTTGAATTTTAAATAATATACACTTGTACAAATTTCAGAAGTGTTCTCATATGTATGATAGCACTTGATGCTACTATGAAGTTAGCAGGATCTAGAGTTACTTCCTCTATTTTGCTGATGAGAAAATGAGACTTAATGGAGATTAAGTTAATTATCCAAGTGTCTTGCCTAAGGACAGGTACAGCACTGGAGTCCTTGTCTTTTATTTTGAAGGTGGTGTTCTTCCTTTTGTATCATCATTTCCATGTCTGATGTTTGTCTTCAGACAAAAATAAAAATTATGATGTTATCCTGTTCAATTTCATCTTTGGAGGACCAGATAGATTGAATAATGACTGCCCAAAGATATACTGGGCTAAAGCCTGGAACTTGTACATGTTACCTTACAAGGAAAAAAGGTCTCCACAGGTGTGATTAACTTCAGGATCCTGAGATGGGGAAAGACTTGGGCATTACCCAGGTGGAACCTAAATCCATTCTCAAGTGTCCTGTCTAAGAGGCTTATAAGAGAGAGGCAGAGGGAGATGACACAGACAGAAAAGTAGAAGTCAGAGACACAGAAGAGAAGGTTAACCAGAAGGTTAACCAGAAAGAGATTGGAGTGAGGTAGCCACAAGCCAAGGAATGCCAACAGCCACCAAAAGTTGGAAGAGGGTCAAGGAACAGAGTCTTCCATGAAGCCTTCAAAGGGTTGGTGGTCGTGCAAACATGTAGGTTTCAGACCAGTTAAATTGGTGTTGAACTTCTGGCCTCTAGAGCTTTCCCAGGAGAGAATGGTTAAAATGTTAAGGGTTTCCAAGAATGTCTCTAGTTCTCTTCTATGAAAATTATCAGGGAATGTGTACAAATCTTCGAAAGAAATATTTAAATAAAGTAAATGTTGTTAATTCATATAAAAACAGTCTTGTCACTGACAAGCTGAAATACACTGTATCCATCTAAGAAAAACTGGGAATTTACTGTGTATTGATTTGAATGACAAAACCTGAGAATTTCATAGTCAATTTCTTTTTCCTTTACAGGAAATGTATTGGAGCTCTCATGTCTGGAAGTATGTTTACAACCTAGTTTCAACTATTCACTCCACTCTTTGAATTTTTCTTTTGTGACTTTTCTGAAACCAGTAAGAGAAACTCAGACTATTATGGGACTCTTTCTAAATCATTCCGACTTTCAAAACTTCACCAGGATTTGCCAAGGCATCACAAGTGAATTTAAAATGTGCTCATGTTTGGCTTGTGAGTCCAAAAATAGCATGGATTTTATTTTTCAGGAACAAACATTGAAAGGTAAATATAAAATGGTAATAAAGTTTATCAAGAATAAATTATCTTAGTCTGTTAAAAAAGGAATAATATATTCCAGTTTAAAAGCCAATGGTATCAGAACACTCAGCAAATGTGGCTTTTGATACATGGCTTGTGATCTGTAGTGCTTTGGGTTATTACTTATTCTTGGTTTACTTTATCAAAAACAAAATATCTACTTTTAAAATACATCACAATCGCCAAACTGTGGAAAGAGACAAGATGCCCTTCAACAGATGAATGGATAAAGAAGATGTGGTCCATATATATGATGGAATATTACGCAGCCATCAGAAAGAATGAATACCCAACTTTTGTATCAACATGGACAGACTGGAGGAGATTGCGCTGAGTGAAATAAGTCAAGCACATGAGTCAATTACCATATGGTTTCACTTACTTGTGGAGCATAAGGAATAACATGGAGGACATTAGGAGAAGGAAAGGAAAAGTGAAGTGGGGTAAATCTGAGGCGGAGATGAACCATGAGAGACTGTGGACTCTGAGAAACAAACTCAGGGTTTTGGAGGGAGAAGGGTGAGGAGATGGGCGAGCCTGGTGATGGGTATTAAGGAGAGCATGTATTGCATGGAGCACTGCGTGTGGTGCATAAACAGTGAAACTGAACACTGAAACACTGGAACATGTTGGAACATTGGAACACTGAAAAAATGAAATAAAAAAATAATTAAAAATAAAATACATTAAAATGCCACCATAATTTACATACCTTTGATCGCTAAAAAAGTATTTAGCGGGTTCTTTCCAAAGGAATTGAATTTTTAAAAATTAAAAAAGTAAAATCAAACTTGGATTTTCTAAGAAGTCATTGAATCCTTGACACATTTGTACCTTGTCCTGCCTAACATTTATCCACTGTGTATGAATTGTCTTTTTACATGTCTGTCTGCTCAGTGTTGGAGATTTTGTCTGTGTTCACTATATTTCAGGTCTTAGCCTAATGCTAAAATATTTTTTATGAATAAACAAATGAAGGAATAACTATATATTATGTATAATATATAACTGAATCTTGCATCTATTTTGAGATCAATATATATCATTTAATTGAATCAAATCCACTTGCATCACTGAAAAATTAAATAACTCATTTGTACTCAGAAAATATACCAGTGGCCTCAGGCCCAAGCATCAGATTTATTATTTATACCTATTCGCTGAGATTGCTTCCTGTATCACCCCATATTGGCATCTTTCCCCATTCTTTCAGAATGGGAATGAGATTTCTTGGCATTGACTCTGAAAGAGGTATAAAAGATCTATCTTTTTCTGGGTTCTTACTTAAGTAACACTGTAACTATTGCAGGGTTCTGGGTCAAGTTCACCAGAAAGCAAGTTGGGTAAATACCTTTATGGTGACAGAGAAGTAGAACTAGAAAAACCTATTAAGGCCTGGTAACTCACAGATAACTACTTCTCTGTCTCCTTAAAATGTAGGACAGTGCACTGATAAATTATGCCCATTGTTATGCCTGTGAAACACACTACCTCGAAACTTAGTGGCTTAAAACAATGGCACCTTCCTCCTCCTTCTCCATCTTCTTCTCTGGTTGGGCAGGGATTCCGAATGGGCATAATGGGGAATTTTTTGGCTTGGAGCATTATCATCTGTCCCACAAGTCATCCCGGAAATGTCTATATTTTCTTTGAGATGCTCCAATTCTATTTCAACCCTACTATCATCTGGTTTTCACAATCTTCAAAAAAAAAAAAATGTAAGCACTTTAATCATTATTTTTAGTGCAGGGAACTTATTTCTACTTTTTTCTGTAGAGGAAGGATGGTATTTAGTTTAGACGGGTGTGTGGTTTTTTAACTATGTATTACTATTATGCAAATAACATTTTCTTAATCTCTTTCTAGTTCTTATCATGAAAGGATCAATGGAAGTGAAGGCAAATAATGTTCGCTCACCTTGTCGACATTTTAACTTCTCTGTAGCTCCTACAGTTGATCCCTTGGAAGAGTATAACATGACTTGTAATCTAAAAACCCGCACGAGAAGGCCAGCAATCATTGAGGAAGATCCACTCAGGGAAAAGTCTATGAACCACACTTGTAGGACTATGGAATTCCTGAAAAATTGTACACACATTTCTCTGCACCTAGAAATGGATGTCAAAAGTAAGTATTTAAGGAAATTAGAGGAATAAGAGAATTGGATACAAAGTTAAATAAAGGCTAACATGTTAACTTCTTTGAAAGTTAAATAGTTGAATAATTTTGTTCATGCAACAATATGACTAGAAAGAATGCTAGTGCTTTTATCTGTTTCTTTTTTCTTCCAAAATTTGCTTTTCCTGAGGTCTGGCTGTACTCAGAAGCAGAGAAGGCATCTGTGGGTTGTGATTTGAGGGGCACTAGCAAGACCTCAGAGTAACTTTGGACATGTCTATTTGCTGTGCTTGAAACATCACTACCACACCTGGGTATTAAAGGGTGAAATTTATTTTAAAATATAAATATCCACATACATTGCGAAGGCCTATTAAAATCATATTTTGAATTGACATATATCTTCTCCTAGAGTCGAGAACCAGGACTGAAGGAAATGGGGTATTTGGTATAAAGCCATGGAGATAGGGTGCAAATGCAGCACTTTGGGTCTACCAGATAGCTCTGAGGGAAAGGTAGGTGTCCAAAATATGAAAATCACACCTTTCTTACTTCTAGAGCTTAATAGCTTCCTCAGCACCATCTTCCAAATTACCACAATTGATCCTTTCTACTTAGCCGTGTGCCCCCACTTTACCTATAAAATCTATTTTGGAAGAGTATTTGATGATACACCTTACTGTATGCCAAGCAATGTGCTAGCATTAGGAACGCAAAAATAGATGAATGTAAAACAATGGTGCAAGTGTATCCAGTCTAACAGGTGCGATGGTGGAGTTAGTTGCTGGGCTTTGCGATCTTCCAGACATAGGGAAGCCTTTCCTCTTGCCTCAGAATGCCTTTTTAAAAAGCTTTAATTTTTTTAGAGGCAATTATTTTAAAAATATTATGTTTTCAAGCAAACACAACTATAGAATATGTATGCATTTTTACAGTAAAATAGAGGGCTTCAAAAGAATTTCTCTCACGAGTCAGCCTTCAGTGCCCCTTAATGGCCTCTGCAGTTAGGGGTTATTTCAAGGTGTGTGTATGTGAATCAGGTATGGGAGAGGATCTGAGAAGATCTAAACGGAGAGGTCAATTCCCTCAGGCTCAGGAGTGAGGTGGGAATGTAGGCTTTGGAAGGATGGCATAGAGAAGATGACAGTGATGAAGTCTGGAAGATAAAGTGGTCTGGATTATAAATATTAAAATCATATTTATTTCCACATATCCACCTAATTTCTTTTTATGTTTTCTAAAACATAAAGGAAAAAGAAACATTTCCACAATTATGATTTTCAGAGAGTATTTTTGTGTTCATGAAAATAAAATCCATACATGCCAGTCAAAGTGAAATAGTAGTTATTAACAACTTCTTTGGGTCCATAATTCAGAAAGATAACAGTGGTACACAAATACGTAGTCTTGTATTCTAGAAAATGTCTATCCATTTGCCGTGTGTAGATTTAAAATTTGTTTATATTTTACTCTACTGGGAAGAGACTAATTTGATCTCCCTTAAAAGCCCTCTCCAGGGGCACCTGGGTGGCTCAGTGGGTTGGGCCTCTGTCTTCGGCTCAGGTCATGATCTCAGGGTCCTGGGATCGGGCCCCGCATCGGGCTTTCTGCTCAGTGGGGAGCCTGCTTCTCCCTCTCTCTCTGCCTGCTGCTCTGCCTACTTGTGATTCTATCTCTCTCTCTGTCAAATAAATAAAATAAAATCTTTAAAAAAAAAAAAAAAAGCCCTCTCCACCTGGGTGTGAAAGCAAATTTAGTCCAATCTGGTAAATTTACTCTGAAACAATCATTTAAATTGTCTCTTCAGATTGTTCTTTCAGATTCCTGTCTGTTGTCCCTTCCTCCTCTCCAAGATGACTGCCAGGATGGGTGGGGGGGAGAGGTGGGCAGCATGGGATGTGGGGACACACGCCCTCATCTGCATTTGCCCTGGTGCTTGGGTGGGTGTTCTGGCTGGTCTGACCCCAGTTGTGCACATTCTGCAATTGCTATACTGAGTTGGTAAATGCATGTGGCTTTTTTCATAGCTTGATCAGTGCCCAATGACACCTTGGTCATTGGGACCATCGTGGTTCTTGCTGGCGCTCAAAGTCTTCATTCCAGTTAACTGACTGCATACTTTTAATTTGCTGAGCCAGGAAAAGAAGTTCGCAGCTGAACATCATGAGATGATTTGAGGAAGGCTGAGTGCTGCCATCCCAGGCAAACTTTACCTTTTCTGCCTTCTGCCTCTTTTCTAAATAAACGTTGGATGGCTATATAGTGTACGTCTGCGCATGGGGGTGGGTCCTGTGAAAGGGGTGCTCAGATCATGAACCTCACAAGGGCAATCATCCAAGGGTATAAACAAGTTACATAGCCTCCTGACTTTGAGAAAGTGTTGTGTTTTGTGTGCAAGGAAGAGGGTACACAGGGTGGCTGGAAAAGACAGTAGATAGTTATGTCTTGGACATGATAAGGACACCTTCTGTTATGTCATTGATTCCTAGGTCTGCTGGCCACTGTATCTTTTTTTTTTAAATGTAAGTAATAACAGCATTATACTTACTTTTTTTTTTAATGTTATTTATTTATTTGACAGACGGAGAGCACAAGTAGGCAGAGAGGCAGGCAGAGAGAGAGGAGGAGGCAGGCTCCCCGCCAAGCAGAAAGCCCCATGCGGGGCTCGATCCCAGGACCCTGAGATCATGACCTGAGCCAAAGGCAGAGGCTTTAACCCACTGAGCCACCCAGGCGCCCCCTGGCCACTGTATCTTTATGGGACCAAAGGAGACAGTGCTAAAATATTGCTGGATGGGAACTCTCCTTCCATGTGCCCACTGTCATTTGAATTAACTAGTTTTTACCTAGGGTAACTAACTGTATGTTTAATTAAGGTGTGCCCCTGATCTGATCCTTGCAGTGAGTCCGTGCAGAAAGGGGTTCTGATTAATCATGCGCCTTGGCCCCTTACATGCCTCAGTCCAGCCCTTCCTCTTTGTCTTTTTCTTTCCTCTCCGTCTTCCTTACACTCACTATCTCTTTTGTCAATTTGAGGACATAATTTTTGACCGTGTGGCCCAGGGCCATGGGTATTAATGACAAATGGCCCTGATTCTGGGACTTGGCTTGTTGAAGTCTTGGCTTAGGGAGAGCAACCACGAGGAAACTAACACCAGCATAACCCGGAAGTGAAATCAATCCTAGAATCTTGGAATCAAAGGGATCCCTGGAAGCTCCCTGGTCAAATTTCCTCATTTAATACACTCACTTAACATATCGGGGAGGAAATCAGGACGGCAAATGACCTTCTAATAGGGGTGGTTATATATGCAGCTTTTTAAGTTAAGGCCGGAGAATGTAGTAGAACACAACCACCTCACCCCATGGCTTCTCTCTGTGGCATCACTTTATTGTATTCTTACAGTATTTTTTTCTTTGCAGATTTCACTTGTTCCATGAAGATCACTTGGTATGTTTTAGTTCTAGTTGTTTTCATATTTTTTCTCATCCTCACTCTCCACAAAATACTTGAAAGCCACAGAAGAATGTGGAAATGGCAGAGTAAGTATTGAGGAATAAATCCGTTGTTTGCGGCATTCCAGTTCAGGTCTTCTCTATAGATGTACATTCTTTTAAAAGTTAAATTTATAATTTATTGAGCACATACTGTGTGTCAGTGGCAGTTCTAGGTAACCTGGGGAATATAGGCATGAGTAAGACACAGTGTTAGCATTCAAGGAGGTTCATGCATCTTTGTCTACTTAGACGAGAGTAGGAGGGGAGTCGGGGCAGGAGCTGATGGGGGCTGGAGTTTGAGCAGAAGCTTAGTGGAAGGGGAGGCAGAAGAGGGGGGAAGAACAGGTGATCAAGAATTTCAGAGTTGGAGATCTTGAGCAGAGTGGCTCTAAGTGATGCGTGGGAGAGGGACTCAATCTTTAATAGGTGTAAGGGTGTTAGTAGATTTTTGGCCGAGCAGAGCTATAATGTGTAATTGGAAATCATGCAATGGGGATGATATTAAGAATATTTAACAGGTATGACATAGGCATCCACCTATCAGGATGGACACTGACTTATGGCCCTAGCAGCATGTACCCATGCGTATACCAACCCTTCTCATGTGTAACCTATGCATATACTGGCTGAATATCAGGCCTGAGGGGTAGCGGGGAGGGGAAGAAGGAGAGGGAGAGAGAATCTCAAGCAGACTCCGTGCCCAGCACAAAGCCCCATGTGGACTCCATCTCATGACCCTGAGATCATAACCTGAGTCAAAATCAAGAGTCAGACATTTAAGCAACTAAACCACCCAAGCACCCCTGTTGCCAGTGTTTCTGAGAGCATTTTCTTATCAAGTCTTGCCATTGATACCTTCGTATATAAGGCTAATATATAATAACATCATCAATATCGTATATTTGTAGAATAACCATTTGCAGAGCATTTTCACAAGTTTTTTTTTCTTTTTTAACTAGATTATCCAAGTAATTAAACAGGGTGTGTATGATTATTTTTACTTGTAGATAAAAAAACCTTGAACCTTAGAGAGATTAAGTGGTTTTTCCAAAGTTATATGGCTAATAAAAGGTCAGAGTCAGGCCATCTGGGTGGCTCAGTGGGTTAAAGCCTCTGCCTTTGGCTCAGGTCATGATCCCAGGGTCCTGGGATTGAGCCCCATATCGGGCTCTCTGCTCAGCGGGGAACCTGCTTCCCTTCCTTTCTCTCTCTGCCTGCCTCTCTGCCTACTTGTGATCTCTATCTGGCAAATAAATAAATAAAATCTTAAAAAAAAAAAAAAAGTCAGAGTCAAGACCAAGGTCTTTCTAATTTTAAAATTGTATTATTTTTAAATAAACATGTTATTTGCAAATAGTGCACATTTTGAGTTTCTTGATCCATTTTTCTATATAATTGCATACTAGGAAATAGAGACAGAAGCCAGTTAGAGAAAGCATCTAGAAAGCAACAGTAGCAGAAAGCAGAACATTTTATGAACATCCAACCAAATGACAGGCTTGGTGGATTTTGAAGGCTTGCCTTCCAAACCCAAGTGTATAAAGTCATGAAACATGTCACACCATTTAGGACATTAAATATTACTAAATATTAAATATGCATTAAATATTCTGTACATCTCTATATAATAATGTAAGTAATATAATATTCTATACATAAGAGCTGGTGCTTTTCACTAGAGACAGCATGATGGCACTTAGGGTAATGGAGAAACCACTTGTTTTAGGAAGATTCTGTGTTTGCTCATGGAAAATAACTTAATGAGGAAAGCCTTTAAAGTCTTGTTACTCTGGGAGCTGTTGTGAATGGCCCATTTTCCCCGGTAATCCTTTGAATCAACAGGGGGAATACATATTAAGAATGTACTTGTTTATCATTTAAATATTTAATTTCTTTTCTTGGAATAGGTCATAAATACAAACCTACTTCTGCTCTCCTAAGAGGACAGGATTCCGAGAAACTGCGGACCTTGAACGTGCGGGTTGTTTCAGGTGAGTTTTTGCGACGTGCCAACAGAGGACGGCTTTGGGACTCCCAGCCCTTCACCATCTCACTATAGAACCAAGATTGAATGATCTGAGCTCATTTAAATTAGCCTTGTATCTGGGAGAAAGGAGCTGTGGGCAAATGAAATCTAGTTTAATATGTCTTATTATCAGGGGACAGTTACGATCAAAACCAGCTCCTTAAATAATGGAAAGTTTGCCTAATTGGCAAGAAGAAATTCATGTGAGTAGGCAGAGGAGAGAAAGCAATAAGGAAGAAGCCTTAGATTTATTTTTAAATGAGACAAGATACCATTATTCCTCAGAACCGCACGAAGTAATTGCAGAGTGGGCATGGCTTTTGCTGGAACTTTCGCTTAGCAGAGGGTGTCATTGTGTAAAGAGAACTTCTAATAGCCCCAATTAAAAAGTCCCCTGTCCTCTCCCAAGAAACAAAAATGGAAGGAGGGAACCCTAATTAGAGCAGCTAAGGGAGCTGTTAACACAGACGCTGTGATTCCGTCTCCTAATTGCAAAGCCTCCTTCTGAATTCGAGCTGTCGGATCATATTAAAAACGAAGAGAGGGAGACTGGGACACGGGCAAAGTGCTCTTCTTCATCAGGGACATGTCATCTCCTCGACTGCGTGCAAACTGCGACATGAGGAGTGACATTTCTGCAGCATCTTGCGTCCAGCCGGTGAGCAGGCTCCTTCGGACTTGGGGAGAGGTCAGATAAGGAGGCCTCACGTCTGGGGTCTAAAAGGTTCTCAAAAACGCAAGGACAGTGTGGACCAAGCCCGAGGCAACCACCACACACAGATCACCACACCATTTCACTGGGAACTCTGTTCCTCAGGCTTTTCTTATCTATGTAAATGAGCAGGGACACTGACTCCTAGCTTGAGGAAAAATTGGATTGAGTATCCCTAAAGAACTCAATTTTTAAGAAAGATTTTATTTATTTATTAGAGAGAGAGAGAGAGAGAGCATGAGAGGGGAGAAGCAGACTCCGCGGAGCGGGGAGCCTGATGTGGGACTCGATCCCAGAACTCCAGGATCATGACCTGAGCCGAAGACAGTGTCTTAACCAACTGAGCCACCCAGGCATCCCAGAACTCAATTAAAAAAAAAAAAAATTCAGACTTGTTAGCAGTGTTCCACTCTGGCTATTAATAAGCGGTAGTTAAGGGGGTATATGATACCAGCTAAATGGGGGGGGGCATGGATGGAAGCTTTGTGCGGTCAGCGACGGTTTTGTTTGATTAATGACATTAAAATCAGAAGGTTGTTTCCAAGGCCAAAATTCATCTTTGAAGGGAGGAAATGGCATTTCCCCTCTTCTCCCCTCCTAGGCAGGACCAGGGCCCGACATTCCTGCACCGGGAATGGTTTAACCCAGTTCTGCTGAGCTTTTTCCGCGGCCCCGGGACTCCTGGTCCTTGCTCTTTTCAAGTCATAATTTTGAGCACCGCAGCTTTGTCTGAGAAAAAGTCGATAGTCCCTCTGTCAACTCAGACTCAGGGGAATCACAAATTTAAAGTACTTGCTAACCACAAGACTAACCTCACGAGTTCTATTTCTGAGCCTCTGATTTTCATTCACCAGAGGAAACGGTCTCGGCCACCCGCTCCCTTTAATAGCTCTCGCTAAAAATCCTCTGGCTTTATTACCAGGTATATAATATTAATGTTTAGAGCGAGCCAAGGGGTGGTGACCCTTTTTTAAAAAATCAAGAGTCCTTTCGAGGCTTAGCATCTTCGGGGGTGGGGTGGGGTGGGAAGAAGCAGATTCTTTCTTGTTATTTACCATCCTTTAACCTAAATGCAATTCCCCCCACCCTCGTATTATAACTTGCTCTTTCTGAGAGAGAAATGGGAAGGAAATAATGTCTCCCTCGAGTGCCGTTTTTAAGGCCTCTCTTTGTCATGATGGATTCTAGGCAGCGGTGAGAATGTAGGGGGAAAAAACGTGCCAGCGTTGTTCTCTCTGGAGCAGGGACACAAGTACAAGAAAACAGTTCAAGGGAGCAGGGCCCACAGTCACGTTCGGCAGGGCAGCTCACTGTTGTCTCAAGCTGTACGTTCCAGACGGTCTTTCCGGTTGTTCATGTATGATAAAGGAAGTGTTGGCGGGGCACCTGGGTGGCTCAGTGGGTTAAAGCCTCTGCCTTTGGCTCAGGTCATGATCCCAGGGTCCTAAGATCGAGCTCCGCATTGGCAGGGAGCCTGCTTCCCACTGCCTCTCTGCCTACTTGTGATCTCTGTCTGTCAAATAAATAAAATCTTAAAAAAAAAAAAAAAAAGGAAGTATTGGTACACACGTACACATGGAGGTAGATAGACTCACAACCTCAAAAGGATGACAGAGAAATAAAGCGAGCTTAGCAAACCCCTGGCCCCACGTCCTGGAGCACAGTGAACACGGGCAGAGGAAGGCATCTCTTGGCTGCAGAATGCCGTGTCACAAAGCGTCAAATCCCAAAGCCGTAATAGGTCTCTGGTATTTCCTTCCCTGCTTTGAGAGGCGTGATGGCTTCTGTTGCCTGTCTTGGCATGAATCGACTTTACGTTTTATTCCATCGGCCGTTATCTTCACGCAGGTGATGACTCTCTCACTCAGCTTTGGATCCTTGTCCCTGCCATTATACCTGGCTCGTAGTTTGTGCACAATAAAAGCTTATTAAATCATACAAAGCCTAAGGGGAAATGAGGGTAGAGTCAAAAAGAGCAGATGAGCAAGAAAATTACCTTGGGGTTTGGGAAAGAGCCAGAGAGTGATGAGCGGGAACGTAACCCGACATCATTAAAGACTACACAACTCTAGAGAATTGCCAAGGACGCCAAAGAATCATGGAACACGTTGACCATCCTGAAGAAGAGATTTGGAGAACTATGCAAACGTCCATTTGAAATGTATCTCTGGAAACAGCATTTAAAGGGTTGGTTCATATTGGGACACCAAAGTCAGGGGCAGGAGCAGTGGACCAGGACCCCGATCACTGGATACAAACCATAGAAATCAACTTGGCTGGCTTGGCCAAAAGGAAGCCTATTGGAAAACCAGTAGGTAACTAGAAACACCAGGAATGTTAAGCATTCAGAGGTTGGAAAATGAACATGAAAATGAAAAATTTGGGGGTGCCTGGGTGGCTCAGTGGGTTAAGCCTCTGCCTTCGGCTCAGGTCATGATCTCAGGGTCCTGAGATCGAGCCCCGTATCAGGCTCTCTGCTCAGTGGGGAGCAGCCCTGCCACCAGCCTCTCTGCCTGCTTGTGCTCTCTCTCTCTGTCAAATAAATAAATAAATTCTTAAAAAAAATTATAAAAAAAAAGAAAATGAAAAATCTTGAAAACTTGAAATTCTTCAACCTTCAATGACTCAACCAAAATCATTTGAACCCCAACTCAGGGCCGGGCATCATGCTAAGCATTGATGTTGAGACAGTGGCCCGGACCTGCACAGTCTCTGGTTTCATGGAACTAGTGTCCTAGTTAAGGAGATTCTGCTCTACCCCATTGCCTTCGGAGAACAGAAACCTAATTAAATTATACACGTTCATTAAGCAACTTTCATGGACATTTTATTTCTTTTCACAAGAATCTTGCTTTTTTTCTGATGCGAAAAACTGAGGCTAAGAGACTTTCAGTGACTGACCCACAGCCAGTTCCTGGCAGAGTGGGGGTTCAAACTTAGTTCTGTCCAGCGGGCTTTCTGGCACACGGCTTACGGGCTATAGTGAACTGGGGAGTTTACTCTTGGTGGTTCAAGCCACAGATCAAAACTCACCTTATTCTTTTACAGTTAACACTGAAACCGAGATGAAACATTTTCTCAATGCTCTGGAAGGTTGTAGGAGCTGGTGTGTGACAGTGTGAGTCACCCTCAGAGTAACATTTAGCAGTAGTGAAATGGTTTTTTTGTAGTTAATGTGGGTGGTTCTTAGGGACTGTGAAGCAAAAGAAATGGATTTTTATTGTGAAAGAGAATTACTAAATGGCAAAGGGAAGTAGATGACCCAGTAATTTGTCTTACCCCAAAATATAACTAATGGCAAAGTAAAAATCGTAATTTGCAACATGTTTATGGCCAGCATAATAAAGACTAAGCTGGTTTCGATTTCCAACAGAAGCGAAGATAAATTACTCGTGCCAGATGTCCCACAACCAAGCAAAGTAACATGGAAATTTAATTTTTACTTGCTTAACTATAATATTTATGACTCTTAGAGTACAGATTTGGGTTCATAAAACAGTAAAGGTTGGCGCCATCTGCTTGATTACAGAACAGAATGCACAGGGTGACTCTCGGTGCAGGAAGAATTTCTTAAGTTGGAAGAATCTATAGGCAGAATAGGACGATTTATTCTAACTCATCCATTGAATGTCTTTATGAGCTAACTTTTTGTGCTAGGTCAGGAAAACTTGATGATAAAACACGTACAGATTGACATCTTCTCCCTGCCTGGACCAGCCTGCCTGCCTTGCCCCTCCCAGTAGACCTCCCCTCCTCCCACCCTGCCTTTGTTTAGTTCACCCCAAGCCTCACTTCTGATCTTAGCTCAACTGACCCTTCCTCAGGGAAATCCTATTGGACTTCCTAGACTAGGTCAAGTCCCCTTCTCACACATCCTCGTAAGACCACACACCTCTCTCTGTGCCAGTTGTTACTACTGTTTTATTACATATGTGTGTTATTATTTTTTTTATTTTTCAATTTTTTTAATATTTAATTTAATTTTTTTTCAGTGCTCCAAAATCCATTGTTTATGCACCACGATGTGCGTTATTATTTGGTTGACGTGGCTCCCATGAGCCACTTAGCTCCTTGAGATCAGGGCCTCTACCTGGTAATATGGATCACTGCCCTCCCCAGCGCGTAGCCTCATGCCTTTGAGGGCACAGAACAGGTATCTAATAAATATTTGTGAAGTAAATACAACTTGACATTGACTATGTGGAAAGAATGGCCGCTGCTGTCTTACAAAGACCCTTCAAAACCCTTTTCCCCCCTAAATTATAACTTTTAAACCCTTCATCAGCTTCATTCCTTGGAGTGCTAAGGATCCCCACAGTGTGAATGTGCTGGGAGCTGCAACAATGGCTCAGAATATTGGCAGCTGTCGGTTCTCCTTAGTTGTTAATTCTAGGTAATTTTGCAGTCATGTGCTTTCCCATCCTCATTTGATTTTCACACTGGCCAGATTTGGAACAGCTGAATGTTTTAGGATCACTGTTAACAATAACGGATGGTGCTCCCAACGTAGTAGAAAGTTGGCTCCTTGAATAATGGCAATCTATTTTAAGCTACCATAATTGGTTCTATTAGCCCTGAAAAGCAACTAGCTATCTTGGGCTTGCACAAAAGGGCCCAGGTTTTTGTGCGATGCAAAGGTCAGAACGATGCCTAGCAGTGTGGAAGTTCGGCATTCCTAGGGCGATAAGAAGAAAGAAGACTGGAGGGTTTTGGGGAGCCAAGTTAGAGAATGAGTAAGAATCACCAAACCATCTGACAATGTCCTTATCCATCTTGACTGCAGTAATCTGTGAAGATTAACGTGAATCCCTTCATTTCTGGACTATCTCTCATAAGGAAAGCAAGTACTCTGTGGGCAACAGTGTAGACATTATCGCCATTGTCCCCACGGAGTTGTGGCTCAACCTCCCCAAGTACAGGGAGGGGAAGGAAGGGCTGAGGTCCCCGTTTCCGAGACCAGCCAGCCATAGCCCAGCCCTGCTGAGTGCATACTTGGGTCCTCCCCAATTTTAAGCAGACTCCTCAAGCGGGGTTAAAAAGGTGCTTGGAAAATGCTCTGCTTTGCACTTGGTAGGGCTTTCTATTTTTCAAAGTACATCAAAATACCCCTTAATTACCTCGGTTACCCTTACCTTTAGTGTCTTCCGTGTAGCTTCGAGGCAGCCCCAGAGCTTTGCTGAAGAGCCTTGCTGAGGTCATGAGGAAGTTTAGGTGTCATTGCTGAACCTTTAAAGACCTAAAACCTCTAAAGACCTTTAAAGAGAGGCCGGGCCCTGCTAGGGGAGGCGGCCTGGCCGCTCCACCCACAAGGCAACACCGGGGTGACCCGTCGGTGACTAGACCCTACTCGCGGCCTTGTTCAGGCCTGAGGGTTCAGGCTCCAGCAATGACAGCCCACCAAAAAAAGATCCACGGTGTGATCCAGCTCACAAGACAGGTTTATAAGAGCAGAAGGCAATACAATTGAGAGAAAATATGGACCAAAACACTTCCGACAGCTAACACATGTGCCCTCTCTACTTGGACGAAACCCTGCGGGAAGTCAAATCGCCGCCGAGGCCTGTTGGGGAGGTCTTAAAGGCAGAGCCCTTTGCCAACACAGCTTGGAAGGCCTTCTTCTCCACTTTAGGGGTAGCCTGATTGGCTCATTTCACACAGCACTTTCCACACTTAATAGGCTTTGACCTGGGTATGATTTCTGAAGATAACTTTGCACATTTCTGTTGTGATTATGAGTTGGTTTTAGAGACCAACCCTCTGAGGCAATCTTCTTTGGCTTATCCCCAAATTCCTAGGTGGCACCCCAGAGTTGACCTTGTACTGCTTGTACCCACACACTTTTGTTGAGAAAAATGAGACACAAAGAAATTAGATGACATTCTTTCAGTCATTCAACACATATTTTTACTTATTATGTGTCACGCTCTGAGGTTGGTTCTGGGGAATATAGTGTGCATGAAATACAGTTTTTGTACACAGGGAGGTGGACAAAGAAGCAATTACAACAAAACTGGGTAAATTCACCATGGGGGAAAGAGAGGTCACAGAGGATTACATGTAGTATGGATATCTAGCCCTGTTTACCGCTCCCTCTTCTGTTTTCGTTTCTAGCAGTTTTGACTTTCCAATTCCATAACCAAATAGAGCTGAGCAAGTAGTTTGGGAAATACAAATATAAAAAATTGATGGGGCAAATTCTCCAAGCAACCAAGAGATCCTGGCCGGGATGAGGAGGTTTTAGATGTATCTTCACTGTGGGAGATGCCTCTTGTCTTTGACATGAAAATCATCAGGAACAAAGGAAGAAAACACCTTCAAGTTTCTGTGACTCAGTGGGAATCAAGAATTACTTTGGAAGGATGAATTGAGGTTAGCTGCCAAATGTCACAGATATAAAACACTTTTGAACAGTGATAGAGATACAAAAAGAAGAAGAAGAAGGAGGAGAAGAAGGAGGAGGAGGAGGAGGAGGAGGAGGAGGAGGAGGAGAAAAAGAAATATCAGAGGGCAATCTGGACAATGCCATGGGCATTGTGATGGGAGTTTATTCAAGGACATAAGGCATGAGGTTTTATTTTTAATCAAAGTTTCTACTGCTGGAAATTTATTTTGCTCACCAGATTCAGCCAGGTCAAAACTCATCCTGAGGTTCTTTTTAGTTTTTTAGTCTCTTCTGAGGTTCCTGAAAGAAAGTCAAAGAAATGTTTCTTTCCGACATTTGACAAATTCATGAATAGACTTCTGTGAAGTTTTAAAACATTCCTGACTGCTTCTGCTGCCTTAGCTAATGCTGGTGAATTAATATTATTTGAAAAAGATTCTATTTCCCACTGTAGAACTAGAAAAATATCCCACCCATCTCAACTATTCTGAAGAAGGCATTAAAATGACATATATCCCACCTTTTTGCCTTTTTATCAATTTTTCAGAAGTTTTCCTATTAGCATATAAGTTACATGTCCTTGGATACTAGGAGAAGCAGAATATAATGTACCACTAGAGAGTTATTTTGGACTAGCCATCATTTTGACAGATAATAGCTTTCTGTAGTAAATTATGGCTATACCATATTATACAACGTCAGCAAACCAAATGAATTAGCAAATGATGAGCAGTTTAGCTTTCCGACCAGAAGAGCACTGCTAATTTTCTTTGGTAATTATTTAATTTTGTGAATAGGTTCTTTTGATATTTTAGCTTTAAAAAGAACTGTCTCCAGATCTCAAATTCTGGACATGATAAGACACGTTGTCAAAAATTGTCTAAGCAATTATCTGCCTGGCTAGTTCATTCTGAAGGCTTAATGTGCCTGAGAATCAACTGGGATGTCTATAGAATTTTAGGCTCCTGGACCATTTTCAAGGGAGATTATAATTCAGGAGATTTGGGACAGGGTTCTAGAACCTACATTTTAAATTCAGCTTCTTATGGTGCGCAGTCCAAGGGTCCACTGATGGCTTTAATTGTTTTCTATTATTGTGTGACAAAGTACCACAAATTTCATGGCTTAAAATAACACACCTTTGTTATTTCAGTTTCTGTGGAGTCAGAAAACTGGGCACAGCTTTGCCGCATCTCAGAGTCTCACAAGACCAAAGTCAAGATGCGAGCTGGCCTGTATTCTCATTCGGAGGCTTTACTCCTAAGCTCTTCTAGGTTGTCGGCAGAATTAATTGCTTTGAGTTTGTATGCTAAGGGCCCTGGCTTGCCCGCTGTCCACCAGAAGTTGCCGCAGGCCCCGGGGGCCACCTGTGGACTCCGGCTACCTGGCTTTTCCAGATACAGTTTGTAGCTTGGCAGTTTGGTTCTTTGAAGCCCCACAGGAGATCCTCTCCAACTTCTGGGAGGGCCCAGTCTTTTTCGTAAAGGCTTTTACCTCATTAGGTCAGGCACACCCTGAATGGTCTCTCTTTTCCATGACTCAACATTAACTGATTTGGAATGTTAAATATACCTGCAAAAATCTCATCTTTGCCATATAATGTAACCCAATCACAGGAAGGAAATCCCATTCATGGTCCTGCCCATGCTCAAGGGTTGGGGACTACAAGGGGACATTCCACCAGGGTGTGGGAAGCTTGGGGGAAATGGGGGGCTATCTTAGTGTTCTGCCTACTACACCCACCCTCCGAGAAGCACATATTTAGAAGAATAAAAATCACAGGTTCCTAGGAACTTCCAGTGTGAGACAAATAGGGATGACAGAGCTAGCCTCATAGATGTGATTTGTACTTACTAACAATAAGGTAAAAATAAAAAATGTTGAGGGGATCCAGTGCAATGGGTCTGTGAGGAGGAAAGCAAGGTGACAAGAGCTTTTGTCTAGGTAGAGACTGGTCTCGTTTTTCATCATTGCCTAGCCAGTCAGGAAAGCCTAGAAGGCTAAATCCTCTGTAAGAAGAAATTCTAGCTTTGGTGATTATTTTACATTTCTGTAGGAACGGAAGTGTCCTCAGTGTCTGTGGAAATGGTTCCCAAAAGGCAGCTGTTCCTGCCCCTTAAAGAGTAGTTGCTACTTTTTAATATCCCTAATTAAGATCGATAATTTTCTGGAAAAATTTCCAAAACCTGATACCAGAAGAAATAGAAAATCTAAACAAAACAATTATCGTAGAAGAAATAGAAAATTTGTCAGTTATCCCTCAAAATGTTACAGAAAGAACATTTCATAGGGGCATTTTTACCAACCTCCAAAAAACTGCTATTTCTAGTGGTGTTTAAACTGTCATTGACCATAGAAAAGAAGGAAAAAAGTATGTTTTCTAATTCTATTGTGAAAGAAACGTTAATAACATTTAAAACTAAGAAAGATTGTGTCTAAAGTGAAATCACTGAGCAATCTTACTTATTCATATCTATGCAAAAATTTTGAACAAATATTAGCAAAAAAATCCAGTAGTAGCAGAGTTTAAAAAATATATGTATATATACAGACACATACAACTCCTACTGTGATCAAGAGAAGATTATTCCAAGAATATAAGAACAGTTAACCATTAGGAGATATTTATTAATGTCACTCACATTAATAGATCAAAGGGAAGATTGGTTATCTCTACACATC
Organism: Martes martes; assembly: GCF_963455335.1. Taxonomy (NCBI): domain Eukaryota; kingdom Metazoa; phylum Chordata; class Mammalia; order Carnivora; family Mustelidae; genus Martes; species Martes martes. The sequence goes on along the minus strand of NC_137889.1, from coordinate 171,058,588 downwards.
CTAAAAATGCATTTGACAAACCATAAGGCCCATCCTTCCTAAAACCCCCAATAAAAATCAGATAAATAGGTACTGCCTTCACATGATAAAATACATCTCTCTCAAACAAAGACCCAGAATCATTCTTACCAGGGAAACGCTAAAAGCATGTCTGTAAAGCCAGGAACTTTCAAGGATGTCTACAGCTGCCACTTTATCTACCATTGTCCTAGCAGTACTGGTCAACACAATTAGGTAAGAGACAGGGATACCTGGTTAACACATTGGAAAGGCCAAATGATCACTTTTTGTGCACCTGGAAAATTTAAGAAAATCCTCTAAAAAAATTCTTTAAAAATAAAATTCAGTAAGGGGCAAGGTATGAAATTAAGAAAAAAAAATCAATAGCATTCATACCTTTAAATAACAACCAGATAGAAGATATGGCTGCATTCAAAACAACCATAGCAAGATAAAATAACTCAGAATAAAATTAATATAAAGAACTATACAAGCTCTTTCTGAAGGAAACTTCGGAAAAATGCTCCCAAGAGACATAAAAATGACTTGAACAATAGCAAAATGGTATATCAGGCTCTGGAATGGAAAGATGAATACATAAAGCTACTGGTTCTTCCTAAATCATAAACAAAGTCATTTTCATATCCCGATGAAAAATAAGTTATCAGTAATAGCCAGGAAACAAATTGACATAGAAAAATAAAGAGGAGAAGTATCTGTTCCTCCATGGTATAGGTACTTAAGTAGATAAAAATATCTAATGAAAGGTGCCTCGATGGTGCTGTCAGTTAAGTGTCCGACTCTGGATTTTGGCTCAGGTCACGATCTCAAGGGGACCTTGAGGGACCTTGTGGGACTGAGCCCTGGATCGAGCCCTGCGTCTAGCTCCCCTGCTCAGCGTGGTCTCCTTCTAATGAATCACTGAACACTACATAAAAAACTAATGATGGGCTATACAGTGGCTAACTGAACATTAAAAAAAAAGATTCTCTCTCCCTCTGTCCCTCCTGCTTGTGCTCCCAAATAAATAAAAAATAAATCTTTAAAAAATATATATCTAGGGGCGCCTGGGTGGCTCAGTGGGTTAAGCCTCTGCCTTCGGCTCAGCTCATGATCTTGGGGTCCTGGAATCAAGCCCCTCATCAGGCTCTCTGCTCAGCAGGGAGCCTGCTTCCCCCCACCCCTCTGCCTGCCTCTCTGCCTAATTGTGATCTCTCTCTCTGTCAAATAAATAAATAAAATCCTTAAAAATATATAATAAATAAAAAATATATATCTAATACAAAATTAGAAAGTTTAGGACTTAAGTCAATGACGAGTGTGTCATGTCTAATCAGCAGGAAAGAGAAGGATTACTGAATGAATGGTATTGGGACACCTGAGTAACCATGTAGGAAAGAAGATTTCCTTAATCCAGAGTTCCCACTAATACTAGGGTAAATTTCAGATGGATCAGTAATTTTAACATAAACATGAGGCCATACAAGTAATAGAAGAAACAACTGTAGAATTAATTTATAACTGTAGGGCTTTCTATCCATGACACAAAACTCAGTCAAAAGGCTGATAAATTTGACTACGTGAAAAAGAATGTACACAGTAAAAACCATTAGGGAAACGTTGTTTACGATTCATCACATATGATAAGCAGCCTTTCCTAGTAAATAAAGAAGTTCTAATAATTGACAGTGAGAAGACCATAACCCAGTAGACAAACGGATAAAGGATATAAATGGACTGTTCATAGAAATGGAAATACAAATGGCTCTTTGACATAAGAAAGCTTGTTCAGTCTCATTCATGATAAATTCTCTCAAAAGAGAGAATTTTTCTTTTGATGTCCACTATGTGCCAATAGTATTGGCCTTCTGGGTATAGGAGGCACAGCAATGAGACAAACAGAGACCTCTGTTCTCACTGAGCTCACATGCAGGTGGAAATGCGAAGTAAAGCTACACTGAAATGCCCGTTTTCATCTACCAGATTGGTAAAAATCCAGAAGTTTGACATCATACTCCGTAGCAGGGGGAGATAGCCCTCCACACTCTTGCACTTTGCTAAGGTAAACTGGGAGGCTGAAGTGGTACAATTTCTATGATATGTAATTTAGCAATAACTATCAAAGTTACATATGCATAAGCCCTTTGAGGCAGCAATCCTATTTCTAGGAATTTGTCCTGTGGATTGCTTACATAGGAGAGAAATGACATGTGTGCAGTGTTTATTGCTAATGTGTTTTCAATATGGGATTAGACACAATCTAAGGTGTTTGAAGGTGTTTGAAGGTGTTTGAGGTGTTGAGGTGTTTGAGGGTGTTTGAAGACAGGATGATACATCCATACTATGGAACACCAGGAAATTATAAAAAAGAATGAGGAAGCATTTACGGGGCAAGTTCTCCTAGATCATTAAATATACATACATATGTATAGTATGGTACCAATTGTGTAAAGAAAAACAAAAATAGCATATGTACATATAAGTATATAAATCTATCATCCATCTATCTATCTACCTATCTATCATCTATATATATCTATCCAAAAAAATCTAAAAACCTTGGTGGCCTGTAGCAAAAGGAGAGAAGGGAAAGAATTATGTGACGTGGTAGAAAGCAGTTGTCTGTAGGAAATGGGGTAAGAGGGAGACATTTTGCTGAATATCCCTTCATAGTTTATAAAATTTTAATTATGTGAATGTATCCCTTATTCAGAAAATGAAGTCCAAAAATGAAATCTTTCTTATTAAATTTTTTTTCAATTAAAAGAATATAACTCCGAGAGATGGTTTGACAGTATTTCTATCTTGGTAATCTATACCGGTGTTTAGTCACTTTCATGAATAAGAAGGATGATATTCCTTTTTTTTTTTAAATGCTTGTAGAAATTTTTAAAAATTAAAAAAATTTCTTTGATAAGCATCATATTCTTGATTACACTTAAATCTTCCCTTTTGATTTGTCTTCTTAAGAAGCAGCTGCTCAAACTTCTCTTAAAATTATAGGTCACCTCATTTCCATTCATGTCCAGGGCTTTGTATAAAAAGTAGAGACATCTGTGAAGCAAAAACCACATGTATTATGTAAAACTCAAGTTTCAATATAAAAACTAGAAAAGCAAGGCCCCAGATCCCAGCGGAATGAAAGAGATACCATATGCCATGGGCCTGAAATTTCATCTCCCACCTTGAAGTCAGCTGCAGATAATATTAGAAGGATTTAATGTCACCTAGTCCTAGAAAAGTAGAAAGGATTAGAATTCATCTGATTTGGGACTTGGCTTCTTGGTAAAATTGTGCCTGAAATCAACGATGGAATTAATAAAAATTCTTAGGGACCAATTTTAACAAAATGCAAAGAAGGAAATGTTTGCAGTCCGTTTTCCATACGAAAGTTCTTTTCTTTCTGCTTGGCACTGTACGTAAAAAAAATGTTTTTCTCTACTTTGCTCTTCCTTTAACTATGCATCGGGTCTAGTGCTCGGGAAGTGGGGAGAGAGGAGAAATGAAAGAAACAGAGTCAAGAGAAATGGGTTAATGGTGTCCCAGTTGTAGGCAGGAAATATAGTGAGTGATGGAAATTGCCAATATCCTTCCTAGATGGAGGGCATGGTTCTGTTAGTACACTGGAAAATGTTGTATCTGTTTTTGCATCGCTATTGACTAAACAGCTCTCCTTCTTAACAAACAGAGACCAAGCAGAGGCTGCCCTTGACTCAGGTCAAGAAAGGGCTTCCTCCAATACCGGAACTAGAAGTTTCTTCCACGGTGCAGCCGCAAGATCGGTATACACGGTGAGTGATGATTCAGCTTTACTGATGATTGGCCTTTGTTCATTATAAATGTGAAAGGTCCAAGGAGGTACAGTTCATCCCAACCTTCATTTCTATCTGGGTGCAGGAGACAAAAAGTGATGAGCTGCAAAAGCAGTTTGTATGAATTAGATGACATGAAATAAAGTCACGATTTCTTACAAGGTCCAGGAAGGAAACAAAGCTCTTGGTCTGTTAAACAGGATGAGCCCCTGAGGTGTCAGCTTATCCCTTGGCTGTTTCCTGGGCTTGGGCTGTACATAATGCCAGCAGGCCAATCTCTGTTTCACTCTGAACAGGAGAGAAGAGAGAATGTGAATTTATAAGCACAACCACTGACACTCAAGTACTGAAATTAAGAACTTCCCTGAATGTAGCATCTAGTGATCTGATTAATGTGTATTGATTTTCATGTGGTCAGCAGTGTCTTAGAAATATTTTTTATTCATTCAACACATATTTATTAAGTAGCTATTATGTTAAGGCACTATAGATAGCTATGGTAGGGGGCATCAAAATTATAGCAGGGAAGAGGGAAGATACTGTGCTTTGTGGCAATAGGCTAGATCATTTACTCATCTTTATTTTTTTTTCAGTTTCAGGTGTAGAATTTAGTGATTCAAAACTTAAGTAAAATACCTGGGACTCATCACAACAAGTGCCCTCCTTAATCCCCATTACCGATTTCCCCCAGCTCCCCATCCACCTCCCCTCTCGTAACCATGCTTGTTCTCTATAGTTAAGAGTCTGTTTCTTGGTTTTTCTCTCCATCCCCTCCCATTTGCTTGTTCTGTTTCTTAAATTCACATATGAATGAAATCATATGCTATTTGTCTTTCTCTGGAAGGCAAAACAAGTCTTTGACTTATTTTGCTTAATGTAATACTCTCTAGCTCCATGAGCTTTCTTGTGAATGGCAAGATTTCGTTCTTTTTTATGGCTGAGTAATATTCCTCTGTGTGTGTGTGTGTGTGTGTGTGTGTGTGTGTGTGTGTGCATACACCCCTAATTACTCTTCTTGGTACCTGGGTAGTTATCAGTCAAGATTCTAGCAGGAAACTAATAGTATACTCAAAGGGGATCATTTGAGGTGAGTTTAAAAAAAGGTCTATTAAGTCAGGATGTGGAAAAATCTAAAAGGAGAGTGCAGCACCCTAAAATTAGTAATAGTGGGGCTCTGCTATTCTCCCTAAGACTACAGGGGCAAGTAACCCAGAGAGACAGAGACAGAGGCAGGCACACACACACATACACACACACTCACACATACTGATGGAATAAGTGGGAAGGCTACCTGATAGGGACTGTGACTTTTAGTCAAGTGACACAACAGCCTGTAAGTGCCCTGAAGAGAGTACTTCACTTTGGCTGTTCCCTTTCCCCGATGTGCTAGTACTCACCATTTGTCAAACGTAAGCAGAGCTAGAGGACACTGGAGATGGATTGAGGCAGTCCATATGGATTGGTCTCCTGGGGTACCAAAGAGGGTGGAAAAAAAATGGAGTACAATCTAGAGAAGCAACCAGAGGGATCAAGCATAGGGGGCTCAATATGTCAAACTAGAGAGAAGCAGGTCTTAGTGTTTGGGTCTTAGTGGAATCAGAGTCCTCTCTTGGCTCAGAAATTGCTAGGTAGACGAATGTAATCGTAGAATTGTTTTAATGAAGTATTATGCTGGATAACCTCTCATTCGGATCCTCATTCTGGGGTGCTTGACCATGCATGTGAAGTGATCCCCTTTGTTCATTCACCTGATGCTTTTTGAGTACCTACTGTATGTCCAGAGGTCTGCTACTCATTGACAAAATAGCATGCAGTCAGCGGGGAAATCAGATTGAGGAATCCTAATTCCAACAGAGTTCCAATAACATGATAGACGTGTGCACAGGGGACTCAGGGAATGGAGAGACCCCTTCATTCAGAGGAAATGCTGTCTAGCATTTAGTAGGTGCTCAGTAAGTATATGTTGAATGAAGGAAATTTGCACGAACACTTACATTTTCATTTTATAGAAGAGGAAATTAACCCAACCATACTGTAGTGACAAGCTCTAGAAGACTCTAGGTTTCCCGAGCCCTAGGCTGAGAAGTTTGTTACCACTAACCAGAGTCTTCCTAGGTTTATAATGGAGGCTCCATTGCCTAACACAGGACTGGAAAGAACTCTTAATCAGTGATACTGGGGAGCACCTGGGTGGCTCAGTTGGTTAAGCATCTGCCTTTGGCTCAGGTCATGATCCCAGGGTCCTGGGATCCAGCCTGCATCGGGCCGCCTGGTGAGTGGGGACCCAGCTTCTCCCTCTGCCCCCACCCCCACGCATGCTCTCTCTCAAATAAACACAATCTTAAAAAAAGGGATATCGGGAAGTTTTTTGGTGATTCTTATAAGATACAATTTTGATAAATGATTTTAAAATTATTCTCCACTAATTCTTTTCAGGTAACACTTAACATTTTTGTGGTAATAATATTTGTCTTTTTTCCCCTTCAATCTTCAGAATATCCTTCTGAATTCCTCTGGACCACTTGGACTGAACCCTTTTGAAGAATACTCATAATTTCATTTTGGGAATGAGTGAATGAAATTCCCAAATTTCATTTGGGAATGAGTAAATATATGGGTCCAGCTGAGGATTCACAGTAGGAAACAGTAGCAATGCTGACTGGTTGATGGAAACTGGCTTGAGAGCATTCATTTGACCCAAGAGATGAAAGAAACAAGAATTTTTCCAGGAAGCCATCATGAGTCATGGAAAACAAGCTGATAAAACCCATGGAAACAGCACGGGCATGCTCACTGTCCTTGCTTATCTGTTAATTATACAGCTGACAGTGATCCCAAGATTTTGATTTTGAAAGGAACCAAACCCAGGATCAAGGATGAAAATCTTTTCTCCCATTTGCCCACATCGCACATTTCTGCCTTGATGGGTTTTCTTATACAGATGGATTGTTTCTTTTTGGCAAATTACTTAAGACGGCCTGGGTTGTTCATTGATACATTTGTTCGGATTTATAAATTCTGCTTCGTTTTGGCACTGAGGATGTTTTAAAAAACTTCAAAGGTACCAAAATAAAATGAATTTAAGTGAAATACTAAGTGAAGCTTGGATATTTAAATCTAATAGCAAAATGTTTCTTCTGATTCTTCTAGAACACCTTCTATGGTGTTCATATTTTCCATAGCTATCACTGATGTCAAGAAAAATTATAGCTATTAATTACAATAAAACACATATAGACAAGAGGGCATCTCTTAACATTGAAAAACATCAACATATCTCTCCAGAGCTTCGGTGGAATTTAATCTCCTGGCATCATTATATGATCACAACTGCTTGTCTGGGCAGATTTCTACAGTTTAACTGCAGGGTCAGATTTCATATTAAGCAACCTAACAGGAATGAAGGATTCAGCACACAGAGGTTTTCCCCGGGGCTCTTTTTCTTTTCTTTCTTCCCTCCCTCCCTCCCTTCCTTCTTTCTCCCTCCCTCCCTTCCTTTCCTTCCTTCCTTCCTTTGTTTCTTCCCTCCTTCTTCTTTTCTTTCTTCCTGTTAGATCACAAAGTGAGACCCTAATCATAATATTCAGGGACTGAAGATTTGGCAAATGCACTTCTGGTAGTCTCATTTTTTATTGCCTCTGTAAACTTGATGAATGGGTGAGTCAGGCTCAGCTCTGGGATTATTCAGCAGGAGTTTAGGGGTATCACACTCCTTGAGGGATGGATGTTACACAGTTTCTGAGAGGCCAAATTATTGTTTCCTTGCACATTGCCTATTATGCTCAGACAAATGACTTGAAAATCAATGGGAACTTGGCTTACAAAAGGCATAAATTAAGCCTCAAATTCTGTTAAATTGTGGCAGCTTTCTGGAAGCTAATTTCGCTTATTTGTTGAAATAATAGACTTTAATAGATAGTATGAAGTGTTCGAACATGTAGATGGCCTGCTGTCTGCCTACAAAGAGTGTATAATCTGATAGGGGAGACTGAGCTTGCATACTACTAGTTATAATGCTAGACACAATAGGGTAAGATAAATGTCATTTACAGGCTCCACGCTTCTTTCTGAGAAGTGACAGTCCAGTGAATCATATCCGGTTGGGGGTAAGCAGAGTAGGCTTTTTAAGAAAGTGGGTGTAAGCAGCATTGAAGATGGTTTTTCTTGATCTTTCCGAAGAGGTCAAACTTCCCAAGTATACACTTTCTCAGCCCCCATAGTCCTTTTCATATCTGTTATTTACACTTATTTTCATGGTTATTAATTAATTCTGTTGCCCTTTCTAGACTGATTTCACTCACCATAATATTCCTGGAGGCTGGTATGATGCTTGGTTCACAGAAGGTTCTTAATACATATTTGTTGGATGAGAAACTATGTACTGAGCCCCCCATACATCAGGCATGTGCCCTGTATAGTCTCACTTCCTTACAATGACTCCTGGAGACAGATGTTGTCCCTAAGAACTGAATTTGCTCACCGATTTGCCTATGGTCTCAGGAGTAATGTGGATTCAGTCCTAGGTAGAAGTGTATAAAATACACTTTGTACTCACTCTTTAATTAATAAAGTTAAATTTTACAAAAGACATATATCATATGAATCGCATTTTCCTTTCTCCATCTGTCAGTAGATGGCTTCTGTCTGTCTGTCCTCTCTTTTGCTCTCCCAACTATATTTCTTTCCCTTCATGTAAAACATGGTAGAATAAAGGCTTGGACTCAATTATCTGACAATTTATTCTCATAATTTCACTTTGATTGCTTCCTTCTCTGTTTCTTTTTGATTTTGCTTCTCTTTTCTGTCTACATCTTTCACAACCATCCCTAACTATTGCTGTTGTCCTGATGGGTGGTGATCTTAGGACAATGAGTGGAAGGAAGGTCTTAAATTTTTAAAATCTAAATAAGATATGTTATCAATTAACCTACAGGTATGATAACCAAAGATGCATTAAAAACCCCTCTGTGAACTGGAAATCATGTACTTTAGTAAAGACAACGTAGTCTAGATGTTTCTGTGATTTGAAGGAGAAGATGAAGTGCACATGCATGGGAAAGGGGAAATCAGAACATTTTGGTAAAAGTATACTTCACAAAATTCTCTGCATCTGTTATTTTCCTTCCTGAGAGTTAAGGCTGTTCCCAGAGGGGAATATGGATTAAACATGGCTGCTGACTGGAAGACAATAATTTTGCGGGCTATCAGTTGAGATCCTTACATCTGTAAATAATAACAGGCCCAAGTTAAATGCCTTAAATGATAAGATTTATTGTCTTACCTAATGGGAATTCTGAAGAGAATGCTTGCAGAGTTGGTGAATTCAAGAACTCCCACCAAAATGCACCCAAGTTTTCCCCCCACCTTCCTCTCTGCCATCATCGGCTTGCTGGCTTTTGTCCTCAGGTGTTCCCTCTCACAGTTTCAAGAAGACATGGAAAATGGTGTCACAGGGCCAGCAATCATCATATCCTTAGCCCATGATGTCCTTTTTAAGAGTAAAGTAACCTTTATAAGAAGACTCCCAGATCTCTCCTCATGTCAGAGCATCTGGAATTGGATCACGGATGCCATCTTAAACCAACCAATGATAAAGGGAATGGGACCGTTGTGACAAATTTAGAAGGGCCAGTAATTGCTGGTTCTTAAGGAGGGGAGAGGAACTGACTATCAGAATCAAACCAGGGCTCTGCAATATCGGCTGTTGCAATACTTCCATATTACAATACGGAAGAAGAGGAAAGACGGCAGGTGCCTCCTCAATACCATGGAGACGTACAGAGAGAAACTGGCTGAAATTAAAACCCAGGCTTGGTTTCTCCCCCAGAACAGTCTCTTGGAACCTGCTAAGGCTATTCTTCAAATATGCGTTATTGCCCAAACTTTCGGGATGGGTGCACACAAAGTTGTCATGGTGTCATCATCTCCCTGTAAAGTTATGCTTATTTTCAGATGGACTGTAAAAATAGCCCATCTGTTCTCACATGGAAAAGTGGCATCAGTGTGTGACATTACAAAAGCAGGCACAACATCCGTAGTGAAGAGCCATAAAGTAGACATCATTTTTCTTTCATTACCTTATGCCAATTTCCTCTTAGCGAATTACCTCTCACCCATGGAATGATGTCTTGATGGGACTGTAAATCAGAGTTTCTTGCCAATCAGCCAAGGGGTGACCTGTGGCCAGAGCTAAACCAATTTGACCCTCTATGTCAGGACTTTGATTTATATGTGCAGTGATGTACGGGTGGAAAAATACCAACTTGGGCTTATTTGTTCCATCAGCAGAGTTGAGTCATTCCTGCTTTTAGATGCCCCAGTATACCCCAAACTCCCACCAAAATGGTTCTGAGCCTGGCTCTCCAGCCTTCCTTTTGATTCTGTGAGCTACCAATAATATCTTTGTAAGAAGATCCTCTTCCTGCTTAACTTTCCAGACTTGGTTTCTGTTGCCTGCCGAATATAACATCTAACATCTATTTTATTTCGTAAAGTCAGGATGTCTGAGCTGTAGGAAATCTTAGAGATCATCTGGGTAATGCCCTCATTTTACAGCTGAGGAAACCGAAGCCCCAGAGGTGGAAGGTTTCAGCCAAGTTCATTTCACAGACTGTCTGTGACAGAACTGGGATTAAGACAAGGTCTCCTTTGCCCAGGATCCTGGAGTCTGCTTTTTATTTTAATTCCTTTTTAGTACAAACCACAGTCTCCTTCTCTGTCTCTTCCCCCTCTCTCTGCAATGCTTAATAGAAAATGTGGCCTAAAAAATCTTCATTCCTCCCTCCCCCAACTGACAACTTGCTTTGTATAGTTTAAAAACTCGTTTCAGAGATAGTCCTTTCTGGGATTTGGCATCTGGGAGCAAAAGGCATCAGTTTATATCCTTATATGGAGCCTTGATTCTTCCCAGCTGTCTTTAAATGTTTATTTCCCCCTTACATGAAAATAATGTTGGGAAAGGAAGTGGTTTGCTCTAGGCAAGTGTATGGGCTGGGGTTCTCAAAGTGATTACTTACCACTTCCAAGTCTGACTTCTAGCTGTGTGCATTCGGGGAGAACTTTCCTTTACGCACACTAAAAGATATATATCTGCCCTATCTTTCTCGGTTGCTTTAGGGCACTCATAGCTCATACAAACACCGCCAAAAGGGCCAACTGTCGGGGTAGGAGTTGGGGAGGAGATTAATAATAACACGTAGTCTTCCCTTATCTGTGGGGGATATGTTCCAAGACCCTCAGTGGCTGCCTGAAACTGTGGATAGTACCAACTCCTATGTATGCTATGTTCTTTCCTACACAAATATACCTCAAATTTAATATCTAAACTAGGCACAGCAAGAGATTAACAACAATAACTAATCATTGAGGATACTTACATGATAATAATATAACTATAAAAGTAATTATAGTATATTATTATATATCATGTTATTACATATTTATTATATTATTATATTATAATAGAACTATAATAAAAGTTATGAGAACATGGTCTCTCTTGAAATAACTTACCATACTGTCCTTACCTTTCTTCTCGTGGTGGTGTGAGATGACAAAATGCCTCCTTGATGAGATGAAGTGACATGAGCGACTTGGGCCTTGTGACGTAGTTTTGGGTCCTTTTGACCTTCTGCCGATGCTTCAGGAGGATCCCGTCTCCAGACCACCGGTAACTGATCCCAAGGAAGTGGAACCCTGGATAAGGGGGAGTGGCTGTAGCGCTAATTACGTGCCAGCCACTATTGTAAGCACCTGGCAGGGATTAGTTAATTGGTTTTGTCTCGTAACACTCACAGCTGTACCTTCTAGTCCCCTTTTGGAGCGATCCAACACGTAGTAACAAACTAAAACGTTTTCCATGTCCATGGTTTACTAATGGTTAAACATAGCTCTCATGAAAATTCTTTTCCTTCCCAATGATCCCTAAAGACCAGTATTGGATCAGGAGGTAAGGACTATAGTCAATCACCCTGATTTACAAGTGAAAAAAATTAAGGCAAAGAGAGGTTAAGTAACTTACTCAAGGTCACGCAGCTATTAAGTAGCAGAGTTGAGGGGAGCCTGTGGTGAATTAAGTCTCCGACTTGGTTTAGGCTCGGGTGGTGATCTTAGGGTTCTGGGATTGAACCCTGCCTCAGGCTCCACACTCAACGCGGAATCTCCTTGAGATTCTCTCTCCTTCTCCCTCCCACTCATTCTCTCTCTCTCTCTCTCAAATATATAAATAAATAATCTTTAAAAAATTTTTTTATAAAAATAAGTGGCAGAGTTGAGATTTGAACGCGGGTAGTCTAGGTTTCAAGCTACGTGCTCTTAACCCTCTAGTCTGTTGCACCTTAATCATCTCTTTATGTAGGGAAGAGTAGTTTCTTTTTCTTAGGAAAAAAGTTGTCCAAAACAGACAAATGACTTTCATAAACACTTCTAACAGGGGTTCTGTATCATGAATCTCTGTGTTTCAACAATGCTTGGAGGGTACACTACAAACAATACTCTACCACAAGAACTGCTATGGTGCAAATGCTTCTCCTGTGGCTACCCATGTATCAAAGTACTTCCACAGAACTGAATTATTTGGTGGCTCTGAGAAGAGTTGCACAGAAAGACGCTTTCGGCTCTTCATCGAACAGACTCAACAAATAACTTTCATCAATTACTTAAAAGAGTTAAAATCTTTTCACTCATCTCATGATCCCTATGGGGAGAGATAGTAAAGACAATGCAAAAACACCCAAATATTGATAAAGAAAGGCAGTGAATCAAGTACCTGGACCATCCCTTTCTGCTTACTGATTTCCAAAACACATTTTTTGACTTGAAATTTGCTATACAGAGACCGGAAATCATCTCTATTCCCCTCCCAATTTTGGCAAACAGACAATATAGATTTTATTTTTAAACAGTGTACCATAACAAAGTTTCATTATGTCAAAACAAACCAACAGGGCTTAATAATTACATCATAGTGAGATTTTTTTTCTTATTTTATTCTTTATTCAGAGTGAAAAATTCAGTAGAAAAAAATTCAATAGAAAAATAATTCAGTAGAAAATTTTATAAACTTTCTATTTTATTCTAGCTATCTAAATAACAGACTAATGCTCGAAGAAAAGTTCTCCATTATTCAGTAATTATTGCCTTTTTTACAGAACAATTAGATTAATGTGAGCAAAAAGGATCTTTTTCAATGGCATGTTTTAGTGCCAGAAATTCCATCAGAGAGAGAAATCACATAGGCCATATTCTATACAATGTGCTCATTTGAATGGGATGGGTAGTGGTGGAGGGGTATTAGGGAGGTCAGACAAGAAGGAGAAGGGCAGTATTCTGCTTCTCTTGGAAACCAGTTGTACGAGCCCTGGGACCCAGCTTGGCCTACCAGTGCCCTAAACAAGCCAGTGTTTGAGATTCTATCTTTAATTAATTAAATTCCTGTTTAATTAATACCACCACAATATTTGAGTGGTGTGGAACCTCCCCTACTATCTCAGCACCCAGACTTAATTTTTATTAGCAGTTTTTTCAATGAAATTTAATTGGAGTACATTACCCATTAAAGCTTTGGACAGGCTCCCTTTTGATTAACATATTGCTGATGTGGAGGTCTTTTAGTTATTCATCCATTTGTTAATATAACAGCTACCTTATTCCAGACACAGTCCCATAGCTGAGACAGGTAACCTAGACAGTTATAATGCAGCCTGGAAAGGGCTGGGCTGGGGCTTAACTCCTTGAGGAACTGGTTTCATCCATCTTTGAAAATCCAGTACCAAACCAGATGCCTGACCTGGAAATTAGCTAATTCGTGTTTGTGGCCTTAGTGAATAGAGTGCTATGGGAACTCAGACAAGGGGCACCTAAATGAAGGAGGAAGACAGAAGTGAGGGAAGACTTCCTGGAGGAGGGGACACAATCTGAGTCTTAAAGGATAAGTTGGGCAGGGTGGAAGGAACACATATAAAGGCACTTGGGTAATGATGTACAGAAAAGGGGGCCCTACTTTAAGATCTATGTGTCCTTCAAACACACACACACACACACACACACACGGGCTGACATGCAGGAGATAGAAATATGCTTTCTTTGCAAATAGTAATAACTATGCGATTCTCTATTTCAAGGACATTGCAGTAATTAATGTGTGACAGAGATGGGCTTTGTTAAGCTTCGGAATGTCAGAGTTCTGCAGGGGAAATTGACAATACTGTGATCTATTGTGATATTTTCCACACTATATAATTTGAGCTTGTAACTGCTTAACCAATTAAAGATTAAGCAGGTAGGTAAATGCTACTGCACAACTGAAAGAATGAATTATTACAGCAAAGGATATTGGAATAGAGGGAGGACAGATTGCAATCAGAGGAGCACCACTGCAGGGTGCTGTTAACTGGTGCTCTGCAATGAGGCTTCCCTGTTCAACCTGGAGAAAAGCTGCACCATAAATCCCCCTTTAGAGAGTTCCAGTGCACAAGATTTGGGAAGTTCCTACAGCTGAAAAAAGCTGGGTGTGTTGGGGGGGGGGTGTGCTTATTAATGGTTGAACACACTTTGCAGGAAAATTTTTTTTTCCCTTCTCAGTTATCCCTAAATTCCAGTTTTTGAGTCATTGCAGTAAGAAAAGACTGAGGCACTGGAGGATTTATGGAATTTTATCCCACTTTTGGGGTTATACTACAGCCAAATTTTTAAAATTCAGGCAAAAAGCAATTCCATTAAAGGACACTTTCTTTTGTGCTAATGGTGCTATACTGATTTTGGAATGCGTTGTTCTATGATGTCATCAGTACTGTTCAATACTTCAATCCATGAGGGTCCTTCATGGGCTCCAGTCAATGCACAGTGGCAGTTGCGTATGTTCAATTGCCACTACATAGAGGTAAGAGAGGGCATGGTGCCAGGAGCAGCCCGCAAGAATCTCTGTGAGTTTCACCCTTGAGTTGGTGAGGAATTGATGAAAGTGCTGGAAAATGGAGGATCAGACTGTAAAGGGTTTTGTTTGGATGTTTTCCAGAATGCTGAGGCCAGCCAGTGAAGGTTTTAATCAGGGCAATAATCAGACTTGCACTCTCAGAGAGTCCGTGCTGACACCACCTCCTTGGAGGGGGCTGGGACCTGTCCTGACATCAGGTTGGTGTTATGGAGGAGGAGAAATAATTTCCCCTCTACCTTTCTGAGTTCTTAGCTGAGACTTTTGTAATAAAAGCCAGAGTAACAAGAGAAAAACAAAAAGAAGTTTATTAACTTGTAACCTCATGTAACATTAGAGATACCCAGGGGAAAATGAGTAACTCGAAGAGGTGGCTTTGAATTCAGACTTATATACCATCTTAGTAGGGAAAGGGGAAGGTGATATAGGCCTCTTAGGGGAAAGTAAATGATTTTTAGGAAAGATGAGTGGGCCCTGAGAAGAACAGGTGGGAGGTATGATAGGTTGTGACGAAGTCTGTCTGTCACTTCTAGTCTCTTCAGTAATAAGAATCAATCTTCTCTGGTTGATGAAATTCCAGGGGAAGGGATTTATGACAAGTGAGTTCCTTTTTGGGGTTCTGTCTTTAGGCAGATAAAGGAGTGCAGAGAACACCTTTCCCTGCATTTGCTCTTTTCCAAGTGCCTACAGCTCAAAATAATCAACGTACCAAAGCAGCATATTTTGGCATGGCACATCCTGATCTCCTACTGTCATATACGAGGGCACCATATTCTGTTACCCTTCAATATCTATCACACTAGTCCATAGAACGGATAAGAAGAAAGTGAAACAAGACTGAGGCAATGAGATGGAGGAAGATATACAAAGAAGTAAGCGATAGCACTTGGCAACTGATCCGATATTGATGGTAAAGAAAAGCAGCAGCCTAGGGTGACAGCTAGGCTGCTGGCAGAAGTAACACTGTGCATCCAACAGAGAATGTAGGAGGAGAAGGAAAGATGATGAATTCAATTTGGATGTGTTCAGATTACATTTAGTGGTATATTCAAATATTGATGTACAGATGTCTGGCAGGAAGGCAACTCTGGTTAGAATTTAGGAGTGATGTCAGTGTTCCAGGTAGAAATTTGGGTGGCATTAGCATACAGGTGAATGTTTACAGAAACCAAGGATATACCTACTGGATTTCTTGGCTCAAACTGATTTACCTAATTTGGGATGGGAGAAGGGCAGAGTGAATTTCAAATTGAACCTGATTTTATTTTATTTGGTCCACACAATAAATGTTGTGGACCTACTGGATAGATAGATGAATGGATGGATGATTGAATGAATGAAGGGTATACTTATACCCTTCATTCCTATACCCTGTACCATTCCTATACACCTATACCCTGAAAACCAATAGACATTCTCTTTATCTCATGATTTGTTTCAGTTTTAGCTCTGGTTAAGAAAAAGAATGACTGCCTCAAAGACTCAAAAGGGCAACATTTGGATGCAAAACATGGAAGTGTGACGTATATTATTCCCATGTGATGTATATTATTCCATGTGATGTATATTATTCTCTTTAGGTATCAGTGACCTAGCAATGACTGACCAACTGCTGCCTTTGCAGCAAATCCAGATGGAGATGACCAGCCAAGTGAAAGACTCAGTACTACTCAGCAAGCAAACATGCTATTTTGCACATGACTTTGCTTGAGTAAATGTGAGTCTTCACATTCCTCGCTAAAGACCAAGTGATTTTAAAGGAAAGAGAGATGTGGGATACCAAGCATTGGCTTGTAACACCCATATCTTACATAAATGGTCATACTATGGTCCCCGGGGCTGCAGGACAATCAAGACTCCTTAATAATCAATCACAACCCCATGAAGGCAATGAATGTCCAGGGCAGGGTGGAAACAAGTCTTTCATTACCACTGATGGATAATTTTTACCTTGCTAGGGAAAGGTAGTTCTGAGCCTTCATGAATTGTTGAGGAAATGCTTAAAATGTACAGTTGTGGCCCAAAGTGGCCAAAATGTTTTCACACCTCATTACCGGCACCATATAGTTTGGGCAATGCCAAATAAATTACAAATCCATTTTGTAGTCAGGAAGGTCATTAGGACTCAGATTCGTTATCCACTGAGAGTTTCCTTCGCTTTCCGTTTATTACTCTCCTTTGAGTGAAATGGAGCTGTAGGAGGAGAGCAGAGACCTCAATTCATTCAACCCTGACACATTATTCGTGTCTACAGTTTTGCCATAAATTTGGAGAAGAGACAGAAATTGCAAATGCAGGGATTTAAATCCCCTTGTGCTACATTTGTCAAGAAGAGCAGATTGTAAACTGCTTCTCGCAAATATGATATGCATTTGGGCGTCAAGCTAATAACTCTGAACCACAGGCTCATTTATTTGTGTGGTGTTTCCCTCCAGAAGTTTCTGAAATTGCTTCTGTTGCCATTATGTATCTCAGAGCCATTTGGGTTTAGTAGGAAGATTACAGAGACTATCTGGCTAAGAAAGTTAGAGTCCATCTCCAATGAGATGGAAATGACAAATTTTTCTGTTTATATCATCACAGTCTTTACAAACTATGCATTTGGAATACTTGGCTTGGGCTTCTCTGAGGAAAGCAAAAAGAGATTTGTATAGTCATCAGACTTGTCTTAGAACCTTATAGGAATATTGATGCTGAAGAAATCCATATCACGAAGAGGCCCTCACTCACCCTTCTGATGCTTCTATTTTAAAATAATTTGTGTCTTTTACACTTTAAGTCATTGGTAGGTCCCTGTCCCCTTATCTCCTTGATCAGAAGGCTTTTTCTTTTGCTTCTTGTTTTGATTTTCTTGAGGTGGGGAGGGGCGGAGGGAGAGGGGGAGAGAGAATCTCAAGCAGGCTCCATGCACAGCTTAGAGCCCGATGCAGGGCTCGATCTCACAACCCTGAGATCATGACCTGACCCAAAAAGTAAGAGTCGGACACTTAACCAACTGAGCCACCCAGGCACCTTGCTTCTTGTTTTGATTTTTAAAAATTTTGTTACATAAGTCATCTATTAATACAATTTCATTATTAAAATGTTTAATTATTACAAATAACACTGGAGTTCCCTTTGATTACCATGTCAAATCCTCTACCTTATCACAACACTATCCACCCCTGGTCATAGCATTTTTGGTAGTTATACGTGTATCTTTCTAGATCTTCTTCTAGGGGTGTAGTGTGTGTGTGTGTGTGTGTGTGTAGTGTATCTTGAGTGTGTATGCATGTGTTATTTTAGATAAATATTCTACAAGTACCACCATACTGTGAATTTCTTTTTTTTCACTCAATAATACATCTTGGAGATCTGTTAGTACAGAGATCTGTTCGATCCTGCTGTGGACTGAATGTTTGGGCCCCCCAGAATTCAGCCTAACCCCCAGTGTGATGATATCTGGAGATAGGGCCTTTGGGAGGTACCTGGGTCATAAGAGGGGAACCATGAGTGGGATTAATGCGCTTATAAGAAAAAATGCAAGAGAGCAGTGAGAAGACAGTCATCTGCAAACTTGTTACCAGCTCTCACCAGACACTGGATCTGCTGGCACCCTGACCGTGGACTTCCAAGCCCTCAGAACTGCAGAAATAAATGTTTGTTCTTTAAGCCACCCAGTCTACGCTCTATTGTTACACCAACCCCAAATGACTAAGACACATTCTTTTTATTCTTTCTAGCTGTTGCATACTATTCTGCAGTATTGGTATACCTATAGTACTTACTTAGGTGGTTTTAATTGTTCACCACAATCTACCCCTGCTTGATGAAGAGTCTTGAAAAACCTCTCATCAATTCTTCTAAGTAAAAAAATGTAATTCCATTCATTCTAGTGGGAAAAAATGTTTCTATATTTCTCAGCCTCCACATCATATCTGTTTGTCTTACAACATCAAATACCGTTAAAATGGACACAATTACTTCTATAGTTAGCATTTCATAATATAACTCAACCAGACATTTTCTCATTAATTGCCCTATAATATGGCTGTTTCCATCCTCTCATTCAGTATTCACAGACTGTACACTTAATATTTTGATTTATTTTTTCATTCAACAAATAATTACTGAGCACCTACTAAGTGCCAAGCAACAACATTGGGTGCTGAGCATATGGTAACAGATAAAAAAATCTCTGACTTGTGGAATTTACATCCTAGTGCAAGAGACAGATAATAGACAAGTAAGATACACGGGATGTTAGCTAGTGATACATCCTAAGGAGGAAAAAACAGCAGGGAGAGGGAATATGAAATATTGGGAAAGTTGCGGTTTGACCTGGAGAGACCTCATCGAGAAGGTGGCTTTTGAATAAAGACCTGGAAGAAGTGAGGGAGGGAGCTGTGGGTCTGCCAGAAACAAAAGTATCCCACACATCCGTGACGGAGATGCCCTCTAAGACCAAATAATTCTTTCTGACAGAAATGGCCGAAGTCTTTTTTCCGGGCTGTTCATCATCTGGTTTCTTGTCCTTTATCACATTTCCTAGCCATGGGATTTTTTTTTTCCCCAAAGATAGCAGAACTAGAGCTTTCCTGCAGAAGTGTCAAAAAAAGGCAATCATTGTTTTCAGCGAGAAATGGATCATTCAACATGAGGGAGAATGGGATTATAGGTTGCCCCCCTTCTCTTGGGATCAGAAGCACCAGCAGGAAAAACGTGGTTAGGCTTCTGACAGGGAGATTTGTGGAACAATTTATTTCTGCCTGAAGCCACAGGATAGGAAGAGGAGAGCCCACGTATTAACTGGGGGAGTACTCAACCCAAGGGAAAATGTCCTTTTTATGACCAGGAATCTGCTTGTCCGTGGGCTCTGTCTGGTATTTTATATATTGCCTGGACATCAATCCTAGGTCTTTCAGTTATTTGTTGGATAAACATAGAGATGACTTAATCTCTCTGAGCTTCATATTTTCACCTGTAAAATGGGTATGATAACAGTAGCTATCTTGTAAGATTGACCTTGGGGATTAAATGAGGTCATGAGGGTACAGTGTTTGGAACATAATGATTTCTCAATAAATAAGAATGCCACCACCACCACCATCATCACTATTGGGGTTTCATAGGGAACAGCACCAAGGTGAGAGACAAGAAAGTATTATTTAGTTCATCTTGAAGACATTTATTGGTAACTCACAATGTCTGGTACTGAATATTCAACCAAATGGCTGCCTAGAGTAAGTTGGTAATCTTCAAGACAGGGAAAACATTTTAAAATGTTTTTTTTTTTTTTTTTTTTTTTTGAGTAGCAGGGAAAACATTTTAAAAGATCCCTGTGCTCCAGGCAGGTACTTGAGGGTTAAGGATTTTCAGGAAGGGTGGTGATTTACAAATGGGTTTCCCTGGCACCAGGGAAGGGGGCGGGGCAGGAGGAGGAAATGGAGCCATTTTAGGCGTGATCAAAGGCACCTGTGAGACGGGAGGCTGGGTTGAGAGCCAGGAAGCTGCTTGGTGTAAATGTCTGTGAAGATGAGATGTGGCTAGCCTGGGGTGAGCATAATCCAGGGGTGACCTTGCATGGCTTCATTCCGTGTCTCTCTAGTCCCAGTTTGTTCTCAGTTGCGTGGAAACAACCAAAGCTGACAACCAAATCTTTCAGCTACAAATCCACCTCACGGCGTAAAGAGAGCTAAACATACAAGTGCTCAGATGCCTAAGAATAACACATGACATCTCTTTTTTGTTTGGAGGCTGTGTATTGTACTTTAAAATACGCTGGCTGGTCAGGCCAGACTGCCCTGGGTTTGAATCCTGGCTCGTTTCACTAGTTAGGTAACGTTGGATGAATTACATAATTTCTCTGGGTCCCAGGGTTCTCATTTGGGCAGTGGAGATTGTAATACTATCTACCCAATAGCGTAATTATGGACATGAACGGGGACAAAGCTTATAAAACACTCAGCACAGTGTCTGGTACACAGTAAATACATATTAATTATTATTATTGAAATCTTCTGCATGGATTGTTTTCTGAGGAGATCAGCGGGGAAAGGGTAGTATGATCGGAAAGAAAGGGGGAACGGAAGAAAAGCTATGGAAAGGAGAATCAGGACTGTAAAGTCTGATCCTGGAAGAGAGGCACTTACTCGCTGCTTAAAAAAAAAAAAAAAAAAAATCCTGAGAGAGAAAAAGGATAAGATGGCAGAGACTCAAAAGCAGAGGCTTAGCTTTGCTTTTTGCCAAGGTTCCATCCATCTGGCCTTGGCGTCTCTGTCGGCTTTTTCCTCCAAAAGGCAGCTCCAGAAGCCCAGTGGTGAAACCCAGGGCAGGGAGACAGATCATCTCCAAATCACCCTAAATTCTGCTCTCAGGGAAGGCATATAAAAAATGTACATATCATTCTTTTGCGGTATAGCATTCCCCTGAGACTAATAGAAGAGACAGGCCTGTCAAGTGAGTCAGCAGTGACCACGGGCAGACATAATCCCATTGCTTTTTGGCTGACAACTCATGCAGAGGAAAATATTCTCTGATCCACGCACAGGGAAATGGGGTTTAAATCCCAACGCAAAATTCTAACCGTAATCATCTTCCAGCCCCCGCTGATGATGACCCCAGATGCCAGAAACATCAGAAACATCATCGACGCACTTCTTACCATTGGGTTGTAATGATTAAGTCATTGCTAAAGGTAAGATGCTCAAAAGGTGGGATAACTCATTATTTTCAGATCTAAGCAAACACAAAAGGAACAGAATAATGCCTTTTCCTCAGATTTGTTTAATAGCAGATATGGCTCCACGGGATCAATGATGGGTGAACATACAGAAAATGAGCACAAACCTGAATTAGTTATGAGATATCTAGAAGAACAAAACAAATGGTGAACCACGTGATTTTTTTTTTTTTTCTTTTCATGTGAATGAAGGGTGGCTGGTCTGGATCCACTCCTATGGCTTTTTGAATTCTAATCAACCAGAAAAACACGGCAAAATGGCAGTTGTGAAACAGATTTTCAGTATGATCTCTTCTGATGTGCCTTCACAAACACAGTCATTTAAGAAACCAAATTGAAGCCTGGATCTGAGTTATCAGAATGTAGGGCATGCTTAAGAGGAAGATCAAAGGGCACTTTTCACATTACAAAAATTAGCTTGATGCTAAAGAATAATCGCTCTTGTAAAATGAAACGTGATTGAAATCATGTATTATGATCCAACCCATCTGTTCAGCATACTTTATCCTGTCTATCTATCATCTATCTATCCAGCTATCATCTCTCTATATATATATTACATACATATATTTTAGGAAAGAAGAGAAATATATTTATTTTACATTTTTGCTAAATTACTTCCCTAAGACATAATTCCAAGACCTCTGGGATGGCTTTGATTGACATCTGCCCACTTTGGTTTCTAACTTAAGTGCAGCTTGGCCAGCATGTGAAGGCTGACTTCCCCGTGGGTGAGCTCCTGGGTCAGCTGACTTCTGCAAAGCACAGAAAATGCTCTCATTTCTGCATTCCATCTTCTACTCTCATCTTAGCCCTTTCCTTTAGCCCACCCAAAGCTGATGCTTCTCCATCCCCTTTGAACTCTGCTGCTGGGGTCCATGATTCCTTAGCTGGTGCTGCCAAGGCTCCTGTCACCTGGTCCTGCTACTCATTTAATCATGACCTTGACGTGCATCCCAGTGTGAGATCCGGAGAGAAGACAGAATTCTGTTCTCAGTGGGATAGACTATTTAAGCTTAGGCCTCTGCTTTAAGATTTGGGACTCCATTTTACCCTTTAGAACTGTATGTATCAATGCCCCAAAGCAATTTTTCTGGGACGCATTTTGCTTTGAATTGGAAATACGCTTTTGATGTTTTTTTATTTAATAAGGCACAGACACAGGACCGTATCCATTATTTAGACTAGAACTTATTTTGCACTTGATGTAAGAAAAAAAGCTGGTACACTTGTTCAGGGTAATTGCATAGAGTAGAATGAACCCAATTTATGTAAAGGATTATTGAAGGAATACAAAACTTCCAAAGTAAGCCTGCTAAATCATTCATTCAGTAAGTGATTGACATTTGCCCATATCGGGATCGTGGGCTTTGCTAGGTTTTAAAGCAAAGCAAAGAAGCAATTATTTAAAAGTGAACATGAAAACCGGCATTGAAAGAGAGCAATCCTGGAGGGTGGATATATTTTAAATGATTATTCTCTCTTAAATAATGTAATCCACAGGCCACTGAACGAGGCCCCAGGAATCATCTCTCAGCCAACGTTTCTACCTGGCCATCTTTCATAGTCTATCATTAAAACATAT
Organism: Martes martes; assembly: GCF_963455335.1. Taxonomy (NCBI): domain Eukaryota; kingdom Metazoa; phylum Chordata; class Mammalia; order Carnivora; family Mustelidae; genus Martes; species Martes martes. The sequence goes on along the minus strand of NC_137889.1, from coordinate 171,035,540 downwards.
GTAAATGCAATGTAAATAATGTCAACTACATTTTTAAAGTATAATTATCTCTTATTCTTCTAGGGATTCCTATTTCATTTTAAGATTTAAAATGTTGCTATAAACTAAATGGGTGCAGTTGGGCTTAAAGTCTATTTCTGGGAATCCAGCTCCTTTGAAACTACTCGTTCCTATTACATTTCCCGTTAATATCTATAAATCCATCTGATGCTAAAAAACCTGATGTGAAGAAATTGTAAATCTAAGTCCTTTCCTCTGCTCTAGACATAGTATGTCCAGAATTTACAAAGAGGTAAATGTAACGTTTTCATCAGTTAATTGTTCCCTAGACTTAATGTCAGAAACATTTCAGGCAATCGAGAAGCAGAAAGGAACAAAAAAAAAAAAAGCAACTTTAATGGATTCCTTAGAGAGTTCCTTTCTGGATTGTAAATCATTGTTCTTATGTTTTCTCTTTGGCTATTTTAGGAGATACACAAATGAAATACAGGATGCAAATGAATCAAAGACTAACAAGACAGAGGATAATATTAAAGTAGTCCCACTTTGCCTGTACGGGACAAAGGCAGTCTACTCCGTCAGGGGGATAAAAGCAAAGATCAACGAAGGATTTTTTACCCTTGTGAAAGTGCAAGCTTCCTTTGCTTGGAAAGACCCATGGGGGGTGCCATCTTGTGATGAGGGCTGTAGGGATGCTGATGGGGATCTGAAATGGGTGCCATATATGAACCCCCACCTGGAAGGAAGGAATGAACTTGGTGAGCTCAGGAGAAGCGCCTACTGACAGTGTCTCTCTTGGCTGTGGGGTCTTGTGGATCAGAACACCAGTCAGTCAACCCGCATATCAGTATTTTCTGCCCTTTAGAAACAATGATGGTATTGACCATTGCTGAGTGTGGTCTGTGTATTTACAGACTATCTTGCTTCAGATTGAAAGATACAGTTTGGGGGTCTGCTGTGTTGAAATCCCTCTAATTTTCTATTTGAATGTTTCCAAGCTTTGTAATTACACCATCATGTACTTAGTCATAATGGGTCAAGTTTAAACTGAATATGCTCTAGCACCCCCTCTTCATATATATTTTCTTTCTTTTTTTTTTTTTTAAAGATTTTATTTATTTATCTGACAGAGAGAGATCACAAGTAGGCAGAGAGGCAGGCACAGAGAGAGGGGGAAGCAGGCTCCCTGCTGAGCAGAGAGCCCGATGTGGGACTCGATCCCAGGACCCTAAGCCGAAGGCAGAAGCTTAACCCATTGAGCCACCCAGGTGCCCCAATACATTTTCACCCCATACATAAAGTTTGGGGTCAAAAAGTCCCAGGAGTGTGGAAAAATACAATAATACATCAAAGGGCAGAACATTAAAAAAAATTACCTCGCTCTTCAAATTTTTTAAGGTTTAGAAAATCTGTTAGTATTTTTAAGCATTTTAAGAATTATTATAAACCCTCTTTTAGAGTATCTTCTGAGGGCATCTGGCTGGCTCAGTTGGTAGAGCATGTAACTCTTGATCTCAGGGTTGTGGGTTTGAGCCCCACGTTGGGTGTACAGATTGCTCAGAATGTCTGTCTTTACTGGGTTGAGATCATGTTCCTATTGTGAGCACACAGTAGAGCTCAATGAAAGCTTGTTTTCAGAAAGAGTTACTATAAAGAGATACTTGTTTCTCTTTTACCATAATAGTAATATCTGTAAATAGTGTTATCTTTACCTATGATATTTGTATAACAAAACTAAGTTCAGTATAAGAACTGATTTAAAGTAATACTATAAAGAACGGGAAGTTAAAGGTGGGAAATTAAAGGATTAAAAAAAAAAGTCTAGGATCTGCCTGTGAAATTTCTCAACATAGCATGCTTGGCCAGGAAAACGGAAATGAATACTGGTGAATGAACTTCAAATGAAGGGCAGGTATCAATATAAAGCCATGTAAATTTAAATTAACATAAAGAAAACACAATTATTTGTAAAACCACCATATACAGTAAGAGACAGGATACTTTCTTTCAACTTGCATTCTCCAGACTGTCTGTGCAAAATTGCTCGTGGAGTCCTCCAAGGGGCGTCTGGGGGCCAGATGTGTAGAAAACATCTGGTACCTATCGAAGACATGTGGCCTGCCCACCTGTTTAACTGGATGGAGTCTGGCCAGGTCCCGGCTGTGCTTCTGAGCCAGCCGTCTGGATGTGTGAGACCTGCAGCACGGGCAGCAGCAGCTGGAGGGCGTCCTGGATGTACGTGGTGCTGTTGCAGCCCTGAGAGGAGGGAGACACGGGCTTGAAGGGCTGCCTTCAGGGTTCAGTCCTGACAATTCTTCCCGCCTGATAACGGTCCCTCTCTTCAAACCTCACAATCTCTTATAATATGCTCCCCTTAATGTTGGTGCTTAAAGCAAATGTAAACCCTCTCCTTTGGACGGAATGCATTCAGCTCTCTAACAGAGAGAATTTACTCCACGCGAGGCCAATCATTTCCATAGATTTGGAGGGTACATGAATATGTGTACATTCATGACCCAGTATGTCTGGTCTTGCCCATCCTTCTCCCAGTCCAAGCCCACTGTCCTGAAATAACACAAAAGCATAGGGTGCAGGAAGCCCTAGTGTGGGCTAGAGCGTGGGCTGCATAAAAGGAACTGGAGATATTATGGCGCAATTATTCATGGCCAGTCCCTGAAGGCTGTCCTCCCGAGCATGTCGGTCCTTTCTACTTGGCTTGGATATTTGGTGTTGCCATTCGTGTTCGGTGGTACCCTAACGTACAGCAGTGGACAGAGAGGCCATTTAATGTTTCAGGTCACTAAGTCATAAGAAAACTCCCACTGGGGAAATGAATCAACACTTGACCGCGTAATTCTTCATGACTGACATAGTAAATGAATGGGCCGAAGCCTTCTGGGTGGCCAGGGGAGATATTTTCTTGTTCCACAGTCTGCCTCTGACTCCCTCGCTTTCCTCTTAGCTGGGTCCCCCAGAGCCTGCCCCTCCGGCTCCTTGTCCCTGCTGGTTGACCTCACCCCCCACCACATGGCAGTGTCCCAAATGGTGACACTTGATGCCACTGCTTTGTTATATTTGTATCTTGGTAGTTTTCCTTAACACTAAGGCCAGTTCCCACAGATGTCACGATAAGGATACAAGGAGCCTTCCCTGACTTGCATTTGGTAATTTCCAAACTCTGCAACTGACAGCGACTTTAGCGTATGCCAAAAAACTGCTGGATTATGCCTTGCTCACGTTCAAACTTCACCCCTTAACACCCATGGTTTCAGTTGGGCGCCCTGGGGCTACAGATGGGCCTGTTCCTTAGAGCGAGGCCCCTCCTCCACCAACCACAGGTGGAACACAGCAAGAATGACACCTCCCAGGCCTATTTTCTTCTCTCTTATGTCACTACTTCTGGCAAGACCACAGCGGTCTAGGGACAGCTTCACAGCAGTGTTACTCAGTCCTGGCGAGCTGGCAGACCATGGAGTGAGCGAGTGGTCTCTGAGGACAGAGCCTCCGGTCACTGAACAGGCAGATGCTAACCAGTCAACTGGTCAACCCCGCTACTCTGAAGCTCAGACCCAGCTACACCACAGGTTCTCATGCATGGAGAGAAGTGCCCATTTTTACAGAAATCATCGAGCAAGAAGCCCTCGTTGCAACCACTAATCACAGTGTTAAATCTGGTGTGAAACTTGGTAGCAGAAATGTGCTTCTGATGGAGGAAAGAGGAACAGAAATAATGTGCAAGCTTAGCGTTTTCTCTTTATAATCAGGAATTCTTGAAAATTAGGGATTGTTGTTTCCCCCCACGGTTTAACAGCTGGTTGGGCTACACACATGTACTTAAAAAAAGGTTGTTGATGGTAAGATTTAGAAGTGCAATAACACTTGCTGCCTGGGAAAAGGACAAAAAAAAAAAGTAGCTGTAACATTTGCTTTGATTCAGAAGCACTTTCTCTCTGGGGGCTACTTACCTCTAACAAGACGCTATTGATCATGGGGTTAAGGACCTCAGCCTTCTTGTCGCTCTATGGAATCAAAAGAAAGAAATGGACAGATTAGGTGCTCCTACTGTAAGGCTTGCCACGTGAAATGTCGTATGCTGGCTTTGTCGAGGGATCTCTTAAAGAGGAAGGCGAGGAGATGCGGAATGCTTATTATAGACCAGGCTTCTCATTTAATTTTGACAGGAATCCCAATAGGTAGGGAGGTACCATGATAACCGTAATTTAGAGATGAGAAACTAGGAATCAGGAAGGTTGAGGAACTTGTTTAAGGTCACACAGCTAGAAATTTAAACACAGATGTTTTTAACTATTGAAAGCTTGTAGCCCATCTGGGATTACAGAGGGTGAGTGAGGCTGAGTCCTACAAGCACAGTCTCTACTGAAAATGTTGCTGTTTTGTTTATCATGATCTTTTTGCATTCATTTTCGCTTTTTAAATTTTACATAAAAATATCTATCTGGATGACTGATGTTGTTTCTTTGTGTGGGGTGGGGTAATTTTTAAAATTTTGCAGGTAAGTTAAGTACCTTACTGACCCATCTAGTCCAGCCCCAGTCCGTAGCCTTATTTTCTTTCTTGTTTTAAACGCAAAGACCGGTATTTTGTTATAGGGTATATTTTCCAGATTAGCAGCAAAAATAACATATTCTTTTTTTTAATGACCTTTTTCTTAATTCTTTTTTTTTCTTTTTAAAGATTTTATTTATTTACTTGACAGAGAGAGACACAATGAGAGAGGGAACACAAGCATGGGGAGTGGGAGAGGGGGAAGCAGGCTTCCCACTGAGTAGGCAGCCCAAGGTGGGTCTTGATCCCAGAACCCTGGGATCATGACCTGAGCCAAAGGCAGCCACTTAACGACTGAGCCACCCAGGCACCCCTTAATTCTAATTCTAATTCTTCTTTTTCTTCTTCTTCTTCTTAATAAAAAGATTTATTTATTTATTTTAGAGAGAGAGGGAAAGGGAGAGAGCATGCTCTTTTGTGCACCAGCAGCAGGGAGGGGCAGAGGGAGCAGAAGACAGAAAACCCTCAAGCTGACTCCCTGTTGAGTGCAGAGCCCTACATGGGGGTGCATCCCAGGACCCGAGATCATGATCTGACCTGAAATCAAAAGTCTGCCGCCTAACTGAATGAGCTACCCAGGTGCCCTGAAATTAACCATTCTTCAATATCACTTCCAGACAGATCTGCAGATTCCAATTTGCAAACCATGAGTATATGTAAAGCCTGATGTTAAGTAGGTGTCCAAAAAGTGAGAGCTAGAGTTACTATCATTATTATTATTTTCACTATTAGTCTATCAATCAACAGTCTTCTCTAAGTGTTCACTCTACTCTTAGACAATAAATAATTCAAGAGACTGGGAAGAGAGAGGGCAAGTTTAATAGGCTGGTTTTTCTTACTGTACCCAGGAGACTTTATGGTAAATGAAAGTATATAGATTAAATATATCTTTCCAGAGCAGCAAATTTCCATCAACACTGCTCTACTGAGGGCAAAGTAATATCTTACTGGGGAAACCACAATGGAGTCTTGGGGAAACACTCTTTAAAAACCCAGTCATTTCAGTAACTAACCAGAAAATCCATTATGGTATCTGCTTTCATGTTTATTTGATTATCAATAAACCTTTAAAATATAATCAAAATGAGGGCCATAAAATGACATTGGTTTTCAGAATCAATGAGATGTGCAAGCCATTTAAATGGAGTCTGGAGAGCGATACACACTCATTAACTTCAAGTTATGAATAATGGCTGTTTCAGAGAACAGAAACCCGATGTCCATGATTCATCCCAGCACAAGATCGGGGGTGTTGCAGTGACGGGACGGCATTTCAGTAAACTCTGTTTAGCTCTAGCCTTTTCTTTCTCCAAAGCGGTAACCTGTGTCTTCTGGATTTTGTGTGCACAAACACCGGTACACATGTACAATATATGTGTGTACACAGGTGTAAGGGCAAGTGCACACCCAGTTGCTAGAACCTTGTTACTCAGAATGTACTATGCAGAATCTCAGTCCTCATCCCCAGCCAATGGGCTCAGAACTTGCGTTTTAACAAGTTCTTTGGGTGATGTGCACTGCACTGGAAGACAACAGGTCAAAAGAAATGGGAAGCAACATCTGAACACCACCCACGACTGTAAATAAAAGGATGTCCACCACAAGTCATAGAAACCATCTCTCTCTCTCTCTCTCTCTCTCACACACACACACACACACACATCACTGCTAGATGGCCAAAGAGACACCAACAGTTGGCCACTTGTCCGATGGGTGGCCACCTGGGATGTGAGAGATCAGTTGAGAGGGCTGGGGGCATCAGTCACCCCTTCGGGCCCCAGTTTCCCACCTCCAGAACTGGGGAAAGAGTGAGCAGAGGGTACAGAGAGCCTTGGGAAGCCGGGTGGCTGAGGCCGTCTTGTCCTGATTAAGACCTCACACGTTTCTGTTAAACTTGGCAGTCTCACCCCACAGCCCACAGGGGCCAGTTACTCAGACAACACTGAGCACACGAATGCATTTGAGCACGCCTATCATATCCATGAACTTCTCTCTCCCACCTGTCACTCTGCCTACATACAGTGAAGCTCTCACTGAGGAAGTCCCCAAATTCTACAAGTACGAAAGCTCAGGTTTTATGAAACAGGAGAAGCAAAACAGATTCCTTGATGGCAGAGCAAATAGGTAGTAGATGATTCAGCTCTAATTAATTGAGTTGCTTCTCTGCTGACAGTCAGGTCTCTAATCATTTCCACTTCTTTTGAGGACTGCCCTTGGCCTTGGTGGGGGTGGAGTGGGGAAGTGAACCCCAGCAGCCAGCTAGGTCTACATGATAACATCCTGCCCCCAGTCACTACAGGCGATACCAAGAGGACATCTGACCCACACTGCTGAGCCTTGCAGCCTTCTCAGCCGGGAACCCCGAATACGAATGGAAAGACATGGGGTCTGGGAAATGCTACAACTGAGTCATGTGAATGGCGAGACTTTGGAGAGGGAATATGTATTCTGCCACGGAGTCCCCACAAAGGCTCACTTTCCTCCACTGCCTTTAATAAAGTCCCTTTCCTGGGTCGATTATGTAGAGCTCGTTTCTGTTCCTTCCTGTTAAAGGCTGAACTGAGTCCTCCCAAAGAGATACAGTGCGGTCCTGCCCTCCAGGACATCGGAACGGGCCCTTCCTGGGAGACAGGGTCATTGCAGATGTCACGGGTTACAATGAGCCTTTTCAAAGTTGTACCCTGTGGAACAGAAACACTACTCGCATCGGTAAAAGTCTTTTCTTTTGGTTCCACTTGAAGTGTAATAATAAAGTAAAGAAACCTCTCACCTTGGGTGGCGTCCATACACCAGGTTCTGAGGGCAACAGTGAATGCGAATATTCAAAATTATTCTAGTAGAGATTCTTGAATTATAGATCACAGATATTAATTAATGAAAGGAACTTTCATTCGGCTTCTATTTGTTTATTTATTTGAGAGAGAGCACCAGCCGGGCGGCGGAGAGGAGCAGAGGGAGACAGAGAAGCAGACTCTCTGCTGAGCCAGGAGCCTGACTGGGGACTTGATCCCAGGACCCCGGGATCATGACCTGAGCCAAAGGTAGACGCTTAACTGACTGAGCCACACAGGCACCCCTGACTTCTTTTTAAACAAATAAAGAAAATGAGGCCCACAGATGTTTCAAAACCCACCTAATAACTTATAAGTTGGAGATGGCAGGATCAGGACTAGAACCCAGTCAGGTGAGAGCCCTAGGCTACCTGTCCTGACCAAAGGAGCTCCTGGCCTGGTTTCAGGAGACATCATGGCACAGCTTCTGTTTACGGAGCTATCAGAGAAGGCCTCCTGCACGTCTCCTCACATTTCCTCACAGACCCAGCTTCCGTAAAGGGTGGGAGAAAGAATCAGTATTAGAAACTTACCCCAACAGTGGTTAAAAAATTCATAAACTTCTTTGATAAGGAGGCCACTTCTTTACACATCGCAGTAGTTAATCTGAAAGGTAAAAAAAGTGGTTTTGGGGGACTTGCCATCAGATGAAATAACTGAACCCTCAAGACAGTGGCTGGTATTGATACCATATTCCATTTAAAAGAACACACACAAGTTTGAAGGTGTTCTGTGGAAATGTGTTCTCCAATAATCTTCCATGCCTCACGATCACCCTTGAATCAAATCCTGGTTTCCTGAGCATGTGTAGTTAACGAATAATTGCCTAATTCACCCTACCTCTTTTTAGAATCAAAAGCATGTGCAGGAAAATTTGAGGCTTGAGCGCCATATGTTTAGCAGTGTAAGCCTCTTGCCAAGTGAATTTTCTCTAGCTTTCTGGTCATTTTGAAATAATAATGAGCATTCACTGAGGTACTAAGTCAAGTACCTTTTTTTTTTTTAAGATTTTATTGATTTATTTGACAGAGGGAGGGGGAGAAGGAAGCTCTCCACTGAGCAGGGAGCTGGACACAGGGCTCAATCCCAGGGCCCTGGGATCATGACCTGAGCCGAAGGCAGATGCTTAACTGACTGAGCCACCCAGGTGCCCCATTAAGTACTTTAATATGAGTAATCATATTTAATCCTCATAGCGGCCTTATGGATCACATTAATATCCCCATTTTATAGATGATAAAACTGGCGCTTAAGAAAGTTAAGCAACTTTTTTTTTTTTTTTTAAATAGGTCCTGCGCCCAACATGGGGCTTGAACTCATGATCCTGAGGTCCAGTCACATGCTGTAAGGACTGAGTCAGCCAGGCACCCTAAGAAGGTTAAATAACTTGCTTAGGACATGCTGGGATAGAGCTGGGATTCAAATTCAGATGTCTCTTGATTTCCTGATTACATTTTTTATTAGATGCCTTATAATAAAGATCCTATAAAATCTGTTCTTAAGACTTATATCAAAACTCCCAAGTTCATTCTAGCCATTTGACTTGTAAGGATTTTCCCCAAGAAAATAATGCAAGACAGGTGCAATATTTAGCAAATATTGCTTTGATGACAAAAACCGAAAACAACCCAGTTAACGTAACAATGTGAATATTGTTTGCTTTCTTTTAAAATTTGTATATATGACTTTTATGAATAGTGGTTAAAATGCTGTTAGAAAAACAGTAACTCCAAGTCAAGAATCTTATATTTTAAAAGATCTAGTGAAATCGGTAGAGCTAAGCTTTTTTTTGATAAATAGGGGTTCTAAGTTATGTTTTTAGGTTTGTTGAACTCTACCTGTCTACCCTCCCATCCATCCACCATCTATCCATCCAAAGCTTATCTGCAGAAAGGGTCAGGAGGAATGTCCAGGGATAGCCCAGAGCCATTTTGTCTATGTTCTTGGGCAAGTGGGTGGAAAGGCACTTCTCATACAGACATATGTGAGGTCTTGTTAGCTTTTGCTTGGCGCAGCTTGGCAAGGTTGGGATAATCTGGACTGGAAATCAGAGGTGCTAAGAGTAAGGTCCAACTATACATATGTGGGGACTTCTGAATACTCTCTCTTTACCAACAAGTACCACACTCATATAAAGAGCACTTAGAGGTTTTCCTCTCTATTTGAAACTTCTCCTAATTTTCCCTTTCCTCTTCCTTCTATACATTAAGGTAAGTACATATTTTTTTTAAGTCTATTAAGTGCAGAATTGTATAGTTCTTCTAATATCTTTCATTTTCACATGCTTAGGTAAGAAAATCTAGACTCAATGACACAACCTTACAAGTGAGGAGCAATCTACCAGCAGCACAGAGATGCTAATACTGACTTTCTGGAAGGTTCTTTTTTTTTTTTTTTTTTTAAGATTTTATCTATTTATTTGACAGACAGATCACAAGTAGGCAGAGAGGCAGGCAGAGAGAGAGAGGAGGAAGCAGGCTCCCTGCTGAGCAGAGAGCCCGATGCGGGGCTCGATCCCAGGACCCTGGGACCATGGCCCGAGCTGAAGGCAGAGGCTTTAACCCACTGAGCCACCCAGAGGCCCCTTCTGGAACGTTCTTTGATGAAACATCTGCTCCTCAATCTATGATGCCAAATGCAGTCATAAGCAAAGACGAGTCAGCTAGCAAAGTGAATGGGGGTGTTGCCATGCGTGTGTGTGTGTGTGTGTATCCATATATTTTTAGAAGGCTCTATTTTAATTCCTGTGCCTGTGTAGTAACGAGAAGGTGTTCGGATTTGTGCTAATTTTCTATACCACACATAAAGCCACGTGCGTAAAGTTAATGGCTTGTTTTTTAGCTTCATACCAACTGTTTTCATAGAGGCTCCGTACCGACTATTTTCATGTATGTAAAGCCACATCGATACACATTTTTATTTCGCTAGACCAACTAATCATAGTGGCTACTATTTGTTGAAGATTCTAACATATGACAGCACATATGCACACACATGCAATCCACAGGGAACTGGCTTACATCACCAACCATCTTTGCCAGCATTCAGAGTACGCAGAGCTGGTGTCAGTCCCTAGGAACAGCAGGGGTGTGTTTGAATATCTTTGCAAAGCTGGCTGAGAAGTCACACGAAAAGATGTTCTTTCTCTATTCTTGTGGTGTGTTAAAAATGCAATTACCCTTAAAAGTCTGTACTTCTAAGACTTCGATCTGTGAAAATAAACACTTACCCTTGAACACTTCAGTGTGTCTTTCCTTAAATCTCTTCATAAATAATTCCTAATTATTATTCTTGCTAACATGATTCAGCTAAGAATCCTGTGAATCCCAAGAGAGTCTATTCCTTAAGATGACCACAGAACAACGGAATTAGTTGACTTGTAATTTAAATCTTTAGCAGCCTAGGGGGCGTGCGTGTGAATGGCCCATATATATAATACCAGAAACATAAGAATTAAAAGTAACATTTACTTTATCAGAACTCTTGCTTGGTCCTGAGCTGGTTTTTCCTCTTCTTGCCCATGAAGAATTAATTCTGCTACTTTATGAAGCTGCTCGATACAGCGTGCTGTTACTTCTGCCAGACTTTCAATGGACAGCATATACACTTCCTGAAACAGATAGATGCAAGTAAGACAATTATCCACGGAGCAGAAGCTTTTTTAAATACCCTGTGACGTGGGCGCCTGGGTGGCTCAGTTGTTAAGCGTCTGCCTTCAGCTCAGGTCATGATTCCAGGGTCCTGGGTTCGAGTCCCACGTGGGGCTCCTTGCTCCACGGGAAGCCTGCTTCCCTTACCCTTTCACCCTGCTTCCCTCTCCCTCTCCCCCTGCTTGTGTTCCCTCTCTCACGGTGTCTCTCTCTGTCAAATAAATAAATAAAATCTTTACCAAAAAAAAAAAATAAAATAAAAAAAAATTAAAAATCCTGTGATATGGGGCGCCTGGCTGGCTCAGTCCATAGCACATGGAACTCTTGATCACAGAGTCGTGAGTTCAAGTCCCACATTGGGGGTAGAGTTTACTTAACAACAACTACCCTATAATGTTAAAAATATATATAGAATTCTTTAAAAAAAAAAAGGTCTGAAAAGTTTAACCAAAGGTTAATGGGCATACCTGATACTCTTCTAAGGAGAAATGCTGCACTAAAAATGAAGTATTGCTAGGCCCCCAGGTACACAGCAACCCTTACAACCATGTCCCTAGTTCTCAGAGAGCCCCAGGCAGGGGCTCAAAAATGCTTGTGGAAGGTCGACTGAATAAAGAAACCTCAATGGCCATTTCTCTTTACAGTGGCTGAATTTACAAAGTTACCTTCTGGGGGTGCCTGGGTGGCTTGGTTGGTTAAGTGCCCGACTCTCCATTTCAGATCAGGTCACGCTTTCGCAGTTGTGGGATCAAGCCCCCCGTCAGACTCTGCACTCAGCTCGGAGTCTGCTTCAGAGTCTCTCTCCCTCTCCCTCCCACTCACTCTCTCTCCCTCACATAAAATAAATAAAATCTTAAAGAGAAAAAAACTTACTTTCTCTAAAATGAAAATTCAATATAAAAATGAAGTTACTACACACTCATTTTTGAACACAGGGAGGCTATAAATTATGCACACATTAATTTATTAAACTTCAGAATTAAAACTGTGGCCGTGAAATTTTTTGGGGGAAAAAAGCTTCAATTGCCTCATTAGTTTATGGGGCATAAAGACATTTTATAGTTACAAATTTGCATATCAGATGGAATTTTATCCTAATGATAAATCAACGATGTTCTTGAAGATCTTTTTTCCTTTAAACTAAAGCTCATAAAGCTCTGGAGGAAAACGACAACATCTATGCTAAGTCACGAATTGCCCTGGCGTTGAGAAATTTTAGTGTTTATCACATTAATCCTCCTATTTCTATACTGTTGAAACAGGGCGCAAATGAAAATGAAGTGGTTTCTCCTCACTCGAAATTCAGCTGCGAATAAAATTAAAGTCATATTACTGCTCTTCAGGGGGACAAACTCCAATAAATGTACCTCAACTGTCTTAGTTCTCCTTTCTTCCTTTTTGTCTTCTTCAGGATTTTCTGCTTTCTCTTCCGTCTCTTCCTCTCCAGTGTTCTCCTCCGACTGCTCCGCCATATTTACAGACACCGTAGCCTCATCTTCTTCTACCCAGTCATGAGCTTTCTTCATAGCCTGTGAAGCAACCCCCAAGCCAAAGCAACTCATTCGTTATGCAGATCTGGAGACTAAGACATTCCAATCCCAAGACTAGAGTAACGTTGCCCTCCACCTTCTGGGGTGAGTCTCTGTACCTTCAAAAAGTTGATGGGGCAATTCCTTAGTCTCCCTAAAAACACCTTGTTGGTGCTTTCTGGTGACTCTCAAGTAAGGAGATGACAGTGACCTTGAAAGAGTGATAGCATATTTTTCACTTTTCATGACCAACTATAAAAGAATAACTGTACTTTTTATATATATATACAGGCGAGAGAGATTTAGCCAGGGTCATTGCTGAAGCAAATTTCCTCATTTGATATGTCTCATGAAGCCCTTAATGTTTCATGAACCTAATAATGTATGACTTGGGGAGGGTGAAGGATGGCTCAGCTCTTGCCCGTCATGCCAGGGGAAGGAGAGGCGCCGTTGTGAAGCCCAGGGGCTGCTCTGTGACTAGCTTCGTTTCACGAATACAGGCAGAGCAACCTGTGGCCCAAGGCATTATGGCTCCCGTGACCAAGCAGAGCGACCTCCCTTCCCTGTTATTCCCTGAAGGGAGAAAGGGCAGCCTCACCCAGCTTTTATCATTACAGCTTAAAGCTGTTTGCTGGAGTGCAAGCTATGTCTGGGTTTATGTTAAACTTGCTTCTCCTCTTCAAGCTCACCTGCTTTTGTCAACAAGCCAGTGGCACCTGGGAGGCACCATGGGACACACACACACACACACACACACACACACACACACACACACTCTGTCTCTCTCTCTCTCTCTCTCCAAGCAGGGGCAGGTGTTGCACGGAGATGAATGAGGCAATTTCCCTGCTGTGTTCAAGTCACTGACCTGTCAGAATCGGTGACCTCTATCCGAGATAAAGAAATTACTCATGTCTCCCCCTCATTGCCTCATCCTGCCCTTTCCTCACCCGCCTTGATAAGTGTTACCTGCGTCCCCTACCGCTTGCTAAGGAGAAGGGAAAACGAGAGAGAGAGAGAGAGAGTGAACGGGAAAAAGAACGCAGTTTTAAGTAATTAATAATGAGTGCCCTCATTAAGAAACTCTACAGCAAGACCTTATACTAACTCGTAAAACATACAATTAGAAGCAGCCAGAGTGACAAGGCTGGATCGTTCTAAGACACCGCGTGGCACCGGCATTTGGGATGGGGTATGGGGGAGGAGACGCGTGGCTGACCTGGCTGCCGGGCTTCTCTCTGCCTCATTCTGACTCGTCACCCCCGCGGGGGTAAGGGAGATGGAATTTGCAAAAGCCCTTTGGTGAGTCTGCACCCCTCTTCCTTCCCCTGGGCAGAAGATACCCACGGCTCCAATATACAAGTCTACCTTGAGGAGAAGTGACTTGTTCAAGGTTACGGGGTAATTACTAGTGACCGGTTGCATGTTCCCTCCCGTCACATTTCACTGTGTGGCCCCCAGGGATCTTAACCACCGACATCATACTCTCCTCCCCTCGTGTGCCATTCGGGGCTTGGGGTCTGTCCATTTCAGGTGGATCACTTGAATTTTTACAACCAATACCCTAAAAAGAGCAACAACAATAAAAACTCCAACGTAGACAGTGCTGACCTTATTGAGCTTGTCAGGCGTGGCCGCGACGTGTAATTCAAAGAGAAGTTCTGTAAGCGTGCTAGCAAATTCTTCTCCCTTTTCCTCTGAGGCTGGAAACAGAAAATGACAGAAGTCGGAAGCGTGATTTTTTTTTTCATCCTTCAAAATGTGGCAGTTCCCCTGACCTTACAGCCTGCAGTCAGAGTCAAAGTGGGGGGCTGAGCAGTCCCCGCCCCCCGCCTGCCAGAGGGCAGCTTAGGAGCACCCGCTTACAAGGACGACAGTCATGCAGGCGAGGGGCTGCCCAAGCCTCGTGTTGTTTGAAGCTCTAGCTGGGGGGGGGGGGGGGGAACCCCAGGCTGGCCTGAAGGCCACATGAGGACAGGGAGGGAGTGATCAGCCTGGCTCACAGCTGTACATAATCAGTAGCTATCTGCTGAACGAATGACTGAACGAACAAACAAATGATGTAGCTCAGGTCTAGAAGACCCGGACAACCACACATTTATGACCTGGAGAATTGCTGTGCTTAGCACTGGAACCCTAGTAATACCCAGGGCACCCCTGTATGGCCACAGAGCCATAGTGCTGAAGGAGCCGAACTCGTCTCCACAGGCCATACGCTATCAGAAGTAATGACACTGTACCTCTGGAGAAATGTCCCAAGGTTTCTGGGGATACCTATTGGCCCGATACTACTTCTTACTATGCTCCCCTCCAGATGGAAGCTGCCTAAGGACAGACATGGTATTTGCTTCTGCTCATTCCTGAATTCGGAGTGTGTAACACAGTGCCTGGAACATAAGTGTTGAATAAATACTTGGTATTTATTTAACAAGTTATTATTTATTTATTCTAAGTATTTATTAAATAAGTATTTATTAAATAGTTTGTTGATAAATTGTATCATATAGAATAATATAGACAGCACACAGATCATGGTATGCATAATATAGCCTCAGATAAAAATAAATGGATATCATTGGCAGGCAATAAAGAGAGATTTTTAAAAATTATAATCCTATTTCTTTTTCTCATTTGTATCTGCGGGTTGAAGCCATTTTTAAAGTGTCCAAGTGCTGACGAATTGATCGCACAGTGGGTTCACCACCAGTTTGTGTGTGGGGGGGAGATAAAAGCATCCTTCATCGGCCCTGATTACATCATCTGAAAATCCTCTGGCTTATGTCAGTGGGTGAAGGCAGTAGCTTCAAGGACAGCTAAGCCATGTGAGAAAACCTGTATCTAGCACTTGGGTGTATGTGCTCTTTTCTGTTTTACAGACAAAATGGCTAATTAGCAGCTTGTGAGGATAGCCAGGGGTAACCTGCAGGTCTTTGTTCACAACACTGGGCTTCATCACACCACCTAGAGTCCGCATATTCTCGGGGGAGAGACAGATGAATAAACAGAATAGAGAAGTAAAACATATATGTCAGATGGTAAGTTTTATGGAGAAGTATAAACCGAGGCAGAGGAACAGGGACGGCTGGGGGTCGGTTGGGAAACGAGAGGGTAACTGGCAAGATGCCATTTGAGTAATGACCCGAAGGGAGGGGTGAGCAACACCAGATGGGGAGCGGGCAGAGACGTCCAGCCAACTCGAAGTCCGGGAGGGAGTGTGCCCGGCTAGCTCAGGGACAGCAAGGAGGCCAGGGTGGCCGCAGCAGGGGCGGGGAGGTGTGTACCTTGTGGGGGATGGAGACAGAGAGAGAGAGATGGCTGTCTTTGTTCAGGATGAAGCTGACACTAGCCAGTCATTATAACCCAAAGAGGTAAGTGCGCTGAGTGTACCGAATCTCATCCTCAGTGGGGTTGTTAAGAAGGCTTCCTGGAGGAGGTGATACACGAACCTAGTCTTCAAGAATGAGAAGACATTAACTACTTGCACAAAAGGAGAGATGGAGGGCTAAAGAGTCAGAGAGACGAAGCCGCAGGGCAGAAAGAGCCCCAGGCTTAACTGTGGCAGGTGTGGGTTTTTATCCCAGTTCCTGCATTCAGAGAATCTGTGGCCTGGGGCTAGTCATGGGTCTTCTTAGCTTCCATGTCCTCCTATAAATTTAGGAGAATAAAACCCACCCATTGGGGCACCTGGGTGGTTCAGTTGGTTAAGCCTCTGCCTCCTGCTTGGGTGGTGATCCCGGGATCCTGGGATCGAGCCCCACGTCGGGCTCCCTGCTCAGTGGGGAGCCTGTGTCTCCCTCTCCCTCTGCCCTTCGCCCCTGCTTGTGCTCTCTCAAATAAATAAAATCTTTAAAATATAAAATAAAATAAAACCCACCCATCTCAGCTGTAGCATTTCTGTAAGAGATCAAATAATACAGCAAATGTGAAAGTGTTTTGTAAACACTAAAGCTTTATCTAACTATATTGTTACAGGCGACAAAGATATAAACACAGGGAGATTAAAAATATCTGGGAATCATCAACACTAAACTCAGATGCAAGTAGTTTGTGTCACTCCAGCTTTTAAATGCTTTTGTTCTAGAAAACAGATAAGGACACCGATAACTTTTAGCACATATTTTAGGGAAAAAAAAATTACATAGAAAAATGGAAGTGGGTAAAAACAGACGATAAATAATGTTGCCACAAAGAACACCTATTACTACAGCACTTGGTTTGTACATATGGTCCAGATCTTCACCAAGGCAATAAAATAGAAAATAGCCTTTTAAAAACCTCTAAAAACTACCACGATAGTGGTAAACCAAATTAGAGACCCATGGCAGTGTGATAAAATTACGCGCTGCTGGAAAGACAAACATGCAAATCATTAGCTAACACTATCAAACACAGAGGAGCCCAAGGTTGAGTTTATCTAAAAATGACAGTTGGATACATTTTTCCAAGACTTGCAAATGAATTATTTAGGTATTAAGAGGCTTTTAGGAATGTAAATGCTTACAAGGGGAAAAAAAAAAAAAGTGCATGGAATGCTTTGGTTTCTCCCAGAGTTTTCCTCCTGGTTTCTCCTCTCACCCCCACTGGTGACATTCTCTCTATGGCGTTTAGATAATCCCTCCCCCTGGATGGAGCTGTCATGCTCCATCATAATTGGACTGATTTAATGACACCCCTGCTATTCTTTTCTCCTGGTTCTTCTTCACGTGCTTGACATTTATTTATTAAATTAAGTTAATTAAAATTAATAGTGTTTTGATAATCTGGAGATGTCCTATGGGAAAATGGATATATTATGGGAGATAATAGGGTTCTGTCACTTATGGAGAGATAAATCAACCATTTCCTAAGCATTGTGTTCAGGACTTCATCATATATATATATTTTGGGGGGGGGGGTCATAGGGGAAAAAATCCCAATTTACCAAAGCTCTATATTAAGACTGGAACACATTGCATGTAGTAATATTTTCCATCTAATAGTATTGAATCAAGGCTCCTCTCTAAGAAATTGTGCTAGCTGGGGATGCATACTGCTTGCACCTGCAACACTATCACTTTGAGGTTAGGAGAAATCTGGAATCTTCTTATCCTTTCTGAATGACACACCCTATAGGATCCAGGTCTACCTCTGGCATCATGCAACCAAAGAGAAATAACCTGGATCTTTTTGGGTGATCGTTACTCTGGAAAACAGGCATCTCTCTTGGTTCATCTTGGGCCCATAATATTACCTGTCTGAACTCTGACAGCCAGTGTCTTAGTTTCGCATTATTAAAACAAAGGCAAGGCTGTCCTACTTTGGGACTCTTGCAGAAACACACGAATGCTCAAAAATATTATTCTCCAATAGCCTCTTGGCTAGTGGCCTCTTTCTATTCTTCAGTATAATTGAGCCTTCTATTTGATGCCATGAGCATAAATCGCATTAGGCGGAAGGCACATAAGGTCATTTTGGGAGACTAAAGCGGGAGATAGTATTTAAATAACAGTTTGCAAATGCTTAGAATAATTTTGCCCTGAGCATGGAGGCTGAAGTCCTTGGTCCTCGTGTTTGAGCTTTGATTAAAGGTGTGCAGGGACGCCTGGGTGGCTCAGTTGGTTAGGCCGCTTCCTTCAGCTCAGGTCATGATCCCAGGGTCCTGGGATCGAGTCCCGCATCCGGCTCCTTGCTCAGTGGGGAGCCTGCTTCTCTCTCTGCCTCTGCCTGCCACTCTGCCTATTTGTGCTCTCTCTCTCTCGGACAAATAAATAAGTAAATAAAATCTTAAAAATAAATAAATAAAGGTGTGCAACATACTTGGGGAGAAAACACTTCCAGCTATTTGATGGGGATGAATGTGCACAATCACCACTCTGCATTTGGGTGATGAAAGTATGATCATAAAGAAAAGCTACAGTTTAGCGTACTTTTATTATTTTTCCGGCATTGTTTTAGCACTTTAAAGAACAACACTGGTGAACATTTTTGAGCAGTTCTGTGGGCCAAGCTCTGTAAAATACATCTTTACATATATTATCTAATTCGAGCCTCATAATAGCCCTCGGGAATATGTATCCATTTCTCCATTTCACAGGTGCAGATAATGAGTTTCGGAAAGGTTATATAAATTGTTCCAGACCATGTGGCCAGAGAGGGGTGCACATGTTTCAAAAGGACCTTGGAGTTAGGAGAAGCCAACCTTGTGTGCCCTGTGGTTGCCTTGTGTGTCAGCATAATCCTAACAACCGTGGCTAGGTGATGACATCGGTAAGAAATCACTCTCCATGTACAACAGCAAATGTTTTGCTATATTCTGCTCCTAAATGGGCAACCTAAAGCAATTCTTTTTTTTTTTTTTAATTACTTTCGATATTTTTTCTTAAAGATTTTGAGAGCCAGGGCACCAATGTGGGGAAGCAGGAGGCAGAGGGAGAAGCAGACTCCCCATGGAGCAGGGAGCCCCACACGGGGCTGTACCCCAGAACTCCGTTATCATGACCTCAGCTGAAAGCAGATGCTTAATCGACAGAGCCCCCCAGGTGCCCCTAAAGTAATTCTTAAGCATGTCTAACTTTGAAAACTTTCCCCCTCTCTCAAGGAAGACTTGTTTGGCACAAAATAGGTCCTCGTCTCCTTGGGGGTCCTGTCACTGGGTGGCTGGAGGCAGAGGGCAGGCCACATACAAATACACCCTAACTCCTAAGCATATGCATTAAAAATAATAAGAAAAGTATGCAAAGAAATCCATGGAGAGTCCTGCCCATCGCATGCAGATAAACAATTAGATATCAGGGCATAAACTCTAGTCACAGAGCCATGCTCAGTGTGCCCTGTTCTCTGCTGCTTTGAGCATCCGTGTTTCCCATGCACCTGCCGGGTGCCAGGAGCTGTGCTCCCACCAGGGCAATGAAGACGCCTCCCACAGGAGTGCTCACCCGGAGGAAAAGGGGACCACAGAGCCCCCCGGCCAGCTCTGGTCATGGAGCAGGTGCACAGAGCGCTTTGGAAGCAAGGAGGAGGAGCTCTTGAATGAAAGCACCCCCTGTTCAAAGGGCTGTCTTCATGAACCGCCTGTTTGGCAGTTTCACCGATGATTTTCCTTTACCTTGGTCTTCTTGACTCTCTTCATTCTCTAATTCTTTGGCTGCAAAGATGTCTTTAATGGAAATCAGGTCATTTTTTAAGAGTTCCAGCTTCTCTCCATCGAGGGATGCTAAAAATGACTGAACCTGAAAAAAGAAATGGGTCAGCATAACTGTCTTTTTTTCCCATTAATCACGTTTACGAGGGGCTGTCGCCAGTTCTGCTGGGACTGAGGGGCTTTGGTGGTGTGGGGGGCAAGGCCGGATGGAATGCTGGATTTACTGCCCATTAACTGGGCACCTTTGGGTGAGTGACATACACTCCCTGGGCCTCAGTTTTTAAAATTTTAACATGAGACCCACACTTCATTGGGATCCTTTGTGAGGGTAAATGAAACAGCAAATGTGAATGTTACACAGGTGCAAATAGCAGAAGCTAAATAAATTTGGCTGTAGCCCTTCTGGCCTCGTGGGTAAAAACACCGGTGCTGTCAACTCTGAATTCAAATATGAGCCCCTCACTGATGAATTATGTGCCCTCAGGTAATTTATTTAAACTTTCCTTCCTTATCTGTAAAATGAGGATGGAATAGCATCTACCTTGGAAGGTTATTTTGAGGATTCAGTGAAATGTGTACTTAAAAGTACTTGTAGAGGGAGGAACAAGATGGCGGAGAAGTAGGAGACCTAAATATCATCAGGTCCCAGGAGTTCAGCTAGATAGTTATCAAACCATTCTGAACACCTACAAACTCAACAGGAGATAGAAGAGAAGAAGAGCAGCGATTCTAGGAACAGAAAATCAACCACTTTCTGGAAGGCAGGACGTGTGGAGAAGTGAATGTGAAGCTACATTTGGGAAGACAGACTGCGGGGGGAGGGGCCATCTCCCTGCAAGCGGTGGAGCAATGGAGCACAAAATCAGAACTTTCGGAAGTTTGTTCCACTGAGGGACGTAGCTCCAGTGGCTAAGCGGGGGGTGGAACCCTTGCAGGGACAGTGTGGTCTCAGGACCTTTGGGGTCACAGAAAGGGTGCCTGAGTGTGGCAGAGCTCCCAGGTTTCTGAGTGGGGAATCTGGCTGCAGACACAGAGTCCCATGAGGGGGGCTCTCAGATCAGGGTTACCTTAAACCATGATCCAAGGCACAGTCAGGCCACTGCTCCTCAAGCAGGGATCCCACAAGTGGCAGATCCGGGGAGACCCCCTCCTTCCTCCTCCCGGAGGAGCACCACGGGAGTGTGTGGCAGGAATCTGCTGGGTTTGGAGACTCCAAACGGGGTCATGCACCAGAGATAGAAACGCTCAGTCACAGGTTGGGTGAGCTTGCAGTGTGGCTGGAGACCAAAGAGAAGGGGGGGACTGACTGCTTTTCTCTGAGGGCTCACTGAGGAGTGGGGCCCTGAGCTCTTGGCTCCTTCTGGGGAGATTGGGAGGCTGCCATTTTCATTCCCATCCTCCAGAGCTCTATGGAAAATGTTCAGGGAACAAAAGCTCCCGAGAGCAAAACTGAGCAAACTGCTTAGCCTGGCCCCTGGCAAGGGTGGTACAATTCTGCCTCAGGCAAAGACATTTGAGAATCACTGCAACAGGCCCCTTCCCCAGGAGATCAGCAAGAACGTCCAGGCAAGACCAAGTTCGCCCATCAATGAGAACTGCAGAATTCCAGAGCTAGGGGAAAGCAGCACATACAATTCATGGCTTTTCCCCCATGATCCTTTAGTCTTTCAAAGTTAAATTTTTAAAATTTTATTTTTTTCTTATTTTATTTAAAAAAAAATTTCCTCTTTCCTATTTTAATGTTTTTTTAAACTATTTTATCTTATCAATACCTTTTAAAAAATCTTTTAAAATTTTCATTGTTATAGTCATATTTTATCCCTTCATTATATTTAGACTTATTTTTTGTATACATATAGTTTTTTTTTCTTTAAAATTTTGGGATACATTTTCTTCTAATTGATCAAAATATACCCTAAATCTAGCACATGGCTTCATTGTAGTCTCCAGCCTGATCACATTCTATCCTCTTTTTTAAAAATTCTTTCCCCAACCAACTTCTTATCAATTCCTTTTTTAGAATCTTTTTAAATTTTCATCTTTACAGTCATATTCGATCCCTTCATCATTTTTACCCTTATTTTTTATATAGATATAAGTTTCTCTTTCTTTAAAATTTTGGGAGGTGGTTTCTTTTAACAGACCAAAATACACCCAAAATCAAGTGTGTGGCTCTGTTCTATTCACCAGTCTAATATTTTATGTGTATGTATATATATATATATATTTTTTTTCCCCCCCTTTCTCCCCCCTCCCTTTCTTCTCTCCCCAGTTTCAGGTCTCTTGTGATTTGTTTAGTGTATATTTTTCTGGGGCATTGCTACCCTTTTAGTATTTTGTTCTCTCATTCATCTATTCTTATCTGGATAAAATAACAAGGTGGAAAAACTCACCACAGAAAAAAGAACAAGAGGCAGTACCAATGGCTAGGGACCTAATCAATATAGACATTAGTAATATGTCAGAACAAGAGTTCAGAATCACGATTATCAAGGTGCTAGCTGGGCTTGAAAAAAGCATGGAAGATACTAGAGAATCCTTTTCTGGAGAAATAAAATCCCTTTCTGGAGAAATAAAAGAACTAAAATCTAACCAAGTTGAACCAAAAAATCTATTAAAGACGTGCAATAAAAAATGGAGGCTCTTACTGCTAGGATAAATGAGGCAGAAGAGAGAATTAGTGATATAGAAGACCAAAGAGTAAAGAAGCTGGGCAAAAGAGAGACAACTACTGGACCACAAGGGGAGAATTCAAGAGATAAGTGATACCATAAAATGAAACAATACTGGAATAACAGGGATCCCAGAAGAAGAAGAAGAAAGAGAGAGAAGGGGTGAAGGTATATTGAAGCAAATTATAGCAGAGAATTTCCCTAATTTGACAAAGGGAACAAGCATCAAAATCCAGGAGACACAGAGAACCCCCCTCGAAATCAATAAAAATAGGTCAATACCCCGTCATCAAATAGAAAAAGTTACAAGTCTTAGTGATAAAGAAAAAATCCTGAAAGCAGCTTGGGACAAGAGGTCTGTAACATACAATGGTAGAAATATTAGATTGGCATCAGACCTACCCACAGAGACCTGGCAGGCCGGAAGGGACTGGCATGATATATTCAGAGCACTAACTGAGAAAAATATGCAGCCAAGAATACTATATCCAGTTAGGCTGTCATTGAAAATAGAAGGAGAGATAAAATGCTTCCAGGAAAAACAAAACTAAAAGAATTTGCAAACACAAAACCACCCTTACAAGAAATATTGGAAGGGTCCTCTAGACAAAGAGAGAGCCTAAAAGTAACAGGCCAGAAAGGAATAGAGACAATATACAGTAAGAGTCACCTTATAGGTACTACAATGGTACTAAATTCATATCTCTCAATAGTTCCCCTGAATGTAAGTGGGCTAAATGCCCCAATCAAAAGACACAGGGTATCAGAATGGATAAAAAAACAAGACCTATCAATATGCTGTCCACAAGAAACTCATTTTAGACCCAAAGACACCTCCAGATTTTAAGTGAGGAGGTGGAAAACAATTTACCATGTTAATGGACACAAAAAGAAAGCTGGGGTGGCAATCCTTAAACCAGATAAATTAGATTTTTTTTTAAAAATTTATTTATTTATTTGACAGACAGAGATCACAAGTAGGCAGCGAGCCAGGCAGAGAGGGGTGGGGGGAAGAAGGCTCCCCGCTGAGCAGAGAGCCCGATGTGGGGCTCGATCCCAGGACCCTGGGATCACGACCTGAGTTGAAGGCAGAGGTTTTAACCCACTGAGCCACCCAGGTGCCCCTAAATTAGATTTTAAGCAAAGGACTATAGTAAGAGATGAGGAAGGACACTATATCATACTTAAAGGGTCTGTCCAACAAGAAGATCTAACAATTTTAAATATCTATGCTCCTAACATGGGAGCAGCCAATTATATAAATCAATTAATAACAAAATCAAAGAAACACATCAGCAATAATACAATAATAGTAGGGGACTTTAACACCCCTGTCACTGAAATGGACAGTTTATCTAAGCAAAAGATCAACAAGGAAATAAAGGCTTTAAATGACACACTGGACCAGATGGACATCACAGATATATTTAGAATATTCCATCCCAAAACAACAGAATACACATTCTTCTCTAGTGCACATGGAACATCCTCCAGAATAGATCAATCCTGGTTCACAAATCAGGTCTCAACTGGTACCTGATTGGGTATCATTCCCTGCATATTTTCAGACCATAAAGCTTTGAAACTAGAACTCAATCATAAGAGGAAAGTTGGAAAGAACTCAAATACAGGGGCACCTGGGTGGCTCAGTGGGTTAAAGCCTCTGCCTTCGGCTCAGGTCATGATCCCAGGGTCCTGGGATCGAGCCCCGCATCAGGCTCTCTACTCAGCAGGGAGCCTGCTTCCTCCTCTCTCTCTGCCTGCCTCTCCACCTACTTGTGATCTCTGTCTGTCAAATGAATAAATAAAATCTTTAAAAATAAAAAAGACTCAAATACATGGAGGCTAAAGAACATCCTACTAAAGAATGAATGGGTCAACCAGGAAATTAAAGAAGAATTAAAAAAATTCATGGAAACAAATGAAAAGGAAAACACAATTATTCAAAGTTTTTGGGACACAGCAAAGCCAATCCCGAGAGGAAAGTATATAGCAATATAAGCCTTTCTCAAGAAACAAGGAAGCTCTCAAATACACAACCTAACCCTACACCTAAAGGAGCTGGAGAAAGAACAGGAAAGAAAGCCTAAACCCAGTAGGAGAAGAGAAATAATAATGCTCAGAGCAGAAATCAATGAAATAGAAACAAAAAAAACCAATAGAACATATCAATGAAACTAGGAGCTGGTTCTTTGAAAGAATTAATAAGACTGATAAACCCCTGGCCAGACTTATCAAAAAGAAAAGATAAAGGACCCAAATTAATAAAATCATGAAGGAAAGAGGAGAGATCACAACCAACACCAAAGAAATACAAACAATTATAGGAACATATTATGAGCAACTATACGCCAGCAAATTTGACAATCTGGAAGAAATGGATGCATTCCTAGAGACATAATTTACCAAAACTGAACCAGGAAGAAATAGAAAACCTGAACAGATCCATAACCAGTAAGAAGATTGAAGCAGTAATCAAAAATCTCCCAGCAAACAACTGCCCAGCTCCAGACGGCTTCCCAGGGGAATTCTACCAAACACTTAAAGAATTAATACTTATTCTCCTGAAACTGTTCCAAAAAATAGAAATGGAAGGAAAACCTCCAAACTCATTTTATGAGGCCAGCATTACCTTGATCCCCAAACCAGACAAAGACCCCATCAAAAAGGGGAATTATAGGCCAACATCCTTGATGAACATGGATGCAAAAATTCCCACCAAAATACTAGCCAATAGGATCCAACAGTACATTAAAATGATTATTCACCACGACCACATGGAATTTATTCCTGGGCTGCAAGTTTGGTTCAACATCTGCAAATCAATCAATGTGAAATGATAGATTAATAAAAGAAAGAACAAGAACCATATGACACTCTTAATAGATGCTGAAAAAGCATTTGACAAAGTACAGCATCCTTTCTTGATCAAAACTCTTCACAGTATAGGGATAGAAAGTATATACCTCAATATCATCAAAGCCATCTATGAAAAACCCACAGTGAATACCATTCTCAATAGGAAAAACTGAGAGCTTTTCCCCTAAGGTCAGGAACATGGTGGGGATGTCCGTTATCACCACTGCTATTCAACATAGTACTAGAAGTCCTAGCCTCAGCAATTAGACAACAAAAAGAAATAAAAGGCATCTGAATTGGCAAAGAAGTCAAACTCTTACTCTTTGCAAATGATATGATACTTTATGTGGAAAACCCAAAAGACTCCACTCCAAAACTGCTATAACTCATACAGAAATTCAGTAAAGTGTTAGGATATAAAAATCAATGCATAGAAATCAGTTGCACTTGTACACACCAACAGCAAGACAGAAGAAAGAGAAATTAAGGAGTCAATCCCATTTACAATTGTACCCAAAACCATAAGATACCTAGGAATAAACCTAACCAAAGAGGCAAAGAATCTGTATTCAGAAAACTATAAAGTACTCATGAAAGAAATTGAGGAAGACATAAAGAAATGGAAAAACATTCCATGCTCATGGATTGGGAGAACAAATACTGTGAAAATGTCTATGCTAGGTAGAGCAATCTACACATTTAATGCAATCCCTATCAAAATAACATTAATTTTTTTCAAAGAAATGGAACAAATAATCCTAAAATTTATATGGAACCAGAAAAGACCCTGAATAGCCAGAGGAATGTTGAAAAAGAAAACCAAAGTTGGTGGCATCACAATTCCAGACTTTAAGCTCTATTACAAAGCTATAATCATCATGACAGTACGACACTGACACAAAAACAGACACAGATCAATGAAACAGAATAGAGCCCAGAAATAGACCCTCAACTCTATGGTCAACTAATCTTTGACAAAGCAAGAAAGAATGTCCAATGGAAAAAAGACAGTCTCTTCAACAAATGGTGTTGGGAAAATTAGACAGCCACTTGCAGAAGAATGAAACTGGACCATTTCCTTACACCACACCCAAAAATAGATTCAAAATGGATGAAAGACCTCAATGTGAGAAAGGAATCCATCAAAATCCTTGAGGAGAACACAGGCAGCAACCTCTTCAACCTCAGCCACAGCAACTTCTACCTAGAAACATCACCAAAAGCAAGGGAAGCAAGGGCAAAAATGTACTATCGGGACTTCATCAAGATCAAAAGCTTTTGCACAGTGAAGGAAACAGTCAACAAAACCAAAAGACAACCGACAGAATGGGAGAAAATATTCACAAATGACGTATCAGATAAAGGGCTAGTATGCAAAATCTATATAGAACTTATCAAACTCAACACCCAAAGAACAAATAATCCAATCAAGAAATGGGCAGAAGACAAGAACAGACATTTCTGCGAAGAAGACATCCAGACGGTCAACAGATACATGAAAAAGTGCTTAACATCACTCGGCATCAGAGCAATACAAATCAAAACCACATCAAAACCACAGTGAGATACCACCTCACACCTGTCAGAATGGTTAAAATTCACAAGTCAGGAAACAACAGATGTTGGTGAAGATGTGGAGAAAGGGAAACCCTCCTACACTGTTGGTGGGAATGGTGCAGCCACTCGGGAAAACATGTATAGAGGTTCCTTCAAAAAAGTTGTGAATAGAGCTACACTTTGACCTATCAATCACACTACTGGGTACTTACCCTAAACATATAAATGTAGGGATCTGAAGGGGCACATGCACCTAAATGTTTACAGCAGCAATGTCCACAATAGCCAAACTATGGAAAGAACCTAGATGTCCACCAACAGATGAATGGATAAAGAAGATGTGGTATAGGGGCGCCTGGGTGGCTCAGTGGGTTAAGCCTCTGCTTTCGGCTCGGGTCATGATCTCATGGTCCTGGGATCAAGTCCCGCATCAGGCTCTCTGCTCAGCAGAGAGTCTGTTCCCCACCCCCCCCACCCCCCGCTTTCTCTGCCTGGCAAATAAATAAATAGAAATCTTTTTTTTTTTTTTTTTTTTGACAGACAGAGATCACAAGTAGGCAGAGAGTCAGGCAGAGAGAGGAAGGAAAGCAGGCTCCCTGCTGCTTTAAAAAAAAAAAAAAAAAAGGGGCGCCTGGGTGGCTCAGTGGGTTAAAGCCTCTGCCTTCAGCTCAGGTCATGATCCCAGCGTCCTGGGATCGAGCCCCGCATCGGGCTCTCTGCTGAGCAGAAAGCCTGCTTCCTTTCCTCTCTCTCTGCCTGCCTCTCTGCTTAATTGTGATCTCTGTCTGTCAAATAAATAAATAAAATCTTTTAAAAAAAAAATAAAAAATAAAAAAAAAAAAGGAAAGAAAAAAAGACGTGGTATATACATACTGTAGAATACTATGCAGCCATCAAAACCCCCAAAATCTTATTTGCAATGACGTGAATGGAACTAGAGGGTACTATGCTGAGCGAAATAAGTTAGTCAAAGAAAGGCAACTATCATATGATCTCTCTGATATGAGGAATTTGAGAGGCAGGGCAGGGGATCGTGGTGGGTAGGGAGGGAAAAATGAAACAAGATAGGATTGGGAGGGAGACAAACCATAATAGACTTTTAATCTCATGAAACAAACTGAGGGTTGCTGGGGGGTGGGAAGAGATGGATGGGGTGGCTGGATTGTGGACATTGGGGAGGATATGTGTATGGTGAGTGCTGTGAAATGTGTAAGCCTGATGATTCACAGACCTGTGCCCCCAGGGCAAATAAAATATTATATGTTAATTAGAAAAAAAGTACTTGTAAGGGCACCTGGCCAGCTCAGGCAGAAGAGCATGAGACTCTTGATCTTGGAGTCATAAGTTCGAGCCCCACATTTGGTGTAGTTTAAGATAAACTTAAAAAATGCTTGTAGTGAAGGTCAAGTAATTATATATATATATTATGTAGGTTAACATATAATATGTAAGAATATTAATATATGTATATATAATATATATACACATAAACACATAAAGAACTGTTTCATATATACAGATATACATATACATCTACATACACACACACACACACACATATATATATATATACACACACACACACACACACACACACTTGTTACATGTGGGTTATTGAACTGGGGTTGCAAAAACACACAAGACACAATTTTCTCCTCTGGGATCTTGCAGTCTAGAGGAGGGAGGCCCAGGTTAATTGCTAACAGCCATGACAGATGTGAGCGGAGTGGCAGCAAGGTACCAGGGAGGGAACTTCAGTACCCCTGGGGGAGGCAAGAGTGTGGGCGGGGAGAGATCACAGAGGATGATGCTTGAACTGATATCCTGCCCGCTCATTGTCTTCATTGTGATAATATATCGTATCACATTGAATATTATTTCAAATCAAATCAATAAAAAATTATTTTTATTAACATATAATGTATTATTTGCCCTGGGGGTACAGGTTGTGAGTCATCAGGCTTACACACTTCACAGCACTCACCATAGCTCATACCCTCCCCAATGTCCATAACCCCACCACCCTCTTCACACACCCCTTCCCCCCAGCAACCCTCAGTTTGTTTTGTGAGATTAAGAGTCTCTTTTGGTTTGTTTCCCTCCTGATCCCATCTTGTTTCATTTTTTCCTTCCCTACCCCCCACACCCCCCTGCCCCACCTCTCAAATTCCTCATGTCAGAAAGATCATATGATATTTGTCTCTCTCTGATTGATTTATTTCGCTCAGCATAATACCCTCTAGTTCCATCCATGTCGTTGCAAATGGCAAGATTTCATTTCTTTTGATGGACACATAGTATTCCATGGTATATATATACCACATCTTCTTTATCCATTCATCTGTTGATGGACATCTAGGCTCTTTCCATAGTTTGGCTATTGTAGACATTGCAGAGCCCCTCTTTTGAAACTGACATCTGTAAATACTTAAAAATTATTTGCGTACATGGCCAGTCATTGGCCGCAAATCTGAAGACTGATCTGAATTTCCAAAATGGCCAAAGTGCATAGAGAACCATATAAAAAATGAAGTAGTGGGGAGGTGGGTGTGGGGATGGGGTAATTGGGTGATGGGCATTAAAGAGGGCATGTGATGTGATGAGCGCTGGGTGGTATACATAACTGATGAATTATTGAACACTACATCTGAAACTGATAATGTACTGTATGTTGGCTAATTGAATTTAAAAAAGAAAAATAAATAACAGAATAATAAAATATAGGCCGAAAGTAGAATGTGACATAATGGAAACTACTCGATCAATATTGTTAAATAAATGAGCGAATCGTTTCTTTTCTGAAAGAAAAAAAAAAAAAAGGAGCAGGACCATGAAATAGTAAGGTTTTTCTGTTTTCATTCTGTCGGTCACACACTTGTTCTGGAGGGAGAGCCAGGAGAGGAGCCGCAATGCCTTTTGGAATGTGTTTTAATTTTTGTTATGGTAGTAGATTCACACACCGGGATAAGTGAGTCAGAGAGGGCATCACGGAGCGAGGACACCAATTTCCTAAAAATCGTAAGGCATATCACCAGGGCATAATGCAATTGGCAAGGAGGCTCAGGGAGAAGCTCGGCAGGAAGTCATCAACACAAAACCCATTAGCTGGAGAGTTCGGCAGGTAAAAGCAAATGGACCCCGCTGGATGGCTGCCACCACACCTTTCTGCTCTGACCTTTTCAGAGCTTTCTTTTCCACTCATACGCTCATGATTAGGCCTCAGGGTCCTAGAGAAACCGACAGCAGATTCCTACACTTTAGATATATTTTCTACATAGCAGTCTTCTGAGAGTAAAATTAAAAGGTAATTATTATATACATGTGCTTGAGCACAACACTAGTGAAAATGTGTATACACATGTAGGACATCATGGTTTCCCCATGTCTCCTGGAGGGTAGCCATCCTCTGGGAGGGAAGATACTGGGCTTTTATGCTTTGGGTATCCTTTGGGAAGGGTTCTTTTTAGCAAAGGACTCTCTTGTCAGCAGCTTTCTACCATAGTATCTCTTTTGCTTCCTCCTGGTTCATTCCATTATGCCAAGGGGACAAGCAATAAATCTTTACTTCAATCCAGTAATAATCATGCACTCCTCAATATATATTCATAGAATGCTGACTGTTATGCTTGGCAATGCGCTAAGTGTTGTTGGGAACACAAGGGTAGACAGTCTGCCTTGTCAATCTTTTCCCGGAAAGGGAGTATGGGGTGCCATTTTGAATATTCTTGTTTACTGTTTTGTTGTTGTTGTTGTTCTTAGCTATTAAGTATAATAGCAATAAAAATTACCAGGTTTTTTTCTTAAGATTTATAGTATACTACACTGCCATGACTGTTGCTATCCTAGCATCAATCTAACAGAATAGGAATGATAGTAATTCCCAATATTTCCATGCAGTGTGTCAGAGTTTTAGCCAATGAAATGTCAACAGAGGTGAGGTGTATCATTTCTGGGTCAATGGTCTTACAAAACGGGAGAGGAGGCACCTCGGTGGTACGTTGGTTGAGCATCTGTTTCTTGGTTTCCACCTAGGTCATGATCTCAGGGCTGTGAGATCGAGCCCCACAACGGGCTCCGTGGGTGGGGAGCCTGCTTGAGGGTCTCTCTGCCTCTCCCTCTGCCCCTCTTGCTCATACTTTCTCTTTCGCTCTAAAAATAAATAAATAATTTTTTAAAATGGGAGTGTACCCGCTATACTCTCTGTCCTTATGCTGGAAGGATAAAGATGACAAGGAGGCCCTACAGGATGATGACAGCCAATACTTTAGACTCAGACCCACAGGAGTCCACAGGGCCAAAGGGATGTGCCTACGCAGAGCCCATGTTCCTTCTTCCAGACCACTCTCTAGGTACTAAAGTTACTAACATTTCCCTTACACAGCCTGTATGGATCTCTTCCCAGGCTGTGCTGCTTGTGGTGGGACCATCCAACCATTAGCTATTTGAAGGGCTGCAGGTACAGCTTGAACCAGGTCATCCTTGCATGTGCACAGAAAGCTCCTTGAAGGGAGAGACAGCAGGAAAAAAAGGGACGAGGGCAGGCAGGAGGGAGGTAGGGAAATGTGAGAGATTTGAGAATTCTGAATGGGAACCTGGTTTTCAAAGTCGTTATAAGTGTTTGTTAAGGTAGGATGACAATATATTTTCTTCAATAGTTTGTTTCAAAAGACCTTTAATTTTTTTTTTTTTTAGATTTTATTTATTTGACAGAGAGAGAGCACGTGAGCACAAGGAGGGTGAGCAGACAGAGGGAGAACCCTGGGATCATGACCTGAGCTGAAGGCAGACACTTAACTGACTGAGCCACCCAGGCGCCCCAAAAGTCCTTTAACTTCTAAGTATTTGGTGCGTATAGGAGGTCTAGTTAAATGTGAATTCTAGATAAACAATATTTTCTTAGTATGGGGGTGTGTCTCAAATATTGCAGAGGACATGTTTACACTAAAAAAGTATCCATTGTGTTACCAAAAGTTGAAGTTTCACTCGTCATCCTATGGTTTTTTTGTTTGTTTGTTTGTTTGTTTTTGTTTTTGCTAAATCTGACAATCCCAGTAGGGGTCTCCATTTGTATTCTTGCTAGAGGACTGTGAAAATTAGGATGGGTCTAGGGGAGCCATAAGATGGACAGAGTCTGGCTCCTGAATCCCTGAACAGGAAAGCTGCCTGATGACCAGCCACTCCCATCTGGGACTGTCACAGGAAGGAGGACAGCTCCAACTGATTTTGAACCGTATGTTTTTAGAATTTGTTTATTACAGCACGCAGTAACTATCATTACTAATCCAAGAAAGCATTCTGCATTCCTTACCATGAACACTACTATAAAAATCTCTAGGCTGGGGGAAAGAAAGCAGAGCTCGGTGGAGCAGTGCGCAAACAGAGGGAAATGCATCCCTCCGGGGACCAAGTCCTCTTCTTAGCAACATCAGCCCTTTGGGGCTCTTTTCTGGGGACCTGGGACTCTTTCACAGCTGAGACCTGCAATGAAACTGCCAGAGTGGGAAGTCTCTACGCCATGATAACCTCAAGGGATCAAGCATGGCTGTCATGTTTTTAATACTAACACACACACATATACAGATAACATAAGGATACATGTAAAAATAAAATGTCATCGATACAGACGCCTATGCAAGAATGTATAAAAAGGCAGTGAACATTTATTGAGTACTTATTATGTATTAAATGAGCTGAACTCGCTTCCATGGATTATCTCATTTAATTCTCTTAATACTCCTATGAGACAGGTTTCATTATTATTTCCCTTTCACAGATAAGGAGACTGAAGAGAGATGGGTCGAGTGGTATTTGATCACGTAATGGTTGACTTGAAACCCAGCTTTTATAGGAACAATTTGGAAAACTGCATTTTCTAGAGCACACATTATCAGATTATCTGAGTCTGTGGGAGCAATTTCACAACTGTTTAGATTGTAGTTCACTGATAGCAGTGTGAAATAATTCTGGTCTCTAGACAGGTGAATAGATTCTGTCTAGCAGAGGGCCAACCTCCCCTCCTAGGGAAAAACCAGGTTTATGCCCATTTGCACATTCATTTCATTCACTACTCCATACAGATGTGTGCGTGGGCTTTCTTTCTTGAACCCATTATATTATCTGCTTGGTTCCTTCATGCAACGAGGGGGCTAAACAGATTCTTTAATTCATGTTCATTTTGTATCTGTATATGAGGCATGATTTTGCTTTTTTAAAAAATCAACCTCTCACAGTTTCACCGGAAGACTCTCACTGATGGCTTATGGATAAAAACAAGAGAAAATAAGCCCAGATAGCACCATGTAACTCAATCATCTGGAGGAGAGGGATTTCTAACCTCTTTGGTTCTTGGCAGAGGCCATTTTTTCCCACCTAGGTGGGCATCAGGAATGTCTTAGCCCCCTCCGAGTCCTAACTTAGAGGATGTGGGCGAGAGAGAGTCAAGAATCACTTCTCCGTTCTAAAGCTCACTCCCAACCCTGCTTCTCTCTGGCCAATGTCACTGAGATGACCCAGAGCCTCTCCCAGGAGTTCCCAGGGTGCTGCCCTGTGGGCTCCACCAGAAAGACACCCAGCCTGACCTTCACATATAAGAGCTGTATGTACCATTCAATGAATTAATAGTTTTAAACTGCTCAGAAGAGTGACTATATAAGGGTCATATGAGTATTTGCTAAATAACCCTCCCAACCATATAGATCCTTAAAAAAAAAGAGAGAGAGAGAGAAAAAAAAAAATCTCCAAACCCTGCTGATGTCTGCTATTTCTGTTCTTCTTGAGATCCAAGTGGGGGAATGTGAATGTGCAGGGCTGTTAGGTATATCCCAGGTTTCAGAATGTTCAGGATGTTCAGAATGTTCAGGAACATTCTCAAAGAGAGCTTTAACTCCCAGAAGACGATCGTGCCCTTGGTGGCCCAGGCATTTTAGCAAATGGGTGAATAAACCACTACAGAGTGCCTAAACCCATATGAAATCTCTGTTAGAAACCTTGGCTGCTTTGTTTTCCCAGGGTGGGAATGGCGACCCAGCCTGATAGGGCATCCCTGGTCTGAGTACTATGTCACCAAAGGGAAGCACGGGGCCAGGAGACTGACAGCAAAGTTTCTGAGCAGCCTTCTGTACCATGAACCGAGGGCAGGGAGGATTCCTATTTTGCTGGTCCTCTCTGGGTTGGGGTGGGGTAACAGCTTAGCACAGGACAGATAGGAAATAAGATGGCACATGATGGGGGGCAGCGGGGTGGGGGGGGTTGCTCATGAGGCTGTAGGATATTTGTGATATCAGCACAATACTAACAAGGCCCTAAAAATGAGATATTTTCGATTTCCCAGTTTCTTTCATGTGTGAGAAAACACATTAGTGACTGTGGTATTTTAAGCGACCAGGGCACACATACCTTGCTTTCACTTTCGTTGGATAGAATTTCCAGAGCTTCCAGGTGTGACAAACCTTGATACTCATCAAACAGCATCCCATAGTGGGCAGTCCTCTCGGCTGTCAGCTGCTGGGCCAGTCTCTCCTTCTCTTTCTCCTTGGCTTCCCTTAACATCTGCAGAAACACACAAGGTTTGTGCCCTGGATGTGGGCTCGAAAGCCTCATTTCCTGTGTACGATGTAGGGGGAGATGAAGCCTGGCTCTGTCTTTGTGTCACTTGGGAATTTCTAACAAAATGATTCTTTCATTGATTCCACTGACAGTTTTCCCATTCTGGAAAGTGGAATGTTCCAGAATATTCTAGAATATACTAGAAAGTGGAATATTTCCAGACTATTCCACTTGGAATCTTACATTTTCATTATGTACACACCCAAACAAAGCAAAAATTCTATGCTTGGGTCCAGGATTGGAAAGAAGCAAAACAGAAGCTGAATGAACAGCTGAAGTGTTTTCCATGTGTGTGATTAATTTTCTTATTTTCTGGAATATCCAAATTTTCTACAGTGGTCAAATTGATGTACACTGGAAAAGTCTAATCTGTTGTGACAAGGTTCATTGCAACTTCTGTACCAGGCAGAACTCAAAGCAGCCACAAGCCTGTCTGTTTTGATTGGTGTGACATTATTTTAAAAACTTGATGTGTGTGGTTATTAACCATCTTTGATGACAAAAATTAATAAAATATAAACTCATAATATATTCCTCATCAGATACTGAGTATAAAAAAGAATATTAGCTTATCAGTTCTTGAGAAGTCTGACGGAGAATGGAGTTCCTCTCCACGTTCATCATTTTTCTCCAGTTATTTTTTTGTTGATTACGTAAAGAGAACAAAATGAACACGAGTCCCTCAGTCACTCCCAATTTCCTGCACTTGCTTTCTGTGATTCGAAGCATCTTTTATTTGGGTCCTCATTAAGTTTACTGGGCATTATGTTTATAGGGTTCTTTAGTATCTATGGAGAGCACCGTAAACACAGTGGTGGCCACAAATTCACAAGGGGAAGATCACGGAAGAACAGATTGTCGTTTTTACTGCGTGTCAATAAAACTGTCAAGCTCCTTCTCCTTTCAGGTTTTTTGAAGCCGTTAGCCGAAAACTCACTGGGCTTCCGACAGAATTCTCCTCTCTCTCTGTCTTTAAGACCACATGTGTACAAGCTCTGAATTCTAAAGTTTTCAAAACAACTCCATCAAATGATCACTGGGGATTTTTAACACTTAAAATAAAACCCCACTATTCCCACTGATCTTCCTGGCTTGGCGATGGTAAAACAAAACAACAAAGTGACACCGAAATTGCTTCCTTTCCCCAGAGCAACTTCCATCTCTAAATCTGTGCTTTGGAACAGAGGGGAAGGGATGAAAACGAAGGGGGAAGGTCGCTCTGGAATGATCTGGGTTCCCTCCAAAAATGGAGTGAAATTAAAGTTGCATAAAGAAGAGCTCGGTTTCCACAGGATGTTGGTCTATTTTCCATGTGGAAAGGAAAAGGAGACGGTGTGAAACAGCAGTGGGTGGTTGTGGCGAGGGAGTCTTCCGGACGGAAGGGCAGCTCTGGAGACTTGCGTCTGTGGGTCCGGAAACCACCCTGTGTCACTGGGACAGAACATGGGAGAAGTCAGGAACATCGTGGGCTTCTGCAGTTACTGAGCGCGGACTAGGAAAAATCCAACAGACTTCCCCATGTCAATGGTTGGCAGCTTCATCCTTTGAGCTGTTCATGCCAACAACCACAGGGTTGCTGTCGCTGCCTCCTTATCTCACACCCCAAGTTCCCTCCATCGGGAAGTCTGGGTCGACCTTCAGAACATCCCTGGAATCAGCATTCACCCCCCCCACCCTTTCCAGGGCTCCACACTGAACCACCACGTCCCCCTGTTTAGGTAACAGCACTTGCCCCATGAGGAGGCAGTGCGAGTTGCAGAATCAGTGACCAAGGGCCCGCGCCCTGGATGCTGTACTTTGCAGTCCATGCCTCCCGTGATCATCACCAGTGTGGCAGGGGACAATGGGGAGACCTGTCCTGGGAGATCAGCTGAAGGACTGTCCAAGGGCTCTGCCCAGCTTCCCTCATAGGATACAGCAGGTTAGGATGCTTCTGCCCCATCTTCTCTCCCATTCCCCATCCCTGCGGTCAGACTAGCATCCTGGTCTGATGGCCCTGCCAACCTTCTTGCCCCCTGCCTCCACTTTCTCACTCAGCATTTCCCCAAATAAAATCGCCACACATTAAGGCCATCTTGGCCCCTGCTCCTGGGAGAGCCAGTGCTGGTACCCCCACTACCTGGTCTCCCTGCCCTCAGCCCTCCCCATACCCAGTCTGTTTTCAACACAGTAACAAAAGTGCTCCTGTTACAGGCAGATCTTGTCACACTCCTCTTTTCAAAATGCTGTAATGGTTTCACCATTTCACTAACGGTTCAACCCAAGGTCCCTGCAAATGCCCTCCAGGATCTGCCATGACCTGCTCCCCATTAGTATTCTACCCTCATCTGTAAAGTTCTCCTCCCGGCTCACTCCCTTCCCACCATGTAGCATCCTTCTTCCTCATCCACGCTAGACACTCCTGCCCCAGGGCCTTTGCACAAGCTGCTCTTGCTGCAAGGAATGTGCTTCACTCATATTTCAGCATGGTCAAGACCCTCATCTACTTCAATTATTTGCTCAAATGTCATCATCTCCATGAGCCCACCCCCCTAACAATCCAATTTAATACCTAACCTGCCCCTCACTCCCATATTCCTGACTACATTCTTCCTGCTCTACTTTTTTTGTTTTCCACAGCACTCAATCATCTTTTAAAATACTAGATGATGTCGATGGTTTGTCTGTCTCTCCTCATTGGAACAAACACTCCTTAAGGACAGGGATTTTTATCCATTTTGGCGACTGGTGTAGCTCAAGTGCTTGGAACAGTGCCTGGCACATAGTGGACATTCCAAATGCATCTGTGGAATGAATGAATGAATGAATGAATGAATGAAAAATTACTGTGTGGCAGCAGGTTAGAGTAGGTAGTGTTGTGGTGATCCGTGTGAATTAGAGGTGCATTTGGTCACATTTTCCCCACATTATCAGTTTCTTAACTAGAATCAAATTTATATATCTACATATATTCTTATAGATATATATATATATGCTCGTATGTACATACATATACTATATAATACACAGTTGTATACATAGGTATATAGAAATTTTATAGACATATGAAATCTTGTAGCAAAAATATTCCTACCTGCTCATCAAATATCCTTTTCCTCCCAGACATGTGGCTAAACTATATTTCTCAGCCTACTGAACTGAATTAGGTAGACTATGTGTTAAGTTTTGGCCAAAGGAATGAGGGTAAAGTCCTAAGTTGTCCGACATAGCCCTCCCCATTTCACCTTCCCCTCTCTGTGAGGCTAGAGGTAAAGCATTTTAGGATGGTGGAGTCACAGGATAGGGGCTCAGAAAAGAACTACCTAGAGAGTCCCTGGACAGGAACGCTCACACCATAGGAGTGAAAGACTTTCTTCTGTTCTTAGCCACACTGATCCTTGGGGGCTGGTTTTTCTGTGTTGCTTCTGTTTTGCAACATCTAGTATTAATTACCTGATTAACATAAATCTAGTTTCTTTTGCTTCTTAAACTTTTTTTAAAAACGGATCTTATTTATTTATTTGAGAGAGAGAGAGAGCATGAGCAGGGGGGAGCAGCAGAGGGAGAAGCAGGCTCCCCACTGAGCAGGGAGCTGGACACGGGACTCGATCTCAGGGCCCTGGGATCATGACCTGAGCTGACGGAAGATGCTTCACCAACTGAGCCACCCAGGTGCCCCTCTATTTTCTTTTTAAAGATCAGTAGGGTGGTGGTTTAGGGGATCCTGCCAAGTCCCGACCTGAGCTATAATATCAGAGTGGTTATATGAGGGTTACTCTGAAAGAGATGAGAGGAAATAGCTTAAAACAAAAGCTTTTCCGGAACTGCCACTAACACGATGTCAGTGATAGGTCCTCGGTGGCTTCCTAGTCCTGAGCTGCTGAGAAGCTATGTTTGTCCTGCCTGTGAAATTTACAAAACCCGGGGCTGTATCAGCTGCTCCTGATTTTGGGAAGGCAAAGACAGACCTGGTGTATCTGGCTGCTGGGGAGGACAGGGACAAGCGGCCTGCTGGCCCCGCGGAGCATGAACTG
This sequence comes from Martes martes, assembly GCF_963455335.1. Classification (NCBI taxonomy): domain Eukaryota; kingdom Metazoa; phylum Chordata; class Mammalia; order Carnivora; family Mustelidae; genus Martes; species Martes martes. The sequence continues at coordinate 170,997,141 of NC_137889.1, read as the reverse complement.
GGCACGTGCCAACCAAAAGAGCAAGTTCAGCGTTATTGTTTTATATTTGGAAAATAAGGTAAAGGGTATTTTTAATTTACCTAACTACTATAAATAAGCAAAACATAGATTAAAAAAAATTTTTTCTTAAGTAAGCTCTACGCTCGATGTCGGGCTTGAAGTCACAACCCTGAGATCAAGAGTCACATGCTCTACCAATGGAGCCAGCCAGGTGGCCCAAGCAGTCAATTCTTCACGTTTCTCAAGACAGGGGGGTGGGGGGGGGGTATCGGGAAACATTAAAACTAGAAGTGTGAGAAGAGAAGCCCATCCTTGCATATAGTAAGAGGACTATAAATTAAAATTCCAATGAAATATCATTTCCATCTATTATATGGACACACAATAATGCCAACAATAGTAACAGGCATTCCTGACCCGGGTACTATGCTAATTCATTGAATCCTTACATCAAAGCCATTGGCAGGTACTGATGTTCTACCCAGTACAAGTGAGTAAACCAGGGCACAGAGGGGTTAAGTAACCTGTTCAAGGTCATAGGGGTAGAACGTGGGAAATCTGGAACACATACGATAATGCTACAATGTGAATGCTTATGTCCCCCCAAAATTCATATGTTGAGACCTAGTCCCTGGTGTGATGGTATCTGGAGGTAGGGCCTTCGGGAGGGGATCGGGTCGACGATGGAGCTCTCATGAGTGGGATTAGTGATCATACAAGAGAGAGCCCACAGAACTCCTTCCCTCTTCCACTATGTGAGGACACAGCAAGAAGACAGCTGTCTATGAGCCGGGAACGGACCGCTACCAGACACCGAATCTGCCAGCACCTTGACTTTGGGCTTCACAGCCTCCAGCACTATGAGAAATCAGTGTTCGTTGCTGTAAGACCCCCAGTCTCTAGCACTCTGTTACAGCAGCCTGGGTGGGCTAAGACAAACGCCAAAAATGTAACCATTTCTTCAAGAAATTTCTTCAAGAAATTATTAAGTGAGTACAGCAAGGTACAAAAGAATGTGGTTAGTAGGCTGCCATTTGTCTGAAGAAGTATGTATGTGTCTATATATCTGCATATCTGTATCTCTAGCTCATGAACATATGTTCGCCCATATGCATGGCTTTATGATAATTCTCACAGAATCCATACGAAGCTGTTAACAGTGTTTGTCTCCCGGGAGAAACCAAGCGCCTGGGGAAAGAGGTGTATTAGAAACTCAATTTTCAGCCTCCACTATCTTAACATCATTTGAATTTAAGTCACGTGCTTGAAAACACTCATTAAAAAAGACACATAAAAATGTATTTACTTTACGGACTGAAAGAAGACATGCCAAACGTATATAATCCCACCTGCGATAAGGAAACGGTTCTCTCCATGAGCGTCTTGGTCCGCTTAAAGCCTGGGTCACTCTCCGCGAGGACATTCATGGTTTTCTTACCGATGAATTCCAAAGCATCAAGACCGCCCGTTAAGACACTTTTACCCTGCCGATGAGATAATGGCATGAGATTACTGTTTGCCTTTTGCTTTTCCACAGTGGTCAGCAACTCCTAGGTGGCACCATCTTCAAATATTAAAATCAATATAAAGTCATAATTTTTTCCCATTAGAGGTTTAATATCCACTTCATTCTATTTTCTTTTTCTTGGAAGGGTGTATGTCATATAATTTGTAGGACAGATGATATTATTTTAAAAGGGTGCTTACGGGTGCCTGGGTGGCTCAGTCATTAAGCTTCTGCCTTCAGCTCGGGTCATGATCCCAGGACCCTGGGATGGAGCCCTGCATCGAGCTCCCTGCTAGGTGGGGAGCCTGCTTCTCTCCCACTCCCCCTGCTTGTATTCCCTCTTTTACTGTGTCTCTCTCTCTGTCAAATAAATAAATAAAATCTGAAGAGAAAAAAAAAAAAAAGCATGCTTAGGAAAAACCAGGGCATACCTGGGATGAATTTTGTGGGCTCTGTGTGTATGGATAGATATGTATCTGAGACATAAAATTAATAGGTGATCGCAGTACTGGCTTTGTTTGAAAGAATGTTAACCCAAGTAACAGAATTATGTGGAGCAGTCTATTAAAATGTCAGATATTCTCGTCAATTTAGTGAATTCTTTCATCTAGGGCCTTGGAGCGTAGGACCCTCGGGCTGTGTCAGATGGCCCTTGGATAATTTCAGAAACTACTAATAACCATCTATAATTAGTATATTCATGAAATAAGACAGGTTGATTTCCATAGACTACTGGCTTTAGAAACTATTCTATCCTACAGTTAGCCTTTTGCAAATTCTCTCGTCAGCCATTGTTTTCCTTAAAAAACAAAGATTAAAACAACCAAGCTTCACTCCCATGAAGTGTCCACATAAACAGGACTGCTTACATTTCTTTGCAACTTCTGTAAAAACACCCCCCCTCCACGACTGCAATTACAGTATGTGTGCATGTGTTTTTTCCACCTTACATGAATTTATATGCATTACATTTTATTCTTATATTTTGTCTATATGCATTTTCTAATCTTCTTAATTACCACTTCGTTAGCAATATTAGACTTTGCTGAGTATCCTTTAGTCCTCATTTCCATCTTGGACGTTTAGACTTTGTTTTCGGTTCTGGGAGCCAAGCAATTGTCACACTATAAAACAGATTTTAACACACGCATATTGTGGAAGAACTAGGAGATACAGGCAATGTATATTTTTGCCTCCTGTAGTTTCTTTTCTTTTGACATCCTATGAGGGATTACTTTGGTAAAGCATTACACGGGAGAAGGAAGGACATAGGGACTTCGATGAAGGACGGACCTGGTGGGAAAGTCTGGGGCTTTGGAAAAGAAAGTCCCAGAAGGTTAGAAGTGAACCCAGACTGGAAATGAGGCTGCTGAGTAAAAACTCAGAAGACAAACCCCCTGCATGGTCTCAAAGAGATGAGGAACTCAAGGTCAAGAATATTAATCTTCGTTATCTGGAAACACTTCAGAAACATCTCGGGATATTGTTCCCAATTCCCTACCAGAATTTTTTTTTTTTTTAATTTGAATGGCTTTATCATTTTCAAATTGAAGGTTAGGAAACACAGACCATCTAGCAAAAACAGCTGTCTCAGCTCCAAGAAAGGGCCCTCTCTCCTCCCCCAGCCAGAGGCTGTCCTTGCAGCTGTCGGAAAGGACACTGTTACATCAGACTGAAAATATTCCTTCTAAGCAGCTCTTTTCTTTAACACATAAAATATGTATCTTTTGCCCTTATTATTTTGGTGCCAAGGTTATGCTTACTCTGCAGGAGAAAGCGTAACAAAACCATAATCCAAAGTTACGAGGGAGGCCATCTTTTCTCTGATGTATTTAGGTCACCGGTAAATACAGACATCAAAGGGAGACGCAGGGGAAACAGAGAAGGAGCTAACGACTCACTGTGTTTTGAACCACATGGGTGATGGCTGACAGCATGCCCCGAGACCCGGATGCGGGAGAAGTGGGTGGGCTTTCTGCAGGGCTCTGATCTGTGGCCACCCCTGCCAGGAAGGAGAAAAACACCCTCTTAGAGTGCATTCTGCTGATCTGAACTTAGAAAGCTCCTATCTGTGCACTAGTGCACTACGGCCCAAGTCCAAGAAGCCCCGGAGATAAGTTCATCACTCACTCTGAGGGACTCCATTTTCAGCACCAGCTTGGGCCCCTTCCGGAGAGCTGGAATTTACACTGTGAATGCGCAGGGTGGCCCCTGCCCTTTCCTTGACGGCTGTCAATCCATGACCTGTCAGGAAATAAAAATATGGTTCAGGAACACCACGGAAAACGCCTGCTCTGCCAATTCCATAGCTCACGCTCCAGCGCTGTGGTAAGCTGTGGGTGTGTACCCCGATTATAAAAGAGACTGCGGAGGTTAGCAGTGTGGACGGATCCTCTTTACTCTTTTCTAAACTCCTCAGAACAAGCACGCACCATTCATTTTTGGACTCCTTGCAGGCCTAGCCCGTCACAGACACTCAATTCGAGTTGGTTGAATGGAAACGCCCCCTCAAAGGGTTCATCATTCTTTGGGTGCAGAGAGTGCGCGGTCTGGGGCTGACAGGTCAAAATTAGAAGCAAATTGGTGAGAACACCAGGAGGGGCACCCAATGGCTCTGACAGTTGTCCTAAGCAGTAAGGGTCAGGACACAGGCTCGAACAGAAGCCAGTCAGGAGGAAGGACCCTGGCTTTACCCATCCAAGCAGGGTCTGTCTATCCATATTCTCCACAGCCCAGTAGGGCGCATATTCCACAGATGAGAGCTGACCCCCTCATCCCACCACACACACACACACACACACACACACACACACACACAAAACCCTTGGCCTAGCATAGAAATAGTCTTGTTTACATTTTATTCTGGAGCAAAATTTTTCTTTTCTCCTCAGAGGCCCCCATGATGAGCTGTAGCTTTTCTCAAGTTCATGAACTGAACACAAAAATTAATCCTCTACTCAGAGTCCTAAGCGGGCCTTTGGGTTCTTGAAGGAGAAACAGCCTGGCTTGCCATTATGCCAGCACTCGCCTTCCCCTTCGCGTGCAGGGAGAAAGGGAAAGATTGCACTAGGAACCCAGGCAACATCAGGTTGTTAAAACCCAAGACAGCAACAATATTAGTATGTGGGGGGAAAAGTCCCAAATCATAGCAGGATTTGGGAACCAAAGAGAAGCAGCTGCTCTTAGAAAGCACTGTCAAAACGACCAATTGTTCATCTCCTGAATAAGAGAAAGACATGGGTGAATCCCAAACCCACATAATAGTATTTGTTGTAACTTCATTTATCAGAGTGATCTTAACATAATCAGGGCACTGATATTTACCAGAGAGAGGACTAATTAGATCCAGTGGAAATCACCTGTCATTATATGCTACCTAGAAAACAGGGAAACTTATGAAACATTATTTACAATGTTTACCACATTAATTTCATGCAGAAATGTGTCTATATTCATGTGTAGTTCATTAGATACAGTTAAAACTTATGATCAAATTACTCAAAAAAATGCTTTATAACTGCTAAAACGAAGGCTGAAATTCATTCTCTCTAGCTTCCAGTAAATTTGAAGCATTTCAGTGAAAACTCACTGGAGTTTCGGTTGCACCTTGAAGTTATAGGATATCACTGAACTAAGTTATACCCTGAGTCCATATTCCTTAACGTATCTTAAAAATATATATATTCCAAAAGGAAATAATGTACGTCCAAACCACAATCATGATTCTCTTTGAGATTTCTGAGGGCTAAAATAAAGAAAGAAAATGAGTTGGAGAAAGCTGGGAGGCGTGCGCTACACCTTCTTTGTGAAGGCCCTACATGGTTCAGTGAAGTCCCTGTCACTATCTCCTTCAGCATCTTTGCCCCTTTCATGGGAGGGCCATGTCTGGTTCTTTTTCTGGGGAAAAACAGCTTCTCACCATCTTAGAACCCGAACGAAAAAAAACGGCTTCTCACCATCTCAGAACCCAAACCATTAGGGGTATGTCTGCATTAACTGCCTCTAGAAAAGTTACTTTGTTTCTGGAAGGAAATACCACGTTTGTGTTCATATAAATGGGATGTGTCTGTTTAGTATATATGATACAATGCTGCTACTCCGGTCTCTCTCTCTCTCTCTCTCTCACTCACACACACATACACACACACACACTTTACTGAGGTATAACTGATTTAAAAACGTTGCGCACATTTACGTTTGCCCTAGCTTATTTTCTGATGACCAGTTCTCTCTCCTGAATTCTTTTGTTAGAAGAAGTACATCTTTCCTGCGTTCTACTCGAAATGGAAAGCTATGGTTCTTCACAGACATGGTTTGGACGATGCCACACCCTACTTTGAAGAATAACTTCTAAAACTTTACTTAGTGTGACATCTAGTGCCCAGAACAAGGAAGTTATAATAAGGAGTCATTGTTGCCTTTTGACTGTGAGTGAATCACTCTCAGAGATATAGATTAGGTTTTACCAATAACAGAGAAAAAAACAAATAACACTCCAGTGTATAATTCACGGATTCTTCACACATCATCATGAACCCTAAGTAGCCTCAAAGAAATGAAACTCCTCCAAATTCCATGGCTTGAAAGGTAGAATATCCTCTACGCCTTGGCTTATTGCAGCAAAAACAGGTGAATCATGCAAAGAAGAGAACGTTGTACAATGCTGCGAAACTATATGACTTTAAAGCACAAGTTAAATGACTGGCTGGTGTTTAATTTCTTACCTATACTCTACTGGGAAACATCCTAAATCTAGGAGTCAGGAGGCTTGTGGAGGAATTTGGGTTCCATCACTTATTATCTGTGTGATCTTCGTGAGTTACTTAACCTCTTTGAGTCTCTACCGTTGTTTCTTCTCTGAAGAGAGGATTGTAACATTTATCTACCAGGGTTCTACAAGGTCACTAAAGAGCAGTACATGAAACCCTTGGTCCTGGCCAACATTTATTGAGCACTTACTATATCCCAGGCACTGGACTAAATATTTTTAGTCTAGTAAATTATCTCATTTCGTCTTCCCATTATGAGGTAAGGGATATTATTTTTGTGAAAAGAGAAATCTGGTAACAGGAACTCATTTGCCCAAGTTTCCAAAGCCAATAAGGGGCAGAGGCAGGATTTGAACCAAGTCTTAACTCTAGAACTTACACACTTAGTCACTATGTTATATTTAGAAAGTTTTATATGCCATTTACAATTGATTCAATGTCATTTCAATCCCATTTCTATAAGTTCTTAGAAATCAGATCCTTGATTAGGAGCTTTCTTATTTTTAAAACACTGGCTTGGGCTAAAATTACTTGACTTACCTTACCTTGACCAGACAGCAAGGTGAAGGTCACCTCTGGAATGGAACCTTCCTCTGATCCTGCCCCTTTTAGCCAGTCTTGGGTTGGCATTATATGATGTTTTTAGGATCATTCCCATGTTGTGCAGTGCTGTTATCTTATACATCCTGTTTAAATTTTTTGTTCTCAAAAAGCACGTCTTATCATCAAGCCATTATCTTGTGAGTTCCACCAAGATCAAAACCCATCAAGTGAGTTCCACCAAGATCCAAACAAATTAAAACATCATTTGCTGGTGGTGGGAGGGTCTCTCTGGCCCAGTGATAACTTAGGGAAGCAACAGCGGTTCTCCGCATCACCCAGGATGACTGGCTAGCGCTGGGAGTACTTGCTACTGGTTCCCGACAGTAAGGCTCCTATAAGTAGGGCACCAGCTAGCTCATGCAGAGGGTTCCCTCTCTGTGTTAATTTTTATTTATTTTTTAATTTTGGTTTTATTTATTTTATTTTTTAAGTTTAAATTCAATTAATTAACATATAATATATTATTGGTTTCAGAGGCAGAGGTCAGTGATTCATCAGTCTTATATAATACCCAGTACTCATTACATCATGTGCCCTCCTCCAAGTCCATCATCCAGTGACCCCATCCCCCACCCCCCTCCCCTGGAGCAAACCTGTTTGTTTCCTATGATTAAGAGTCTTCTACGGTTTGCCTCCCTCTCTGATTTTGTCTTGTTTTATTTTTACGTCTCTTCCCCTATGATCCTGTTTTGTTTCTTAAATTCCACATATGAGTGAGATCATATGATAATTGTCTTCCTCTGATTGACTTATTTCACTTAGCATAATACTGTAGTTCCATCTACGTCATTGCAAATACTTTAACCTTTAATATAGCGTTTCCTTCTTATCCACTTTATTTTTCTTTTAAAAATAAATACATAAAAAAGAAACTAAAAAATCTTATACCCTCACTTTCCTGATACAGCTGGCTGATTATTTTTATTTATTTAATTTTATTTTTTTTTAAAGATTTTATCCATTTATTTAGAGACACAGAGAGACAGAGACAGCGAGAATACGAGGCAGGGGAGTGGCAGAGGGAGAGGGAGAGAGAATCCCAAAGTGCAGGCTAAGCATGGAGACTGAGGCGGGGCTCGATCCCATGACCCTGAGATCATGACCTGAGCCGAAATCAAGAGTCCAATGCTTAAAGGACTGGGCCACCCAGGTACCCCTCTGGTTGATTTTTTAAAATAAAAACATTTATAATATTACCAAATTCAAAGAGTTTAGGAACATGGCCAACAGAGGGTGGACCAGCCTCTTTCTCCTTAGACTGCTTCCATTCACTTACTAACATAATAGGCAATAGAGTCTATGAACTTATAAGGGCCTATGGAATTTTTTTTTTAATTAAAAAAAATTTTTTTTTAGTAGGCTCCACACCCAATGTGGAGTCCAAGCAGGGATTGAACTCACAACCCTGACATCAAGACCTAAGCTGAGATTAAGAGTCAGACATTCAACCGACTGAACCACCCAGATGCCCCCTATGGAAATACCTAAGATCTGAAAAAAATATTGGATCTAAGAGACAAAACGGAAAAATTGCAAATTGGAACAAGAAATTAATCAATAGTTACTTAAATACATTAAAAATGTGATATTAGGTCAACTGGCCAACTGTAGTTCAAATGAATTCAAGTCTTACACAGTTGTACGTGAACTACATATTTAATGAGGCACGTGTCCACATTTCATTAAATCGTTAGCTGTGATAATAGAGGGACTTCAAAGGGAAAACTGCTTGGTGCTCTTAAAAGACTCTAAATGACTCTGTCTTCCTCTTCATTGCCCCCCCATCCCCCCATCTCCCTCTAAAGATAACAGCTCTTATTTGTTTCTTATTTTATTTTTAAGATTTTATTTATTTATTTGACAGAGAGAGACACAGTAAGAGAGGGAACACAAGCAGGGGGAGTGGGAGAGAGAGAAGGAGGCTTCCCGCTGAGCAGGGAGCCCGATGCAGGGCTTGAACCCAGGACCCTGGGATCATGACCTGAGCCGAAGGCAGCCGCTTAATGACTGAGCCACCCAGGTACCCCCATCTTATTCGTTTCTTGTGATTCCTTTCATAAAATTTTTTAAAAAAACACATACCTACGTGTAAGCATTCTGGACCTGGCCTCTTCCTCTTCGCAACATACAGTGGAGGTCTCAGCACAGGTAGTGGTGAGGGCTATGTGTGCCGCCTTGCACATTAACAACTTTAAAAAGTCATCGTGATCCACCTTCTAGCCCTCTTCATTTTCCTATTTACTATTTGTATTGTCTATTGTCTGTCTCCTTCCACGCGGACGGAAGCCCTGCTAGGGCAAGGGTCTTTGTGTCATTGGCTCACTGCCCCATCTCCAATGCCTAGGATAGTGTCTGGCACAATAAGTATTTGCTGAGTGAATTCGACATTGAACATCTTTATATACATCAACGACTTTGTGCAAAGGATCAACAGAACTCCTGGGCTAGAAGCTACGTGCATTTCAAATTTCATAGACGGTGCTAACTGCTCTTATGAAAGTTGCATCAGTGTACACTCTGGGTGAGTTCTAGGGGCATACGATAGTTTGGAAATATTTGCTGCATCTCAGACTTCTATCAAGGAACTGAAGATAGTATAAAAAGTTGTGAGGGGGCGCCTAGGTGGCTCAGTGCATTAAGCCTCTGCCTTCAGCTCAGGTCATGATCTGAGTCCTGGGATGGAGCTCTGCATTGAGCTCTCTGCTCAGCGGGGAGCCTGCTTCCTGCTCCCCCCACCCCTAGCCTGCCTCTCTGCCTATTTGTGATCTCTATCAAATAAATAAATAAAATTTTTTAAAAAAGTTGTGAGGAATAGTTGTTGAGAAAAACACACAGATGATGTTGCTTCACTCAACTAAAGCAAACACCAGTGCGGCGAAAAGAGGAGCCATTCAACCTTCCTTCTGGAAAAATCTTCCCTCTCCATAATGAGGGTTGGTGTCCTCTCTGTAATCAGATACTCACTTCTTTTTGGGTTCAAAACTGACAAGTGTCTCTGAACGGATAGTTTATGCCTGGCCGTCCAACAGAGATTCACGAACCCCTGGGTCTTATTCACAGATGGTAAATGATCATGAACAAACTCCATGCACAGACCCATAATCCTGTATATCTTTTATGCTGAAGATCCTTGAGAACTTTCCCATCATCAGCGATGCCACCTTCAAAACGAATCAATGTGATATTGACGGTGATTTACCCATTTAAGAGTTCTCACTGTAGTAGGATTTTGACAAGTTTGCCAGTCTCGGGAATAAATGCTGTCATTATTTCTGACAGGGCTGGTAGAAGGGTTTCATTAAAATGTGCAGAAGGGGAAAACTGTGTGACTTGGGAGAGGGTGGGAAAGGGGAACAATGGTAATTTTGAAAAGTAAATATACATATCAGATACACCTCTCCCCCAATCAGGTAGTCCTGTAAAGGGTGGTTAGACATATAAAATTGTCAAAACTAGAATTAAAAAAAAAAAACTAAACCTTTAGGGCTTTTGTAATATCTAAAAATAAATTGCTCTGTGCCGCTATAGAATCTCTATGTAGGTATATCTGCGTATGTTTCAACTTTGTCGACTTTCATCTTGATTGTCGGCTGATCTCTCATTTAGCTTAGCAACAGAGCCTCAGAATAAGTCAGGTCTCTAAGATGGTGGGAGATTACATCTACATCTGGTTCTCACAGCATCACTTTGAAATGATCATCAAAATAATTATTTTTTTGTACTTCCCTTTCCCGGTCTGGTTTCTGCCTGGATCTTAAATAATAACCATATTAATATTCATTTAGGAACTTGCCCAAAGGCAGGGGCGGCAGGTTATAAAATTTTCTTGGAAGGTGAGGACAGTGTAGCTGTGGGTGAAGCTAATGCAAGTTTACAGTCTCTCCAAAAAGAGCTGTTGGCTGAGAACTCTGATTTCACATAAGCAGTGGGGAGGTCACTTTCTCTCCTTTGCCCTTAACCTCGGGGTCAAAGTAGCAAGGCAAAAAGACAAAAATATAAAAATACAGAGTAGCAAAAAGTATCAGTTTTTTGTCTTTTCCCATTTAGCACAGGGGTTATAAATATCTTTCTCCTTCTATATATAGCCACAGACTAGGAATCATCATGTTACGGAAATTGGAAAGAATCTTCGAAGGTCTCAACTTCCCCTACCCACACTTTTCCAAATAAGGAATCTGAGTCTGAAAGAGGTTAAGGGCTTGGTGTTGCTAGTTAGTGACCATCCTTGTGATCCCACATTAGGAGCAGTGAAGACCAGGGCTCACGTTTGTAGGACTCCTGGTCCAGTGCTCTTTCCAAGAGAGAACCACCTTCCAAATGTTTCGAGTCTCCAAGTGCTGTCCTGCTAACTCCGCACAGCTCAAACTACTGTGACTGCAGTTTTTCAACACGTGTAAGAAGGATTGGCTTCTATTTCCAGTGCTCAATTGACAGCCCTGTGTTCTGTTACTGACTCGTTGTTTTGCACTCTTGTCTGTGGCTGGAATTACCCTGGGGGTAGTAACATGAGGTTTCTGAGCGGGAATCAATTGCAATGGAATACGCAGTTATTTTCTTTCTTTATTTTCCACAGGCAATTTATAAACCTTCAAGAGCTCACCTACTGCTATGAGCGCTCTGTTTTCCAATATGTTTCTTTGCCCTGTGATAAGAACCTATTAGTGCTACAAAGTTTTGGGCGGGTGTCCCAGCTGTACATAACAGAACCTGCGCCTGGCTTGCTTCTCTCCATCCCTAGGTAGCAGCTTGGTACGGACATCAACCCAGAATGGCTCCCGTAACTTTGTAAACCCTATTTCTTTCTTTCCTTTTTTTTTTTTAAAGACTGAATTTTTTAATATTATTATTTTTTTTATTAACATATAATGTATTATTAGCCCCAGGGGTATAGGTCTGTGAATTGCCAGGTTTACACACTTCACAGCACTCACCATAGCACATACCCTCCCCAATGTCCATAACCCCACCACCCTCTCCCTACCCCCCCACCAGGAACCCTCAGTTTGTTTTGTGAGATTAAGAGTCTTACGGTTTTATCTCCCTCCCGATTCCATCTCGTTTCATTTATTCTTTTCCTATCCCCCAAACCCCCCACGTTGCATCTCCATTTCCTCATATTAGGGAGATCATATGACAGTTGTCTTTCTCCGATTGACTTATTTTGCTAAGCATAATACCCTCTAGTTCCACCCACGTCGTCGCAAATGGCAAGATTTCGTTTCTTTTGATGGCTGCATAGTATTTCATTGTACATATATATCACATCTTCTTTATCCATTCATTTGTTGATGGACATCTAGGTTCTTTCCATAGTTTGGCTATTGTGGACATTGCTTCTATAAACATTTGGGTGCACGTGCCCCTTCGGATCACTACATTTGTATCTTTAGGGTAAATACCTAGTAGTGCAATTGCTGGATCATAGGGTAGCTCTATTTTCAACTTTTTGAGGAACCTCCATGCTGTGTGAACCCTATTTCAACCCTCTGTTTTGGTCTGTGAGCCTGGCTGTGGCACCTCTCCATTTGCAGGACGCTTGTGAACCCTATCATCACTCCCATCCACCACCAAGCTTTCCAGCCTTGGAACCCATAACTTCAGCCCCCACCCCCTGCCCCTTTACACTACAAGCTTTAGTTCTCTCTCATGTCCACACAGAGATCCTTACCCAGTTTTAAAGTATGTATCGCTATTACTTTAGCTACTATTGCTACGGAAAGTCATGCATGTCTTGACCAGAAATCTCCAAAAATAATGCCTCGGGAGCAACTTCGGGATGGCAATCGGGGTTATTGCTTTTGCATTCATTGGGGTGCTGATGACCAGTGATGAGGGACCAGTTTCGGCTCTACTTTTCTACAGATAGCTCCAATTTGCCTGATAGGATTCTTAGAACAGGCATTGACATTTCAAAATTTCTTTGAGCTCTCCTGTGTGCCCTTTGGACACTGTGGAGGCAGATAAGAAAAAAAAATGCCAAGATTTAAATGCTTCTAAAAAGTCCAGCTCGTCTCTAGAGCCATAAAAAAGAATTAAGTTTCTGGATTTGGTGGGGTAAGTGAGGAGGACTTCAAACGGAAGAGAGAAGCGGGGCAGGTGGTTTTGAGAGAGCGCCCCCTAGTGCACACAGCCGGGGTAATCCCCTCCCTCTGAGCGTGAGCAGGATCGCGAAATTCATGGAATTTCACTCCCAAGATTAGGGGACATTATATGGCAAAGGTGAAGGGATCTTTGAGTTAAAATTAAGGTCCTTAGTCCGTTGAATTTGAGTTTGTTAAAGGAGATCATCCTGGGGGTGGGGCTGATTTATCAGGCGAAACTTTAAAAAGGATGAGCCCCTTCCTGAAGGGAGAGATCTGAAGCAGGGGAGAGATGATCCGGTCGGCTTGGAAGCAGGCAGCCCAGAGGAGCGCCGGGCGACCCCGGCCATTAACCAGCAAGAAAATGGGGGTGCCGAGCCTACAACCTCAAGGAATTGGATTTTGCCAACAATCGGAATAACCTCGGGAGACGACCTTGGATATCACACGAGAACGCAGCCGGCTGACACCCTGATTGCAGCCCGGTAGGTCACTCGGCAGGGAACCCAGCTATACGTTACCTGAACTCCTGACCCACGGAAGCGGAGATGGTCAACGTCTGTCCCTGTCAGCCTCTAAATTTGTGGTCGCTTGTTAGACAGCCGTAGCAACAAATACAAGCGGCCACACTGAACCTCATTCTGATATTTTACAGGGCGATGTGCAAATGTCATACAATCTCCAAAACCGTCTCTCTGCCCCCACCAGGGCAGGGAACAAGGCACTACAGACTGGCAGTGGTCCCGCCGGTCCACCACCGTTCTCTCTCTAGGCTTTTCCAGATCGATTCACTGAGCAAAGCCAGGGGAGAACCACAGACATTTTCAGGGGTGGCCACATGAACAAGATCCAGCATTTCTCATCTACGTGGTGCCTTAGACGCAGGGAAACTTCTAGAGCAACAGCAAACTCAAGCACAGGCCACAGATTAACACACTGACTTCAGATCAAATAGAAAGATGTGTGCCCCCCAGGATGAGGTGGGACCCGCTGAGGAATCACATCCTGCTTCTTAAGCGGTAAAGCTAGCATCAGCTACTGGTTGCACTTGAACCAGGTAATAAAACCCAGGGGCCTTGGAATGCAGCCCACTCGACCACGGCCGCCCCAGGCGCTCTCTGTGCAAGGGTCAGATTACAAGAGGACACCTAAGAAGATAATGGGTGCTAAATTCAACAGGCAAGCTGTCTGTCGGTGGACGGAAAACTTTGTAAGGATCCAGCGAAGCTCAAAGTCCAACGGTTAGGTGTAGCTGCTGGCTGATGAGAAACCGTCACAAACACGAGAGCTGATGGCAGGTCCAGGGAGGGGCACCTGCACCCAAAGCATCTGACCTGTGACTCGCAGGGCAAGGGATTTCAGTGCTTACCGGGGAAGGAACTTATGTTTAGATTTTTTATGGGAAAGTAAATCCTTTGTCCATAATGGAAGCTTTCAAAGCACCAAATTCATTATAAGCCTGGACACCATTATTGCTTCTGGAAGCACCCAGAATACTTCATGTTTTATGACATAAACCACAAGGAGAGCTGCATAATTTGGTTGCCATGTTATTTACTGTTCTACGACTTATCAAATGTCAAAAACTTCTGGACTCCACGGTTTTGGCATCAGAAAGCACGGCACTCCTATGTGTGGTCGGTGGTAAGATCCACGGGAGAGCCCCTAAGAGCTCGAATGTTTTCCTTAGGAAGCAAGAGGCCTCCAGGCCCCTGTCTTCACTCTCTTGAAGAGACTCTGTCCTGTTCAGAACACAACACAGGCCCCTCTCCTGTAACTTGGCTGGTTTTTCTATCTGCCCACGTAGTATCCGTAGCACAACTGGCCCCTTCAATCAGCAACAGAAAAAATCTGCTCTGCAGGGTCTCCCCAAAGGCCAACATTTATTTGACCACCATCTTCTTCTTGCCAGCGCTCCCTGACGTTCCAGACACAAAATAGAGGAATGCAGAACCTGTTCTTACAGGCTCTCTATCTGCTTAGATATTTGGCCCTTAGACCATGACCATGGTCCACTGGAGTGGGACAAAGGAACTTCAGCCTTCCTATCCCTCCTGCTTTTAGGAGGTAACAGCCATGGACTACACCTTGAGAACACCTGACTTCAATGATCTGAGAGCTGTGTTACCCAAGGCTTCCCCTGTCCTGCTCCTCGCTCTCCACTGTCAAGATGAAATGCCTTTGCTAACTCAGCTTAGACACGTTGATGTTACACCTTCAGTTTTCACAAAGAAAGCCCATGAGAAATGGTCACATGAAGAATTTTTTGACAAGCCTGTACCGATGAAGACATGGTCCACTGTATCCTCTCCTTATATATACTGAGCCAATACAAGAAATGTCTTCAAAAATGTAACACCCGGAAAAGAAATTTATCCAGATAAACTAAGTTTTGGTTTATCATTCCATGAAAAATTGATAATCTACTGGCAGCCAAGACGCTCAGAGTCAAGGTCAATGCCCAATTACAGTAACTCTACCAGCCTTGGGATATATGCTCTATATCCTTTGTACCTGCATGTTTTATTGAAATACCTCAAATCCTTCCAGGGAGTAGTTAGTTATATATTTTAAAACATTCAGGTGGGAGGACAAGGACAAAACTTTGAGAATATAAGACCCCAAATCGTTAATCTTAAGATGCAATATAATATAGTGCTTAAATCTGCTTAAATCTGTACCACTTGGTTCAAATCTCAACCCAGCTACTTCTGAGTTTGGACAAGGTCTTAGCCTCTCTGTGATTCACCTTCTTTATCTCTAAATGGAGAAAATAAAAATACTTCTTTCTAGAGTTATTTTGAGGAATAAACGTATCAATATACATGGTGATTCACCTTCTTTATCTCTAAATGGAGAAAATAAAAATACTTCTTTCTAGGGCTATTTTGAGGAATAAATGTATTAATATACATGAAGCACTTACAGAGAGTAAAAATTTGCTCTTATTATCTTGCAGGCTGATGGTAACCTCTACCAGTACGTGGTATGATCAAAATGTCAAATGCTATTATCAGGCTTCTGAACTTTATCCATTCAAATGCAACATATAATTCTTACCTACTGTAGCAGATGCTGATGAGAGCAGAGATTTGCCCCAGGAGCCCCAGCCTGCCCATCCTCCTCCATGGGAAGGTGAATCCACAGCCTATAGAAAAACAGAT
Source organism: Martes martes (assembly GCF_963455335.1). NCBI lineage: Eukaryota > Metazoa > Chordata > Mammalia > Carnivora > Mustelidae > Martes > Martes martes. The sequence goes on along the minus strand of NC_137889.1, from coordinate 170,981,018 downwards.
GAGCAGAGCGCTAGCAATTCAGTATAAGCAGGAATGGGAAAAACAAAACAAAACAAAACAAAAAAACAAAACACAAAACCCTTGGTTTGAAACAAAAAAGAGATTTAAGAAAAAAAAAAAATCACCAGTAACCATATCTCCCTGGCTTAAAGTTCATAAGAGCCATAAAAGAATGCAAAAAAGAATACTACCCACATTTCAGTGTGTACTTCGAACAGAACTGATCAGTAGCCATGTTGGCTTGAAGTGAGAGGGAGGGAGTTTGATGTTAAGAAAGACCCAAATATACCCTTGTCTGGAAGACAGGGACAAGGGCTGTAGGGGGAAATCATTTAACTTATTAGGGCACAAAGTGATTGGGAAAAGTTCAAAGCTCTGGCAACTTTAATGAGGCTAAACAAATGTTCTCTTCCAGGTAGAGGTAATTTTCCAACCTCTGGGGTGATAGGAGCGAGCTCTGATGGATGATAGGTGTCTAGAAAAGCACCAATAAGCCTGGAGATGGGTCGCAGCCAATAGGTAGCCTTTTAAGGTAGACACCTTTCTTTCTTTCTTTCTTTCTTTCTTTCTTTCTTTCTTTCTTTCTTTCTTTCTTAAAAGACTTATTTATTTTGAGAGGGGAAGAGAGAGACAAGGGGGGGTGGTTGGGGGGAAGAAGCAGAGGGATAGAGAGTCTTAAACAGCCTGCATGCTGAGTGTGGAGTCCAACACTGGGCTCGATCTCACAACCCTGAGATCACTACCCGAGCCAAAATCAAGAGTCAGATGCTCAACCAACTGAGCCGCTGAGATGCCCTGAGATAGATGCCTTTCAAGGTGTCTTTCACTGTCCCTTTCAAGGGTTCAAATTCTTCTGTTAAGTATTGGGATTGAGATTGAGAGACTGGTTTAGCTTGTGTTGGTTGCCTGAATAGAAGATGAAAACTCTGGCAATGTAGGTGACCATATTCCATCCGTCTTGCTGACTAAGGGTTAAGAGAAATCAGCGTGAGCAGAATGAAGGAGATATGTTCAGAGAAGCTGTTAAATTCCTGAAAGCTTCTCAGCCCCTGGGTTCTGTCCCTCCTCAAGGCCCTATTACATCTTCGAGTTCCATGAGATTCCTGCATCATCAGTGAGTCTGTCTGTCTGTTTCTTTTTTTAAATGTTTTGTTCACTGATGTGTATCTCCAGAGCCTAGAAGAGTACATGGCATATAATAAGTGCTTAATACATTTATTTGTTGAGTGACTGACTGAAATTCATCCATTTTCTTAAGTATGTCATATTATGACATACTTTATTAGTCAGGAATTTCCTGAGTAATATTAGTAATAATATTAACAGAAACTATGACATACTTAAGTATGTTACTTGCACCCAGAGCCCTGACTTGGGTAGTGGAACTACAGCTTTCCCTTATTATCTAGGATAATTACTAGTTATCTTTGGAATTTCCTGAGTATCTAGGAACACATTCTAGAAAATGAGGCAAGAATACATTAGGAGTAATACTTAAGGTGCTGGAGAGTCACAGCTCTTTCCTCAAAAAAAAAAAAAAAAAAAAAAAGAAAGAAAGAAAGAAAGAAGTTCAGTTAAATATTCCTACAGACATTGCAGCATCTATAACTTTTGACCCGAGGCTGGTCTCTTAGTCAGCCCCCTTCCCTTCTCTCTCCTGCCTTCTACCTTTGGAGAACAGGGTGGTCATGTCAAATAGTTTGGGCCAACAGGATACAAATGGGAGGGCTTTTGCTTTCATGATAAACTACACACTTATGGCTAGCACCAACTCTTACCACCATCCTTTCTTTCTGCCTGAATGTGAATATGATGCTTGTAACAGCATCTGCCGAAGCAGCCATCTTTGCAGACATGAGGGAAAGTCCAGGGAATCACAGAGTCCCTGGTCCTGGTATTGCTGAGCTACTAAACCAATGTGAGTAGTTGACTGTCTTCATTCTTTCTGTTAAGTGAGAAAAAAAATAAGCTGCTATTTGATCAGCCACTCTATGTTGAATTTTAGTTATTTGTACCCAAAGGCATTCTTTTTTTTTTTTTTTAAAGATTTTATTTATTTATTTGATAGAGAGAGTTCACAAGTAGGCAGACAGGCAGGCAGTGAGAGAGAAGGAAGCAAGCTCCCTGCCGAGCAGAGAGCCCGATGTGGGACTTGATCCCAGGACCCTGAGATCATGACCTGAACCGAAGGCAGAGGCTTAACCCACTGAGCCACCCAGGTGCCCCCAAAGGCATTCTTAACTGATTCACCTAGTAAACAGCAAACACCATCCATCAGTGGAGACTACTGGTCAAGAGAAAAGGGTATGGAATTAAATTGCTTGGGTTGGACTCCAGGCTCTGCCATTTTGGGCAAGTTATTCAAGTCTTTTGACACATCATTTACTCATTACAAAATGAGATACATTAGTATAAGAACCATAAGTATAAGAACCAATAATCTCACAGGGTTATTATGAATATTTAAAGAAAAAAATCATATAAAACTTTGCACATAGTGTCTGGCACATAATAAATACTCCTCCATAATAATAACAAGAACAACATTAATAATAATAAACTGTTGTATTTTTAACACTAAGAAGCAAAAAGCTTTGAAAGTTGGCTGACATTTATTTCTGTCTGGAAACAATGAGGAGCTTGTGAACATGAATGGAAATACTCAGGATTCATGACTGTCTGCTTTCATTTTTGGTGTCTACATTGATTTACTTCACCTCTGCAATGGAAGCCAGTGGCAATTTTATACCATCAGGAAGACAGATGTAAGTCGGTGATTAATATCATTCTTTCACAGGACAAATCACTACCTATGTGATTAGGGAGAGTTAATACACTTAGGGGTGACAGCTTCCGACTCAAATTTATAATACTTAATATGCTCTGACAGCTGGTAATTGACTAGCAAATGAAAATAAATGTTAAATGAGTCTAGAACTTTTTGCAGTATAAATGACTGCTTCAATTGCTTTATTAATAAAGCTCCTTTGACATTGAGCTGTGACCTCGTGATCAGCTACGAAGAATATTCGTTATCAATGGCAAGTACTCAAATGACTAAACGTGCACATTTGATATAAAAAACCATATAAACGAACACTTCAACATGAATTCTCATCTTGAGTATTACCTCTGCTTCAAATGGTTTTAATTTTACACACTTAGGAGTCGATAAAGTAGGTAGCATGGATCTACTCAGATCTTTCATTATCAAATATGGTCATTTTAAAGCTTTTTCCTCATCCTCATCCCATGTGACCCCCACCTCCTTTAACAGACAGCTTCCCATACGAATTTGCAGAGAAAACCGAGGCCACCAGATGGGAACTCTCTTAACTTCCTGCCTCTCTTCATAAACTCTCAGAAGAATGATCTCATTTCACAAGAGCAAATCAGACTTGGCTTGATCACGAGGGATATCCAAAACTCAACAGAAGATCATTTAAACATCAGCAACTATTGTGTGGTCCTAAGAATATGAAGAATGCAGGATTCCATCAGGTTCAAAGTCCTTTCAATAGAAAAGATATGTACATACCTAGTGTCCCATTTAAAGGTCTTTATCATTAAATGGAAAATACATTGATTTATTTCAGGCAATCAGATATACATGTATCATTAGATAGAAAAAAAGGTATGAATGTTAGAATTCCATTGATCTTGAAGGCCTCTAACATTTAGATGGAAACATAGGTACTTGTCATAAAAGATCAAAGATCAACCTGGTTGACCTATGTCCTTGAGTAGATCAAGAATCAGGTACTGTCCATAGTTCACATCTGTGAGGACAAACCCTTTTTAAGTTTTGTCACTCATGACACAGCTGCTCTAAAAAGGGGCTCAGTGTGACATTCAGGGAGATGGAAATCTCTCTGGATGCCTGCAGTTCTGTCAAAATATTTGCTTAAAAATGGCCTCAGTTACTTCCAAGCAATTTTCTTCCTTGGTGGGTATGCATCGTTCCACTCTGGGAATATTTAAAATTAAATATAGAAAGGTTTAAAGCATCACCATCATACTATTAATATATTTATACATATTTGGTCTTCTCTGCACTATTTAAAAAATTAGAGTGAAACTTAAAAAAAAACAATTTAAAGTGAATAACTGAATGATTAAACTTTTTTTTAAGATTTTATTTATTTATTTGACAGAGAAAGAGAGAGAGAGCATGCATAAGCAGGGGGAATGGCAGGCAGAGGGAGAAGGAGAAGCAGGCGCTCCCATGGAGCAGGGAGCCTCATGTGGGGCTGAATCCCAGGACCCCAGGATCATGACCTGAGCCAAAGGGAGCTGCTTAACCAACTGAGCCACCCAGGTGCCCCAAATGATTAAACTTCTGATTTTAAGTTGAAATCTTCCTAAGTTTATGCGTGGTATTATGACATCTAACAGGTCTTTAGGTCCACTCTATAATTTAAGTTATTAGGCTTATAATACTTCCTATGCACTCAGCAAGGTTTTGTTTGAGTAGATAAATGAGGTGCTCAAAAAAGAAAACAGAATATGTTACATTCACATGGACACAGTTTTAAAGTATTTGAACACACTTAAGTTAGTAAAAAGGGCTAATTATTCATCAAAAGTCCCTTGAAAGTGCCTGTTGGGTTTTGCTGGACTTCCAAATAGAGTAAGATTTGTGAGATAAATATAAAGCCTAGGAAGCATTGCATTTTTGAATTTATAACCTTAACACATTGAACACTGATCGTTTAAGCCAAACTGAAAGTCCAAGAAGTCCCTTTTATTTTTTAATTTTTTAAAAAGATTTACTTACTTGAGAGAGAGAGAGAGAGATATGGGGGAGGGGCAGAGGGAAAGGAAGAGAGGACGAAAATCTCCAGCAGACTCCCCACTGAGTGTGGAGCCTGACGTAGGGCACGATCCCAGGACCCTGTGATCACAACCTAAGCCGAAATCGAAAGTCGGATACTCAACCAACTGAGCCACCCAGGTGGCCCATGAGTAGTCCTCTTTATTCACAAATACACACTGGCCTACACCAAAACCCCATCTAAACCCAAAGCTAACTTAACTGCACCCCCATTCACAATCACCTCCTTCCCTTCTAGCATTGCGGAAGTGACGTCTTCCTCTTAGTTATAATGATCACCTCCCCCTGAACTCCACTGGGCCTGGATGGGTTGGTCTTCCCTCCTCTCCTGGCTTTTCAAACTTTCTCCACCTGCTACTTTCCACACTCAATCATGGACAAGATTCCTCCACCTTAAAACCAACAAATGAAAATCAACAATGACAGAATGTTTCTTTCAAGCCTATCTGGTGTCTGCTCTCCCTCCCACTTCTTCCCTCTTACAAGACGTGCCTACTGTCTGTACCTGTCCCCCTTCATTCCTCCCCCTGTCACAGGACTCTGCCACGGCCACTGTGACTGCGTGAAACCATTCTCATCAGGGTCACAATGGTTTCCTTTAGTCGTTCATCTCGTGACCTTTTACTAGCGTCTGCAGCTTAACCACATCTCCAGTCTCAAACTACTCTCTTCTCATGGCTTCCATGCCCTATCTTTGGACTCTGACTTTCTTGGCCCATTTTTTATTTTGATGATTTCAGTTTACTTTAGAAAGTTCCTGAATGCGTGTGACATTATGGGGGGTGCTTAATTAAGTGGCAATCCAAGTGCTTCCAGCATTCCGAGAGAATATGCATAGTTCGCGGTGGTCAGCTGTCATCCTAATCAGGAAAGCCGTCCTCCAGAGGCACATAGCACGAGCATTTCTATGATCTGTCATTTTATTAACGCCTGATGCTTTGCTAATTAGTCTACTGAATTGTAGAAGTGGATTTTAACTGGTGAACACGGTGAACTATTAACCAGCATTCTGAATACAGGAAAGGGGGTCTACGTGGTGAAATTAAAGGCATTCAAGAGTTACAGACGGCTACATTTATTTTAGAGTCTCTTTCTATCTTCTTATGAACAGAGCATAAGAAAAGTTTTTGCCCTGTATTAGATGGAGTTCTCCATCCAGCTCTGAACTCTGGGGCGTTCTAGTTTTTTTAATGCCAGCTCTAAAGGAAGAAAACCCTGCCTCTAGAATTTTAGGTGTTTGTCTTGAGTGAAACTCATTCAGGGTGGTGGTCAAAGTGCCGAAAAGGACAGAATGATGGGATATTCTCCAGCCTACGCGAGAAATAGTTGTGAACTATTTTTAATTTTCTGAGTAATTAATGTTCGATTTCAAAAGTCAGTGTGGTACGATGTGACTTGTGATCTGATTTCCCTCATAAAATGTGCTAAGATCATGAAGAGAAGAGGTAGCCCTCTCCATCTCAACTTCTGGCTACCACAAGCTATCAAAAAGAATCTAAGAGCCAAGTTGGCTTAGGGACAGGAATCTTCCAGGGCCAAGGCTTTGGCCTCTGTGCTTCTCTATTAACATGTAACACTGGAGGCAATCTCACCCACTCCCATTTCTTAATGTCCAGGTATTAATGGCCTCCAAATCTCTCTGCTGGGCTCCAGGCTATAATTAACCAACTGCCCTAAAATCCCTTGGATGTCCCATGGTATGTTCAATACTGAACTTACCGTCTTCTCAATCTCACCCGATGCCCCAGCTAGCTCTTTCTGTAATCATAGTGTTAGTCATTCCCAAACACTGGTCTATAGACTGACTAGAAGGGTATCACCTAGGGAAACTTACTAAAAATACACGGTCTTAGCTCCCACTGTGACCTTTTGAATAAGAATCTCAGTGTAGAGCCTAGGAATCTGAATTTTTAACAATCTCCCTAGGTTAGTCCACTATACCACCAGATTTAGGAATTCCTGCCTTATGTGGCCAAACTGCCCCAGCATCCGCCAAAGCCAAACACTGAGTGCCATCACGGAGAGTAGGCTTAAAGGGGGAAATACCCAAAAAGAACAGGAGTAAACGCGACTTGTTCATTTAAGAGGGAAAAATCTGCCATCTGTGTGTCTTGGTCTATGTTCGCTCTTCTTTGTCTCCCTGGACAGCAATTTGATGGCTCTTATACATTCTGTTTTTCCTCTTCTAGGGAGAGAACTAACCAGTGGTAGTCTATGTTTTTCTCTGTGAGTACCTTTAGTGATAACATTGGAATTCTTTGCTTTCATAATCAACATTATGTATGGGTGTTTAACAATAGAGATGAATTTTTTTCCACTCTGGGTAACATTTCTTGGTGTTAAGAACTTAGGGAAATTTGATTTAGATGGGATCTTGTAGGAGGTGATAGGCCAGTCTGTAAGAAGGTTCCAGAAAAATCTCTGGAAATCAATATCACTTCTTACTAACACTTGAGACAAACATCTTTAAATTGAGGCTGAAGATGTTCCTGATTCCTGAGGACTGATTTAAGCGGCCCATCTAAGGCTTCCCTCGTGTCTGCCCTATCTAGTACCAGAGGATATGCTCTCGTTACTTTCATACAACACTCCCTTCTCCAACTAGACCATAGGCATCCCGAAGACAGTGGAGCCCCTCATGTTTCTGGGCACAACACATGTTGTCTTAGGGCTGGCAGAGGCCCTCGAGAGTCTAACCTCCAATGTTCAAATGAGTCTGGGGACCATCTCTCATGGGTGTTGTAGAGTAGATCCCGCAGGAAGTCTCAACCCAATGGCTTCTAGTCTGTACATCATAATGGGCAAGAAAAAGAAGGAGCACCAAAGACAGAGATCGCCCCTCTGAGTGCAAAAACCACTGGCCTCTTCCTCTTCTCTGGGCCCCTCCTAGTCACAGCCCTACCTGCCGGGTTATAGCTGCTGGGCTGACTCAGGCAAATGTGAAGATTATAAGGTGGGTTTCGAGGGGACCCAGACCCCAAGTGACTATGCAGATACAAGTCACTTAAAGAAAAAAAAGTACATATCTAAGCACAAAATCTAGTGTGTCCTAGAAGACACTGGTTAAACTTCCTCCAAGGCTATCCTGCCAGCTTTTGGGTTTTGTTTTTGTTTTTGTTGTTTTGGGGTTTTTTTTGGTCTTTGGTTTGTTTTGTTTTGTACTTTCTTTGTTTGTTTTGTTTTAACAAAGCAGACATTTTCCCCTAGGAGCTTGTTTAAAGAGATAATGGGATTTTTTTAGGCTCAGATATACCTGGAATCAAATAGGCTTTTGAGCCTGGCTGTTTTCCTATTGGACCTGCCATTCCTCAGGGGCCCAGTATTCAAGATCCATAGTCAACTTGTAAATGAACTTTTGATTCAAGGTTTTCTTTAGAATGAACTCTTTTCTACATCAAGAGAAAAATCGTTGTTTTCATCATTGCAAAAGGATTTTTCCTAAGTGTCCAACAAGGCAATAAACTAGAGCAACTAAACAATGCCTGAAGATAAGGCACAACACTGACTTCTTGTATAGACAAGAGATAGTAGAACCCTCTTCTCTGGGTAATCCTTAAAAAGAGACTAAATTTGCACCTACTTTCAAGGGTTTAAATATGACCTGGGTGGAAAAGATATCCTCTTCTGGCAAGGCCCTTCCACCAGCCCTATCAGCTTTCTGCCTTCTTAGAACAAACATACCGACGGACATTCCTCCCACAACTGGGTTTCATCTGCACTCCTGGTGCAAGGCCACACGCATACACCCAGAGCCACGGTCCCGATGGCCACACGCATACACCCAGAGCCACAGTCCCAACCCCATGGCCAACATTTACACTTCCATCCAGATGGTTTTGGGATGCCTCACAATGAAGAAATACTCCTTTCCAAGTCCTTGAGAACTATCAGTGTCATGCAGGGAGAGGAGGGCACTATTTGCTCACTGGCTCTAGCCCTGTAGCAGTAAGGTTTATAAACAGCTTTCAAAAGCAGGTCATGATCCTGGAGTCCCGAGATCGAGTCCCACACCAGGCTCTCTGCTCAGCAGGGGGGGTCTGCTTCTCCCTCGGACCTTCCCCTTCTCATGCTCGCTCGCTCTCATTCTCTCTGTCTCTCTCTCAAATAAATAGATAAAATCTTAAAAGAGCAGGACTCATTAAGTTTCCTCAAAAAATGAAGGAAGATAGGTAGGAGCATACTGACTTTTTCTTGTGCTCTCTTTTTTAGCAGTCTCATTTTCATTATTAGAAGTCTGGAATCGGAATGTATAATCTATCCACCGAGAGCATATATATTTTGAATTAGGGGAGCTTAAGTCATCTCGGGTCACAAGGCTGTGGCCAAGATACGGTTTTCTGAATGTACAAAGATATTTATTGACAGTGGCACTTAGGATAAGCATTCAGAACCAATGCTTCCCACAACAGAAAGCGTGCAGGAAAAACAGGTTCCAGAGTCAGGTACATGAGTGTATGTAGCTATAGGATTTTTAAATATATATCCTGTTGGCTCTGTTTCTCTGGGGAACCGACTACTAGAGCGTCCGTATTTTCTAAAGCTTTCCCAGGGGTTGAAATGTTCAGCTGGAGTTGAGAACCTCTGGTCTGGGAGTACTTAACCCCTTAGGGGGTCCGTGGATCACTTTGAAGGTTCTGAACCCTTGGAACTCAAAGACGAAATTGTGCCTGTGTGTTTCCCATATCTCGTTCAAGCTCTCAGCTGGTCCTCAGATTCCCTTCCCTGACATCCCTCCACAACCACTGTTTGCCTTTGTTTAAGTATCTCTGGTCACAGGAAACACCCGCCTCTCTGAGGGAGTCCATCTCTTCTGGAAACGGATCTAAAAGTCAACCCCCTTGGGTGTCTGGGTGGCTCAGTGGGTTAAAGCCTCTGCCTTCGGCTCAGGTCATGATCTCAGCGTCCTGGGATCGAGCCCCGCATCGGGCTCTCTGCTCAGCGGGGATCCTGCTTCCCCCACCCCTGCCTGCCTCTCTGCTTACTTGTGATCTCTGTCAAATAAATAAATAAAATCTTAAAAAAAAAAAAAAGTCAAACCCCTTGAGGAAACTGAAGCACAAGGAGGCTTATTTTGAGTAAAAGAATCACAAAACACTAGTCAGAAGAATACCTTGTGCTGTTCATGTAAAATTTCTTCATTTTATTGAGGGAAAAACCGAGGTATGGAGAAATTAGGTGTCTTGCCAAAATTAATAGTGTTAATGTTAGGTACGAGGGGGAAAGCCAGGCCCCCTGGTTCCCTGTTTGGTTTCCTCCCCTGACTGCAGGCAGTAGAGTCCCTTCACGGGGGTAACCCGCAGTGGGACACTTCAGAGGAGCAGGGCTGGGGCCTGACTGAGGAAAAAAACCCCGATTCCCCACGTCCTCCCTTCGCTCTGAAAGGCAGACTCGAAGGGAGTGGTCCGCTTCCTTCTTCCATGCTGAATGCCTCTCCATCCCCGCCAGCCCCAACGTGACTGAAGAGGAAGATGACAAGAAAACCCAGCTCAACGGTCACCCTGATGCTGTACAAGGTACCAGCTGGGAGACACTGGTCTATTTTATCCCCCAGAAAGACGGGCGCAGGCACCGAAAGGGAGGGGCCATGAACACGTTCTGCCTCTGGTCTTCTGGAAGGTGTTGGGTAATGATAAGATAGTGATCTGACGGTTTAAGACTGACGTGTTTAGGATGGAATCAGGCTCATGAATAACTCGGGCTCCTTAGGTCCAGCATTTCAGTATCTTCCATTTGTTACCAAGTAGCTTCACATCTCCCCAGGTTATTTCCTACCTCTGAGTCGGATTGCCTTGTCTATAGATGAAGGTTAATAATATCCAGCTTAGAACCTCAAAGAAGGGGCACCTGGGTGGATCAGTTATTAAGCGTCTGCCTTTGGCTCAGGGCATGATCCCAAGGTCCTGGGATCGAGCCCCCCATGGGGCTCGCTGCTCAGCTGGAAGCCTGCTTCTCCCTCTGCCACTCCCCTTGCTTGTGTTCCCTCTCTCACTGTCAAATAAATAAATAAAATCTTAAAAAAAAAAAAAAAGAGCCTCAGAGAACTGTTGCATGGAGTGAATTACCTAAGGGGCCAGTGGGGCACTTGGCATACAGGGGATGTGTCCAGTCTTTGGTGGCTGTTACTATTATCACCACAATTATCAAAATGCAAATATTATACTGACCAATTATTCTCCTATCTGTCTTTTCTCACCACACGACACCCTTTTGAAGACCAGACAGGATGTCACAGTATATTCTGAAATTCCCCGATCTCCGTAAGCATAGAAAATACCCCGATCTGTGCCCATGGCAGGTATCAGGAAGAACTTGGGGTGAACTGAATGGAACGGACCCCACCTACCGGATTAATCTGTTCTTTCAGGGGTATTTCTGGTCCGAGCTCTGCCTCGAGGCTCACGGGGTCAGTGCATTCAACAAGCGTGTCGTCAGTCACTTCTCCATTGAGAGGGGGCTCCATGACACTGCTGTGTTGGAGCCACTCAGGGTGCCCAGAGTCAGTGGTCTCTGCACCCTGGACAGTGGCATTTTCATGCCCATCGCCTCCGGCGTCAGCTGCTGTCGGCTCGTTTGAAATCACAGCTGAATCACAGGGGGCTTCTGTGTCTTTGGGTGAAAATTCACTCTCTTCGGGCATCTTGGCAATTTCTGCTTTGTCTCCAGTGGCTGAGGTGTCACTGGCGTCGTCAGACATTTTAATACCTGTCAACGTGATTATAAACATTTTCTGCTTTAATCTGAATTGTTAAACTTGAATCCAAAACCCCAAATAATCAAATCTGGTAGTGGAAGGATTTCTTCTACCAATAAGAAACTTTATGTACCCTTGGGGTAGGCTAAACTATGGCCCCCAAAGATATCCTCATCCTAATCCTTGGAATCTGGGAATGTTACCCTTATGCAGCAAAAGGGATTTTGCATATATGGTTGAATTAAGGATTCTGGGGTGGGGAGATTATCCTGGGTTATGTGGGTGGGTCCTAAATGAAATTATAAGTGTCCTTAAAGAAAGACAGGAGATTTGATTACAGAGAGGACAGGAGAGTTTGGAGTGATGAAGATGAAGGAAGGGCCATAAGCCAGGGGATATGGGGATCTGTAGCCACTAGAAGCTGCAAAAGTCACGGAAACCACTCTCCCCTCAGAGATGCCAGAAGGAACCAGACCTACCAACACCTTGACTTTAGCTTGGTGAAGCTGGTTTTGGATGGCTGACCTCCAGAACTGTAAGAGAAGAAATCTGTGTTGTTATAAGCCACTAGTTTGTTGTAATTTGTTACAGCAGCCGTAGGAAACTAATACGACCTACAGTGCTATCTCTAAACGTTCACGGATCTCTTATGTGGTATGGGGGGATAGGTCTATGGAAACTAAGAGCATTCTCTGTATCTGTGAAATTATTTAACATCACTTTATTCATTATAATTGCAGCAATAATGAGAATAAGCATGGAAAAGACCCAAGAGCTTATCAAAAACAACTTGACATTTAGCTTTGCAACACTGTCAGAGATTCACATCAAGAAAGAGACCTACGAACACATACGTGTGCTTTGTTGGACACCAGCTGGTGAAGGCCTGGGCTTTGTTTGGACAACAGTTTACACAGGGAAACACAGGAGTTGGAAGGGGAAGAAGTGTGGTATTAAGTCAAACGAGGCAGGTCACTCTTACGAAAGTAGCTACAAAGCTGAAAACTCTTTATGAAGCTTGCAAGTTATTATATCATGTAGGACAGCACCATTCAACAGAAATTTTTGCAATGATGACAATGTTCTACATCTGCACTGCCCAATGTTGTAGTTAACATCCACATGTGCCCACTGAACATGGGACATGTGGCTGGTGCAACTGAGCACCTTTTTTTTTTTTTTTAAAGATTTATTTATTTGAGAAAGAGAGAGTAGGCCTAAGAGCAGAGGGAGAGGGAAAGAATCTCAAACAGCCTTCCTGCTGAGCCTGGAGCCTGATATGGGGCTTGATACCATGACCTTGATACCCTGACCTTGAGAGCATGACTTGAGCCAAAATTAAGAGACGGGCACTTACCTCACTGAGCCAACCAGGCACCCCTCCCAATCCAACGTTTTTTTTTTTTTTTTTTTTTTAAGATTTTATTTACTTGACACAGAGAGATCACAAGTAGGCAGAGAGGCCGGCAGAGAGAGAGAGGGAAGCAGGCTCCCTGCTGAGCAGAGAGCCCGATGCGGGAGATTGTGACCTGAGCCAAAGGCAGAGGTTTAACCCACTGAGCCACCCAGGCACCCCTCAACTTTTAAAAAATGGGTTCTATATCCAGCATGGAGCCCAAAGTGGGGCTTGACTCACGACCCTAAAATCAAGACCTGAGCTGAGATCCATGGCCAGAGGCTTAACCAACTAAGCCACCCAGGCACCTCAGCAACTACATTTTAAATTTTATTTAATGTTAAATGATTTAAGTTTACATTTTACATAGGCATGTGTAGCTAGCAGCTACCTTACTGGATAGCACAGATCTAGAAGGCTAATTTGAGATGACAAGTTTCTCAGGCTAACATGAAAACACAGTGTTCTCACTACACCAGACGCCACGTCTCGGTCCAATCAGTGGGTATTTTTGTTGACCTCAGTGTTTACCAACTGGTCAAACCTCAAGTTGCCACTAAAGCCACGGTATGTGAGTAGCCACTTAACATACTGGCCACATGGAGTACAGGCTTCAAATCATGTGTAAATCTGGTCCCTCATGGAGTCGTTCCCAATGTTGTCTGGCTAGTGTCTTTGCTCGTGCTCTGTTGTTCCCATTCCTTTCTCGGGGTTTCTCACACCACTCTCCTGTTGTGAGTTTCAAATATCTACCTCATTCCATTGAGATGGAACGTGAAGTAGTGGTTTCCAGAAACTGAAGGAAGGGGAATGAGGAGGGACTTCTAATGGGCACAGATTTCTATGGTGTGGGAAGAAAATGTTCTAAAATTAGATAGTAATGGCTGCACAACTGTGTGACTATTCCGAAGACCACTGAAACTGTACACTATCAAAGAGTGAATTCTGTCATATGTGAATTATATCTCAATATATTAAGAGTATACACAATACATACAACCTATAATATTATATGTTAATAACACTGTTATTAAAAAAATTCTACTTCTGGATAAATAGTTCCCATGGCCAGCTGGACACTTGTTCCCATCCAAATGAAAACCTGTTGTCTTACTGCTAATACTTGTTCTTCCTCTTAACTTAACGGTGCCTAGATTTCCCGAATAACCCAGACTTAAAACCTCAGGGCTGTTGAAAGCTATAATTTATTGAGTGCCTATTAAGGCAAGCTCCTTGCATATATTGTCTCCTGTGAGTCAGATATTAGGATCTCCATTTTATAGATGAGACAATGGAGGCTCAATAAACGGCAGGTTTGAGATTTGAACCCATCTAACCTTGAAGTTGAACCATATCAGAACTGTATCTGCAGTGCCACCAGCATCTTCTCTTACATTTAACCAGTGCCCAAATCCTAGAGGCCCTTGATTCAGAATTCATGTCTTGTCTTTTACCTCTCTCCCCATGGCCACCCCTCTAGCTCAGGTCCTCATTATGGTTCATGTTGATGATTTCAACACTGGGTTCACCTTCGCCTATTGCTCTCCCTTTCACTTCCCCATCCCTCCCCATCCCATTCCCATATCCTCAAGGCCTTTCCACCATTGAGATGGGACGACCAGCTTTAGCTGGTATCCAAGCACCTCTGCACTCCAATCCCACCAGCGTTCTCTCACTGTTCCCTTCCAAAACCTGGACCAAGACTGTGACATTCCCATGGCTGTTGGTTCAATATGTTGTGTTTCACACATTGAAGACTCAGTGAAAAAAACCACTGCCTCCATTGTTCGTTCTGCCCAAGTGGATAACATTTTTCTTCCTCTGACCTGCCAGAGTGCTTTGTGTCTAGCTCACCTTGGTTAGAGTTGCTTGAGGGTTTTCCTATTCTAGTACATTATAAATGCTATGAAGACAAGGGTTTTCCTTATCTTGTTCTCATATTTGATGGAGCACTTAACGTGGTTTCTTGAACTTAGTGGGAAGCTCAACACATATGTATATTGTTATATTAATATTTTGGAGACAAAATTAAAATGTAATTTGGATTAGTGTTTTTGTATTTCTTGGGCAAACACCCAGTAGTATGATTACTGGATTGTAGGTGTACTTCTGTGTTTATAGCAGCATTATTTACAAGAGCCAAACTCTGGAAGCAGCCCAAGTGTCCCCCAGTAGATGAATGGAAAAAGATGTGAGATAAATATATGTATCTCACATATATAGGTATACATATCTAATAATATAATATATAATACATATGTTATTCAGCCAGAAAAAAGAATGAAATCTTGAAATCTTGTCATTTGCAATGACATGGAAGAAGCTAGAGTATAATGCTAAGTGAAATAAGTCAGAGAAAGACTACCATATGATTTCACTTGTATGTAGAATTTAGGAAAGAAAACAGACAAAGAAAAAGAGAGAGAGAGACAAACCAAGAAACAGACTCTTGACTAAAGAGAACAAACTGATGGTCACCAGAGGGGAGGTGGATGGGGAGATGGGGGAAACAGGTGATGAGGATTAAGGAGGGCACTTGTGATGATCACCAGGTGTTGTACAGAATCGCAGAATTACCGTATTGTACACCTGAAACTAACAAACCACCGTATGTTAATTATATTGGAGTTAAAGTTCTTAAGAATGTAATCTGAAATGAAAGCAAGCAGAAAATACCTTTACCTCATTTACTCCTCAAGAGCTACCTTACAGCAAGTGGTTCCAAAAGTTCCATATTCTCTCTCCTTTGTCCTTCATCACCCAATGAACTAAGTTAAAAGTCTCCTTTCAAACAAAAATCCTTGAATTCAGTAATAACACTCCTGAAAACAAGTCTATGGGTGGGAAAGGCAAAAAAAAAAGGCATACTTCCCTTTAGCTGCCATATAGAGTCGAGGATAGTCAAGGCGGGAGGTGATCTGCAATGAGTATGGTCAATGCCTCGTTGAAATAGAGAAGGAAACAAGGCCATCGTACAGACAAGGGAGTTGCCATGGCTCATGGGAGGAAGGCGGAACTGAGTGAGGGTACTTGAGAAGCTGCGGTCCTTTTGGAAACTTACAGAATCTTCTTGAAAATCTCTGAGTTAGGACTGGGCTAAGACAGTTGGCAAATGGCAGCCTGCTGGCCACATCTTGCCCTGTTATGGTAAATAAGATTCTATTGGGACAGAGACACATTCATTTGTTGATATACCATCTATGGCTTCCCTAACACTGCAATGGTTGAGTTGCATGGCTGAAAAGAACTTATGGCTGGACGCCTGGGGGGCTCAGTCGGTTAAGAGGCTGCCTTTGGCTCAGGTCATGATCCCAGGGTCCTGGGATCGAGTCCAACATTGGGCTCCCTGCTCAGTGGAAAGCCTGCTTCTCCCTCTCCCATGGCCTGCAGTTCCCCTGCTTGTGTTCTCAAATACCCTCTCTCTGCCAAATAAATAAAATCTTGGAGGGAAAAAAAGACCTTATAGCCCACAAAGTCACAAAGCCTAAAATATTTACTATCCGGCCCTTGACAAAAATGTTTGCTGACCAGTGGTCTAGGATGTGGCTCAGATGCCATGACCTAAACCTTTTTCCGTTTTATCCTATCCTCATCTGGGTCCTGGGAATGTAAGAAGAATGGGTGCGTGAATAAATGATGCTCCGGCATCACTTTTGTTCCCACCCTGTATCCATGAGTAGCTGGTCAGAGGCACTGTCTGATAGTTTCATTTCTTTGTAAAGTAATTTGAAAATCCTTATTATTCATCTGGACGACTAAGGCACTCTGAACTATTTCACTTTTCTAGAAGCAGGAATGTGAGAATAAACCTAGCTATAATAAACATTCCTGGGCAAAGAAAAAACATTTTGGACGCTTTGTTGATTATGCTTTGCCCTAAGTGTGTCTCCATGCTGTTCCTAACGGGCTCTAAAGTACTTCAGGATCTATTGTGCGACTCTATTGTGTGACAGACACACAGCATAGGTGTAACTTACAGGCGGGGGTGGGAGGGGTGAGGGGGGGCAGGGCATGGTTGGTTAACATCAGGGGTGCCCTGTTCAGGCGTATACTCTCCGGAGGTCTTGAGTTAGCATTCAAAATCTGTGACTGGGGGCACCTGGGTGGCTCAGTCAGTTAAACATCTGCCTTCGGCTCCGGTCATGATCCCAAGGTCCTGGAATCGAGTCCCGCATCAGGATCCCTGCACCTTGGGGAGCCTGTTTCTCCCTCTGCCTCTCTCTCTGTCTCTCATGAATAAATAAATAAAATCTTCAATAAAAAAAAAATCTGTTACTGGGTGTTCCCTCTAGATAGGGCTTCACTAACACCCTCTTTAGTTACTACCCCAGGCTGTGCTAATTAGCACAAGGGAAATTAGAAACCATTTTTCACCAGTGAAATGGGAAATGCTTCAGATAGGTGGACTGGCAAGCAATCACACACAGGTGCGACCTGCCCTTCTGTTCCCAGGGCATTAGATTATACTGGGTTCAGCAGCTTAGCACTCTGAGATATTTTCTAGTTCTGCCTTGATTGTGAGAGCACCCCAAAGCCTGACTGGGTTAGCTGAGTCCTGCCCCTAGAGCAGTCCATGCCAGAGGCCCCAAAGGATAGAGACTTCATCAAGCTTCTAAGAACAAGCTGAGGGCCCAGTTGCCTTAGGTCTGTTCACCTCAGCTGCAGAAACAGCTGTAGAAAAGTAGCTGAGCAAAACCTCTTTTCCCTGCGACCGCCCTGCCTTCAACCACCAACAGGAAGCCATCCCAGAAATACCCCAAATCAGCTGTAAGGTGTTGAACCCATACTGTTAAAAATATTTACCATCAACTTACACATTTCGAAGACTGTATTTTGACATCAGTTTGGATAATAAAAATGGCCACCACAATGTTCACCCTACTTTAACTGCTAAATTGTATGTATCTTTAATCTCTGTTTACTTCAACCTGTTACAGGTCTCCGTTTTCTCTAAACCAACACCAAACCCCCCAAATCTTCTTCGTTCGCTCTGGTCGACCTTCATCTCCTCTGCATGTTATGACAGGAGAGTATAATCCGTTTTGAAGACTGTGCCCTTGTATCCGAGGCCATTAGAAACTGTTGTGTCCTCAAGACAGCTGTTCGGGCACAGTGACCATCAGAGTGCACTAAGACTACAGCTGTGACACACGCTATTTCCTGGGACAGTCCCTATCTTAGCCTGGGTGCCCCAGAAGCGGTAAGACATAAATCTCTCCTGATTTAGGGTTTGGAACACTCATCACCGCAGCCTGTCTTGATGCTAGCGAAACTCAACCCACAGAAACAAGGAGGCTTCTTTGGGAAACTTCAAGGAGAGGAAGAGTAGCATATAAAGGAGCCTTTGTGGGCTGGGAATAAGTTAGTTTTTCATGAGTAAATTCATTCATCACCTAAAATGGTCCCAGAACTATGCGAGGTATTGGAGGAGGAACATCA
Source organism: Martes martes (assembly GCF_963455335.1). Lineage (NCBI taxonomy): Eukaryota > Metazoa > Chordata > Mammalia > Carnivora > Mustelidae > Martes > Martes martes. The sequence goes on along the minus strand of NC_137889.1, from coordinate 170,962,658 downwards.
TGGGCTCCAAAAATAAGTTCAAAACGGAAGACATGGCTACTGTCCTGCAGAAAATGAACAATCTTTTTCACGTTATCCCTGGTCAATGAAGATCCAGGAAACTGTTTCAAGCAAACATGCCACGGTTAAGAGAGGATACAAAACAGCACACCAAATAAGGGAAAGATGTGCTGGAATGAGACTGACCTCCTGCAAAGGAGAACCTTGAACCGGAATGAGACTGACCTTGTGCAAAGGAGAACCTTGAAAGTGGCTTTGATAGGAATACTCAGGCATGGTGAGATAAGAGTATGTGCAAATGCCCTGCACCAGGAATGATGTCTAGATAACTGGTATGAATGTGTGGCCCCACCAGGAAGAATAGGGGGGCAGCTGGCTTGGGGGGTGGGGGAAAGGGGAGTTCTCCGAGGAAGAACAAGAAGGCTCTGGTCCCACCGTCTGTGTGGGTGCACAACTTACTACTGCTGGGCTTCCTCCCTTCCTCCTCTGTGGAGTAAGAGGGGACAAAATGCTCTGGATACTGGGTTTCCAAACCCCGAAGACCGCAGGACTGGGACCAGTCCATGATGATAGAGAAAAATGAGGACAAGATCGCAAGTTTTTCATCAGTCTAAATTTATTAAAGGACTGCCTTCATCTTTCAAGGTTAGCCTTCATGCTTTTCTTGGTATTAAAATCTTTCACTTTATGAAATAGTAGTGCCGTGGAATGATTTCTTTTTAAATAGCCTCTTCTGGCAAAATAAGAATTTGGTAACACAGTACCCTAGGGAAAATCACTGCCCCCAATTTTAAAAAGGACTGGTCAGTGAAGACCAGGAACAAAAACTCTGGGTGAGAGATTCCTCCCTTATGAAGCCCCAGGCTGTTTCCTCCTGTGTATTTTTCTGAAACCCAGATGGGACCTATTTGCTCCCCTGTTTAAAAACCATTAGGTTTGGGGCGCCTGGGTGGCTCAGTCGGTTAAGCGTCCACCTTCAGTTCAGGTCATGATCCCGGGGACCTGGGATTGAGTCCCACATGAGGCTCCTCGCTCAGCAGGGAGCCTGCTTCTCCCTCTCCCTGACGCTCCCCCTGCTTGTGCTCTCTCTCTCTCTGAAAAATAGATAAGATCTTTAAGAAAAAAAATTAGGTTTAAACACCTTTGCATGACATCTGTGGCCCCGATCTCTTTATCCACCTCCTCCAACTCTTAGGACACCTTCCACTCTGGCCTCACCAGACTTTCCATTAGTGCTCACAGCTTGTAACCACTCCCTACCTCGCCTTTGCCTGTCTGGTTCCCCTGTCTGGGTTGCCCTGCCTTCAGCCGCCTGGCAACCTCCTACACATGTCTAGTGTTACTTTTTACTCTAGAATTTTCCCTAATTTCCCCCACTCTTCTCCCAAGAATTAATTGCTTCCCAAACCTCCATGCTCTGTGTGACACTCTGCACGGACTTCTATGGCATTTTAAGGCGGATCTGTCTGTGTGTCATTTCCTCCTCCTCCAGGACTGTGACCAACGAGCACTGAGCTTGGGTTCTGACCCTCAGATGTTTACAGAACTGAAATATATTGTTTGATATTGATTCAAGAGAGAGAATATTTGACATAAGCCAGACTTATAAATAAATGGCTTCTTGTATGGGCCGAATCCTTGGTATTCTAGAAGGCCCCCTCTCACCCTCAAACTCCTTCTGCACTGACTCCCTGGTGTTTCAAATACTACCCTGGAAGTTTCATTCCTTTGCTTAAAGCTTACAATGTAAGGACTTATCAGAGTCTTTCCTGAGCTTTGGCTCTGAGGGAGGAAAGGAGGGAGCAGGGGGTGAATATGGGTGAGGTTGGAAAGGGGCACTAGGAGGAAAGGAGGGCAGAAAGAGGCCTCCGAGGAGAGAGGCTGTCTCCTCGGTTACCGCGGGTTGGGGTTCAAGAGACACTGATTTGAGAAGCCACCTGTTTGTACCCCTAAAGTTTAGGATGGGAACTGATGGGATGAACAGGGCACAGATATACAGCCCTAAGCCCAGACAGAGATAACGTCTTACTCCAGGAAAGAGCAGTGAAGGTCAGGCCAATCGGAGATGGCTGGAAATATTCACCAGATTCCAGCGCGGAAGAGGACAGAGTGGGCGAGCGGGTGGGGCCTGGGGAGCCTGGGTTAGGCTCAGCCCGGGCCGTGAAGCCAGGTGGTACTAGCTTAGGCTGTTGGCTGGGGTGGAAATACAAGCGCGGCTGCAGGAGAGATGATGAAGTTGGCTGGGAGGTCAAGGCCAGAGCCGCTCGGTTTTCCAAGGCCAGAGCTCGGTTTTCCAAGGCCAAAGGCCAGCATACCCCACGATGGAAGCCTTTGCCTTATGGGGACCTGCTCCCTCTGTGACCCCCGGTGGCGGGGGCTCTGCAGCCTGCCTCTGACTCGGACCCGGGACCCTGGGGAAACTTGCTCAGCTTTGCTCGGTGCCGGGACCGGATACTTGGAGAGAACGGGTCAGGCTCCGCGGAGGTTCACGCCGGCCGAGGGGGCAGACCCCGAGTGCGGGCGTGTGGGTGTGTGCATGAGCGTGGACCCAGAGCGACACACACTCACACACACACACTCACACGCCCGCACCCACGCAGGGCCCTCGGCCGCGCCGCCCGCGCCTCCCCGGACCTTCACCCCAAAGTCCGGTCCTCCCGGGTCCCGCGCCCGGTGCCAAGTCCCTGCCGATGGCTTCCCACTAACGCAGCGGGCACGATTCGGGGGCCAGGAAGAGGAGCGACGGCAGGGTCTCCCCACCACCCCGCTGCGGCGGTCCCCGCACTCCCCCGCCCGCCCGGGGAAGGGGATGCGGAGAGGGTGCCCGGGGCTCTTACCGCTCAGGCGGCCGAGTGCGCGCGGGAGCGCCCGGCGGGTCCCGCCCCGCCACGTCGGCAGGGCCGGCGGGGACGCGGCCGGAGGGCGGGCCGGGAGGGGGACACGGGGCGGCCGGTCGAGCTGCCCCGCCCCACCGCCGGCCCAGGAGGAGCCCCGCCCCCGCGTGCGGACAGCCCCGGAGCCCGAGCGCGGCCGGCTCAGCCCGGCACCCCCTTGGGCCGGGCGAGGATCCTCCCTGGGAAACTTGGCTTTTCCCCTCTGTGCCCGCGGGGAGAGCCGGAGGGCGCCACCCCCACCTGGGGCGGGTCTCGGGGCTCCCCGAGACTGTTTCCTGCCTTTAAAGGCGCCCGGAAGACCCCGCAGGCAGTTTCCCGAGGAGGCGATCGCTCAAGTTCAGCAAGAGTTTACGATGCCCCGATTATGCGTTGAATAGCTTTCCCTTACCCTGCGGGAGGGAGTGCAATCTGATTTAAAACCAACCAACTAAACAAAACGCTTTCAAGAAGGCCAATTTGGAAATGGGGATCAAAATTGAAAAGCATTAGCTTTGGCCCAGGAATCCCACATTCTGCAAACGCGTCTTCAGAGTCAAATGTGCGAATATGTATGTGCGAAGATATTTATTGTTGTTTATGCCTGGAAAAACCTGAACATAATACTCTTTCCCACAATAAAAGACTGGTTAAGTAAATTATAGCAGCTTCCAACAGTCGCATATGCTGTGGCCAGTAAAAATTATTAACTATCCATTCGATTTGTTGACATGCAAAGAAGGCAGGCCATAGCCAAATTTTAAGTTGAGGCGGGGAAAGTTTACGAGAGTATGTATTGTGTAAATATTTTGTTATAGATCTATATATGATCTACATCTATATATCTATATCTATATATATCATAAGTTAGGGAAAATACAATTTTAAAGACTGATTCTTTCCAAGTTCTGCAATTTTGAGTGTTAGCAAATTTTGTTCAAAAGGTATGACAGGGGGCACCTGGGTGGCTCAGTGGGTTAAGCCTCTGCCTTCGGCTCAGGTCGTGATCTCGGGGTCCTGGGATCAAGCCCCACATCGGGCTCTCTGCTCTGCGGGGAGACTGCTTCCTCCTCTCTCTCTCTGCCTGCCTCTCTGCCTACTCATGATCTCTGTCTATCAAGTGAATAAATAATACAAATCTTTAAAAAAAAAAAAAAGGTATGACCCGTGTCTTTTGGCGTACCAGGGACACAAACACCGTGCAGGTGACTTCTGTGCCTGCGTACTGACATTAAGTACCTTTGCCCCACCTGCCTTCTAGCTGAACGGTAAGAGCGCAATCACACATTTCCTCTTAAGGGCAGGTTTCCTTTTCTCCTTTGACCCTAAACCACACCTTTCCAATAAAAGACTGTCAAGCAAAGCAACTCTAGCAAAGAGGGAAGTTCGTTGCTGGCCACAAATTATGCCCTTTTAGGCAACTGCTGCTGCTTCCAAGCCCACCAGGTTTTATTCCCAAAACTTATTTTTTGCAACTTAAAAATTGCTTATTCGTTTAAAAAATTCCGGAGTCTTTAAAACACATATAAAAGCAGAGAATAATATGACAAATACTTATTTGTGTAAGAAAAAAAGTAGAGACTATTATGACAATAAGTAGATTGAACAACTTTTCTTTTTGTCATATTTATTTTAGAATCCTCTTTTAAAAGAAAAGAAATGTTAAAGATATGTTGGAAATCCTTTCCATTGCATTTTCCGCTTTCCATGAAGGTAACCACTGTCCCAAGGTTACTGTATATCCTGCCCATCCATATTTCTTTACTTTACCGCGCATACCTTTATCCATATGATGTAGGAGAGATGTTAGGGTTCAAAGCCAATGGCCAAGAAAAAATTCTGGAGATGTCTTTGGTGCAAAAGGTGGTTTTATTAAAGCACAGGGACAGTGGGTCGCCTGGGTGGCTCAGTGGGTTAAGCTTCTGCCTTCGGCTCAGGTCATGATCTCAGGGTCCTGGGATGGAGCCCCACATTGGGCTCTCTGCTCAGCGGGGAGCCTGCTTCCCCCTTTCTCTCTCTGCCTGCTTGTGATCTCTCTCTCTCTGTGTCAAATAAATAAATAAAGCCTTAAAAAAAATAGTAAAGCACGGAGACAGGACCCATGGGCAGAAAGGACTGCACTGGGGTCACGAGGAGTGACTCATTTTATACTTTCAAGTTGGGAAGGGGTTCAGGATAGTGTAAGCCTCTAAGGAATTTTGGAAGCACTGTTTCCAGGACCTTGAGGGGGCTAGCTCTTGTTGAGAAAAGGTCATTTATTACCATGTAATAAAGCCTGAGTCATGAGACCCTTCAGATGTATATCAGTGGGCCATGTGCTTGGGGGATGATTGCCAACATGTATCTTGGGGGGGGGGTAGAGATAAAGGAGGTTTCCAAAAGGAGTTTATATGTTAAAGTAGACTTACAGGATCCTGGAAGGTCGGGATAAAATTGCCATTTGCTCTTAGCAAAGTATTAACATCGAGGCAGCTGAGTCCCTAGAGCAATGCCACTCTGCCTGTTTCATGGACTTCTCAACAGACTGTAAACAGTAAGGAAATTTAATAACTTTTCTTCTGCCTTTGTTTCCCACATCACGTAGATATTAAATGGAATTCTTTTTTCAGTGTTTTTAAATTGTATAAATAACATCCTATACATTTGTTTACTCAACCTTATATTTTTGAGAATCACTTATGTTCATATATGTAGATCTAGTGCACCGACTTCCATGTCTCATAGGAGCCCACTATATGAATATCCATGAATGTCCATCAATTTTTTCTATTCCCCAATTGATGGACATGTGATGCATTTCAGGTTTCACTCTTGCACAGAATGCTGCAGTGGTCATCTTTGTATGCTTTCTGGTGTCTCAGGCTAGAAATGGAATAGCCAGGTCACCTTTACTAGAAGTTGTCTGTCCTCCTGTGTGCGTCAGCTGAGATGGGGAAGCTGGAGACTCCACTGAAATGGGCTTTTTGCTCCTTTTCCCGCTTCTGTTCTTGCTGGGACCTGCACACCCACCATACACGTGCCTCATCGTACAAATAAGGCATGTTCTCCCGGTAAGGGACAAGGAGTTAATGATTTCTTCAGTCTTCAGCACCACAGATAACATCTAAGAAAGGACTGGGTGAGAATGATCAGACAAATTGAATCCCAGACCACTGACTCTAGTCATCTCAATGACAAGACTCCCTAGCTCCCTGAGGGATAAGTGACTTAGGGAGGACATCTGGACCCTTGTCCTTGTTCCGACCAGTTTTTGGTTGCCTGAGTGGACATATGTGTCTGCTGGTATATGTACCAGACCACAATCCTCAGTAAAAACTCCAGACCCCAAACCAAACCAAAGAAAGACTCTCTTTCCTTGTCTGTTCTGAGGCTCGCAGATGCCCGATCTGTATCTGTGTCCTCTCCCTATCCTTAATATACTCTGCTCTCACTTCCTCTTGGCTCACATTTGATTTCGACCCTGCATATAGCCCAGGACCCTCTTGGCTGGCCCTGTGGGACCCCCCTCTGGGTCCCTGGCCCCAGCCTGCCTACATCACAACCATTCATTAAATACAAAAATTTTTTTAAAGACTTTATTTATTTGCTTATTTAAGTAATCTCTATACCCAACCTCATGAGCCCCATGCTCATGACGCTGAGATCAAAAGTCAGCTGCTCTTCCGACAGAGCCAGCGAGGCCTCCCAATTAAACAAAACTTTTGTGAGTTTACTATGTGTTATGCCCCAATAATGGGTCCGTGATTAAAGGAGCGAGACTGATACAAAGTGAAGGTCAAGCAAAGCTTTATTTCACACCAACCATCAAGAATCTAACCGAACGTTCGGGGACGCACCTCTTACAAGAGAGGGCGACCCTTCTCTGTTTCACAGACTAGCTTTTAAGGGCAAAGGCCATGTGGTCGGGCCTGGCCATGCACAGGTGGCCAATGAGATTGTAACACACACAGTGAAACTCCACAATGATGCTAGGTGACCAACTGAATTACAATTTACCCTAGTAGACATTTGAACCAGCCTACTATACCTTGATTAGGATTGGCACCAAAAAGGTTCCCAAAGGGCAGGGGCCCCTACTCCTTGGTAGCTAGGGAGACAGTATGCAACCCCCCACTGATCAATGTCTCCACCTGGCCAGACCCACCCTTGTATCTGGGCTTTGTTACCTGGAGCTGGTTTCCGGGACTTGTTTTTAAGTGAATCCCCTGGGGGAAGGGGGGCAGGGACAGTTTAACTTTAATGAAAGCCTCTCGCTAAATAGGTCCTTACACTAGGTACCTAGATCTGCTTTAGGGGCTGGGAATGCATTAAGGAGGAAAGCCAAGTCCCGCTTTCAAGGAACTTCCATTCGGTTGAAAGGGAGAGACCCTCACTAGATAACATATCAGGGGATGGCATAAAGCAGTATATAGCGTCCATAGGTCTACAGAATGATGGGTGGGAGCAACGGTGGTCTGGGAAGGCCATGGCAATGAAGTGGTATTTCAGTATAGACTTCAAGGAGGTAAGGGAGTGAACAAAGGTGATATGAGGGGACCATTTCAGGCAGAGAGGACAGAAAGAGCAGGGTGGGAACAACTTGGTGCACTCACAGAATGGGAAAGTGGCCATTTTGGCTAGAGCGGAGGGAGGGTGGGCCAGACTAGAAGGAATGAGGCCACAGAGGTGGGTCATGGAGTTTAAAGGGGGAGGCAGACTAGGCAGTGCCTTGCAAACCACACTTGGGATCTTGGCCTATGCTTTGAATGAGAATCCTCATAGCTTTTGAGTAGGAGTGTGCCATGATTCTAGTGTCTGATTCTCACTGGGCTGGAAGAGGATGAAGGTGGGTGGGTGGAGGGAAGGGCAGAGATCTACACCAGTTAGGAGGCCATTGTGGTTATCCATGGGATAGATGACTATGGGTTTGGCCACCATGGGAGTGGTGGAGAGCATGAGAGTTGTTTTGCTCATAGAGAGATATTTCAAAGAAACACCCAATAAAATTTGCTCAAGGATTGGATGTGGAGTTTGAGGAAAAGAAAGAAGTCATACCTTAGTCCAAGGATTTTGAACCGGAATGATTGCAAGAATAGAAGCATCATGGGGCACCCGGGTGCACAGTCAGTCAAGTGTCCAACTCTTGGTTTAGGCTCAGGTTGCGATTTCAGGGTCATGGGACCAAGCTCCACTTTGGGCTTCACGCTGATGGTGGAGTCTGCTTGAGATTCTCTCTCCTTCTTCCTCTGCCCCTCCCACTTGTGCTCTCTCCCTCTCTCTCTCTCTCTCTAAAAATAAATAAATAATTTTTTTAAAAGATTTTTTAATTTTTATTTATTTGACAGACAGATCACAAGTAGGCAGAGAGGCAGGCAGAGAGAGAGGAGGAGGCAGGCTCCCTGCCGAGCAGAGAGCCCGACGCGGGGTTTGATCCCAGGACCCTGAGATCACGACCCGAGCCGAAGGCAGAGGCCTCAACCCACTGAGCCACCCAGGCGCCCCAATAAATAAATCTTTTTAAGAAAAAGAATAGAAGTATCACTTATTGAGATCAGGAAGGATGCAAAAGCCACAGTTTGGGGTCTGAGGTAGTGAGGACTCAAACATTCTATTTTCAGCAAGAAAAGTTTAGCAAATGTTTAGCAGGTGGTTGGATGTAAGAGTCTGGAGTTCAGGGGAGAAGTCTGGGCTGGAGATAGTAACTGGGGAATTATCAGCAAATCGATTGTTTTGAAGACATGAACCAGCATGAGAATGCTTGGAGCTGCAGAAGAGAGGATGGTCAAGACTGAGTCTTGGCTGTGCCAAGTCAGAGAGATAAGGAGGACCCACAAGGAGACTGGGAAGGAATATAGTGATTTAGCATGAGGTTAGGAGGGAGGTACACGGGAGTGAGAATGGAAGAAGGGAGTATGGTGTCCCAGAAGCCAAGTAAGAAAACTTATCAAGGTCTTTTAACTGTTAAATACTGCGGAGGGTGCTGATGAGCACTGAGAATTTACCCTTGGATTTGGCAATGTGGAGGTCATGGGCGACCTTAAGAATGATTTCTCTGGAGTGGTGGAGAAAGAAACCTGATTGCAGTGGGTTTGAGAGAATGGATGGAGATTATTTAGAGACAGTAAGTAGCGTGACTTTTTCAAGGAGTTCTGGTGTAAAGAGGAACAAAGATGAAGAGATTGGGAGTTCTTGTAGCATTATATGCTAATTAGAACCAAACATTAGTGCAAACAATGATGATATAGTAGAGGAAAGAGTGATCATTGCTGGAGTGAAAGTGATTTTCTTGAGTAGACAAGCAGAAACGGAATTCAGTTCTCAATGGGGAGGAGCTGGCTCTTGGCAGAGTTCATTCAGGAGAGCAGAGGGAAGTACAGGCAGACAGGGGCAAGTAGGCTTGTAGAGTTTTGAGGGGCAGGTGGGGAAATGCTCTTCTGGTTCCATTTAGTTTCTGCATGAAAAATGAAGCATTATCAGCTGAGAGACAGGAAGGAGAGACATGTTGGAAGTGTAAGAGGGGGAAGGAGGTATAAGATAGAGCGAATGGACTAGGGAAGGGGAGTAGAAAGGGTAGTAGGATTGCTGTGCCCTCTGGAGGTTGGGACTCAGTCATGAATTTCAGGTAAAACAAGTCAGCCTGGATGTGTGTTTTCTCCAGTTGCAACCAGCGGCACAGACTCGGTATAACCAGTCCAGGGATGAGTTGGACTTAACCTGGGTATAGAGGAGACAGGAGGAAGGGAGTTGAGGGTGAATGCAGAGGGATGATTAAAAGGATGGATCATGACCTTTCCATCCAGTGCAGTGGGGCTGAGGAATCGTTGGCAGCGGAGGGAAAGGGTTGGAGGTGGTAGCTGGAGAGTGGGATGCTGGTGATTGAGATTATAGAGAGGGTAGAGCCGTTGGTAATGATATCCAGGGTATCATGAGGGAATGCATGGCTGAGGTAGGTTGCAGAATAAGATCTGTTAGAGGAGAGAATATTCAAGAACTAAGAAGCTGGGGAATGAAAGAATCTTTACGTAGCCATCGAAATCACTAGGATTATGGCGGGCGGTGTTGCACTGGGAATGTGAGTCGTGCTGAAATGCTCAGTGAACGAGGGAGTGATGAGCCTCTGTGGATGGTTGCACCCAGGAGGGGTAGGTTTCAAGGGCTGAGGGGAGGAACAGTGATCCGGAAGTAGCAATGAGGGTCAGGACGCCTACATCTCCTCTAGGCGTTGAAGTGTGAAGCGTGCAGTTGAGAACAATTTGGACCACTAGAGGGCGATGCGTTCAGAATGGTGTCTAGATCTCAGAGTGCCCTGGTCCTTTGGATCTAGACTACTTGAAGAGCTTTTATTTAAATTAAGACTAAAATTAAAATTAAATTAAATTAAATTGAGAGCCTTTAAAGTAATACGGATATCTGGTACCATCCCAGACCATTTAAATCAGAATCTCACATGTGTGAGAATTCCTGTTTCCTCCCATTCTGACCAATATTTGGTATTATAAGCTGTTTTCATTTTTGTCCATCCCAGGTGTGTATGATGGTGTCTCCTGGTTGTCTTAATTTGTATTTTCTCATATTCTAATGAGGATGCATTCCTTATATGTTTGATCTATTTAATTCCCTGTTGTCCGTCTGTTTACATCCTCCACACATTCCCCCCCCCCCACACACACCCATTGGGTTTGTTAGTCATTTTCCTACTGGCTTGTAAGAACTCGTTATATGTTTTAGATTTTAATCCTTTTGTGGTTATATGTGTTGCAAATATCTTTGCCCCTGAATATGGTTTGTCTTTTTTTTTATTCAACAGATTTGGATTTTGATAGCAATATTTAAGTTACCAATTTTATTTCTAGTGGTTTGTATATTTTACGATATAATTTTCATATAGTTTGTTTTGAAGCTGTTGGTAGACACATGCATTTATTGATTGATTTTTCAGGGAAAGAGAAAGGCAATTTTTTGAGAAAAGTAAAAATCATCAAAATAATGTTTTGCTCTGTCTGTATTGGGACAGTGTATTTGTCACTCTTAGACTGTTATTTTACCTATCCCACTATGACACTGTTTTTTTTTAAGAGATTTTATTATTTATTGATTTGAGAGAGAGAGAGAGAGAGCAGGGGGAGAAGCAGAGAGAGAGGGACAAGCAGGTTCTGTGCTGTACATAGACCCCCGACTCAGGGTTTGATCCCACTACTCCGAGGTCATGACTGGAGCCGAAATCAAGAGTCAGACCCTTAACTGACTGAGCCACCCAGGTGCCCTGCCACAGTTTTATTTTTTAAAATAAAGCTAATGCATGTACCTAGTAAAAAATTTCAAAAGAGGACACAAGAGCACAAGATGGTGAATAAAAATCTCTTTCTCCTTTGCTGCATCTGCTCAAAGGTAACAGTGTCTTCAGATTTTTATGCATATACCAAAAAAAAATTTTTTTTATGCATATACCAGCATATGTATGTGGAGCCCGGTAACAGTTTCCTGTGGCTGTCATAACAAATTCCCACAAACTGTGTGCCTTAGAAGAACAGAGAGATTCACTCTGTCCCAGTTCCGGAGACCGGAAGTCCAAAATCAAGGTGATGCAAGGCTGTCGGCTTCCGACGGTCCTAGGCATTCCTTGGCTTGTGGCTGCAAAGCTCCAGTCTCAGACCACCTGCTCGTCATTCTCTCTGTCTCTCCTCTGTGTGTCGTGTAAGGACACGTGGTATCTTCCGAGGCACCTGGTGTGATGCAGAAGCACACAGATGCGGGGGCGAGATTTCACCTGGTTTCAGACCCCGGTCTGGGTGCGCACAACCTGGGAACAGTTACCGGATGGCGCCTCCCCTAGTGTAAGTGGGGATAGAGATAGGATTTATTTCCCAGCACCTTTATGAGGGTAAAGTGAGTTAATATTTGTAAAGCACTCAGAACAGTGCCTGGCCAGAAGATAACCTAAGTAAACATCCGACAGACCAGATTTTATGTAAATGATATCACGGTCTCCTTACTCTTCCGCTCTTGCTTTCCTTCACTTAGTAATACATCCTGAAGTCTTTCCATCTCAGCATGTACAAATGTAAGGCTTGTATAGAATTCCAAACCCCGTTACTAAAATAACGTCTGTGTCAAGCACAATTCCAGCCATTTTATATTCACTATCTGTGGAGGCCAAGAAAAACAAGGCTGTACCCACCTCGAGTCTAGCCCTGACATAAGGGCAGCCATCTGGACAAAGCAAAAGCTGGCACCTTGCACCCCCTCTCCACCCGCTCCCCTCCCCTCGATAATATGTGTGAACAAATAGTTAACTTGCAGAAATCACAATCCTGCAAGACAGGAGTCTCCCTTGGTTTACAAATGTCCCAATGCTAAATCTCACTAACAAGGACGCTTGATAGGAGGAATGCGACATTCCACCAGGAAACTCCCAACTGTCTTCATGTTAGTGTCTCATTAGAGGGAAAACGGCCTTAGCTTGATAATAACCAGGCCTCCGATAACCCGACAGTCTTCTTTACCCTGATAGCCCTTCTGAACACCCCCTTTGTCCTCACCCACCACCGAGTCCACCCCTACTCTGCCTTTAAAAACTCTGACTGTAATCTGGTTCAGGGTCCAAGTCCCTACTCCGCTGTGTTGGGTCTACTTGGGCCCAAGCTTAAACTTGCTGAATAAACCCTCATTTGTTTACATCGGTGTCGGCTCCTTGGTGGTCTCTCGGACGTGAAAACTCGGGCCATAACATATCTACCCCCTCCCCCCCCCGAAAATCCCAAATATTCCCATTTGGGATAAATGAATGGAGACTCTGTGGAGTTAAGCAAGTTGCCCAACACGTCCTTGGTTTTGTGAGTTCAGCCCAGTCTGTTCCACTGTGATCCTGTGTTCTGTACAAGCTGACTTCTGTGCGTTTATCATTTCCTTAAAGACATTTCTCCGGATTCTAACAGCCTCAACAGGAATAGTCTCCTTGTTCCCAAAAATCGGCATTGTGAAATGTCCTTACGAACATTTGTTAAATCATCGAGGGATGTGAGGAAACCTACAGCGATGGGTTTATGTGTGTGCATGCGTGTCGTGTATGTAAACATGTGTGTGTGTTTTCTTAAAGATTTCAGTCCAGTGTTGCTTGAAATTCCCTTAAACCCCCAGCTGGCCCCTCTCTCCTCTGCCTGTTTCACAAAGCTAGTTTCCCAGTGTCCCAGATATTTTGTGGCTCCCTAATTCTTTCTTTTGGGGACCCATCAGAGACCCAGCCTCTCTTTGCAGTTTCTCCCTGGGCCTGAGAAGACTTCCCGTTATGGTTGATGAGTAAGAATGAACGGTAAGAAGCTAGCCTTTCCCTTCCTCCCAAAAGCAGAAGTGATTCTTACCCAAATGTCTCACTTTGTTATGGGTCAAATCGTAGGGTTTTAACTTGTTTTTCGTAAGATGAGGTAATGCTGGACAGCGGGATGGGTTATAGAATAATTATTTAACTCATACGTTCAGTTCTCTCTCTTTTTTTAAGATTTTGTTTATTTATTTGACAGAAATCACAAGTAGACAGAGAGGCAGGCAGGGAGAGAAGGGGAAGCAGGCTCCCCGCTGAGCAGAGAGCCCGATGCAGGGCTCGTTCCCAGGACCGTGAGACCATGGCCGGAGCTGAAGGCAGAGGCTTAACCCACTGAGCCACCCAGGCGCCCCTGTTCAGTTCTTTTTGATTAAGTGGAAAGCCTTGGGAGTCAGATATCCTTGCTGCTTGAAGTGTCTGGTTACTTCTTTTCGTAGCAACCTTTGTTGATTGTTCTAAAATCATTCCAAATGGCCTTTAGAAAATTGATTTTTATTTAGTCCTGCAGCATCTCAGTGTCATTTATTATCCTAGAATTAAGAATTAATGCATCTATTGGCCCTTCCTAGCTGCGTGACTTTGGGTAAATTCTGCAGCCTTTAAGGGTTAGTTTCCTCATCTACAAAATGGGCACAATCACATCAACCCCGAGGATCGTTATTACCATCAAATGTGACAATGGCATAGAAAGCCAATAACACAGTGCGTAGCACACAATGAAAGCCCAAGAAATGTGATTAATAGTAAAAAAAAAAAAAAGAATTAATGCATCTAATAATACCAAATGTTGGTCAGATGTGGGGAAACAGGATGAAACCTCCCCCAGGTGTGGCTATATACATACATATCAACTACTACACTTTCCGTGAAAGTTATTTTTTATCAACACACAAATGGACCCAAGCTTCTTTTACGTAAAAGTACCTCATCCAGCTGAAGCAATGCTCCAAAATCGCTTGAGAACGGTGGTTGCAATTATTTTGGAAATGTTATCTGGGCTGATCCCTGGAAACACGCCACATTCAGTAGCTCCACTCTGGTGACTGTTCAACACGGCGGCTGCAAACTCTGAGATAAATCTTCCCTTAGAAGGAACCTTTTCCTTCCCACTGAAATCATCCAAAACCGTCTGCTTGCTCAAATTTACAGACTGGATTACAGTTTGAGTTCCTTAGCCTAGAAAATCGGGCTGACCCACAGACTTTTCACGTGATCTTCGGAAAGGAAACTCCTACGTTGGTGTAATTCCAGGAAGGCTCAACAGATGGCACAAAATCGTTTCTGTGGCACCGCTTTACTTAAACCAAGGACCTGCCTTCGGTCAGGCGCTCGCTTTCCCTTGCATTTTGGAAAGGACTTTCCTCTTCTCCTGGGAAAGGAGCACCGCGGTAAGTGAGCAGGCTTTTGTGGATTGTTCAAAAGATTGGCAGAAGGACCTCAAATATGCGAGAAAATGCCAGCGATGGCACAGGAGAGGGGTAACCCTTCTTTGGAATGTTTGCCAGATGAGTTTCAGTGTCCTTTGAAAAAAGTTGCGGCTGTCCTTTTCATTTCCAAGAAAGGTGAAAAGTAGGGTGTTTTCATGGCTGTCTTGAAGAGGTAAAAAGAATTGGCACTTGCAGCCATAGTTCAGGGAAGACACTAACTGATGTCATTTTGTCTGTTTCTGTCTGCATTTCTCACCTCTCCCTCTCGTTGCTTGCTTCCAGGGACGTTCACCGCAGTTTCTGCCCCTCGCGCAGCACCCAGCCCAAGTTATGTGTTTTTCTAGTAGACCTGAGCCTTTGCTCCGGCTCATCACTGGGGCTGTAGCTGTTCCTTCGTATCTGTCACTCATGGGGAAGCACTTTGAAAGCAGGGATTATGCCAACGCTCTTCCTGTCTCTATCGCCAGCTCCTGACGCCTGGCACAGCCATTAAATAAACATTTGTTAAATGGAGGAAGTGGCAGGGATGGGTCTAGCGCTGCTTTCTTCCAGGTCTCTAACCTAAACCTTGGCAAATAAAGCGATGTCTTTCTTTCTTTCTTACTTGACTTGACCACGGACTCGCATTTATCTCAATGTTTTGTTCATTGTGTCTTTTTCGTAGCTTTAATGTTCATAGAACCTATCCACCAGAGTTTTTTTGTTTCTCCCCCCTTGAAATAGAGCTTCCGTCTTTTTTCTCCCTCTTCTTATTGATGCATTAAAGAAAAAAAAATTTTTTTACCTTTGATCTCTTTACTTCCTTTTAAAACAAATTATGTCCTCTCTGACCATCTGCTCCCTCTTTTCACTCTCCTTTATTTTGCTTAAATAGAAAAGTTCCTGGCTGGCTTGTTAAGTGTACACAGTAGAAGCTGCTTGAGGATATAAATACCCTTGGAGCAATATTTGTGTGTGTGTGGGTGGGGGAGCCAGGTAGGATGTTCTCAGCTGGTCCACTTTCTTACATGGTGGCTGAGTTTCGGTCCCTTGAACACAGACACGGTGGAGGGGTGTCTCACCCACTAGTGTCAATGATCCACTATTGTGTGGATTTTTTTCTGTATGTATCAAAATTCCAAATAATATAAGCATGTTTCTCTAAATATAAAATATGTTGGGGTGCCTGGGTGGCTCAGTGGGTTAAGCCTCTGCCTTCGGCTCAGGTCATGGTCTCAGCGTCCTGGGATCGAGCCCTGCATCGGGCTCTCTGCTCAGCGGGCAGCCTCCTTCCCCCTTTCTCTCTCTGCCTGCCTCTCTGTCTACTTGTGATCTCTCTCTCTCTCTCTGTCAAATAAATAAATAAATAAAATATTTAAAAAATATATATAAAATATGTTTACATTAGCTATATTTTGAGACAAATCTTTTGAGTCAAGAAAAATGTTCAAAATTAGAACTTTTGCAACTATATGCAAAAGAATAAGAAAGAGAATGAAATATCTATGATTCAGAGATCCAGAAATAATCACTGTTCGCATTTGGTATATTTCTTTCTATTCTCTTTTGCCTGAGGCTTTGTGTATTTTGTCAGGGTTTAATCATATTTTACAAAATTCGAGTCCTACTACATACACGATTTTGTATTCTTTTATTCATTATGTTATTTATAACATATTTAATATAAATATAAATTATATTTACATAACATTTTCTATTACTTCAAAAGTGTAATATTTGAGGCTACATGATATTCCATGTTATCGGTATACAATAACTAATTAAACTGTTTTCTACACTAGACAATATCATTTTTTTCAATTTTTCATATGTCGCAACCATTTTCAGAGTAATTTATATTTTTTTTAATTTTTTAAATTTTTTTATTTTTTTAAATTTATTTGACAGACAGAGATCACAAGTAGACAGAGAGGCAGGCAGAGAGAGAGGAGGAAGCAGGCTCCCCATGGAGCAGAGAGCCCAATGCGGGGCTCGAACCCAGGACCCTGGGATCACGACCTGAGCCGAAGGCAGAGGCTTTAACCCTCTGAGCCACCCAGGCGCCCCTTCAGAGTAATATTTTTATGTGTATTTCTGATAATTCCTTTAGGAAAAAATTCTGAGACGTGTAATTGCTAAAATAAGGATAAACATGTTCTTAAGGAATTTATGTATGTGAACAAATTGCCCTTCAGAAAGTTTGTACTAATTTTTCATTTCTGCTGGTAATAAACAAAAGCTTTTATTTTAGTCACACCTGCCAATACTGGCCATTATAGTTTTTAATTCTCCCAGTTTGGTAGGTAAAAATAATCATACTTTTTTTAATCTTTAAGAAATAAAAAGTCCCATTTGATCACTTTTTCTTTTTGTGCTTAAATATCTTATATTATAGAAGTCCTAACATTCCCTCTGTAAACCCCTCATTCTATATCTCTAAAAGAAGTACATTTTCCTACATGGCCAAAGCATTTATCAAAAATGAACATTTATTATTTTTTTAAAAGATTTTATTTATTTATTTGACAGACAGAGATCACAAGTAGGCAGAGAGGCAGGCAGAGAGAGAGGGGGATGCAGGCTCCCTGCTGACCAGAGAGCCTGATGCGGAGCTTGATCCCAGGACCCTGAGATCATGACCTGAGCCGAAGGCAGAGGCTTAACCCACTGAGCCACCCAGGCGCCCCGAACATTTATTATTTTTTAATAGAATCTAATGCTGGGTCCATCTTAAAATCCCTTCTCCCTCTTTTATTCAAGTAACTTCTTTACTGAGTCTGTCTAAACTGAGATTCAGAACGTGATTCATCTAAATGTTATGTCCTGGCTTGTTTAATATGCATTTTTAAAAATAATTTTTTAATTTTTTTATAAACATATAATGGATTATTAGCCCCAAGGGTACAGGTCTGTGAATCGCCAGGTTTACACACTTCATAGCACTCACCATAGCACATACCCTCCCCAATGTCCATGACCCCACCACCCTCTCCCCACTCCTTCCTCCCCCCCCATCCCTCAGTTTGTTTTGTGAGATTTAGAGTCTCTTATGGTTTCTCTAATATGCATTTTTTTAAAAATCAAGTATGGTTGACAGACAGCGTTACATTAGTTTTAATACATTAGTATCAGTTTGCAACTGTGTGATTCAACAAGTTTAAATGTTATGCAATGCTCGTCACAAGAATGGATACCGTCTGTCACCATACAATACTATGACAAAGGCATCGACTATATTCCCTACGATGTAGCTTTTATCACCTTGACGTATTCATTCCGTAACTGGAGGCCCGTACCTCCAACTCCACTTCACCCATTTTGCCATTCTTCCCACCCCTCTCCCCTCTGGCAACCGCCTGTTTGTTCTCTGTATTTATGGGTCTGTTTTCTACTTTTTGTTGTTTGTTTGTTTTGTCTTTTTTTTTAATTAAATTTTTTATTTATTTTCAGCGTAACAGTATTCATTGTTTTTTTCACCACACCCAGTGCTCCATGCAATCTGTGCCCTCCCCAATACCCACGACCTTGTTCCCCCACCCTCCCACCCCCTGCCCCTTCAAAGCCCTCAGGTTGTTTTTCAGAGTCCATAGTCTCTCATGGTTCACCTCCCCTTCCAATTTCCCTCAACTCCCTTCTCCTCTCCATCTACCCTTGTCCTCTATATTATTTGTTATGCTCCACAAATAAGTGAAACCATATAATACTTGACTCTCTCTGTTTGACTTATTTCACTCAGCATAATCTCTTCTAGTCCTGTCCATGTTGCTACAAAAGTTGGGTATTCGTCCTTTCTGATGGAGGCATAATACTCCATAGTGTATATGGACCACATCTTCCTTATCCATTCATCCGTCGAAGGGCATCTTGGTTCTTTCCACAGTTTGGCGACCGTGGCCATTGCTGCTATAAACATTGGGGTACAGATGGCCCTTCTTTTCACTACATCTGTATCTTTGGGGTAAATACCCAGCAGTGCAATTGCAGGGTCATAGGGAAGCTCTATTTTTAATTTCCTGAGGAATCTCCACACTGTTCTCCAAAGTGGCTGCACCAGTTTGCATTCCCATCAACAGTGTGAGAGGGTTCCCCTTTCTCCACATCCTCTCCAACACACGTTGTTTCCTGTCTTGCTAATTTTGGCCATTCTAACTGGTGTAAGGTGGTATCTCAATGTGGTTTTGATTTGAATCTCCCTGATGGCTAGTGATGATGAACATTTTTTCATGTGTCTGGTAGCCATTTGTATGTCTTCATTGGAGAAGTGTCTGTTCATATCTTCTGCCCATTTTTTAATATGATCATCTGTTTTGTGTGTGTTGAGTTTGAGGAGTTCTTTATAGATCCTGGATATCAACCTTTTGTCTGTACTGTCATTTGCAAATATCTTCTCCCATTCCGTGGGTTGCCTCTTTGTTTTGTTGACTGTTTCTTTTGCTGTGCAGAAGCTTTTGATCTTGATGAAGTCCCAAAAGTTCATCTTTGCCTTTGTTTCCTTCGCCTTTGGAGACATATCTTGAAAGAAGTTGCTGTGGCTGATATCAAAGAGGTTACTGCCTATGTTCTCCTCGAGGATTCTGATGGATTCCTGTCTCACGTTGAGGTCTTTTATCCATTTCGAGTTTATCTTTGTGTACGGTGTAAGAGAATGGTTAAGTTTCATTCTTCTACATATAGCTGTCCAGTTTTCCCAGCACCATTTATTGAAGAGACTGTCTTTTTTCCACTGGATATTTTTTCCTGTTTTGTCGAAGATTATTTGACCATAGAGTTGAGGGTCCATATCTGGGCTTTCTACTCTACTCCAGACTCTTTTTATGAAGCCAGCATTACCCTGATCCCCAAACCAGACAAAGACCCTACCAAAAAGGAGAATTTCAGACCAATATCACTGATGAATATGGATGCTAAGATTCTCAACAAGATCCTAGCAAACAGGATCCAACAGCACATTAAAAAGATTATCCACCATGACCAGGTGGGATTCATCCCTGGGTTACAAGGATGGTTCAACATTCGCAAATCAATCAATGTGATAGAACAAATCAATAAGAGAAGAGAGAAGAACCACATGATCCTCTCAATTGATGCAGAAAAAGCTTTTGACAAAATCCAGCATCCGTTCCTAATTAAAACGCTTCAAAGTATAGGGATAGAGGGAACATTCCTGAACTTCATCAAATCTATCTATGAAAGACCCACAGCAAATATCATCCTCAATGGGAAAAAGCTTGCAGCCTTCCCGTTGAGATCAGGAACACAACAAGGATGCCCACTCTCACCACTCTTGTTCAACATAGTATTAGAAGTCCTAGCAACAGCAATCAGACAACAAAGAGAAATAAAAGGTATCCAAATTGGCGAGGAAGAAGTCAAACTCTCTCTCTTCGCAGATGACATGATTCTTTATATGGAAAACCCGAAAGACTCCACCCCCAAACTACTAGAACTCATACAGCAATTCAGTAATGTAGCAGGATACAAAGTCAATGTCCAGAAATCAGTGGCTTTCTTATACACTAACAATGAAAATACAGAAAGGCAAATTAGAGAATCGATTCCATTTACTATAGCACCAAGAACCATAAGATACCTCGGAATAAACCTAACCAAAGAGGTTAAAGATCTGTACTCGAGGAACTACAGAACACTCCTAAAAGAAATTGAAGAAGACACAAAAAGATGGAAGACCATTCCGTGCTCTTGGATCGGAAGAATAAACATCGTTAAAATGTCTATACTGCCCAGAGCAATCTATACTTTCAATGCCATTCCGATCAAAATTCCACCAGTATTTTTCAAAGAGCTGGAGCAAATAATACTAAAATTTGTATGGAATCAGAAGAGACCCCGAATTGCTAAGGAAATGTTGAAAAACAAAAATAAAACTGGTGGCATCACGTTACCTGATTTCAAGCTTTACTACAAAGCTGTGATCACCAAGACAGCATGGTACTGTTTTGTCTTTTAGATCCTACGTATAAGTGTTGTCTTTCTCTCTCTGACTTCCTTCACTTAGCATTACAGGACCCTCCACGTTGTTGCAAATAACAAGTGTAATTATGGTTGAGGTGTATAAATACTGTATAAATATCTTCTTTATCCATTCATCTATGGATGGACACTTTAGCTGCATCTATATCCTGGCTTTTGTAAATAATGCTGCAGTAAACATAGGGAGCGTTTTTATCTTTTGTGAGATTGGGCATAATTCCTATTATTAACTATTGCTTTTTAATTCTTTGATATATTTTCTGAGCAAATAATATGCTCTTCTTTTTTACATATTTTTAAATTTTAATTAATTAGTTATTTTTAGTTAATTTTTAATTAAGTTTTAATTATTTTTAAAATTATTATAATTTTGAATTAGTTTTTTTAATTAATTTTTTTTTGGAGAGAGAGTGAGTGCAAGCAGTGGGGAGGGGCAGCGGGAGAGGGAGTGAATCCTATGCAGGCTTCACACCCAGTGTAGAGCCTGATGGGAGGCTTGATCTCACGACCCTGAGATCATGACTTGAGCGAAAACCAGGATTCAGACTCTTAACCAACTGAGCCACCCATGCACCCCAACAATGTGCTCTTCTTAATTTTGAATGTTGAAAATAAGCTAAGAGGAAAATAAAACTCCCTTACAATCCCACCATGTAGAGATCATTACTTAGTATCTTGATATGTATATTAATTTCCCACATGTATCTATACATACTTATTACTGTACATTTTAAAAATAAACTTTTGTCACTTACATATAGATGGTGTGAAATTTCCCATGAAATTAGCTTTTCATCATTTTTAAAGGCCACATGGTAATATTTAATTATATGGAGATAACCATAATTTACTTGACAACCCACTATTTTTGGAAAATTAGATTTCCTTTTCAAAAAATAATTTATTTTGTACTGGCCACTTTATCATTCTCTTTTACTGGTTTTAACAGTTTTTCCATCACTTCTCTTGGGTTTTCCATGCTAACATTCATATATCTGAAAATAGTGATCAATTTATTTTCTGTATTCTAATATTTCTGTCTCTCATTCCTCCTCTCTCCCCACCTTAATTATAATGGCTGGAACATCTAGACCACTGTTAAATAACAGTGGACATTCTTGACTTTGAATTTGACAGAAATGCCTTGGGAGTGGGATGTTTAAGTTAGGTAATATATTTTTCTTTTTTTTTTTTTTTTAAAGATTTTATTTATTTATTTATTTGACAGACAGAGATCATAAGTAGGCAGAGAGGCAGGCAGAGAGAGAGGAGGAAGCAGGCTCCCCGCTGAGCAGAGAGCCCGATGCGGGGCTCGATCCCAGGACCCTGAGATCATGACCTGAGCCGAAGGCAGAGGCTTTAACCCACTGAGCCACCCAGGCGCCCCAAGTTAGGTAATATATTTTTCATCAAATTTTTAAAGTATCTTTTCAATATCTACTTTAATTAAAGTTGTATTTTTAGGCAGAAATGAATGCTGAATTTAACGAGTGAATTTTTAACATCTGTGGAGATGCTCGTCTGTTTCTCTCCTTTTATCTATTGATGTATTATTATCATAGATTTGCTAGTAATAATAAGTCATTCTTGTAGTATTAGAAATACCCTAATTAATCATTATGTATTATTCCTTCAGTAAGGAGCCAGATGGATTAGGATTTCTTCATTCTGAGCTTCTCCCCACCACCAAATGATTGGAATTTATTCCTTTTATTTGTATTTTCTAGTAATTACTCTTAATTTATAATATACATACTTAGACTTGTATTTTTCTAGCAACATCTTGAATTTACTGGATCTATCTATAGATTCTCCTTAATCAGGCAAGGATCACAGCATGCTGTTAGTTCACTCTCTCCCTCTCCCCCACTCTCTACTAACTCCCTTGTAATTGTTGGCAATTTTAGTTCCATATTGTTATCAAAATTTTTGTCATCAATACTAATTGGAATTTAGCACTAAATTTTCCTACCTTCTTTGCAGAGTATTCCTTCCTGCATCCCCCTTATTGTCCTTTTTTTGCGGGGCGAGGGGACTCAGTTTATTTTTCAGAGGCTAGTCTGTCCTCTGGTGATTCAGATGGTAGATTTGTCTTCCAAGTCTTTTAGTATTTCTTTTATATATCATCACTTTGGCCTCTTGTGCTGTGTTTTGGGAAAATTTCTCTTCCTGGTCTTCCATCTCCCAAATCCTCTCACATCAGCATTGCCACTCTGTATTTCAACTCATACAGTGAGTTTTCCATTTCAATTTTTAAGTTTTTAATTTCCATGAAATTAAAACTCCATTCCTTTAAAGAATTCTTCTCTCTCACTGAGGATGTCTATCTATTATCAATGGCTATTCTGCTCTTTTATGTCTGTTTCCATGGGTGTTAGCTTCTCTTATATCTTGAGTTTGGTTCCTTTTTACATGGTGTTTATTTTGTAAGTGTCATGCTTTTTGATTATGCAACCCAGATTGTGGTTGACACTCCATGTCAAACTGCTTGTTGATCTGCTTTCATAGTCTGTTTGTCAGAAGGGTGGACCAAACTAGTGTATATTAATTTCATATTGCTGTTGCAGCAAATTACCACAATTCAGTGGCTTCAAAAAAAAATCTATTATCTTACAGTTATGTAAGTTAGTACTACAACATAGGTCTTGTTGGGCTTATATAAAGGTGTTGACAAGGCTGCATTTCTTCTGGAGACTTTAGGGGAGAATCCATTTACTTACCTTTTTGAGTTTCTGAATGCTACCTGCATTTCTTGGCTCATGGCCCCTTCCTCATGGCAACTCAAACCCTTCTCACATCACATCACTCCCCTCTAAAATTCTCAGTTTGTCTCTCAGGGTCCACAGTCTTTCATGGTTCATCTTCCACTCTGATTTCCCCAGAACTCATTCATCTTATATCTAGAAGCTTGTACCCTTTAACCAACGTCTCCTTACTTCCCCTGTCTCCAAGACCTTGACAACCCCCTTTCTACTCTCTGTTTCTATCAGTTTGGCTTTTTTAGATTCTCATATAAATGAGACCATACAGTATTTTTCTCAGTCTGACTTTATCTCACTTGGCATAATGTCCTCAAGTTCTATCCATGTTGTCATAAAAGGCAGGCTTTCCCTCTTTTTATGGCTAAATAATATTCCATTTTATATGTACCTCACATTTTCTTTACTTATTCATCTGTCATTGGACACTTATGTTGTTTTCATGTCTTGGTTATTATGAAAAATGCTGCAATGAATGTGGTGATCCACTATTTTTTGAGCCAGTGATTTCATTGCCTTTGGATATATGCCCAGAGTGGGATTGCTGGATCATATGTTAATTCTCTTTTTAATTTTTTGAGGAAACTACCATTAGCCACAATGGCTGCACCAGTTTACCTTCAGTGGTGCGCAAGGATTCCTTTTTCTCTACATCTTTGTCAACACAGGTTATTTTCTGGGTTTTTTTGATAACCATTCTAATGAGTGTGAGGTGATAGCTCATTGTGGTTTTGATTTGCATTTCTCTGATAATCAGTGATCTTGAGCATCTTCTGATGTACTAATTGGCTATCTGTATGTGTTCTTTGGAAAAATGTCTATTCAGGCCTTCTGTCTATTTTTTAATCAAATTCTCTTTTAAAATTTATTAATATTAACATTAATATTAATATTTCCTATTGAGTTGTCTTAGTTCCTTATATACTTTGGATATTAATCCCTTATCAGATAATATGATTTATAAATATTTTCTCCAATTTTATAGGTTGACTTTGCATTTTGCTGCTTGTTTTTTTGTGTTATACAGATGCTTTTTAGTTTGATGTAGTTTCATTTGTTTATTTTTGGTTTTGTTGCCTATGTTTTTGGTGTCAGATCCAAAAAAATATTGCCAAGACCAATGTCAGGAGTTTTCCCTTATACATTCTTCTAGGAACTTAATGATTTCAGGTCTTTTGGTTGAGTTTTTAATGCATTTGGAGTAAGCTTTTTTGAAAGTGGGGTAAGATAGGGATCCAGTTCTTTTACATGCGCATATCCTGTTTTCCCAATACTATTCACTGAAGAGACTACATTTTCCTTATCAAGTATTTTTAATTCCCCTGTCAAATATTAGTTGACTGTATATACATGGATTTACTTCTGGGCTCTCAATTCTGTTCCACTGGTCTACATGTCTGTTTTTAAGCCAACACACACTGTTTTGATTACTACAGCTTTGTAGTATAGTTTGAAATCAGAAAGTGTGATGCCTCTAACTTTGTTCTGCCTTAGGATTGCGTTGCAAGTTGGAGTCTTTTGTAATTACATATGAGTTTTAGAATTCTCTTTTCCACTTCTGTGAAAAATGCCATTGGAATTTTAATAGAGATTGCACTGAATCTATAGATGGCTTTGGGTAGTGTGAACATTTTAACAGTATAATTCTTCTGATCTATGAATACAGGATATCTTTCTATTTGTTTGTATCTTTTTCAGCTTCTTTCATCAATGTCTTCTAGTTTTCAGTATACAGGTCTTTCACTTCCTTGGTTAAAATTATTCCCAGATATTTTAGTCTTTTTGATGAATTTGTAAATGGGATATTTTTTCATTTATTTTTCAGATAGTTTGTTGTTAATACATAGATATGCAACATTTTGTATGTTGGTTTTGTATCGGCAACCTTAGCGAATTTAATAATTCTAACAGTTTTTTTTCGTGAAGTCATTCAGACTCTCCACATATAAGATCATACATCTGCAAACAGAGACATGCAAACAGAGGGAAGGACAAAATTCCTTCCCATCATTTGTCAAGGAGTCTATTTTCCTGAGACAAAGCTTGAGTATGACAGGTTTTCCTTAATAAGACTCCTGATACCTTTTCATGGGTGTAGATGCTTTTGGATCCTACCATTAATTTTGTATCCTTCTTTGTTTTTGGTGGCAAGGTGGGTTTTTAAAAGTTTCTGTGTTTTATTAGGTGTTTTGGTGGCAACTGGGAGAGGCTCTAGAAGAGGAGCAGTGAGGGACTTTTAAAAATTGTATTTATGTATGTATGTATGTATTTATTTTAGAGAGAGTGAGTGAGTGTGTGTGTGTGTGAGCAGTGGGGGGTGGGGGGAGGATCAGAGCAGGTGGGAGTAGGAGGGGGAAAGAATCTCAAGCAGACTCCATGCTGAGTGCAGAGCCGAGGCAGGGTTTGATCTCATGACCCTGAGATCAGGACCTGAGTCCGAGTTGAAACCAAGAGTTGGACGCTCAACTGACTAAACCACTCAGGTGTCCCCAGGGACTTTTAACCAACCATATGCCATTTTGTAATGAAATTCTTCAGCCCAGAATAGTTTTTCTCTCCCAAAGAATGGTTAATGGAAACCCTACTTATCTCTTAACTGTTTTACTATTTCCAATATACCTTCAGGTGATGAACTGTGGATCCTTTTGTTAATAAAACTGAACAAGTAGTCAACATCTGCTTTCAATTGTTCCTGCTATGCAAGGAACAATATTAATATTAACAATATTAAGAAATGTTGTCTGCTCTTGTCTCCTGAGAGCTTCTAGACATTTACCTGTGCAGATCAGCTCTTGAATAGGGTAGAGTGAAACTCACATCCAACCCTTTGTTCCAGTCTCAAGTATGACATGTGTGGGTTTGTGCACCTGCCTCCACCCTTCAGATAGGTAATCTTTTCTCAATCACTTGGCATCAGTGTCATGAAAATCAATGCCTAGAATCTGTTGTAGTACAGTGAGACTTTCTGGGTTCTGGGGAAACTGTTATCCCGTACATACAGCAGCTTCAGACTGACATGTACTTTTTAACATTTCACTCTCTTTTCCTGTTTTATCAGCATGTCAACTGTAGGGACTTGATGCTTTCAGATTATCAAATGTCAATTCCTGTCTCTCTCAATTTGTTGCTTTTGGTCTAGTGTGAATTGGAAAAACACATACCCATTTTTATGGGAATTGTGTCAAATAATGAGATCCTGTGATGAAAGATATTTCCCATGACCACAAAGGGTGTATATGCATTATCTCATCTGCCTCTTCCCGATCTGTGAGAGTACCTCTAACGTCTACCTGTAGGTGGTTCCAGGCAGGTGTGGTTGTGGGCACTCTGGTGCAGGATTCTGCCCTCTGGCCGTCACAGCTGCAACTGCTGCTTTTAGGAGGGTACATTGGGAATTAGGCAGCTGTGGAGCCCTCCCTGTCCCGCTAGCTCTTGCTTCCTGCAGGGGCTCATAAATGCTTTTCCAAACAGATCAAAGCTGGAATGGTATAGACCCATGAGTTAGGGTTAGGTCTTTGTTTCTGGGACTAGATTCTTGCTTGATCCTTTGTACAATTATAGTTCCGCTGCTTTGTCTCAGTCACAAACCTGGTGTCCATGGGCTGCTGTGCCTGCTTCTACCCCTCAGCCAGTCATAAATGTCCAGTTTGGTGTACCTTAATCGTATCTTCTCATATGGCTCCACGAACAGTGGTATCATCACGACAACTGGTTTTGCTAAGGACCAGTTCATGGAGGTGGAGGGAGGAGGGGGTTCTTCCTTGTTTGTGTCCAAACTTGGCTTTATTCCAATCACTACCCTCACAAAAGGATTTGTCCTTCATATACCACAGAGATTCAGACATCAAGCCACAGGTGGATGGACCTTCCAACCTGTCAGCCACCTTCCTCCCCATTCCTTTTTTAAAAAGATTTATTTGACCAAGAGAGCATGTGAGCATGAGCAGGAGGAGAGGCAGAGGAAGAGGGAGAGAGAATCCTCAAGCAGACTCCCTGCTGAGCATGGAGCCCAATGTGGGCCTCGATCCCAGGATCCTGAGATCATGACCTGAGCCAAAATGAAGAGCTGGACGCTCAACCAACTGAGCCACCTAGGTGCCCCCCTCCCCCATGAGATCAATGGTTATCTCATGTTACCTTGGCGATGCCTTGGTTAAGGATCTGAAAATCTGACTAACTGCATGCATGGCTTCACAATGACCACCAGCAGCTTATCTCACACTCATCTAATCATTCAGAAGCCCTAAGAAGTCACATTTGGTCCACTTTTCTTGGAAAGATGTAGGAGAGGAAATACATCACCATCTTCTTACTTTGTTTATACAGTTCATACACAGTCCTTTTAACATGGATGCTATTTACCATTTAAGAGTCATTTTTACCAAAAAGTAATGTTTTCTGGTAACACAGGGGACATTCTACATGTGTCAGGTTTTCAGAAAAGAGCTAGAAAATTACTCATTGGTAATATTAGTCACTGGAGAAAGAGTTAATTGGGTTTATTAACCCTTTACCCATGAGAAGTCACTGGTTGCAGCAGATGGCTGAGTTTAGTGCCAAACTGAATACTGGTGTCGACTCTTGAGAATGTCTTACAGTTTCTGGAAAGAGCTCCTTGGTTGCCCTTTTGTAAAATTTTAGATTATCAAACTGAGTGGTATCACATTTTGGAGGGATAAAGGACTGCCTTTTAAAAGAGAGTGAAGTGGGTGTCTGGGTGTCTCAGTTGGTTAGGCAACTGCCTTTGGCTCAGGTCATGAACCCAGAGTCCTGGGATCAAGTCCCACATTGGGCTCCCAGCTCCATGAGGAGTCTGCTTTTCCCTCTGATATTCTTCCCTCTCATGCTGTCTCTCACTCTCTCTCTCTCTCAAATAAATAAATAAAATCTTTTAAAAAAATAAAAGAGAATAAAGTATCATCTAAGCCAATGAAAAGAGACCACAGTCATGTTGTTAACTTTTAAGACAGTTGATTTAAAACCTTTGTTTACTAAGTCAATGCCTGTGCATCTTCAGAAACCATTTCTATTAATTTCTTTTTCTCCTTTTTTTTCTTTTTTTTAAAATCCATTTTGATTTTATTTTTGTGTGTGGTATAAGAAGTAGTCCAGTTTTCCCAACACCATTTTTTGAAGAGATTGTTTTTCCCCATTGTATAGTATTGACTCCTTTATTGTAGATGAATGGACCATATAAATGTGGGCTTACCTCTGGGCTCTCTATTCTGTTCTATTCATCTATGTGTCTATTTTTGTGCAAGTACAGTTTTTTTCTTACTACAGCTTTGTAATATATCTTGAAATCTGAGGCAGTGATACCTCTGCTTTGTTCTTTCTCAAGATTGCTTTGGCTATTCAGGGTCTTTTGTTGTTCCATTCACAAAATAAGTCTTTTTTCATTATCATTTATATAATGTAAACCTACTTTGATTTGAGGGGTTTTTTTTCTTTCTTTTTTAAAGATTTTATTTATTTATTTGTCAGAGAGAGTGAGCACAGGCAGACAGAGAGGCAGGCAGAGGCAGAGGGAGAAGCAGGCTCCCTGCTGAGCAAGGAGCCCAATGTGGGACTCGATCCCAGGACGCTGGGATCATGACCTGAGCCGAAGGCAGCCGCTTAACCAACTGAGCCACCCAGGTGTCCCAATTTGAGGGTTTTTGAGAGTTTTTATCATGAACAGATGCTACACTTTCTCAAATGCTTTTTCTGCATTATTGAAATGATCATACAATTTTATCCTTTCTCTTGATGTGATATATCACATTAATTGCTTTGCAAATACTGAACCACACTTAACATCCCTGGAATAAATCCCACTTGAGAGTGGTGAGTAATTTTTAAAAATCTATTATTAGATTCATTTTGCCTTTATTTTAATGAGGATTTTTGCATATGTGTTCATCAGAGATATTGGCTTATAGTTCTTCTTCTTCTTCTTCTTCTTCTTCTTCTTCTTCTTCTTCTTCTTTTCTTTCTTTTTGGTAGTGTCTTTATCTGGTTTTAGTTTCAGTGTAGTGCTGGCCTCATAGAATGAACTTGGAAGCTTTTCTTCATCTTCTATTTTTGGATAGTTTGAGAAGACCAGATATTAATTCTTCTTTAAAGTTTGGTAGAATTTGTCAGTGAACCCATCTGTTCCTGGACTTTGCTTTTTGGGAGTTTTTTTAATATGGATCTAATTTTATTGCTAGTAATCAGTCTGTTCAAATTTTCTATTTCTTCCAGATTCAGTTTTGGAAGGTTACAAATGGATTTTATCCATTTTTTCTGTTGTTCAGTTTGAAATTTAGAGAAAAAAATCCGATTTATGATTGTACCAAAAATAATAAAATACCAGGAAAAAAATTAACCAAGGAAGTGGAAGATCTGTACAGACTGATTACCAGCAATGAAACAGAATCAGTAACTTGCAAACAAAAGTCCAGGACCAGAAAGCTTCACAGGTGAAACCTATCAGACATTTAAAGATGAGTTAACACTTATTCTTCTCAAACTATTCTAAAAATAGAAGAGGAAAGAAAGCTCAAAAATTCATTCTATGAGGCCAAAATTACCCTGCTACCAAAACAAGATAAAGACACAACAGAAAAAGAGAACTCTGGCCAGTATCAAAGAAAAATAGATACAAAAATTCTCAACAAAATACTAGCAAACTAAATTATTACAAAAATGATTCAACACAATCTCGTGGGATTTATTTCTGGGATCCAAGTGTGGTTCAACATTTGCAAATCAATCAACATGATATATCACATTAAGAGAAAGGATAAAAACGACATGATCAACCCAAATGATGCAGGAAAAACATCTGATAAAGTACAACATTCATTTATTAAAGAAAACCCTCAATAAAATAGGTTTAGAGAGAACATACCACAACACAATAAAGGTCTTATTTGAAAAACTCACAGCTAACATCATACTCAACAGTGAAAAACTGAGAGCTTTGCCTCCAAGATCAGGACTAAGACAAGGATGTCCATTCTCGCCACTCTTATTCAACATGGTACCGGAAGTCCTAGCCACAGCAATCATACAAGAAAAAGAAATAAAAGGCATCCAAATTGGTAAGGAAGAGGTACAATTTTCACTATTTGCAGGTGACATGATACTATATGGAGAAGATCCTAAAGAGTCCACCAAAAAGCTAATCGAATTGTTAAATGAACTCAGTAAAATTGCAGGATACAAAATTAATATGCAGGAATTTGTTACATTTCTATATACTTCTCTTTTAAAATTAATGGACTCTTTTTTTTTTTTTTTTTTTAGAGAAGTTTTAGTTTTACAGAAAAATTGAGCAAATAGTCCAGGAGTTTCCATATACCCCTTCTCCACTGTGTACAGCTTTTCCTATTACATTTTGCTTTAGTGTGGTACATTATATAATTGATATATTATTGCTAACTAAGGTTCGTAATTTACATTTGGATTCAGTCTTTGTGTTGTATAGTTCTGTGGGCTTTGACAAATGCAGAAGGTCCTGTATCCACTATTACATCATATGGAACAGGTTCACCATCCTAAAAATCCTCTGTGCTCTGGTTATTCATCCTTCTCTTCTTGAAACACTAGCAACCATTGATCTTTTTATTTTCTCTTTAGTTCTGCCTTTTTATGAATACCACAGAGTTGGAATTATACAGCATGTAGCCATTTCAGATTTGTTTCTTTTACTTAGAAATATACATTTGGTTCCTCTGTGACTTTTTGTGGCTTGACCACTCATTTCTTTTCAGCACTGAATAATATTCCATTGTATGGATGTACCACAGTTTACCTTTTTTTTTTTCTTTTTAAGATTTTTATTTATTTAACAAAAAGACATTACAAGTAGGCAGAGAAGCAGGCAGAGAGAGAGGGGGAAGCAGGCTTCCTGTTGAGCAGAGAGCCCGATGCAGGGCTCAATCCCAGGACTCTGAGATCATGACCTGAGGTGAAGGCAGAGGCTTAACCCACTGAGCCACCGAGGCACCCCCACAGTTTACCTTTCTGCCAACTGAAGGACATACTGTTGCTTCTAGTTTTTGGTAGTTGTGAATAAAGCTGCTATAAACATCTACATGCAAACTTTTTCTGTGGACTAGATTTTCAATTCATTTGGGTACATACCTAGGAGTGTAATTGATGGATCATATGGTCAGAGTATATTTATCTTTGTAAGAAGCTGGCAGACTGTCTTCCAAAGTGCCTGTACCATTTTGAAGTCCCAACAACAATGAATGAAAGTCCCTGTTGCTCCAGAGCCTCACTAATATTTGGTGTTTCAGGATTTTGGCCACTCTCATGGGTATGTAATGGTTGGTATCTCAGTATTTTAGTTTGCAATTCTTCGATGACATATGATATTGAGTATCATTTCATATTCTAATTTGCTATTTGGTGAGGTCACTGTTCAGAGCTTTTGTCCATTTTTTTTTTAAAATTTATTTATTTGTTAGAGAGATAGAGCGAGCGAGCACAGGCAGACAGAGTGGCAGGCAGAGGCAGAGGGAGAAGCAGGCTCCCCGCCGAGCAAGGAGCCTGATGTGGGACTCGATCCCAGGATGCTGGGATCATGACCTGAGCCGAAGGCAGCCGCTTAACCAACTGAGCCACCCAGGCGTCCCTGTCCATTTTTTTAAAAAGATTTTATTTATTGATTTGACAGACAGAGATCACAAGTAGGCAGAGAGGCAGGCAGAGAGAGGGGGGGAAGTAGGCTCCCTGCTGAGCAGAGAGCCCGATGCGGGGCTCGATCCCAGGACCCTGAGATCATGACCCAAGCTGAAGGCAGAGGCTTAACCCACTGAGCCACCCAGGTGCCCCGCTTTTGTCCATTTTTAAATTGTTATTTTCTTATTGCTGAATTTAAGAGTTCATTGTATATTTTGAACACACGCCCTTCATCAGATATGTGTTGTGTAAATATTTTCTCCCAGCCAGGGGCTTGTCTCTTCATTGTCTTAATGGTGTCTTTTGCAAAGTCGAAAATTTTAATTTTAGTGAAGTCCAATTTTAACAATGTTTTCATGGAATTTGCTTTTGATGTTGTATCTAAAAAGTCATCTCCAAACCCAAAGTCACCTAGATTTTTTCTTATATTATCCCCTAGAAGCTTTCTAGTTTTGTAGTTTATATTTAGGTTCATGATCCATTTGGGGTTAATTTTTGTGAAAAGTGTAAGGTCTGTGTTAGAACCTCCCCCCACCTTTTTTTGTTGCATGTGGATGTCTTATATATAGTTCCAGTACCATTTGTTGGAAAGACTGTCTTTTCTTTACGGAATTGCCTCTGCTTCTTTGTCAAAGACCAGATGGCTATATTTGTGTGGGCCTATTTCTAACTTCTTTATTCTGGTCCATTGATCTCTCTGTCCATTCTTTCACAGATACCATACTGTCTTATTTACTGTAGGTTTATAAGAAGTCTTGAGGTTGGGTAGTGTCACTTCTCTAACTTTGTTCTTTTTTTCTCCTATAAATGGATAGTACTTTCTAATTTATTTGCATGCCTTCTATTGTTTAAAGTAGGCATTTTGAATATTGTAATGTGGTAACTCTGGAAATATAACAAGGTGGTAACTCAGATTCTCTCTCCCACAGTTTGCTGTTGCTATGTGTTGTGGGGTGTTGTTGGTTGTTTGCTTAGTGACTGCTCTAAACTATTGTGTAAGGACTGTATTCTTTGTTATGTGTGGCCACTGACTTCTCTGCTCCATTAGCTTACTGGCTAGTTAGTGCTTTGATGGAGATTTTCTTAAACAACTAGGGAAAAAATAAAAGAAAACTTCTGACCTTTGTAGATTGGCTCTGTGTTGATGCATTTCCTCAATGCTTATTCTGGCTATTTACAACTCTGCCTTAGCCTTTACCTTCTGCCTTCACAGAGTCAAAGGTCAGTCAGAGATGAAAGTTGAGGATTTTCTTATCTTTTTTGAGCTTCCATACGGCTCTAGACATATGTGTATCTCTCTACATTTTGTGGTAAATGTGGGGTGTTACAAAGACTCCCCCCCCCGCCGTATCTCTCTTCCTTCCCTGGCTTTTTGGTGTGTGTGCTATTTGTTACATTTGTTATTCCTTGTTTTAGGTACCTATGGCTAGTATGTTTACCTTTAAAGATTTTCAATAAACATTACCGAGCAGCCTGCTCCAGTCCTGAGAAAGTTCTGAAGAGGGTGAAACAAAGCCAAGCCCCTGAGTGGATCCCTCAGAGAGTGCCCAGACAGAATAAAACACAGAACCATATTTCTTGGGTAATAAGGTCTGTATTGCCTCCTCTGGTACCGACAAGCTACGTAACTGGGAAAATATCACACTTAACTATGTGGACAGAAATGACTCTTATAGTGAAGGAAAAGATCATTGAGATTTTGTGTTTTGCAAGTGGAGGTTGGAGAGCAATCATCCAATATTTATACATCTTCATGTGTATTATATTTCTAGAATTTGGACACATATAAAGATGCTCTGAAGAACAGCAACAACGCTTTGGGGAATAGCCATTTCAACATCATGACCAAAGACAAGGACTCAATCACAAGAAGCTTTCACTTTGTATGCCTTGTGATCTTAATAGTCGGAAACATAATCCAGTTTTCTGAAGAGAGTGAATTTGCCGTGGACATGTCAAATATGAAACTTACTCATGTCCCAAAAAACCTGCCACCAAAAACAAAAATCTTAGATATGTCTCAGAACCACATATCTGAGCTTCACGTCTCTGACATGAGCTATCTCTCAGGGCTTAAAGTTTTGAGACTTTCTCATAATAGAATCTGGTGCCTTGATTTTAGAATTTTCAAGTTCAACCAGGATTTGGAATATTTGGATTTATCTCACAATCAGTTACAGAATATATCCTGCCATCTTGTCACAAGTCTCAAGCATTTAGACCTCTCATTCAATGACTTTGATGTCCTGCCCATCTGTAAGGAATTTGGCAACCTGACACAACTACATTTCTTAGGATTAAGTGCTACAAAGGTACGACCATTAGATCTGCTACCAATTGCTCATCTGCATCTAAATTATATCCTTCTGGATTTAGAAGGTTATTATGCAAAAGAAACAGAAAGTCTTCCAATTTTGAATACAAAAACACTTGACCTTGTTTTTCATCCAAATCAGCTCTTCTCTGTCCAAGTGAACATATTAGTTAATAGCTTAGGGTGCTTACAACTGACTAATATTGAATTGAATGATGGTAATTGTGCACTATTCACTAACTTTTTATTGGGACTCACTAGAGGTCCAACTTTACTGAATGTTACTCTCAGACATATAAAAACAACTTGGAAATGTCTAGTTGAAATTTTTCGATCTCTTTGGCCCAAACCTGTAGAATATCTCAATATTTATAATTTAACAATATTTGGCAGCATTGATAAAGAAGATATTCGTTATTCTAAAACAACACTGAAGGCATTGAAAATAGAGCATGTTAAAAATGAGGTTTTCCTTTATTCACAGACCGAGTTATACACAATTTTTTCTGAGATGAATATTATGATGTTAACCATATCAGATACACGTTTTATACACATGCTTTGTCCTCCGCCATCAAACACATTTAAGTTTTTGAACTTTACCCAGAATCTTTTCACTGATAGTGTTTTTCAAAATTGTTCCCAACTTGTTAGATTGGAAACACTTATCTTACAAAAGAATAAATTAGAAGACCTTTACAAAGTAGGTCTCATGACTAAGCATATGACATCTTTGGAAATATTGGATGTTAGTGGGAATTCTTTGGAATATGATAGACATGATGGAGATTGCACTTGGGTTGGGAGTATAGTCGTGTTAAATTTGTCTTCAAATATACTTACTGAATCTGTTTTCAGATGTTTACCTCCCAAGGTCAAGGTACTTGATCTTCACGATAACAGAATAAGGAGCATTCCTAAACCAATCATGAAACTAGAAGCTTTGCAAGAACTCAATGTTGCTTCCAATTCTTTAGCCCACCTTCCAGACTGTGGTACTTTTAGCAGCCTTTCTGTACTGATCATTGACTCTAATTCAATTTCCAACCCATCAGCTGATTTCTTCCAGAGTTGCCAGAAGATTAGGTCCATAAGAGCAGGGAACAATCCATTCCAATGTACATGTGAACTAAGAGAATTTGTCCAAAGGCTAGGCCAAGTATCACGTGAAGTGGTAGAAGGTTGGCCTGATTCTTATAAGTGTGACTATCCAGAAAACTACAAGGGAACCCTGCTGAAGGACTTTCACGTGTCTCAGTTATCCTGCAACACAACTCTGCTGCTTGTTACCATCGGGGTCACTATGCTGGTGTTGACTGCTACTGTGACCGCCCTCTGTATCTACTTTGATCTGCCCTGGTATCTCAGGATGGTGTGTCAGTGGACCCAGACCCGGCGCAGGGCAAGAAACATACCTTTAGAAGAACTCCAAAGAACCCTCCAGTTCCATGCTTTTATTTCATACAGTGAACATGATTCAGCCTGGGTGAAGAATGAACTGGTACCTTGCCTAGAAAAAGAAGATATAAGGATTTGTCTCCATGAGAGAAACTTTGTTCCTGGGAAGAGTATTGTGGAAAATATCATAAACTGCATTGAGAAAAGTTACAAGTCCATCTTTGTTTTGTCGCCTAACTTTGTCCAGAGTGAGTGGTGCCATTATGAGCTCTACTTTGCCCACCATAATCTCTTTCATGAAGGATCTAATAACTTAATCCTGATCTTGCTGGAACCCATTCCACATAACTGCATTCCCAGCAAGTATCACAAGCTGAGGGCTCTCATGAGACAGAGGACTTACTTGGAATGGCCTAAGGAGAAGAGCAAACATGGTCTTTTCTGGGCTAATATTAGAGCTGCTTTTAATACGAAGTTAGCACTAATTGCTGAAAACGATGCGGAAACTTGAAAAAGTCAGGGACTTCTATGTAAAAAAACCATCATTAACTTGGATTCTGATGAACATGATGGTTTTGGGTTGCTGTATAGGTGGTGCCTTTATTAGCTCTACACATTTGGGGAAGACTTAATGAAAACTGTTCGAACTAAGCCAGGGAGCAAGGCTGGAGGCTGAGGTGTTCCTCAAACTTGCTTATTATAGGTACCTCAGTCCTCTAGTTCAGCCATTCTGTTTCAAATGGAAATACTCTTGAGTAATTGCCCATTGAAGGACCCTTGTTCTCCCTTCTCCTTTCAGCCACAAATAGATTCTGTGTGAACAGGAATTTATGGGATTTCATGGCAGCAAGGAAAGGGTCAACCTCAGAAGTGTACACAGTGGCCCTTGGAGTGTCTTTTTTTCTTTATTTTCTTCATTTATTTCTAGAGAGAGAGAGTGCACAAGCAGAGTGGGGGCAGAAGAAGAGGGAGATAGAGAAAACCAAGCAGGTTTCACACCCAGCACAAACCCCAATGTGGGGTCCAATCCCCCAACCCTGAGACTATGACCCAAGCCAACATCAAGAGTCAGACACTTTACCAACTGATCCACCCAGGCACCCTGGTCCTTGGAGTATCTTCCGGAACTTCACTGTCCTCTGAGTGAACTTTGTCATCCTGTTCAACTTTGGAGCTTGGGAAAAAATTAGACGAGTTATGGAAAATAAAGTTTTTTTGTTCACATCTGAGTATATTATTAAATTTTTGACCCTGTCACACAAATATGTAGTTAACCAGTTAACTCATGACTTAATAATTTACATATATAAAGGGAAATACAGTTGACCCCTGAACAACATGGGTTTGAACTGCATGGACCCACTCATACATGGACTTTTTACAGT
The DNA here is from genome assembly GCF_963455335.1 of Martes martes. Lineage (NCBI taxonomy): Eukaryota > Metazoa > Chordata > Mammalia > Carnivora > Mustelidae > Martes > Martes martes. Next base: position 170,925,583 of record NC_137889.1, on the reverse strand, counting down.
GCGGTACTATAAATATATTTTCTCTTCCTTGTGATTTTCTTAATGTTTTCCTTTTTTTTCCCCAGTTTATTTTGTTGTGACAATACAATATATGATACATATAACATATAAAATATGTGTTGACTGATGTTATATTATTGGTAAGGCTTCTGGTCGACAGGAGGCCATTAGTAATTATGTTTTAAGAGTGTTAAAAGTTATACACAGATTTTTTACTAATTGAGTTTTGGGGCTGTTTAATGTTATACACAGAATTTTGACTACACAGGGGGTCTGCACTCCTAACCCCCACATTGTTCAAGGGTCAACTGTATAGCCTTCAGTCCCAGGCTGTTGAGGGCAAAGCCATGGATTTATTTGTTTACAAAGGAAACTCAGAGCCACATTTATTTATAACTGGTTATCAAATAGGATATTTCTGGTTGTCTTAGAGTTTTAGCAAATGGCTGCCTTCTTGCTGTGTCCTCAGATGGCCTTTCCTCTGTGTGTACACATCCCCGGTGTCTCTTCCTTTTCTAATAAGGACACCAGTCATATTGGATTGGGGTCCCACCCTTATGACCTCATGTAACCTTAATTACCTCTGCAAAATCCCTATCTCCAAACAGAGTTGCATTCTAAGGTACTGGGGGGTGAGGGCTTCAACATATCAGTCTTGGAGGGGACACAATTCAGTCTGGAACAGATGACTATGCTGATAAATTAAAAAATCTTGTGAGGGAGACTTAGTCATCACCAATATCCCTTCACCCTTTATTTAATTAATGTGTGAGTTTTTTGGAGCACCTGACAACCCAGCTAGAGAGTCCATTTTCCCGCCTCCCTCGCAGCTTGATGTGGACATGTGACTGAATTCTGGTTGTGGGATATAGCTGGAAACTGTGCCGCTCTGGGTCAGATCTCTAAGAAAAATGAGTATGGATTTCTTTGTCCCTTCTACTTTTGTATTGGGTAGAAGATATGATCTGGAGGATCCATCTAGAACCTCGGGCCTCCTAATGGGCCTCTTTGTTTTTCTTCTTTCCTCACATATTCTCCAGACAGCAATCAGAGGGATTGTTTTTAGAGTATAAGTTGTATCAAGCTACTCCCCTGCTTAAAACCTTCTAATGACCTCCCCTTAAAGTGGTTAAAACAGAAGCCAAGCCCCTCAGGACCTGTCGTCATGGTCTGCCTTCCACCCACTCTGAACCACCTGTGCATCCCTTTCCTCTCTCCCCTTGCCTACCACCGTCCGGCTACAGCTGCCTCTGGCTCTTCCCCAATGCACCACATTGAGTCCCACTTCTGTCCCCTCTGTCCCCTCTGCACCTGGCACTTGTTACTCTCTTGGTTGAGATTATTCTTACTTCAGAACATGCCTAGCTTGTTCTTGCCATTCGTGTCTCGGCTGAAATGTCATCTCCTCAGAGAGACCTTCTGGAATTCCCAACGTAAGGAAGCATTCCTCCCAGTCACTCTAGCACATTGCTTCCCTTTGGTTTCCTTTACAGCACACACCACCCTCTAAGTTATCCTGTTGACTTGTTTTCTGTTTCTGTCCACTAAAATATAAGCACCAGGAGAAAAAGAACCATCTGCCCCTTCTTTTCTGCTCGTCCCTGGTGCTAAGAACAGTGTGGTCCATTGAAGACCTTTATTAGAACTTGTTGGGTAAATGAATAGCTCTGAATGGCCATCAGCATAAAATGGCTTTGAAATCCTCATTTTTATCTTAAAACCCCATGCAAACAGAGTGTCCCCTTCCTTCATATTTGTTCAGTGCATTTACCTGCTCCAAATCCACTGCTGCAATTTGAGAAGTTTGTCTTAATACGCTTTTTGTTGTTAGCACCATGATGAGAATAAAAATTAAGTACTTCAATAAGGTGACAGGTTAGGAGGAATGGGAAATGCCAAAGATGATTAGGGAGTGCTGCTGGCTTGAAAGGTTTTGGGCCAGGCTGGGGCAGCAAAAAGGTCCTGAGCCTTTGGCCGGGGTGGCCCTTCAAGAAGAGGGCACACTGGGCACAAAGTTGGAATTGAAAGGGAGCTGTGAGCAAAGAAAACATCCACCTGGCAGCCTTCCTGGATGTATTTGTCTCCTAGGACTGCCATAACCAAACAGTGCAGAATGGGTAGCTCAAAACACCAGAAACTGATTCCGTCACAGTTTCAGAGGCCGGAAGTCCAAAATCACAGGAACTTTTTTTTTTTTTTTAAGATGTGTTTATTTATTTTGAGAGAGAGAGAGAACAGGGGGAGGGGCTAAGACAGAGGAAAAGAGGTAATCCCAAGCAGACTCCATGCTGAGTGCAGAGCCCCATGTGGGGTTCAATCCCACCACCCTGAGATCATGACCTGAGCCAAAACCAGGAGTCAGATGCTTAATTGACTGAGCCACCCAGGCACCCCAGCCACAGGGACTTAGAGGTTTTTACTTAAAGTTAGTTTATGAGAAATCTCAAGAGAGCCACATGTAAATATGTAGTTTTTACTTTTCCCCATTCGGCCAACTGGATTCTGAAATTCTCCTCTTCTAAGCTCCTAGTGATGAGCAGACTTCAAAGCTCTCTAGTCCTTTTGAGGTATTAATATTGCAATCTAGTTTTAAAATTGTAATCTTCATCCCCATCTAAAGCTTATCTCCTTTCTCCATATCACGGGGAGATCTTATAGCTCAATCTTGGCGCATTTATGGGAGGTGGACACGGTCTGAGATACATACTTCCTGCCTCTCCCTCTTCCAGACCTGATGTAGGGACCAGGGGTGAGAGGTAGGAAGGCAGATGTCCTTTTCTATAATTGTGTTGGTTAAGGTACAGAATGAGGAGACCTCAAACACAGGGGTTTAAATAAGATACAAGTTTCTTTCTTTCTTAAATGTAAGTCAAATATAATCTGGAGGTCTAGGATAGGTAGTAGTATCTACTCCACAAAGTCATTCAAGAGCTCAGACTGGCCAGTTGGCTCTGTTTCCTGTGAGAGTGAGGTAATGGCAGGACAGCTAGGCCTACTTCAACTGCTTTTGAGAAAATTAAAGGTTTTTTAAGGACATGTGGATCCATGCACAATTCCAAGTAGACACGATTACAAGTGTGTTCATCCTATGACAATATGGAGGAAAGAAAGAAGCAGGTGGGCACCTGAGAATGGTGGGGAGGAGTTACAGGACTCTAGAATGCTCAAGTGCCCCCTCTCTAGACCTGGTTCACAAAGTCAAATATCTCTGGGAGCCAGAAGCTGAATTCTTAGTCAACTCTCATCTCCTGTTAGGGGTCTGAGAGAAGAAATGGTTGACACGGAGGAGAAGGAGGTTCATTCTTTCAGTTTCAGAAATATATTTATAGACACATTTCCCCTTTTAAGTCACAAGGGGGTAGAGAGAGGGAAGTTGGCCTTGCCCACTGTGGAAGAGAAAGCTGATTATAGCAAGAAATTGTATCCAGTCTACGATGGCACATCACGGAGTCCTCAGCTGGGGACAAGTTCTGGGGCAGACAGTGGGCATTTCTGAGCTTTGTTGGCTCGTCTGTTGTTATTGTTGCTATTTTAAAAGAGTGGAGCTGTCAGAATGGTTCCCTCAGCGTGCAGGTAAATAACCCAAAGGAGGTGTCTTAGACCTTCCCGGACAAAAGAGACTGATAGATAGCACAGTTTTTCATAATGGAAGGTTTTCTTTTAATTTTTTTTTTTTATTTATTTCACAAACAGAGATAGGCAGAAAGGCGGGCAGAGAGAGAAGGAAGCAGGCTCCCCGCTGAGCAGAGAGCCCGATGTGGGGCTCGATCCCAGGACCCTGGGATCATGACCTGAGCCGAAGGCAGAGGCTTTAACCCACTGAGCCACCCAGGCGCCCCTTCATAATGGAGTTTTGAAAAATCACTTTTTGAAAAAAGTTTGAAAATATCAATGGAAAAAAACTGGAGCAAACAGATTTTCTCTGAAAACCAATTTCTCAAAGAAAAAGACACAATTGGCATCCGTTCTGTGTCAGCACATGAATGATCTTCCCTCTCCACGAATCTGAGTGGAACTTTGATCTTGAACCCTTCCTCTTTCCTCTCTTAGTCACTTTTAATAGTGGACTGATCGGGAGGCAAGACCGGAGTGAGCTGACCAGGGTGAAATAGAGAGCCACAAAAATTCTGTTTAAATACAGATCTACCAGTCAACTCACCAGACCCTGTGCTACATATGAGTAGAAGACAATGAGTTTATACTTACTATGTAACTTCAGTGGGATTCAGTAGATGGCATAAAAGAGCTTTTCTCTCCACCCCCCAGCATTTAAATGTAGCTCCTAGTGAAACGAATGTTTGAGGAAGTACTTAAATTTCTTATAGACTGCCAATGCGACAGACGGGCAGGTTGTGTTGGTAAGTGATATTTTTTAAAAAAATTCTATAAAAGAAAATAATGGTTTAACTAGTTATTGGACACAAGAATGTCAAAAGTCTCTACAATTAGGAGATAGTGTGGGTTTGGGGTGTTTTTCTAAATATATTATTTCTGATGCGTGCTTACTGTGTTTTGAATTAGCATTTATCAGTTTCTCATCCAAACTCAGAGAAAGGGTTTGTGTGTGTGTGTGTGTGTGTGTGTGTTTGGTGTGTATTTGTTTTTCTTTGGATGACACCTCTTCTCATGCGTGGCTTTCACTCAGGAACTGTATTTGAACCGGGAGATGGAAATTTGGATCTCAAACATCTCACGGTTTTCTTACAGAGCAGCTAGCTGTTGGTCGCAGGTGGTACTGGTCCCATTTCTCCCTTTACAGTGAGAATAATGAGGTTTTCACAATGGGGGGTATAATAAATTACTCCTGGAGACAGTGATGCCAAACAACCCTTGTTGTTTTTATGGGTAAGCTGATTTTAATTTTTCTCTCTGGGCTGTTCCCACTAGACACTCTTTTCCGTTTTCTCAAGCCACTGAAACTCTTCCGGGCACTACTAGTCAGGTGCGACTGTAGATTTAAAAATGTTTCCCAGGCTACACCCCATCTGATCAAAAGAATTGAAAGTAAGTACATCTTCACAATACAAAGCAATAAGTTTACAAAACCACATAGGAAATAAAGCCAAAACGCTCTTGAACTGGTTCTGATCCTTTTCGACCTCAGAGCTCGTTGGCCTTGTGTGGTGCAGACTTGCAGTCACTATTTGTGGTACTGAACTGCATAGGCCAGGTTGATTGTATGGATTTTATCCAGAAGTCAAGTCAAAGTTCCGATTTGATTATGCCAAAGTTGCTAAAGACAACTCAAATGTATTGATGTATTGTATCATGGAAAGTGAGGTCAAATCTATCATAATAATTAAAATTGACATAAACACAGCTAGAGATACTTTTATACTACTGGATTAAAACTTTCTTTTATTAATCAAGTTGGCAAATAATCATTTTAGTTGGTAGTAAAATAGTTTGGAGATTCAGGACTGGCCATCAGGACTTTGATTAAAAAAAAAAAAATTGATCTTTGCTGACTTAGCAAGTTTGGTATATGAAATTTAAAGTACCCAGAAGTCAGTCCCTCAAGTGTACAATACTTTGACTTCTTAATCACAGAAATAAAAGTGGTTTCATAAACTGAGTACTTTAAATTGATGATTATTTATTTGACACACAGAGAGGGCACAGAGGGAGAGGGAGACTAGCTGACCTGTTAAAAAGCTGTTATACGAACCCAAGCAAATTGTAGTTTTTCATTTTTTATGTTATGAAAAATTTCAAAACTTTATATAAGTAGGCACTATGAATCCCTGTAGTTTAGTTTCAACAAGTATCAATTTATAGGTAATTTGTTTCGCTTAGAACCATCATCCAATGCCCTCTTCAACCCCATTTCAAATATTTCAAAGCAAACTATATTTGCTCATTTCACTTGGATTTCTTAAAAACTTAGCAGAGATTAACTCCTTAAAATAAAATATCTAGTTGGTTTATTTAAGATCAAGATCTCAGTAAGAGCCATATGTCCCAAATTGTTGCTCATTTTCTTTTTCAAGATTTAAACAGTGAAAGAGCACAAGCAGGGGACGGGCAGAGGGAGAAGCAGGCTCCCGGCTGAGCAGGCAGTCCAACGTGGGGCTCAATTCCCCAACCCTGAGCTTATGACCTGAGCCGAAGGCAGACACTTAACGGACTGAGCCACCCCAGCTCCCCTGAAGCCGTGCTTTCTTTAAACGCTCAAAACAGATGATAAATTTAAATCCCTTGTGGAAGTTGCTGTTTTTAATTAAACAAGGACAACTTTTTTATCTTGTTTCTAGTGGGTTCACTGTGTGCTAAGCACTTGCATCTGTGCATGGGGCCCTGTCTGTGCTCCTTGTCTGTCTTTTCATCTCCTGAACTAGGCCTGATTATCCTGAACACAGCTTACTTTCAATCCTGGAGTTGGCCAGAAGTTAGAAAGATCCCCAGATTTGGATTCAGGCTAAGGCATATGTCAAGAAATCCCACTGAAACCTTAAGCCCAAGCCACTTTTACTTCAACTTAGCTTTTACTAGCTGGTTC